>NC_133661.1:69453868-70053868 GCF_037893015.1 Macrotis lagotis | reverse complement strand
AACTCCTTTATTCACATTAATGAATTTGGACCCTGGACTCAATATAGTAGCCAATAATTCTGTCAACGACTTATTATGTAATCTTGACAAAGTTAACTTCACAAGAAAATGCAAAATAAAACAGTTCTTCTAGGTTTTTAACTTTATATAAATCAGGCTAAGTCAATATCGGAATGGAAAATAATAAAATACATTATTTTTTGGTGGAGCTGCAAATTAGTCCAAACATTCTGGAAAACAAGTCAGAGTCATATTTTAAAAGTAAGTACATGAAAAGTAATAAAAATTGATATAGTACACATGATGCACCAGGCATTGTTGCATCATTTTACACCAATATCTCATCTGATCCTTACAACAATGCTACAAAGAAGGCTTAATTAAATTCAATTTATAGTTAAGGAAGATGAGGCAAACAGAAGCTAAATATCTTGTACAAAGTCTCATGGAAATGAAGTGTCTCAAGTCACATTTGAAGGCACTGTTCTGTTCATTGTGTCACCTAATAAAGGGTACCCAGCAATACTACTATAAGGTATACACTGCCATGATGGTCAAAGATGAAAGAAAATAAAGTACCAAAGAATTTATAGCTTCAATTTTCATAATAAAAGAATTCTAAGGAAAGCAGGTGTCCATCAATGGGGGAAATTAAAACTAAAAATACCATGGAAACAAAACAAACTTTGGTAAGGAGCAGCTAGGTGGCACAGTGAATAGAGCACGGGCCCTGAAGTCAAGAGGACCTGAGTTCAAATTTGACCTCAGACACTTAATAATTACCTAGCTGTGTGGCCTTGGGCAATCCACTTATCCGAATTGCCTTGCAAAAACCTTAAAAAAAAGACAAAAGTAAAATCAAACAAACTGTGGAGCCAAACTGTGGTATGGAATGTTTATAGAATGATACTGACTAAAAATAAAATCAATAAAACAGCAAATGGGCAAGCTGAAATCACAGCAAAACCAAAATAGAGTACTCAGAATATATTATGTACAGTTAAATACTAATAAAACTGAGAATGGAAAAGAATCAGAGGAATACCTTCAAAAATATAATATGGGGCCAGCTAGGTGGCAGCTCTGGAGTCAGGAAGACCTGAGTTCAAATCCAACCTCAGACAATTATTACCTAGCTTTATTGACTTGGGGCAAGTCACTTAACACTCTTATCCATTGCCTTGCAAACCCCCCCCCCATTAAAAATAAATAAATAAATAAAGTATCCCAAACTATCAAAAGACCATATAGAGATCTTAAATAGCTCAAACGCAAAAAACCAATTAGATGCAGTTTTAAAGAACTAAGGCGGGGGGGCCCTTAGACCTGATAGATTCACAGAAGTTTTATCAAACTTTTAAGGAACAGTTTGTACCTATAATTCACAAATTATTCTCAAAAAAACTGACAAAAACCCCTATCAGAATACTTTTTTTTGAGAAAAATATAGAGCTAATACCTATACCAGGGAAAGATAAAAAATAAAAATGAAACTATAGAATAATATCACTAATGAGTATTGACTTAAATTTTTTTTTAGGTTTTTGCAAGGAAAATGGGGTTAAGTGGCTTGCCCAAGGCCACACAGCTAGGTAATTATTAAGTGTCTGAGACCAGATTTGAACCCAGGTACTCCTGACTCCAAGGCCAATGCTTTATCTACTACGCCACCTAGCTGCCCCTTGACTCAAAAATTATAAAGAAAATCCAAACAAACAAGATTACAATGCTTTTTGATCAAATGGGTTTTATTCTAGGGATGCAAAGGTGGTTCAACATTAGGAGAAATAACCAAGAAGTAACCCAAACTACGATTACCTCAAAAGAAGCAGAAAAATCCTCTGACAAAGTACAACACTTTTGTGTAGGGCTAAAAGTCTTACAAAGTATAGGCTGAGAGACTTCTTTTCAGTATCATAAAAAAAAAATCTATCTAAAACCAATAGCAAGTAACAATTGCAGGGTTTTATTTTTTCCCCAATAAATACAGCAGTGAAGTACTTTCCCTACCATAATTTAATATCATACTGGAAATGTTAGCAGAAGCAGTAAAACAAAAAAAGTAATTAAAGGAATAAAGTAGAGATAAAAACAAACCCTATTTGCTGATGATTTGATGGCTTACTTGGGGAACCCCAATAAATCAATGAAGACAATGAGTTGCAGGCTACCAAAAAATTCAAAAATCAATAGTTTCATTATAATAACAAAACACAAGGGAATAGAAAGGGAAATTCCATTCCAAAGAACCATAAAATATATAAGATATTTTGAGAATCAAATTCCCAAAACACTCAAAAGTTTTGAATAGATTCAATTCAAAGGGACTCCTTAAAAAGCAAATCAGCTTAGGGGCAGCAGGGTGTCAGTGGATTGAGCAGCCACTTAATTACCTAGCCTGCCTGACCTTGGGCAAGCCACTTAACCCCCTCATTGCCTTACAAACAAAAACCATCTTAAATATCTGGAAGAAAATTCAATGCTCATACTTAGGCTGTGCCAATGTAATAAAAACAACAATATCACCAAAATTAATTTACATGTTTAATGTTATACCAATCTTACAAAAAAATACCAAGTTTGATAAAATAACATTTATGTGGAAAAACAAAATATCTAGAATATGAAAGGAAATATTGAAAAAATTACAAAGCAGTAGACATCAAAAATATGTTCTTGGTTAAAAACAGAAAGTTCAATGGACCAGACTAATTAAGGGGAAAATCAAACAAGGCAATTCAATATCCCAAATTTTGATAAAGTGGAAAGCAGTCTGGCAGAAATTAGGTTTAGACTAACATCTTATTCCCATTCCACAATACATTAGAAATAGGTGTTATCCTAATTTTAAAAGGTCATACTCTAAAAACGTAGAAGAAAAACAGAACACGTACTTCTCATAGCTATGTGTGAAAGATATATTCTTTTTTTTGAAAGATATATTCTTAATCAAAAAAGAGAAGCAACTACTAAAGACAAAATAGTTAACTTTGATTACTTAAAACTGAAAAGCTTCTACAAAGACAACATTAATGTATCTAGGTCAAAAAAATAAAGGAAGTGGTCAAATGACGGGAAAAAATCTATCAATTTTCTCTCTGAAGGATTTGCTATCCAAGATATATAATTAATAAAATACATGCGTAAAACTGATAGCCATTCCTCAATAGATAAATGGTTAAGGGAGATGAACAGTTCTCAAAAGAAGAAATGTGCAGGGGCAGCTAGGTGGTGTAGTGGATAAAGCACTGGCTCTGGAGTCAGGAGTACCTGGGTTCAAATCCGGTCTCAGACACTTAATAATTACCTAGCTGTGTGGCCTTGGGAAAGCCACTTAACCCCATTTGCCTTGCAAAAACCTAAAAAAAAATGTGAAGTGTTAAATAAAGTGACTAAAATGTAGGCTTCCTCAAGGAAGCCATTGTTAAGGAAAAGGATCCCATATACTCCAAAATAGTTACAGAAGCTTTTCCTGTGATAGCTAGAATTAAAAACAAGATAGATGCCCATGGATTGAGAAAAGGCTAAAATGTGCTCCATGAATATGTCATGGAATAGCACACTGTAAGAAATGTTCTGGGTGATGAATACTATATGTACTATTGCAGGATGAAGGAAGCAGAGACAAGAAAAAAATGTATATAATAACTACAATGATGTAAATGGAAAAAAGCATAACATCAAAAATGCAAATGCAAATTAGTAGTATTATAAAGATCAAGAGGGACTCAATTGAACAGATATGAGAAAACTCCCCCTTCCCCCCCCATCCAATCCAGCAGTGGGAAGTCCATACATTGTATAATTTTCTGAAATTCTTAATGAATTGAAAAGGTATGTTAATTCCCCTTTAAAATAACAAGAACAGGGGCAGCTAGGTGGCACAGTGGATAAAGCACCGACCCTGGACTCAGGAGTACCTGGGTTCAAATCCGGTCTCAGACACTTAATAATTACCTAGCTGTGTGGCCTTGGGCAAGCCACTTAACCCCATTGCCTTGCAAAAACCTAAAAAAAAATAAAATAAAACAACAACAACAACAACAACAACACTATTTTCCTATGAATTACTCTTGAGGAAGGAGTGAAGGTATACGTATGACAGTATGATGTTAATATCAATTAAAAATTGCTTTAAAAAAAGTCAATATTACATGTATCCAACAAAAATCAGCAGCAAGACACAGTGATAGAGTACTGGCCCTGGAGTAGGGAGGACCTGAGTTCAAATATGACCTCAGACACTTTTTTTTTTACTTTTTTTGCAAGACAAACGGGGTTAAGTGGCTTGCCCAAGGCCACACAGGTAGGTAATTATTAAAGTGTCTGAGACCGGATTTGAACCCAGGTACTCCTGACTCTAGGGCCGGTGCTTTATCCACTATGCCGCCTAACTGCCCCGACCTCAGATACTTAATAATTATCTAGCTATGTGACCTTGGGCAAGTCACTTAACCCCATTGCCTTAAATAAAGAAATAAAAATAATAATAAAAACATCAACAGCAAGAGATAGATTAGAAATATTGCAATGGGGTGGAGCCAAGATGACGACAAGAGAGGAAAGTCTCTTAGGCATTCTCTCATAAAACTTCGAAACTAAGGACTTTAACTACATTTTCGAGAGACAGAACCCACAAAGTGACCCAGTGAGGCAGTTCTCCTACTCAAGGTAACCTGGAAAAGAGCAAAAAGGCTCTGCTACCTGGGGCCAGAGGGGCAGCCTGCCAGAGGGGTGGCCCACAAGAGTGAAAGAACTTCAGCCCCCCGGAGGCAGCCCCAGGGTGCTGGGAGCCTCGGCTCAGAGCAGCAGGGGAATTTCCTGAGCTACGCCCCGGGGGAGCACTGGGCACAAAGTGGGGGAACAGTGGGGGACCTCTGCCAGAGCAAGCACACAGCTAGCACCTTGGTCAAGGCAGACCAAGAAACAGAAACAGGAGGAGGCAGTAAGCAGGAGCCCCCAGTGCATGAGCCCATTGAACTCAGGGAGGGGAGTGAAGAGAGAGACTGCAAAGCTCTGTCCTCTACCCCTGGAACAAGAATCTGGGGCTCTGACCACATTCAGATCCTGATTGCAGTCTAGGCCTCTCCATAGAACAGCAGGGCCCCCCCCCCACCTCAGCCCCATGGTAGAGGGGGGCGCATATGGTCATTCACAGACCAGTAGGGAGGACAGAGCCTCACACACTGAGACCCTTGTGGGAGTGTCCCAAAAGCTCAGGAAGCACCCCAAAAAACAGGCTTAGGCTGGGAAAATGAGCAAGCAGAGAAAAAAGAAGAACATTATTGAAAAATATTTCACATATGAGCCCAAGAAGGATCAAAACACTCAGTCTGAAGATGAGGAAGCACAAGCTCCTGCATCTAAAGACTCCAAGAAAAACAGAAATTGAGCTCAGGATATGACAGAGCTCAAAAAAGACTTTGAAAATCAAATGAGGATGTTAGAAGAAAAACTGGGAAAAGAAATGAGAGAGATGCAGGAAAAACATGAAAATGAAGTCAGCAGCCTAGTCAAGGAAATCCAAAAAAATGCTGAAGAAAATAGCATGCTAAAAACCAGCTTAGGTCAAATGGATAAAACAGTTCAAAAAGTTGTAGAAGAGAAGAATGCTTTAAAAAGCAAAACTGGACAGATGGAAAAAGAGATAAGAAAACTCTCTGAGGAAAACAGACAAAGAATAGAACTCAGGGAGATTGATGAATTTACGAGAAATCAGGATTCATTACTTCAAAACTAAAAAAATGAAAAATTAGAAGAAAATGTGAAACATCTCATTGAAAAAAACAACTGATATGGAAAACAGATTTAGGAAAGATAATTTAAAAATTATTGGAATACCTGAAAGTCATGATCAGGAAAAGAGCCTTGACATCATTTTCAAAGAATTACTACAGGAAAATTGCCCTGATATCCTAGAAGCAGAGGGCAAAATAGAATTGGAGAGAATCCACCGATCCCCCCGAGAAAGAGATCCCCAAAAACCAACCCCCAGGAATATTATAGCCAAGTTCCAGAACTCCTAAGTCAAAGAGAAAATATTACAAGCAGCCAGAAGGACACAGTTCAAATATCATGGAGCTGCAGTCAGGATCACACAGGACTTAGCAGCAACTATATTAGAAGCTCGCAGGGCTTGGAATATAATATACTGAGGCAAAAGAGCTTGGAATGCAACCAAGAATCAACTACCCAGCAAAAATGAATGTTCTCTTCCAGGGGAAAAAGATGGATTTTCAATGAACCAGGGGAATTTCAAATGTTCCTGTTGGAATGGCCAGAGCTGAACAGAAGGTTTAATCTTCAAATACAGGACTTAGGTGAAGCATAGAGATTGGAAGAGAAGGGGGGAAATATGAGGAACTTGATGATGAAATGCATGTATTCCTACATAGAAAAATGACACTGACAATACTCATATGAACCTTCTCAGTTAATAGAGCAGGGAGAGGGAGCTTTTATAGTTGAAGCACAGGAGAATGCTGAATAAGAAGATAAAATATGGTGTAAAAAATGGAGTCAATAGAAAAAAGGGAAATGTACTGGGAGAAAGAAAAAGGAGAGGGGGAATAGGCCAAGATATTTCATATAATAAGATTTTTCTTTATCACAAAAAAGAAATATAGCAATCAAAATAATTACAGCATGACAAAACATCTGCCAGTCTAACTACAGATTCAGAATTTAAATGAATAAAACTCAACATTTTTGTAGAAATGAAAAAAAGGAGAGACCAGTCAAGATCCCAGAATAGGAGGGGGGAAAGGTAGCCCAGTTCCCCAACAACTACCCTTAACAAATATCTCAGACAAGTCCAAATTGAGTAGTGAAGGGAAAATCTAAGGCAAAATCACAATGAACGTCATGACAGGACAGTTGATCCTGGGGGTCATGAGATATACCATAAATTTTATCTGAGACTCACAAAACGCTCTTGTTAACTTAATCTTTTTGCTGTATCTGCAAAATTCTGGCTCCCTCCCAAAACTGCCTCCCCCTTCTCCAGATGTAGCAGGAACCATGAGATAGTAAACTCCATTCACCATAAGTCCATGGGAAGCCTGTGGGCACATACCACAAGAAACATAAAGCAGACCCTGACCCTCTTCTGTCTTTTATTGGCCTCCTATCTATTCTATGCCACATGTGTGTAATGGTCTGACAAGGAAATATATCTAACTGCTATCTCTGCTTCTGTACCCTGCTTGCTCACAATACTTCCCCCAAATACTATTAAAACCTTGTTCATTCTATTCTTGGGGGTGCTAGATTTGGGTTTTATCCCTAACAGCCCCCAGGCAAATATACTCTATTTCAAATTCAACTGGTCTCCATTTCTCCTGTCTGATTTGGGGTACAACATTATGAAGTATTAGCTACTTATGCCAGGAACTGTGCTAAGTAGTAGGGATACCAAGAAAGGGGAGGTGGCAAAAAAGAGCCCCTGTTCTCTAAGAACTCACAGCCTAAAAAAGGAAACAGGATGAAAACCAGAATAAACTGGAATACTCTCTGAGGGAAGGCACTTGCACAGATGGGAGTATCAGGAAGGGCTTCTTGTAGAACGGAGGCCTTGAGTTGAGACTAGAAGGGAAGCAAGAAGATATGAGATTGGATCAAGCATGAGGTTCATCTAGGAAATGTGCTTTAGAGTTGACAGAGGGTCACATGTTAAGAACAGAAAGGAAGCCACTGTCACTGGCTTACAAAATACATGGAGGGGAGTAAGGTCTAAGAAAACTGGAAAGATAGGAGGTGGTCAAGTTATAAAAAGACTGTAGAAGTCAGGCAGAAAATTTCATATTTGATCCTGGAGGTAAATGGATGACATAATCAGTGATACTGATGACTGAATGAAGCATGCAATGCTAGTAGGCATAATTAAAAGGCAGGAAGACCAACCAGAAGGTAATGCAATCATCTGAGTTTGTGTTCAGGCTCTGTTATGTATCTTAGGATCAGAGACTGTAACTCCTCTGCTCAAAAAGTTTCTCAAGCTCCCATTGCTCCTAGAATGAATTAAAAACTCCTCTGACTGGCATTTAAAGTCCTTCACAGTCTGACTCTGCTATACTTTCCCCCTGGTTTATTACAATTAATTCCCATCACCTTCTTGGCCAACAGGTCTGCTTGCTCTTCCTTCTTCATAAGCAATACCCCACCTTCCATCTCTGTACTTTAAAAGTGCTTTCCCCCATGCATAAAACACTCTCTCTTTACCTCCCATCTTCTTAAAATACTACCTTCATTCAAATCTCAGTTCAACTGCCAATTCCTGTATCATGGACTTTTCTGATCCCCCACTTGCTATTAACTCTATCATCTCCAATATTATTTTGGTTTTGTTTTATATGTCATTTTATATTTAATTATGTATGTAGATAGGTTTATAATTTTCTTTCTCTGCTTTACCTCTTCCTGGTTAGGTATCAGCACCATATTGGTGTCATAGAAAGAGTTAGGAAGAGTTTCATCTTCACCTATTTTTCCAAAGAATTTATATAAAATTGGAACCAATTGTTCCTTAAATGTTTGATAGAATTCACTTGTGAATCCATCTGGCTCTGGAGATTTTTTCTTAGAGAGTTCGATAATGGCTTGTTGAATTTCTTTTTCTAAGAGGGTTATTTAGGTATTTAATTTCCTCCTCATTTAACCTGGGCAACTCAAATTTTTGTAAATATTCATCCATTTCACTTAGACTATCAAATTTATTGGCATAGAATTGGGCAAAATAATTTCAAATTATTACTTTAATTTCCTCCTTGTTGGTGGTGAGTTCACCTTTTTCATTTATCATAACAGCAATTTGGTTTTCTCCTCTATTTTAATCAAATTAACCAGAGGTTTATCAGTTTTATTGTTTTTATTTCATAAAACAACTCAGTTTTATTTATTAGTTCAATAGTTTTCTTGCTTTCAATTTTATTAATTTCTATTTTAATTTTTAGAATTTCTAATTTGGTATTTAATTGGGAGTTTTTAATTTATTCTTTCTCTAATTTTTTTAGTTGCATGTTTAGTTCATTAATTTCCTCTTTCTCTAATTTATTCATGTAAACATTTAAAGATATAATGTATCCCCTGACATCTATCTTGGCTGTATTCCATAAATTTTGGTATGTTGTTTCGTTATTGTCATTATCTAGAGTGAAATAATTAATTCTTTCTATAATTTGTTGTTTGAGCCACTAATTCTTTAAAAATGAGGTTATTTAGTTTCCAATTAATTTTAGGTCTATATCTCCCTGGCCCAATATTGCATGTAATTTTTATTGCCTTATGATCTGAGAAAGATGTATTCACTATTTCTGCCTTTCTGCAATAGATTATTAGGTTTTTATGCCCTAGTGCATGGTCAGTTTTTGTGTAAGTGCCATGTACTGCAGAAAAAAAGTATATTCCTTTCTATTCCCATTCAATTTCCACCATAAGTCTATCATGTCTAGGTTTTCTAACAATCTATTTACCTCCTTAACTTCCTTCTTGTTTATTTTATGGTTAGATTTATCTCAATTTTAGAGCAGGAAGTTGAGGTCTCCCACCAGTAGAATTCTGTTGTCTATATCTTCCTGTAGTTCTTTCAGTATCTCCTCTAAGAATTTGGATGCTATATCACTGGGTGCATACATATTCAGTATTGAAATCACTTTATTGTCTATGGTAGCTTTTAGGAGGATACAGGTTCTTTCCTTATCTCTTTTAACAATATCTATTTTTGAAGCTACTTTGAGATAAGGATTGCTACCCCTGCATTTTTCACTTCAGCTGAAGCAAAATATATTTTGCTTTTACTCTATATGTATCTCTCTGCTTCAAATGAGTTTCTTGTAAGCAGCATATTGTAGGATTCTGGTTTTTAATCCATTCTGCGATTTGCTTACGTTTTAAGGGAGAGTTCATCCTATTCACATTCAAAGTTATAATTACTAACTCTTTATTTCCCTCCATGCTATCTTCCCTTTGTTTATATTTTGCCCTTTTTCATTTTAGCCATATTCCCCAGTGTTTTGTTTCTGAATACCACCACCTTCAGTGTGTTTGCCCTCTTATATTCAACCCCCTCTCCTTTCTTTCCCCTTTCCCTTTTCCCCTTCTTCCCTTCCTTCCTTCTGTTAGTTCCCCTTTTCCTCCCCCCTCCCCTTTTCCCCTTTTAATACTTGAAAGGTAACTTAACTGAGTGTATTTATGTTACCTTTAAACCAAATCTGATTAGAGTAAGATTCAAGTGGTTCTCACCTCCTCCCTTCTTCCCCTCTATTGCAATAGGTCCTTTGTATCTCTTAATGTAATGAAATTTACCCTGCTTCTTTGGAATGCAAGGTTTTTCTCATGGGAAAAAGTCTACTATCCTTCTGGTAGTCAGTAAAATAGCCTTATCAAAAGTTAGGAAAATAGTCCCCTGTTTGGAATACAAGGGGCTTTCTTTGAGAAAGTTTGTCCTTTCTTTAATATTTCTTAACCCTGAAAGGACTTCACTAGGAATATTAACCCTGAAATGGCTTTATTGGTAATATTCCACTCAGTCCCATGGAGGATCAAAATACACACTTAGAAGATGACAAAACCAAAGTTTCTATATCCAAAACCTCCACTAAAAATAGAAAATGGGCTCAGGTCATGGAAGAGTTAAAAAAAAGACTTTGAAAAGCAATTAAGGGAGGTAGAGGAAAAATTGGGAGGAGAAACGAGAGCAATGCAAATGAATCATGAAAACCAAGTCAGCAGCTTGGTGAAAGAAATACAAAAAAAATACTGAATAAAAGAACATGTTAAAAACCAGTTAAGGGGTGGCTAGGTGGCGCAGTGGATAGAGCACCAGCCCTGAAGTCAGGAGTACCTGAGTTCAAATCCAACCTCAGACACTTAATAATTACCTAGCTGTGTGGCCTTGGGCAAGCCACTTAACCCCATTTTCCTTGCAAAAATTCTAAAAACAAACAAACAAAAACAAACAGTTTAGGCCAAATGGAAAAAAAAACAACTCAAATGGCAAATGAGGAGAAGAATGCATTAAAAAGCAGAATTGGCCAGCTGAAAAAGGAGAGGGAAAAAACTCTCTGAAGAAAATAACTCCTTCAAATGTAGAATGGAATTAAAGGAAGCTGATGAATTTGCAAGAAATCAGGAAGCAATAAAACAATACCAAAAGAACCAAAAATTAGCAGAAAATGTGAACTATCTCATTGGAAAAACAACTGACCTTGAAAAACAGATCCAGAAGAGATAATTTAAAAAATATTGGGTTAACTGAAAATCACGACCAGGAAAAGAGCCTAGACTTCATTTTTTCAAGAAATAATACAGCAAAATTTACCTGAGATCCTAGAATCTGAGAGTAAAATATAAAAGGAAGGAATTCACCAATCACCTCCTGAAAGAGATCCAAAAAGAAAATCTCCCAGGAATATTATAGACAAATTCCAAAACTCCCAAGTTCAAGAGAAAATACTAAAAGCTGCCAGAATGAACCAATTCAACTGCCATGGCTCTACAGTCAGGATCACATAGCATCTGGCAGCATCCACATTAAGGGCTCATAGGTCTTGGAATATGATATTCCGGGAGACAAAAGAGCTCAGATTACAACCAAGAATCAACTACCCAGCAAAATTGAACATCCTCTCTCAGGGGAAAAGATAGACTTTCAATGAAACAGGGAACTTTCATACTTTCCTGTTGAAATAACCAGAGCTGAACCAAAAGTTTGACTTCCAAGAACAGGACTCAGATGAAGAACCATGGAGGGGATGGACGAGAAGGACTAAGTATGAGGAACTTAATGATGTTGAACCGTTTGTATTCCTACATGGGAAGACACTGATAACTCTTATGAACTTTCTCATTTATAAGAGGAGTTAGAAGGAGCATATATATAGACAAGGCACAGGAAGAAGTTGAATATAATGGTATAATATATAATAAAAATTAGTCAATGGGTGATAAAGGAAAGTACTGGGAGGAAGAGAAAGGAGAGGAAGAGTAAGTTAATATATTTCATATAAAAGAGTCAAGAAAAAACTTTTGCCATGGAGTAGAACGGGGGGAAGATGAGGGAGACATGAATGAGTCTTCATTCTCATCATAAATGGCTCAGAGAGGGGGCAGCTGGGTGGTGCAATGGATGGAGCACTGACCCTCCAGGGACCTGACTACAAGTCTGGCCTCAGACACTTAAGAATAATTGCCTAGCTGTGTGACCTTGGACAAGTCACTCTTAACCCCATTGCCTTAAATAAATAAAATTTTCAAAAAAGAAATGGTTTAGAGAGAAAATAACACACTTAATAGGGTATAGAAATCTATCTTACCCTAGAGGAAAATGAGAGGAAAGGGATGGGATAAGGTGGAACAGGGGAGAGGGAAATGGGGGAGGAGGTGATAGAAGAGAGGGAAGATTGTAGGAGAAGGTACTCAGATACAACACATTTTGGAGCAGGGACAGGATGAAAGGAGAGAGAATAAATGAAAGTGGGAAGGAATAGAATGGAGGGAAATATAGGTATTAATAGCAAATGTGGGGAAAATATTGAAGCAATTTCTCTGATGGGCTTATGATAAAGAAGGCAACTCATCCCAGAGACAGAGTAGTCAGAATCTGAATGCATACCGAAGTACACTTTCTCTCTCTATTCTTGAGGTTTCTCTTTGGGGGGGGGGTATTGTAATGCAAGAAGATTATTATAATAATAGAAAATAAATAAACCAAAAAAAAATCCCAACCCAAGAAATGTGTCAACAATAGATTTAAAGTATTAGGTACATAGCATTAATATTCGCTTTTAGAACATTTACAACTAAGTAGTGAATATAGTGCTACATACTATTCTGAAGTAGTTTCTTCAAAATACCTTCCCAATGAAGATTACACAATTGCTCAATTTCTCTTCTCTTTCATTTGAAAGTTTCAGTACAGCAGGTTAAGTATGTGATGTTTTATTTTACAAAATTCTACACACTATTATCCTTCCAATGATAAGAAAATGCTAGGAGATGTTTTTGCCACCAGCAAAGGACACTGACTTTATGATAAAGCTATTGCTTTCCACCTCCACTCTAGGTAACTCTCTAGGACTATAAATTACACAAGAGGTGATGACCTGAATTGTAAAGAGAGAATTTCCTCACCTAAGAGTTTCCTATACTTATGAAATCATAGCTCCAGTCTAGTGCCTGTCCCTAGTCACCAATATTGGGAATGTATATGATCAAACTTATTTTTTTCTTCAATTGATATTTTATTTGATTTTTTCAATTGTATGTTATGAAAGTTTTTCCACATGCATATGCATATTTCCAAGTTACATAATTTCCTTCCACCCTCTCTTCCCATCCCTCTTCCTCCCCTGTGGCCAACAGTCAGATAAATATTGTACATACACATTTGTGTTTAACATGTTTACAGATTAGTCATTTTTGGTATAAGAAATTAGGATTAAGGGGGGAGGGAAGAAAACAATTAGAAAAGAAAAACATAAGAGAAAATTTTTAAAAGTGAATGTAGTGTGAATTTAGATTTTGTAGGGTTTTTGGTTTTGTTTTCTTTTGTTTTTCTTCCTCTGATGGGATAGTAATGTCCATAAGCCAGTCTCTTAGGGTTGTCTTATCTTTCTGAATTGCTGAAAGGAGCTGCTTCCATTAAGGTTGACATGATCATACTTAACGAACAAATCCATTAAACTAAAGAGAGCAAAAGATATGCTATAGTTTAAGAATCTCCTACTAACTATAAACTTACATGACTGATGATTTTTTTTTAAACAATCTTGGCAAACTATACTGGGAAGAAAATGAAAATCTATTAAATAAAAAAATTTGACAGTCCCCAACACTATTTTAAGCTTTTAAAATTCACTGGCTATTTTTACCTACTAAAACTTAACTATTAATTAAGTTAATAGTGCTGAATGCTCTAATTGACCCTGTTCTTTTCCTTCCCAAGAGTTGGTCTCTATAATTAGCCCACTCTAGTTCAGCCCAAGGAATAACATCAGAAGCAAGTCCTTTCTGAACCACACCCTACTGGCCACAGCAGCTGGCACATATTGTTTCTCCAGATTAGCACAGAACTTCAGAATTAACCAGTTCATAGGGGGGTAAAAGTGATAGGCCAGTTAATAATTATTACATAACAATGAAATTGCTGCTAAATAATTTAAACCATGATCACTTCCTGGTTCATTACTCAATTAAATCTGTTAAAACAGCCAGAAACAGGAAATAACAAGTATATGGGACAAAAATCCACTTAAAAGGGGCGGCTAGGTGGCGTAGTGGATAAAGCACAGGCTATGAAGTCAGGAGTACCTGGGTTCAAATCCAGTCTCAGACACTTAATAATTACCTAGCTGTGTGGCCTTGGGCAAGCCACTTAACCCCATTTGCCTTGCTAAAACCTAAAAAAAAATCCACTTAAAAAAATATAGACTCCTCTGAGCAAGAAGGAAAGTTTATTTTGGCTTTTCTCTCATGAAAAGGGCATACTCCAAGTCTCACAGAGGTAGTGAAGAACAAGGAGCTGCCCTGAGGTGACAATTGAGCAAGATTATATGGCCTAGCACATTTCCTCCCTCCCTAGCCCCCTCTCTTCCAACCTGTTTGGTTAAGGTTTTCAGAATTACAATCTTTACGTGAAAAATCTACCCAGCAACAAAGAGAAGAATAAAATATTTTCATAAAATATTACCTCACCATCCAGATGATGGTATCATTTTTTATGGTTTTTTTGCAAGGTAATGAGGTTAAGTGGCTTGCCAAGGCCACACAGCTAGGTAATTATTAAGTGTGTGAGGTCAGATTTGAACTCAGGTACTCCTGACTCCAGGGTCGGTGCTCTATGCACTGCGCCACCTAATTGCCCCAAAAGAAGATTTCTAATGACCTTTTTGTAATCTAGCTACATGAATTACTGTCTGAGTATACAAGGTGTTCTAAGGAACTCTACTATCTTCTTTTTTTTTTGTAGAATAACAAAAAATATTTTACTAAAACAGAAGATTTACAGAAGTTTCCAGACAAGCCATACAAAATGGTCAAAGCTTTTCTTGAAGGGAGATTTCTACAGTTTGACAGCAGAATCACGATATTAGTGAGGGCTGTGATGTTTAATATTCCCATTTTTTTGTTCAAAAGACCAAGCTTGTCCATCTACAGCGTCTAAAGATTTAAACTTGGCTAGAGGGCATATTCTAAGTACAACTGGTTAGCTGCTTTAACCAATGCAATTAGCATCACCATAAAAAGCGAAAAGGAGCCCACAAAACTGGAAGAAGAAAAAAAGACACACCCCAGCAGCTAACGGACAACTACTTTCATTCACAGTGCTGATACTTAAACCATGATGGGAGAAATGAATAAAAGCAGAGCTAGGCCACTGCTTTTAAACAATTTCACAACAATCCAGATGATACTTCTAGCCTCTGCTCACGCGTTACAACAGTGAATCAGGACAAGACAGAGATTTGCTAATGTGCATTTAATCACCAAAGGACTGAAGATGGTCTGGGTTTTTATTCTGTAATGTTTCTAAGACTGTGTCCATTAAATGCAAACAAAAAAGGAAGAGGTCTTCGCAGAACAGGAGAAGTGATGCACACTTCATGTTGAGATTGAATTTAAATATTATTCATGGCATATAGCCTAGTCCATGCTCTGGCTGTTTCTATGGCTTAGGCTTCATTGGACTTCCACTTGGCTACATCGTTTGCTAATGCATCATCTGGATTGGGAGCACTTAACAAAGCTTGGATTGAGAGCAGCACTGTGTGGATCTGCGATGCTGGAGACCATTTATCTTTCAAAATATCTAAACATATTCTTCCCAACTTGTCTACATTAGGGTGATAAATTTTGGTCATGAAACGTACTTTAGAAGCTGCCATTGGATATTCTTCTGGAAGAAATAGTTCAAGTTTAAAAGTCCCTCCCTCAAAGGGGGAATCCTGTGGGCCTGCAATGACCACATGAAAATAATGGGCGTTGCTTTCAACTGGTTCTGCTTTTATCTCAGGAACTGGTTCTGCCAGCAAACGCAGGGTTTCCTTGATGATCCTGTGGGGCAGCCAGGCCATCTTGTCTCTCTACTATCTTCTTAGTTTGGTACTTATCAAACAAGAGAAGGCAAGCTACTCTTCTCCCAGTCTATTATCAAACAGGTGGCTAACTAAGACTGCAAGGTCTCTTCTCTGTAAGTATTCCACTATTTCCCTCCCTAACAGAATCAATGCAAGGTCTTTCTGGAAATAGACCACTGTTTCACTCCCTAACAGAATCGGGAGGGTGTCTGACTGGGAATGCAAGGCCTTTCTCCCTCTTGTAAGAATAGTCTAAGGGTAATAGTCTGTTTTTGTTTAAATGATTTTTAACCCTGAGAGGATTTCATCATGAATATTAACTCTTAAGGGGAATATTCCATTCACAAGGAAATGCTATATAACATATAGGAGAAATAAGAGGGAAATTTTTAAGCTATGCAACAATTAGTACAGAAATACAGAAAGAATAGATTTTTTTAAAAGTGGCAGAGGAATATTTTACCTTAATAATAAGGCTCAATGCAGAAAATATACTGTGATGAGAACAGAAACCAGGGACAAGTAGATTGGACTTATTTCTAGCAGCATCGGAAGGGATGCTGCCCTTGGGCAATCCAACAAAATATCTACAGAATTCATGGGCACAGAGAGCTTACAGAGTTATTAGAGATCACCTAATTTAGTGGTACCAAATTTTTTGTATCACAGAAACAAGTTAATCAGAATAATGTTTTTAAAGACAGAAAAAAAATTCCCTTACACCTCATGAATTCAACCCCTTCCTCTTTACCTTTTCCTCAAACCAGTGGCCTCCAAAGTAGGATGTGAATACATTAGAATGTGAGAAAAAAATTAAAACTTTTATTTAATTTTTATTTTTAAAATAATTAACTTTTACTAATATTTATTAATGCCAGAAATAATACTAGCACACTCCAAATATCACATATATTTCTTGAATAGTATTTTATTTTTTTCCAATTATATGCAAAGACATTTTTCTCCCTCCCTTCACTCTACTCTCCCCATGACATCAAGTAATCTGGTCATACATGTCCAATCAAAGCTACACATCAGATTGTATGAAAGGTCTTTGAAGAGAGGAGTAGGAATTCTAAAATATGGTTAGAATGAACAGGGGTTTATCCACTTATTCATTCAAAATAAGAGTAAAGTAAATGAATCTGGTTAAATGAATTTATGCTTAATTCATCTAGTTTTAACATACTAATCCTCAAAAAATGGAACTTCAAACAAAAGATTGAAAATTATACCTATAATTCAAGCAAAAGCAAACAATAATAAAAGGGCAGAAATGACAGTTCTACCCTTCAACAATAAAGAGCTACCCCTATTTACAATGCAATGACAAACTTTTTAGATTTGACAAGTCAGTCAAAAATATTTGAAATTATCAAGATTATTTGAAATACAAATTTACATCTATCATCATTAATAATGAATTTCACTCATATTGCACCAGCTACACAAAATCTTTACTGATAACCCCAATGTTTGATGCCCTCCCTCTCCCTAACAACCCTATATTCATTTTGTATTTTCTTATATAAATATTTATGTATGAGGTCTCGAGAGCTGCAGATGTTCCATTTTTTTGTCTTGTATTCCTAGCACCTACCACAGAGCTTAGTACATAAAAACTTTGTAAAATCCTCCAATGAATGACTTTGCAGTAAATGGGGAATGGTCCCATGAACTCAACTCTATTCCTGTATCACTGAATGAATGAAAAAACACATATAAGCTCTTACTATATGCCACTGAATTCCTTCAAGATCTTGCTAAATTCTACCTCCTATGGCACAAGCATCAACCTTGTGGGCCCCCCCACACACACACAGGCAAAACTCTTAGGTGCAGCTTGACCAGACTAAAAGGTACTTATGCCACAAAAGAGAAAATGACATTATAAGGCAATAATCATCAAAACAATTTAGTACTGGTTAAAAAAAAAAAGTAAGAGAAAACTAGGTGGTGCAGTGGATAGAGTGCCGGCACTGGAGTCAGAGCATCTGGTTTCAAATCCAACCTCAGAGACTTAATACTCACTAGCAGTGTGACCTTAGGTAAGTCACTTAACCCCATTGCCCACTCCCCCTCAAAATATATCAGTGAAACAGAACAGATAAGTAATCAATCATGCTAATAAACACTGGAGAATATAAAGATCTACACAACCCTAATCATGGGCAGGTCAACAGCACCTAGAAACATGAAAAGAAGGAGTGGGAGAAGTTTCAAGCAAAAATATCAGAAGGAGGAACAGCAAAAAAGGATGGAATGTCCACTGGCCAGACTTCAACAAGCCAATTATTTACATGAAGATATTTCAGGTGATGTACCTTTAAGGACTTTAAGAGCTAGAATCTAGAGACAACTCAGCAGAAAGTGGAAAAAAGTTCTTCACTGACATCTACAAACCATGAGGCAAAAGGGGACAAGACCTTCACCTGTGAGCCTCAGTTTATTCTTGGGTAGAATGAGAATCCTTGTACAAGTTTATTAATGAGATTATACAAGATTAGGAGGAAAGCTTCTTATAAAATGTCAAGTAAAATAGAAATCAAATTAAAGTAAGTTATAGAGGCTCCAACCTCATTTTTGTTTCCTTGAGTGGTAGTCACAGAAGCCTGCAGCACAGACCTTGCTGTTCAACTAAAGTAAGAGGGAGCCAAGGTCTCCTTCCAACCACTTGGGTCTCTTCCTACCTCAAGGGGATCTCTGGCCATCAAACCATGCTTGTCTGCTTGTACTCAACCCTGGACGTTCCATCCAGTCTTGCTAGGAATCCAATTCTAACCTTTTGCCCTTAGAATTAAAAGTACTTAACACCCCCCCCCAAAAAAAACCCCACCCTCCTACTTCTTTTGTTTGTTTGGTTTTTTAGGGCAAGGGGTTAAGTGGCTTGCCCAAGGCCACAGGGCTAGGTAATTACTAAGTGTCTAAGGTTGGATTTGAACCCAGGTCCTCCTGACTCCAAGACTGGTGCTCTATCCACTGCGCCACCTAGCCACCCCTACTACTTCTATTTCAATAGTAACATAAATGCATATGTCGTCATGTCCCTCATGTCCTGGTCTGGCCAACTTCTCAATCAGGTCTCTGTTGGGAGCCCCACCGACCTGTGGCAGAGCGAGGAAAGAATTAAAGAGTTATGTGACTGAAGGCTGACTAATAAACAAAGAGAAGGGACTCCGACAAGATGTAAAGGAGAGTCTGATTTATTGAGCTGTGCACAAGCTTATATATTGCAAAAGTCACAAGGTCCCTTCTTTATCTAATCCCCTGAGCACACTGAATACTCCCCTTGTTCTCAGGCCGTGCTATATGTACTGGCATATCAAGTGCATCATAATCACATAACTTACCTTCTAGGAACATAGTATGCTTAGAAAATAACTCCTTAAGCTTCCTGGGATGGAGAAACAAACCAGGCAAAGAGAAGGCTCCTTCCACTGAGATGGTTTATTCAACCATCATGGTCAGAGACCCACTTACCAGTGGTCCTCAACATCTCCCCCTTTCTTTTGTTGAAGCTTAAGGAGATACAATTCTGTTCCACTGGAGCTCATGGTCTAGTTCCAGCAATGGCAACATAGAGGAACAAAGCAACAGGCAAGAAGTACTAATATGATCAGAGGGATCAGAGGTGAAACAAGAGTATAAAATCAATGCATAGGAGACATTTCTTTCAAGAAATTCCAGAGATTCTCAACAATTGCATCTACATTCATATAAAGATACATCATTAATTTGTCCAATGATATTATCCAACGCTTGTATATCCAAATTTACAGAGCTTTTTCCAAATGCTCCCAGAAAATTGTTTTTAACTTTATCCCAATCCTAATCAGATGTATTATATTTTACAGGGGTAACACAAAGAGGTAAATATCTATAATCACATTTCATATTTAATCTATGTTCTAACAGAACAAATTCATTCCCTTCTGCAAGCACTTCTACCTTCACTCTGTCAATCAATGCAAGGAAATCCCTATTAATTCTCTTTTGCTGTAATGCTTTAGATACATTTTTTGCAATTCTATAGCAAATTCAGCAGTTTTTGTTCCCAACTGCAAAGATGTGACTGATACTGCTACTGAGGTGGCAGAAGCTAAAAGCAAAGAAAGCAAAATAATTCCTAGAATAATACACAAGATGCACCTTTTACATCTTCCTCTTTACTAGCTGAGTAAGGATGGAGCTTGATACCAACCCAATGCTTTAACAGGTAAGAGGGTAAAAGGAGTTTGTGTTAGTATAAGAATGTGTTTGTTAGTAACTAAAGATTTATTTATACACTGAACAATTTCACAATTCATATATGAGACATTCCAAAGTTTCCCCGATTATTTGTTTTCGGTGATGACATTCCCTACCAGGAACCCATAATCCTTAGGGAGAAATGCTGATACTGTTCAGTGTTGTTTCATTGGTGTGTGTGTATGCCCCATATGATCATGATTTTTTTTTTAGGTTTTTGTAAGGCAAACAGGGTTAAGTGACTTGCCCAAGGCCACACAGTTAGGTAATTATTAAGTGTCTGAGACCAGATTTGAACCCAGGTACTCCTGACTCCAGGGCCGGTGCTTTATCTACTACACCACCTAGCCGCCCCTCCATATCATCACGATTAAGGATGATGTTACCAGTAGTGGAAAATATTTTCCAGATATGCTGTTGAAATTTGTGGATTTGTGTAGTCTATATGGATTTGACCCAACCCCCGTGTACACACCCACTGTCCCCAAGTCCCAATGAGTGTAGAAATCATAGAGTTTGTGCCATTTGCTTTATAACTCATTTTTGCCATAACTCGTATTCCTGGGCATAAGCGAAATGGCATTCAACTACTGTGGGGTACCTATTTTTCAATGTCCCAAACGTAATATTTAAACAAGGTGTGAGTGGTAGACGACTAGTCCATGCGTAATTGTTGACCATGAAGTTAGTACTGTTCATAATCAGATTAAAAGTAATGGTGCTATATGTTTCGAAGGTATGTCCTACTTGGAGTATATGAGTTACATTTAGTAAGGGAATATATGGATCAGGACCTGACCCATTTGGGGAAAACATATTGGGGGCCTGGTGGATAAACCTGTATAATTGAACACAATAGGGTCAGCTCTAATGATATTTTCTAAAGAGGGGTCAAATATGGGCTCCAGAATCTTTGGGCCAATCATTACTATGGATACTGAGGGAAATTCCTTCCCACATGACTAGGGATAGCCATGGAGGGTTACTCCAATAAGTCCAATGGGTTTCTGTTATCTTTGTTCCCTGAGCCATCTTAATCATCATTGTCATAAATAAGAGTAGCAAACATGGCTTCAGGTTTGTTTGATCACTTGTATGTTTTATCTCTTGTGCCTCCTTGCAGGATGTCTTCTTCTCTCTGTCTTCACTGTAGCTTGTAGACCCTGGAAGCACTCGATACAGGTGAATAGCTTTCTGTGGGATCCATACTGCTGGTTCTCCATTACCTGGGGAAACTTGAAAAAATCCTTGCCCCCAGGTTATTACTTTTCCTGGCCCATGCTAGACATGAGTGACTAGATTTTTCCACATAACATGCTTGTTCCTAGGACCCTCAGGGGCCTTTTTTGATTACTAGGTTTGTTTCTTGTTCTCTACTCCTAGCTTTCTAACTCCAAATTGCTGTTCAGCATAACTTCTGAAGCATTACATGAAAGAAAATTTAATGTATTTAACTTGTTGGTAGGAGTTATACCCTTATCTCCCCCTCCTTTCTTTTGTTTTTGGAGTAGTGTTTTAATATTCCTATGCTTTCCTTAATTCAATTACATGTATTTTCAGATTACTTTGTACAGGGGATTAATAATATTATAGAATTACCCAATTTGAAGAAACAACATTTACTTACCAAGTGCTTTCATATCAAACTTTTCATCTAATGATCACTTTTCTAATCAATTCACTGCCAGATATCGCAAAAGTGGCAGTCTAATGAAAAGTTCAAATTACTGTAACATCATTTAAACATATATCTCAATTTCATGTATACTCCCTTTATTCCCTAGAATTTTGCAACACAGAAAAATTCTAAAGACCAGTTGTTGCTAAAAATCCTTTTTTATAATTACAAGATTTTCTTTATACTTCTCTTAAATTCCAAAAGTCATATTTGTAATAACCTTAAATCATTTTCTTTTTAAAGCCTCCCAAATTTTATCTTTATCAGTGCAATTCTAACTTCTCAATGCTCTAACTTGGAAGAGTTTTCTATCCTTACTGATCAACATTTCATAACATTAGAATATTTGATGTTCTGGGAATTGGAGATTCTCCTCAATCTGAGATATTAAAGTAATATGGACTAATTCTTTACCTTTACTGTTTATCATTATTCACCCACTCCAGATTTTTTCCATTGATTATTAAGTCACCTCCCAAGGTTCCCAAAATCCCAAAATCAATCCTTTTACTTATACAGTGTCAGATCTGCTAAAACCTTCTATCAACATACTTTAACCAATTTCTATACTTTCAAAAACCCCAATTATCTCTATATGCCTTTTCATTTTTCCTTGCAACCCTTTATTCTTTTCCATTAGCTCTTATGATTTTAGTACATACCTCCACATGATTCCACTTTCACAATACATCTTCCATTCAAAGGTTTTAATATTTAACATTTCTAGATTTTAACTGGTATAACTAGTGAAAAATCAAACAGTCACTTAAAAAAAATTCTCACAGCCTAATTAGAATATCCCATATTCTCTTCTTCAAATAGAATAAGCCACATAACTTCTCCCATGGGGGACAGTCCCAAATCTTTCCTGGGGGCTCTTTTGTTTTTATATCCCCAGTATTCCATTAATCTCTGTAATAATTAACATTATTGCAATCTATATTAATAAAATCTTGAAGCTATAATGTTGCCAAATTATTCTGGTAAAAAATTAACTATTTAATTTCCTTTTTTCTGGCATTTCTTTGTAACCAAATTATATACCTTAAAATGTATCCAATTGTCTTGCCTTTCTGGAAATTACTATCCCAAAACTTTCTCAAAATAAGATAACATTTCTTTCCTATGATTTTTAAATTAACATATTTGGTTTTACATATATATATATATATATATATATATGTATATATATGTATATACACTATCTTTCTCCTGATTCTTTTAACACCAAAAAATTCCCTTTTTAGCACTTATAGTACTAAGTCATCATGAAATAATTCTCACTATTATAAATTAGTCCTTTTTCTTAATAAATTTCATTTCAGTTAACTTCAGGGTTGAGAGATAAGAGCCAGAACTGTAAACTGGCAAGCAGCAGAGAGGAGGAAGGGTGGGAGGGAAGCATTCTGGTAGCACAGAATCACAGCAAACAAGTGGGGAAAAGAAAAAATCAACAGCATTTTATCATTTTCTGTATTTTCCCTTTTCCTGTATTGTGTAGTCATCACAACTGCTTGAAAAGTGTAAGAACCTACATCCATGATCCTTATAACATATTCATCAAGGTCTGAATCCTTTGAAAGGATGAGAAAAGCATGCTTACAATCAGTTGTGCAGTTCTCTAAATCCAATTGTTTGATTATTATATCTAATGCTGGGGCTGTTCCTATAGACATCTCAATGACTTCTAGTAGCTGGAAAATAAAATCTGCAAAATTTCTGAACAATTTTGTATAATTATCACTAAAGATTGTTTCTTGTGTTTACTTAGCAAGTGCTTTCATAGTGCCTTTCAGGCAGCCAAAGCACATTGCCCAATGACCCAATAAATCTCAAAAACGTAACCAAAACTAAAAAGAGTAACATTTAACTCAAGTAACTGTAATTATTTCAGATCTAAATTACACACACACACACACACACACACACACACACACACACACACACAGAGAGAGAGAGAGAGAGAGAGAGAGAACTATTAGATAAAAACTATTACAAATTACACAAACACAAACACAGAAACAACTCTTTTGTAAAAAGGTTTCAAATTTAGCAAAGTGAGATTGTTGGACACCCTGGCCGGCACCAAAATCTCAAAATAGAGAAACATTTTTCCACCTCTCCAGGTCAGTAGAGAGATGTAAAATGTCCTGTTGGTGTTTAAATACACACATAGACACATATATTTATATTCTTAACCAACTCACCACTAGACTCATCAATCAATCTGCCTGCAGGGGTATCTGTTCTCTATTTTGTCTCGGCTTTTCCACAGGGAGTGTAGAGGGCTTCAAGCTGCTGTAAGAGGGGCAGCGTGACAACAGAGGAACAGTGGGATAAGTAAGATCAGTCTTTGTCACCATCTCCTGTGTCTTCTCTTTAGACATTTCTACCTGACTCTGAGACCACTTCTCTTATCTCCCCATGTCCTCCTTCTACCTGTGTCCCTGCATTGAACCTACAGACTTCTTTATAATGTGCAGGGTCCACTAGGCATAGTTTTATAACATCATATAATTGGAAATAATGAACAGGGAAATTGTCAGCTCCTACTGAAAAGAAATGTTCTGAGAGCTGTTCCCCAACCACCTTCCACTTTTCTGGATTTAAAGTTCCCTCCTTGGGTAGCCAGGGGGTTGTGATCTCTATCAAATCTAGGAATACTCTTATCTGATTTCTTGCGACTATAAGTCCTCGGTGTTACATTAATTTCAAAAGGACTTTTTTTATACGTCTCTAGGTTGGGCTGCTTTAATTTGAATTTGCCCCATATTTGTTACTAACTTACTTGGGAGGAAAGTGCAAGCAATCACAAAGTACATCATCTGAGCCTTCCCCTTACCTTATCTTGAGATTCCCGGTCATTGTCCAGAACAAAGGGGACTTTTATCTGAAACTAAAGCAGACTTGTGACACCCCCTTAGCCTGATATCAATGTTGTCAGGACCCCACATTGGGCACCAGAATGTTGGGAGCCCCACCAACCTTTGGTGGAGTGAGGAAAGAATTAAAGAGTTATGGGACTGAAGGCTGACTAATAAACGAAGAGACGGAACTCCAACAAAATGGAAAAGAGTCTGAGCCGTGCACAAGCTTATATATTGCAAAAGTCACAAGCTCTCTTCTTTATCTAATCCCCTGAGCACAATGAGTACGTTTTTGTTAATAAACATTTATTAAATGTTAAACATGATTGTACATGTATAACCCATATTAGATTACTCACTGTCATAAGGGGGAGGGAATGGAGGATGATAGAAAAATAAGGAACTTAAAAGTTTTCAAAAAGATGAATGTTAAAAACTATCTTTACATGTAATTGGAAAAAATAAAATAAAATAATATAAAAATTTGTTTAAAATTTTTAGAATAGGGGCATCTAGGTGGCACAGTGGATAAAGCACTGGCCTTGGAGTCAGGAGTACCTGGGTTCAAATCCAGTCTCAGACACTTAATAATTACCTAGCTGTGTGGCCTTGGGCAAGCCACTTAACCCCATGTGCCTTGCAAAAACCTAAAAAAACAATTTTAAAATAGTTATTAAATACCTACTATGGGCTAGATAGTAAGCTAAAGAACTGGGGAAATAAATACACATAATAAGAAAGACAGTCCCTGTCCTCAAGGAGCTTGCAATCTAAAGGAGGAAGACAAACACACAAAAGGAAGTAGAAAAGAGGGAAGTAGAGTTGGTAGAAGGTAACTGATTAAAAAAAGTAGAGAAAAGATTATTCTTGGTCCCTTAATGAGAGGTCCTAGAGCCCATGTCTCTGTTCTCCAGGGTTCAATCAGAGGGGCAGAGGGTATTGATGAGATGTAGGTATCAAATCAATTTGCAGGATAGGGAAATTTCCAAATGATAAGTTTCCTAGGAAAGAAAGTCAAAATGGATGGAGAAAGGGGCAGTGGATAGAGCATTGACCCTGGTGTCAGGAGGACCTGAGTTCAAATTTGACTGCAGACACTTAATAATTACCTAGGTGTGTGACCTTGGACAAGTCATTTAACCCCACTGCCTAGAAAAAAAATTTTCTTAAATGAATGGAGAAGTCCAAAATTAGTGCATCTATAGCATCTATAGGGAGATCAGGTAGTCTAAAGGGAAGACATTTAATGAACTAGAATAGTAGAAAAGTAACAATAGAACATTTCTATTATAAACCTGGGGCACAGTTTCCTACAAATACATTCCCCTAAGGAATCCGTATAGAAGAACACACAAGAAAGGAACATATGTGACATGTGTTGGGGGCCCTGCTGACCAGCGGCACAGTGAGGAAAGAATTAAAGAGTTACGTGACTGAACACTAACTAATAAATAAAGAGACAGGACTCTAACAAGATGGAAAAGAGAGTCTGATTTATTGAGCTGTGCACAATCTTATATATTGCAAAAATCACAAGGTCCCTTCTTTATCTAATCCCCTGAGCACAATGAGTGCTGTCCTTGTTCTAAAGCAGTGCTATATGTATTGGCATATCAAATGTGTCATCACCACATAACTTCTCATCTTCAGAAACATAGTATGCTTAGAAAATAACTACTTAAGCTTCCTGGGATGGAGAACCAAACCAGGCAAAGAGCAGGTTCTTTCCACTGAAAGGGTTTATTCAACTATCATGGTCATAGACCCACTCACCTGTGGTCCTCAACAGATCTCCTTTGTCTTACGACCACCCACACCCTATGATGACATACAGCAAATGTAAAACTCTATACTTAAACAACAGCGTAGTATTTACTTAATATGGTAAATACTGCTTAACGACAATTTGTGGGTCTTTAAGTTTACATTTCTTATTGGTGAGAAGAATATATCTTTCAATGATTTAAAGGAGACATCAGATTTTGAAGAAAAAAGTTGTATCCAATAAAGCAAAACCACAATATAGTAAATAAAATAAGCTACATATGACTAAAAACTGAAATTTCTAAAAATTGCATCCACAGATGTGATATGTGAATTAAATTAAATAACAGTTTGAGGAAAAAGAGATGGGAGGAAACTATCCAAAGAATTTAAGCTGACATTATTTATAACTAGCTTATTTAATGAACTTTTAAGCAGCAAAAATTTAAATAGTATAAAACAAAATTCAAATAGAATGCTCATTTTTACTCATGAAAGCATGCTCTCAAGTATCTGGAAGCAATTTCAGGCAAGTCACCTAAAGGATTTCTCCAATGTTTTACCTTAACCTAGAACTGTAATTGATGGGTGGAAGTGAATGCTAAATGATTTGAAATACCAAGCAATACAAAAGAGAACAATTAGATCAAATTAATAAAATACACCATGGTCTCAGTAACAAAAATTCAGACCTTTTTAATGTCTTCAGCCTGGACATAAAAAAAATGTTTTGAAATTTTTTTTTAATTTTTTTTTTAGGTTTTTTTTCAAGGCAAATGGGGTTAAGTGGCTTGCCCAAGGCCACACAGCTAGGTAATTATTAAGTGTCTGAGATCGGATTTGAACCCAGGTACTCCTGACTCCAAGACCAGTGTTTTATCCACTACACCACCTAGCCTCCCTGAAATTTTTTTACAATGAGAAAACACAGTGTCTTATATCGTATCTTATAATTTATTTCTATTTAGGGGCAAATTTTTAATTATCCAAGAAGTTCCCTAATGCCTCTTGATCTCCCGGAGCTACTCCCCTTTCTACAGTACTCTTAAAGACTAAATTAGAGAGTTCAGTGGGTAAAACACTGGTCCTGAAATCTGGAGGACCTGAGTTCACTTACCAGCTGTGTGACCTTGGTGAGCAAATCACTTTAACCCTGATGGCCTTAAATCCAAAGTCATCTGCAGTTGTCCTGATTTATATCTGGCTCTGGATGACAAAGTGTGGCTGGACAGCACCCCCTCATTCAAACCTAATTCATGAACATGTCATGGCATCTCCTCCCTGATGTCATGGTCTTCTTTGAACACAAAGGATAAAACATCACCCTTATCTTACTGATGAGAAAGAGGTCAGATGATTGACTTGGCAAGATGACATGAAGTGTGGTCTCCAACAAAGATTAAACTCAGGTGACCTGACTCCAGAGGTCACTGATCTTGTCTTTCCATTTCCAACTCAGTGCTATCTCTGTTCAAAGTAAGCAGCTTGGTCAACAGGCATTTATGAAGCACCTACTTTGATGTGACAGGTACTATACTTAACCCTGGGGAAGGCCAAAGAGCTCCTGTCTCATGGGGCTCCCAGTCTAATGGCATATAAAAGGATGGGAGACAACATGATGAAAATTAAGGACAAACAAGATAATAGGATAAACTGAAAATAATTACACAAAGTATCCTTAAGGAAGGACCAGAATAGTGGTGGGATTTTATTGGAGACTTGAGAAAAGACAAGGAGGTAGAAAATTCCAGTTCAGTGGGCAGCCAAGCACATCCTAAACAGTTAGCAATAGTAGGTGATGTGTTTACTTCTTAAGACTTAGGGCTGTTAACATCTTCAGTCACAAAAAAGAATCATCTCAAGAGAAAAACAATGAAAAATCTTTATATTCATGTAAGAGGGATGCATTTCAGAACACCAGCTGTCTGTGACTCAAGACAGCCATTTCACTGTACATATAACATTGCTCTGCAGCTGGATAACCCCACTGCCAAAATAAGCTGAGATCATTCATATGAAGACCTAGAGGCAAAACATTTCTTTTAGGTTTTTTTTTTTTTTGCAAGGCAAATGGGGTTAAGTGGCTTGCCCAAGGCCACACAGCTAGGTAATTATTAAGTGTCTGAGACCAGATTTGAACCCAGGTACTCCTGACTCCAAGGCCAGTGATTTATCCACTATGCCACCTAGCCACCCCAAAACATTTCTTTCAAGTACTTTAGATGATTACCTTTTCCAAGCATTCAAAACCTGAGGGATAAGCACTGGACCGGGGATTTCATTAGGACAAGGAACTCCTTAAATGAGAAAATCCGACTTACTAATATAGCTCAGCACCTTTTCTGCAACTTAAAAGAGTATGAGAGGACTGCCTAGGGCCCTGAGAGGTTAAATGACTTTCCCAGGGTCCCAGTAAATGGCAGAGATGGGTGAGACTTGAACCTAATTAGGTTTTCCTGGCTCTAGGGGCCAGTTTTCCTTCCACTATGTCATTCAAAATGTGCTATTTCCTAGCAAATTTATTTTTATGTGCCATTGTTTCTACCATTCAAAAGAACTGATTCAATGTTTTTAATATTGTAAAGTTGAAAAGACTAAATACAAATTAAATCATTCATACCAGTGAAATAAAGCTCATTAAGAATCTGAAAAGACCCATTCTCTAGAGCAGTGGCAGTGTCAAAAAAAGGAAGAGGGAGTATGGGGGAGATAACAACACTATGATTGAGGCTGATCAGACCACCACAGGTTGGGCATATATAGTCCATATGAACCCCTGGGGTGGGTAGTCTATACTGATGTGCCTCAATTCTGCCTTCCTCATAGGGTGCAGACCCCTCACTGATAAGGGCACATCATGCTGGGCGGTCCTGTGCCAGTGTCTCCCATGTGGTACAGTCAATTCTAAACTTCTTTGATGAGACCTTCCGGGAGTCTCTATCACTCCTTCTGCCGCCCCCGCGAATGCTTGCCCTGGATGAATTCTCCATAAAATATTTTGTAGGGCAAGCATACACTTGGCATTCTAACACCTCCTTGTAGCTGCACTCTGAGGTAATGTTGGAATGCTGGCGGTTTGTCTGGTATCCTCTCCTGCCAGGTGATCTTCAGAGGCAATTTATTTTATTTTATTTGCAAGGCAGTGGGGTTAAGTGGCTTGCCCAAGGCCACACAGCTAGGTCATGATGAAGTGTCTGAGGGCAGCGCTCTCTCCGCGTGGCGCTGGCAGGCTGCCCAGGTGTCCCAGGTGTTGGGCAATGCCGTGGGCACAATGGCTCTGCAGAGCTCCTGTTTACTAGTCAGTCTCATACCCCTTCTCTCCCAGATCTTCTTTGGGAACCTTCCAGATCCTGAGCTTAGCTCTGGCCACGCCCCTTGGCCTGGGGTGGGGGCGGGGCAAGGCTAGACACGCCCCCCTCTGGGAGTCCCAGTGGTTCCCCGGGTGCCCGCCCCAGCCCCTCCCTCCCGGGCTCCTGGACCCGCCCACGCCACGCCTAGCCCTCCCCTCAACGAATCAGCAGCGAGCGTGGGACACGCCTCCACTACGCCCCGCCCCTTAGCTCGGCACGTGGGTCTTTTGCTCCATTACTAGTCTTCTTCGATGACGCCAGACATTGACGTCACAAAGGGGCAGACAGACGTGGCTTTACGACGCTGCCCTCGCTTTACGGCAACTCGAAGTGGCGTGGGGGAGGGGACTAGATGAAGCCTTGGCGGGAGACCAAAAAGAAATCCCCTCCCGGGGGCGCGAACTCTTAAGGTAACTTTTAGCAGGGGAATTTTAAATTGAATAACAATGTGAATCTCTGTATAAAAATTTATGAAGCCCAGACTCGAACTGACGTAATGGATTTTTAGGTTAAAGTTCACTCCGTGAGAGCCGCTCAAATTATTCATAATTATTCTTATGAGAATAGAAGTAATATTCTAAAACTGTCCACTAAACATGAAACTTATTTCTCAAAGCTATATCTTAAATGGTGTATTTTGAGTCCAGGCTGTGGAGCCAGAGCATGAGCCTGGGCCAGGCTCCCTCCGTGCTCCCCGGGGCCTAACAATAAACCTATAAGTGATGCCTATTGATGAACACAGGAGTTCCCCCAGTATGGAGCCCCCAGGAACTGGCCGTATCCTCGCAGCCGACCCTCCCCACCTGAAATATTGACCCTGAGGTGGGAGATGGGGAGCCAAGAGAGCAAAATACTTAATATTCCAACTCGAAATCCATTATCCTCAAATGAGTTTAAACTCACTGATAAAAAATATCCTAAGATGAGCTGGATATTATAAAGATGTCCAAGCCAGAACTATGTAAATAAGCGTAGTTTATATTTCATTCCAACCTTTTAACATTTTAAAAATTGCCCTGCATAAAATGTTTTGACAAATCTAGGTTTTTTTTTTAAATACAAGGCTTTTATTCACTCTGCCTTTTATCGTATCATCACCAGATTGAGTTTTGAATATCAGACTGCCACAAATGTGGTTTTGTTAGCTCAGTTTCTAAGGCTCTCTGTTGCTTTTGCCCCCATTGTCTGACTATTTTGTATGCTGCATTAAAACCAAAGTGGTTGTAGTGGTGTAGTTTCAAATTATGAAGGTCTGGATTTATGCAGCAGCTGAGGCCATCTTTTCCTCCTGTTTTCTAACTAAAGAAAAAGATAATACTTGACAATTGAAAAGCTTTAAAAAAAATTTTTACCTGTTGGAGAAAACCTTTCTGAAAGCAACTTTTATCTTTATCTTGTGCTCTAAATGTTCTCCTTTATTAAAGCACTGAATCATCTTGTGGATGCTTGTAAAAACCGTCCTTGCCATTGTTAGTATTTAAATCTAAACCTAACATTATTAGCTGATGGCCAATGAATAAGTCCTTTCATGAGATTATTATTATTATTTTAGTTTTTGCAAGGCAGTGGGGTTAAATGGCTTGCCCAAGGCTACACAGCCAGGTAATTATTAAGTGTCTTGAGACCAGATTTGAACTCAGGTACTACTGACTCCAGGACGGGTGCTCTATCCACTGCACCACCCAGCTGCCCATGAGATTATTATTGATAATAGGTTTTAAATTTTTCATAACCTGAATTTGATGACTTTCCCTGTATGAGTTGAAGATAATGAGGAAATAAAAAGAACATTGCTTGATTAACCAGTTTATATTTACAACCTTGGTCAAGAAGAAAATGTTCATTACATTTGTTTCATTTAACTCAGATTTTATTGGGAAGACAGTCTCATATTTAAAAACACTAATGACATTCATGAAAGGAACTGTTCTATTTATCAAATGCTGTAAAGCCAAATTAGCTTGGAACCCAAAAAATTAGGTAACTAGAAAACAGAAGTGTTTTTGCAGTCTGAAAGTTTTGACAGAATATAAATTAGCTTTAAGAGGAAAACATTTAACCTTTTTAAAAGAACAGTTTTCAAAATTTTTATATTATAGCAAACAATGCTGAATATATATGCATTATTCATGAAATCCCAGTCTTCTTCTGAACTACACAGAGCTAGTTTTTGATTTGCTAAGGTAGGTGTTCAGAAAAAAATAATTTAGTTTCAACCTAATTTTTAGTTTCAACTCTTAACTTGGGTATTTCCTAGCTATGTTACCATGGACCAATCTCTTAACTTCTTTGAACATAAGTTTGATAATTCTCTTTGATTTGAAACTGAGAGGACCATCAGGGATCATTTAGTTCAATGCTCTCATCTAAAAATGAATAAACCAAGACCTGGAGAAATTGTATTTTTTCATAAGTAAAGGGCCATAGAGGGATTCAAACCTGAGTCTTCTTGATTCCAGATTCCATCTCTGTACTGCATTTCAACATCCTTAAAACGGTCCTTTTTAAATGTGGTTTTTAGAAAGATTTCTGGGCTTTAGGGTTAGTATAGAAAATACTTAATTAAAAAAATAAAAACATCCGAACTTCCTTTTTTAAAAACATTTCTATTTCTGCTGTCATGTAAATAATGCTATAAACTAGTTAACAAAATTTAAAATAATATTTTAGGGGCATACTAGAATTTCTTTTTTTATCAAAAACAATTCATTTATCAGTGTATTTCTATAGTGCCTATCACTAAGTAACAATGAGCATCAATAGTTTAAAAAAAATGGGGGTTGGCTAGGTGGTGCAGTGCTGATAGAGCACTGGCCCTGGAGTCAGGAGTACCTGAGTTCAAATCTGGCCTCAGACACCTAATAATTGCCTAGCTGTGTGGCCTTGGGCAAGCCACTTAACCCCATTGCCTTGCAAAAATCTAAAAAAAAAAATAGTTAAAAAAAATGGAGAGGATGCTATTTTCCTGACCTTTAAATGCTTACCCAATTCAAGGAGAATCTACAAAAATACAGATAATGTGCTGAGAACAATGAAAAAAATGTATAATCATTAATTTTCTTAATCAGCAAACCATATGGGCAGCTTCACAGGCATATCTTAGTGAAAATGTATTCTCTTGATTTTGAACATCTATTCCATTTTTTAATTATTTTCACTTTAGCCAACAATCAAGGCAAAAATCTGCCTTAATTTCCAAACCTATATTGAGCTGTAAAATGGTGATCTTTTTAAAAAACACAAATTCCCCAGCTTGAGTTCACAGAAAACATTATTTCTTTGGTGTAGTTCATTGATCTTTTGCTTTGATTTTATATAGCCATTATTTACTTTCTAACTTGTTAAGCTTGTTTCAGATTTTTTTTGTTTTGGAGTTTTATTTTGTTTTACCAAGACTGCTGAATTCTTATGAGAAGTCTGTTGGGTGAAAAGAAATTAATTGGTTCCTTGAAAAATCACTTGTGGGGGCAGCCAGGTGGCAAAGTAGATAGAACACTGGTCCTGGAGTCAGGAGGTCTTAAGTTCAAAATCAACCTCAGACATTTAATAATTACCTAGCTGTGTGACCTTGGTCAAGTCACTCTTAACCCCATTGTCTTAAAAAAAAAAAAGAAAAATCACTTTGTGGTATCAAGCCTATCGATCATATTTGAATTATGATCAAAAATATACTTTTTGGGAATCAGAAGTAATTTTTTAAAACAGCAGATAACAGTAAAATTAAAATCTGCTAAGATTAAGTACTGGGGGGCAGCTAGGTGGCACAGTGGATAAAGCACCGACCCTGGACTCAGGAGTACCTGGGTTCAAATCCGGTCTCAGACACTTAATAATTACCTAGCTCTGTGGCCCTGGGCAAGCCACTTAACTCCACTTGCCTTGCAAAAACCTAAAAAAAAAAAAAAAAAAAAAAAAAGATTAAGTACAGAGATTAAGTTACCATATTTTCCCAGGTATAGGACACTCCAGTGTATAAGACGCACCTTAATTTTGAGGCCTAATTTTTTTTTTTTAGGTTTTTGCCTATTTTGCCTATAAGTTTTTTAAAGTTTTTTAACTCAAGTTTTATTCATCATGAAATTCAAGGACTTTCTGCTCATAGCTTTCAGGCATCTTTTGGGCAAGTCTGCTGTGTGGACGCATATTTAATCCATTCCTTCCATGAACCTGAAGCATCAATGGTGTCCTCCTTGAAATCAGTTACTTCTTTTTCATCTGCCTCCTGCTGAACCACCTTTGTGGTCACAGGAATTCCACTTGCTCTTTGATCCATTTTTTCAGTTCCCTCTCTAACTCAGGACATTTGGCTGACTTGCCTCTCCTGGCCTTCTGCAGGGGCATTTTCATTAGGGTTTCTTCTTCCCAGAGCCAGTCTTGGATTGTTTTCTCAGTTGGAAGAGGACCAGATTTACATTCAGCTGTATGATTTCCATTCACTTTTGTGACCTGGATCACTTTAAACATGAATTTAGCACTGTATGAAAATATTTTCTGAGCCATTTCTGGGTAAAACTTGGCAAAACGTAACTTCATATACTAGTAACAAATGGGAAACAATGAGTGCAAAGACAACAAGCTGGAAAAAAGCTGGAAATGCAAGGAAAAATTCTACAACCACTGTATAAGACGCTTCCAGTTTTTAGACCCCAAATTTTTCTAAAAAGGGTGTGTTTTATATGTGGGAAGATACTGTAACTGCTAATGGGGGGATGCTTAAGAAAAACTAGCTGACTTAAAAATTAGAAGGACAAAGTACATTGCAATAAGATTTTTAAAAAAGACAAGTTTTTTTTAGCACCAATTCAGGAGACTTAATGATTGTTAGATTGATTTGGAGTTTGGCTTTCCACATGGAAGAACACAGTGATTTAATAAAGAATCTGAATGAAATGGTTCTTAGAAAAAGATAAAATTTGTATTTCATTCAGCAAATAAATTCAATAAGCATTTATTCAATTCAGCTAATAAATTGAATTCAACAAGCATTTATTCAACACCAATTATGAATCAGGCACTTCAGATGCAAATGCATTGAAACAGAATATTCCACCAGTTGTCCGTATTAGGCTATCTTGATGTGGAAATTTGCAGCAGTTCTGCATATGTTATCTATATTAAATATTTTTCATCTCTTGTTATTTGAAAGGCTGCCATGTAGAAAAGGGATTAAATTTACTGTGTTGCTCCAGATAATAGAACTAGGGCCATTGTTGGGTGGGGACTATTTCAAGGATTATGAATTGTGAAAAGGAAAAGTACGAGGCTTCAGAAGGCCTGGGGTTCAGCTGTGGTACCTCAGGCAAGTCACTTTAACTCTGAGCTGATTTCCACATCTTTAAACTGAAGATAATATATATATAGGATTTTTAGCTCCCAGGAATTGATAATAGTATTCATCTCATGCGATTGCTAAGAAAATCTCATGGGAATCAATGTAAAGTGTAATCTTAAAATATTCTGTCAATGAATTAGGAAGAACTTTATAACAATTAATTGACTTGAAATGTATAGAATCCTAGAGTTAGAAGAAACTCCAGACAACAACTTGTCCAACTTCTTTCTGAACAGATCCCTTCTTAAACATCCCCATTAGAGCATGTACTCTTTGAGGACAAGGACTGACTTCACCCTTGGTTTTTGACTCCCTAGCATTTCCTCAACTTTGGGCTTTGCTTTTTGACTTGAATGCTCTGGTAAGGAGGATCCCACTGCCTCCCTTTTGCAAATCCTTCTAATTGTTTAGAAAAATGTTTCTGATATCAACTAATCCTTCTTCATCTTGGTTTGTTTTTGATTTTGGTTTTTGGCAGGACAGTGGGGTTAAGGGATTTGCCCAGAATCACACAGCTAGGTAATAATAGGTAATAATTATTAAGTGTCTGTGGTCAGATTTGAACTGAGGTCCTCCTGACTGCAGGGAGTGCCCTCTATCCACTGCACCACCTAGCTGCCCCTGCCAAAGACTATTTCAAAAATATAATCTCTTAGGCACTTATTTGTGCAGCAGAGCTGCTGCTTTTTGTATGAGCTTAAAATGCGTTATAATTAGGTTGTTTTGCATATCTGTATGTGACTATATAAAACTTATGACTTACAGAATATATAAATTTATATAATAAATATAAAATTTATGAACATGTAAGAACCAATAGCAGTATCTTTGGTATGTTTGTATAGAAAGGCTGTGTAGGAAACACTGTTAAGTGATTTATTTTATATATATATAAAATTTATTTTATATATATATTTTAATTCATCCTGTTTTTAAATGTTTGTTTACAAATGTGTATATACATACACATACTCATATATATGTATATATACATGGATTATCTATACATGGATGACTATTTTAAGTTATATATTATATATAATATATATTTTAAAAGGAACAAGAGTCAAAAGTTTGGACTTTCTTAGTGAAGCTTTATTTATTAAATAAACAATACTGGTATTCTCATCTCCTGACAGCCATAAGCACATTTTCCAAGGATAAAAACACATATGCTTTGAAATATATCTCACTGTAAATATTGTTGTTAATTCTTGGTTGTAATACACTCCACTGCTCTGCACTAGTTTACTTGCAAAATTCTCCTTATAACACAACATAATACAAGAAGCATTTCTATGGAATGAGTCAAAAAGACACATCTTACTGAGTCCAAATCTGGCTTTAGACACTAGCTTTGTGATCCTGGGCAAGTTGCTATAGTCCTGTTTGTCTCAGTTTCCTCATCTGAACTGGAGAAGGAAATGGCAAACCATTCTGGTGTCTTTGCCAAGGATACCCCAAATGGGTTCACTAAGAGTCAGAAATGACAAAAAACAACTGAACAACATGCTACACAACTAGATCTGGAAATGATTAACAAACTTTGCAATAGGAAGCAGTTCCCCAAGTAACATCTAATCACCAGTTCTTAAACATTAATTCATTCATTTTTTCAACAATTATTTATTAAGTGCTTACAATGCAAAAGTTACACGAAAGTTTTACCTTAAACTCATCAGAATTTACAGTCAGAAAATTCATCATCATACAGTGCAATTCTGCCATTTATAAATAGAAAAATTAAATGACTTGCTTTGCAGTTAGCTAATGTCAAGTTCCTTACTCCAGCCCAGTACTCTTTAAATCCTTATTTAATATTATTTAAATCCTTAAATCAAAAGGCTACTTGCATCAAACTGTTAATTAGTCCTTTAAAAAAATTATAAATATTTAATTTTCTCTATTTTGTATTTTATTTATTTATTTATTGCAAGGAAGTGGGGTTAAATGACTTGCCCAAAGTCACATAGGTAAGTAATTATTAAGCATCTGGGGTCAGATTTGAACTCAGTTCTTCCTGACTCCAAGGCTGGTACGTCCCCTAGCTGCCCCCTCACTGTTTTGTACTTTATATTAGCTTCACTGATATAAGGAATTTTATGTTAAGAATATTCTTTAAAATCTTTTATTAAGGGGCAGCTAGGTGGCACAGTGGATAGAGCACTGGCCCTGGAGCTAAGAGAACCTGAGTTCAAATCCAGACTCAGACACTTAATAATTACCTACTTGTGTGGCCTTGGGCAAGTCACTTAACCCCATTTGCCTTGCAAAAACCTCAAAAAAATCTTTTATTAACCTTTAACTACAAAAGAAGTTTCTATAAAAACTTTAAGAATTTATTATTGAATTCCTTTATCTGAAGAGAACAGAAGTTATTTTAAATTCAGTACTATTCAGAACTGCCTGGCACATTGTATACATTGACAACATATTGATGTTGCCCTTATGTGGGAAGAGAGCAAAGAGTTCCTTTTGGGGTGAGTACCCCTCTGGCATCTAGTGCCAAGGATAAAATATAGGAACAGATCTGTTTCTTAACTCAATGCAAGCATTTCCAAGGAGTTAAAACAGTAGATAATCTAGTCTATTATACTATCTAAAACGATCAGTCCCCTTTTCCACCCCCAAAGCAGTAAAGGGATCTGTACTTACTTTTCACTGTTTCCCCCCCCCCCTTTTGAGACAAAGTAAAATATAAACCTTGTAGATTTTTTCTAATTGCATTGTTCACTTATTTGCTGAAGCATTTTAGATCATATTAAATACAAATAACTTTTTTGGTATCCAAGGCTTATTAAACACTTTCTTCATAACAACCCTATAAGAAAGAGTTAGAAAAGCAGCCTAAAAACTTAATTCCTATTTAAGCAAAGGATTTTTTTAGAGAGGGAATGTGACATACACCAGAGAGCTAGAGGGGACCTTCAGAGATCATCTCATCTAGCCCTTTCACTTTACAAAGGAGGAAACTGAAACCCAGTGTTGTTAAGTGATTTATCCAAAATGATATAAGTAATAAATGACAGAGTTAGGGTATGCTTTGGAATAAACATACTTGGAGTTGGGAGTCAACTGAGTGAATCCTGCTTCAAACTTGGGTGAGATTTGTGAATGTTAACCTAGTGCTTAATTGAGCCTTCATTTCCTTATCTTTTTTACAAAAAGGATAAGAATATCTCTAGCTTCTTTATAATTTCAATCTCACTCATAAAAATGTGGGGAGTGGTAAAAATAGGGAGAGTGGTAAAAATAACTAAGATTTACCTAGATCTGTAGAATTATATCGCAAATGGAATTATACATCTCTATAAATTATATTATTCTAAGTCTCAAAACCCTGTGTAAGGAGTGTGGGGTATTTGGCTCCCACAGAATGTAAGAGGGGATTTTTAGTTTAAATAATATATATGCATTGCAATGATTGGGGTCTGCCTGTGGTTGTGCCTATGGGCAGGTATGTGGAGTATAAAACAAGAGTTGACCCCAATCTGATCAGACCTGAGATTAGATCAGGCTGCCCCATCTGGTTCCAAGGTGACCTAGGTTCCTTCTCCTTTACAAATGCACCTGCTCCAGCCTCAGACACTTAATAATTACCTAGCTGTTTGACCTTGGGCAAGTCACTTAACCCTGAGGTTCATGCATATTACTGTTCACTCTCCTGTGCTCCTTAATGAGCGGAGTGGGGAAAATATAGGGCGAATGTGTCAATTAGATTGTGATTTACATAAAGAGCCTTTCAAAACATTATATATCAAGACCTTGTCTCACTAGGAGAGATAGTCCTCCTTTGCAAAGAAGTTAGTTAATAAAAGCTATCTTAATCACTCTGGACTAAATATTTATAATTATGAGTCATTGATAACACCTGTGAGTTTTAGGGAGAGCAGCACATGGTATTTCTAATTTGATGTTTAAGTGATAAAAAAGCTGGAGCTCAAAATACCTAGGTAGTGGTAGAATAAGATCTAAAATAGAGGTTATTTGTCCAAGTCCAAGTTCTTCCAAGCTCCCTACAAGTATGATTTGTTTTTTTCTCTCTTTATTCAGGAGATACATCAGTAAATATTGTCTTTTACCCTTTGCTTCAGCTCTTGGCATTTGTCTCTGTGCAGAATGGACCCTGTTGTTTTGAGTTACATGGACAGTTTATTATGGGAATCTGATGTCTCACTGCTGGATCCTCCCAGCTGGCTTAATGACCATATAATTGAATTTGCATTTGAGTACTTTGCTAGTGACCAGTTCCACTACTGCTAAGACCAAGTGTTTCATCAGCCCAGAAGTCACTTTGTTTCATCAACCCAGAGGAAATCGCTATGTTCCCTCAGTCTATTGATTTACCTCTCAAAAAATTAATTATATTCTTACCCATCAGTAATAACTCTAATCAAGCAGCTGGAGGAACTCATTGGAGTTTGTTGGTTTATTTTTAAGACAAAAACAGATTTTCCCATTTTGATTCTCATAGCAGAAGCAATTCTGTCCATGCAAGACAGGTAGCTGGGAAACTGGAGATCTTTGTGGGAAAAAGGGGACAAAGTAACATTTGTGGAAGAGAAAGCCCCTGCTCAACAAAACATCTGTGATTGTGGAATGTATATAATCTTTAATAGTAATTCATTTAAATATGGTAAATCTTAAAACTCCTACTTTGTGCAAAGTTCTACTTGGTACTGTCTTGGTTTGACTCAGTGCAGAGAAATACTTTTGCCTTCATTATGATAATGGCATCATTCTTGTTTCTCTTCTCCCTCTCCCATTTCTGGGAGAAGAGATTTGTTTTGGTTCATTTTGATTCTATTGCTGTATTTGTATCAAAAGTTTGTGCTATTTTTTAGAATGTTTAAAATACAGCAAGGAAAAAAATCAAAAAATGAATTTAAAAAAAGGAAGATGATATCCAAGGTATCCCACTGGGTCACAAGTTTTCTCTCTGTGTTAAATTCCAACAGAATGCCATTTATGTAAATAGTGTTACTTGGATGATAGTGACCTTGTGATCCTTTGGCAGGAACTATGACAACCCATAATTCTTGCAGGTGGGTAACTCTGTTTTTTTAATATGATACCACATCTAAGGGACAAGGGAAGTTAAGGTTTAGGGATTAAGATTATCTCTAAATTTTTTAATTTTTTATTTTTATTTGAGGCAATGGGGTTAAGTGACTTGGTCAAGGTCACAAAGCTAAGCAATTATATGTCTGATGATTTGAACTCAAATCTTCCTGACTCCAGGGCCAGTGCTCTATCTACTGAGCCAAGTATCTGCCCCACATCTAAGCACAGATAGATTTTCATCAAACCTGGTCTAATTGACTCATTTGGTGATATCAAGATATAACATTTGGATTTTGAGTACCTCTCCTAAAAGCCAGACACATTTTATTAAAAAGTCTATGTCAGTAGTTGCATAAGTTTGTTATAGAAGTTAATATGATTATTCCCATAGCTGCTTCAATTTTTCAGAAAATCAGAGGTAATCTCCAGAATCACAAGGGAGATGACATGAGTATAACAAAATCTGTGTTCTTTAGATGTAAAGTAGAATTTCAACTTTAGAAGTAATTGGAACATTTGTTTCCTGAGTGAAACAATGAAATGCCCTTTTCTAAAAAGAAAATTGGAAGCAGGAGGATGGACTAAATGAGCTTCCCCAGGAACTTTTGCAAACTTATGGTTTGTGACCGAGGAAATTTGGGTATTAAAACAGGTCAGACACAATCATTAATCTAAGTATTGCAATAACTATAATTGTTACTTTGCATTATTGCTGTTTTTCATGACACTACATTATTCCGTTTTCTACAAAGTCCATCCACTTTAGACCCAAAGAGAAAGGTTAGTTAATATTCAGCTAATTGTTTATTTAAACAAGAGACATTTCTTCTTATGACTTTTCACAGTGAGATGAAGTCAGCATATTACAGAGAAATTAAAATATAAGTACAGATAGATTTTCTTTTCACCATCCCAAAATAAAAATACCCAGCCATGTATATAGGTACATGGTCACTGAGTACTAATTTCATAATTCTCAATAAGCTAAGATTTATGCAGTTGCTGAGATTTTTTTTTTTATTATGTTAGCTCATATTATAACCACAGTGGTTTATTTACCTTTGGGGCACTCCTTTTTACTGTTAAAGTTATCTGATGTCCACTTCCTAGTTTCTCAAACGTTTTAGTTTTAGGGATTTCTTGTTCATAATTGTAGTTATATCCAATTCTTCATGACTCTATTTGGGGTTTTCTTGGCAGAGAATCTGGGATGGTATACCATTTCCTTCTCCAGCTCATTTTACAGATGGGGAAAATGAAACACACATTACTTACCCAGGGTCACACAGCTACTAAGTGAAGACAGATTTGAATTCACCAATCCCAGGTCACTATCCACTGCAGCACCTAATTGCTCTTATTTTTAGGGATATCACATTCCTAAAAAATCAGTTCTTCATATCTGAAAGCTAGGATAAACCATTAGGAACTCAGAAAGACTTCAAGAGGTGGAAGAAGCAAACTATTTTTGAACATTTTTTAATTTGTCATTTTTTAAATATTAGAGAATTGTCAATGAAAGAGAGTATGAATTTGTTAGAAACATGCTTGACACAGTTAAGTATCAGCAGTTTATTATAGCAAGAACTGAGAATAATCCTCGATTTTGGCCAGAAATGGACTCCACTATTCAAAGCACTGGGTACATAAGTGAGAAGACTTTGAGTAGGATGTGACCACAGGAATCGAGTTCAGAGACTGAGTGGGAGAACAGAAAAGGTTTTTTTTTTAAATTTATGATCATGAGAAGGGGACATAGCCCACAGTTGGGACATAGCCCACAGTTGCTGAAGCATCATCAGCTAGGGAGTGTTCAAAAATAGAAGCTCACAGGTCTCTTTTATTATTTTATTAATAATACTAATCCTACCTCTAAATTCTGTCTTATCCCAACTTTGGTTATTAAGGCAAACTCACAATCTTCTAATACTTCCCAACCAGAGCAAAGCAAATTCAGTCCTCATTATCCTAATTATTTATAACTGATCTCTTTCTTATTAGGAAGTTATAGTTTTGGGGGGCAGTTAGGTGGTGCAGTGGATAGAGCACAGTCCCTGGAGTCAGGAGGCCCTGAGTTCAAATCTGACCTCAGACACTTAATAATTACCTAGCTAGGTGATCTTGGGCAAATCACTTAACTCCATCGTCTTACAAAAACTTAAAAAAAAGGTACAGTTTTTGATCCCTTATTACCATAATTATTCACAGCTAATCTATACCTTATTAAAAGTGATGTTTTACAAAATCTCATTGTGCATTTCCTTTGATCAAATTTTGAGTCATCCAGTCAGAAAGAAAGCCAGTTAAATTCTTGAAATTAGCTCATTTTTGGGGGCGGCTAGGTGGCGCAGTGGATAGAGCACTGGCCCTGGAGTCAGGAGTACCTGGGTTCAAATGCAGCATCAGACACTTAATAATTACCTGGCTGTGTGGCCTTGGGCAAGCCACTTAACTCCATTTGCCTTGCAAAAACCTTAAAAAAAAAAGAAAGAAATTACCTCATTTTCCAAGAAACTCTAGGTAACCAGGAGATGGGACTGACCTTACAGAGAAAAAAATAAAGATAAGGTATACAAGAAGGGAATTCATGGGGCATGAGAAAGCTTAACTTAAGGTCATCTCATAATTGTGTATAAGAGTATTTTTGAGGAAACTTCATTAAAGGCTACTACTCTCTCATAGTTTTTATGGGATTAGTACAATTCCTTCAGCCCCTCCCTTTCAGGAATTAAATTGGTCTGTCTTCCAGGTTATAATCTTCCTGATACACCTTTCCTTAATATATTTCTTTCTCCTCTTCATGCATCCCATATTATGTAAATGAAGTTTAATTTTATGAGGGGTGTGCCAAGTAATATGTACAAACCTTATTAAGTAGATGCAATTCTTTCTTAGATTATTTCTAAGTTAGGACCAGCTCCCCCTTTATCCACTTCCACCCCCCCCCCCTTTTGCTGTCTGTTCATTCTATTCTAACTGCAAACTTCTTTATTTGACCTTGTCTGGTCCTGATTAAATGTTCCTCCAAACAATTATGAAAAGCTAACTCTTACATCATCCTGACCTTGTCTGGTTCATGAATAAATGATTCTCACCAAACTGTTGTGAGAACTCAGCCCATTCATTGCTAATACCATCTTGATCTTGTCTGTCTCATGATTAGATGTGTAGGAGTGTAAACTTTTTATTGCTTACAATTTCCATAGTTCTCTTTTTTAATAGGAATACAGTTTTCAATCCTAATTAGTGAATTTCTTCCTTACATCACAATCTTCATCACTTCCTATCAAAATCTTCATCTCTTGGTTGGGGATACTCTCTATCACTGCCTATATTCTTTAAGAGTCTGATGGGAGTAGAAATGGAGTTCGATAGTCTCACAATTCCTCCTTCTCAGCAATGGTCAGGCAACAAACATAAGACTACTACAAGGAGGGGCCATACTTACAGAGTCCTGGGGAAAGTTATAGATATCAAAAGGGCAGATCCTGTGACCAAACAACCCATACACATAGACGAAAGATGGAGAAGTCGAACTGGCCCAGTCTCCCTCTCTCCCCCTGGAGACATTCATTATCTTTCTGAATCCTCAGTCTGTTCCAGAAAGTCCTCTCCAGTTCAGGTGACTTATTGAGATCTCTTCTGGTAAAGGAACTTCTTAACAGCTTATCAGATCAAGACTCATTTTTATTATTAGATAATAAAATTCTAAAGCAGCTTCTTAAGTCATTTATTAGCTAATCTGTTTCCTTTGGCTTCAAATGACTTCCCTTTTTGATGTCCCTTCCCGTGCACCATTGTAATTTTATTTACTTTACCAAATCTCCATGAAACAATTCCCTCTCTCTACTATTAATGAGTCCTCTTTCATATCAAATTTTTCCAACATATTAGATTGTGCCATAAGGATATTTTGAATCATTGTTTATGATTCCTTCCTGTCCATCAAACAACATTAAGGTTTGATTCACAGAGCAAATACTCCCAAGTGTGATCTGACCAGTTTGGCATTTTGTCAGACTTCCTTCAATGTACTTTTTATTCCCATCAACTTTTACATAATAGTTATGTTTTTTTTTTCCTTCTATTACCCTTAGATCCTTGAAGACTCATCAATGACAAGGGAGTGTCCCTCATGAGAAGGATATCTCTGAAATTAAGATGCACTTTCATGTGATATTTAGTAATGTCCAGGGGCAGCTAGGTGGCACAGTGGATAGAGCACTGGCCTTGAAGTCAGGAGTACCTTAGTTAAAAGTCTGGTCTCAGACACTTAATAATTACCTAACTGTGTGGCCTTGGGCAAGCCACTTAACCCCATATGCCTTGCAAAAAAAAAAAATCTAAAACAAAATATAATGTCCAGAGAATTATGTTCTAAGTCCTCATTCTCAGTTCCTCCCTTCTACTCCTCCTTCAGGGGGCAAGATAGGAGCAGAGGCAAGCTGTGGAAGAAAAGCAGGTGGAGGGGAGGAGGGGTTTGGAAGCACAGTTGTAGGGAGCAAGTGAGGGGGACACAAAGCAAGCTAGGGGATCCCATGGGGTGAAAGGGTATTTTTGAGTCTCTAATGTGTATTAATAGTCCTTAAAATATAGTTCACCCAATCTTCATCTGATTCAAATTTAGGCCACAATACAGAGGGCCTTGTAATAGGCTCTTTAGTCCACTCCTGACAGCAATATTTTATCATTTTCAGTTTTAGTCTTCCCTCTTGTCCTGGGAGCATCCTCCAAATTTTCCTACATCCTCCCCAGAGGGCTACTTAGATGAATGTCTTTCCAGGGGAAGCCTCCCCTTCTTAGGCACCTTAGAACCTGACTCACCCCGACCTTGAAGCCCACCCTCCCTGTCCAAGCTTATCACCTCCCTTGGGCAGTTTCCTTAGGTTCCTGTACTTTGGGTCACCAGATCCACCTGGATCCCAGAACAACAAAGGTCTCCTTCTTACCTTTGCCCAATATATTGACCACTGTGGCCTGTCGACTTCTTTTCCTGATTCCTCCCAAGTTCTTCAAACCAGGGTTTGTGTCATGATCCCAGGAGGGAAAAGAGCTCACCTACAGGGGCCAGTGAATCCCAGTGAGAGCGCTCTCCCTGTGGGCTCTTGCTCAATTCCATTCAAGTCTCATGGTAGTCCCCATATTGGGCACCAAATTGTGAGAAACATGCTTGACACAGTTAAGGATCAGAAGATTATTGTAGCAAGAGCTTAGAGAAATCCAGCGATTCTGGCTAGAAATGGTTTCCACTCCTCAAAAGGGTGAGAGCTCGGAGTACAGAAGTAAGGAGGCTTTTCTGGGATTAGTATGATGCAGTTCCTTCAGCCCCTCTATTTCAAGAGGTAGATTGATCTAACTCTCTTTCAGGTTACAATCTTTCTGATACACCTTACCTTGATATATTGCTTTCTCTTCTTCATGTATCCCACAATTTGTAAATGAAGCTTAATTTTATGAAGGGTGTACAAAGTAAAATGTATGCACTTTACTAAGCAGATACAATTCTTTCTTTGGTCATTTCTAAGTTAGGATCAGTTCCCCCTTTATCCCCTTCCCCTTTTGCTCTTTGTTCATTCTTTCTAACTGTAAACTTCTACTAGGAAATGTTTTGGGGGGTTTTTTCAAGGCAATGGGGTTAAGTGGCTTGCCCAAGGCCACACAGCTAGGTAATTATTATCTGAGGCTGAATTTGAACTCAGGTTGTCCTGCTCCAGGACTTGTGCTCTATCCACTGTACCACCTAACCACCCCAAGAAATTTTTTTTAAAAATGTGCAATGAATTTTATAAAAGAAATTGTGGAAATAATGTAACCTCCAAAAAATAACCAAATATCTACTGTGTATCAAGCTTGGTATTAGATACTAGGGCAACAAAGCTCAAAATAAAAGCATTCCTGCCCCCCCAAAGCTTATATTATATCAAACAAATAATTCATACAAGTGGATACAAAATAGATAACAAAATATGGGAAATGAATAACAAAAGTTGAGGAAAGAATGGAAACTAGATTTTTTTTATAAATGTCTGACTCAAAAAAAGTAACCAGTTAGGGAAGGGTCAAGTGCTAGAGGCTTGAAAAAAGAATTTATTTACACAGAGCAAAGCAAACATGTTAAAGCACCCAGGGTGGTTCTAGAGGCCATCAGTGCAAACAGTAAAGAAGAACTAGACCAACATTATCCTGGAGAAAAACAATACTGCAGCTGGGTTAAGTCACCATGTATTACTTGGGGCAAGCCAAGGGCTTTTGATCCCTATGTAACTACATGCTGGTTGATCACAGATGAAATCAAGTGGCTAGTAAACAGAAAACCCTTCACCCCATAGGAGAGGATTGAACAGCAGCCAAATCACAGCATTTGCTTAAATTTCTGCCTCTTTCAGAAAAGTGAAAATGGAAACAATTTACCAAAGAAAAAAAACGGAACCATCCTTCCCTGACTTGTAGCTCATTCACTTGTAAAACTTTCACAAACTGCCTAGAGCACAACAGCCCTCTTGAAAAAAAAAGATCAATGCCATATTACTAACTAAGCTTTTTTATACTTGCAGGAGAAAGAACTATTGTTAAACCACAGTAAAAGAAACTGAATCTGGTCATAAGATTCTAGGCTTAAAATGTCTTGCTAAAGGCTTGATGTGGAGGCGGCTTCCTTCAGACTAGGCAGTGTGTAGAGTGAAGCGGCCCTACCCAGAAGAGACATCTTGGTAATCAAATCCTCTCATTGGCAGGCCAGGCTTCATTGCTGCATTCCCTCCCCACCCACTTTACCAGCAGCTTGTGGGCTGCCAAAAGGCTGAAGATGCTTTTGGAAAGAAAAGGGGATGCAAACCCAGCAAAGCCACAGAGCAATACCAGTTCTGACTGATGGGCCCAAATTCTACAGGTGAGGAGGCCTTTGTGGGTGGTAAGATAATGAGTATCTGGGTGTGGAAAGAAGAGACAGCTTTAAAATCTGGCCACCTCCTTAGCAGTGTAACCAGAGCACATTTCTTGTGCCTTGGAATTTACATCAAAGATTTCTTTTGCAATGACTTTTCACTTGGTCTTGTCTCCATTCCTCTCTCCTTCCAATTCAGTCTTCCTAGAATATTGCTTCTGTCATGGTGTTTCCTTGCAATAGATCTATAAGAGTTCTGTATTGCCCCCAAAAGCATTTTTCAATGTGTGCAAAAATAGAACTTACTCTGTCCTCTGAGACCCTCCTCCTTCTAAACTTCTCTAAGCTTATTGCTGTTTGGCCTTATTCTTGAAGAAGACAATGATACGAGGGAGGTGATGCCATGACATGCGTATGAATTGAATCTTAGTGATGGGGTGCTGTAAACTTCCCTATGCATAGCTAAGGGGACACTACCATCCTCACTTTAAGCCCCATGTCCAATCAGTTCCAAAATCCTGTTGTTTTTACCCTCATAATATCTTTCATATATAACCACTTCTCTCTTTTGACATTTCACCCCCCCCATGGCCAACTTTCACCTGTAGAATCTAATCTAAAATCCTCTATTTGGCATTCAAAACTCTTTACACCCAGCCCCACTCCTGTTTTCCAGTTTTCTTATACCTCACCCCCATGTACTCTAGGATCTAGCAACACTGGCCTCCTCAGCAGTCCTCTCACTACATCTCTCAATTCTGAGCATTTTCATTGATTACACCCATATCTGGAATTCTCTCCCTCTTCATCTTCACCAACAGGCTTCCCTGGCTTCCTTCAAGTACCAGCCTAAAATTCATCAACTAGAAACCTTTCTTGATTTCCCTTCATGCTCATGCCTTCCCTTGGTTAACTCCAATTTATCCTAAATATATCTCTTGTTTGTACACGATCATTTTCATGTTACCTCCCCATTAGACTGGGAGCTCTGTGAAAACAGGAACTGTTTTGCTTTTCTTTGTATTCCCAACACTTATCGTGGAAGCTGCCACATGGCACACTGGATAGAGCACCGACTTTGGAGTCAGGAGGAAGGGAGTGTGAATCCACTAGCTGTGTGAACTTGGACAAGTCACTTAACCCTGACTACCTCACATTCAGGGCCATCTCCCTGTTGTCCAGATTCATATATGGTCACTGGATCCAGATGGCTTTGGAGAAGAAAGAGAGGCTGAAGATTTAGTACAGCTCTGCCCCACTCAAATCCAATTCATGTGCTTGTCATGGCATCACCTCCCTGATGTCTTGGTCTTCTTTGGGAATGAAGGACAAATATTATTTATTAATAAATGCTTATTCACTAACTGACTAACCCTTGCAGTTCAACAAGTAAAGCCAGATCTCAAAAAAAATGTTTAATAGCAGAGGAACTCAATCAGCCATCCCAACCCACTTGTTCCTTGTGTTCCAGGTGCAGCCCCAAAGCCCCTCACAGACCCCAAAGGAGAAGCAGCTAAGTCCAAACCTCATTCCATAGGCAGTGCTGCCTCTCTCTAAGTTCCTACTCTGGTCTGACACCTTTCTTTTCCCCTTGAAACTAGACCTCTGATGTTATCCAGGTAGAGAATCTCTAGGTTGAGGAATTTATCAACACAACTCAACACCTTCTCTGCAGCTTCTGGTGTCACTTGGAGCATACAGCTGGCATGTGTGAGTAGTAGAACAAGTTTGGTCCTCCAGACTCAGCACTCTTTATGCTCCCATTCTGTCTTCTTTTGGAGGGTTATTGGAGCTAATAGAAAACTGAAAAGGTGGAGACATCTGCAAAGTGTCCCAACACCCAGGCTTTGAAACCACTCACTTCTCCCCTCCACTTCTCTGCTTTATACATTCAGTGTCTCATCTGGGCTTCCACTACTGTCCTTTCCTTCAGGTCCCACAGTAGCAACTCAGGTCACAAATGAGAATAATCTTTTGTTATACCAGAAGAATCCTATCCCTTAAGAAAGTCTGGAATGAAGGATTCCCACTAGACTTTGGTGCTGCTGCCAGGCTTCCACAAGGGATGAAGATAGAAAGGTATCATCCTTTCCATTTTACTGTGACTTAAGAGTGAAATGAATTTGAATTATTTATACCCATTCTCCCACTCGTCCCTTTCCTCTCTAAACTCCATTGACTCTTCTGTAAAGTCCTCTCTGTCTACCTTTCTAGGCTTCATATACCTGGTTCCCTTCCTCAGATCACAATCCAGCAACCCCAGGGCTGTGGGGCCTCCAGACCTGGAATGCTCTGGGGCCCATCTCTGCTCAAACCCTGGCTTCTGCAGCAGTCCTTTCTCTAACTGCTCCTGCCTTCCCCTCTGCATCACTTTCCATTTACTCTACATGTGGCCTCTGCTATCACCTTCCATTTATTCTATGTGTGGCCTCTGCCATCGCCTTTCATTTACTCTATATGTGACCTCTGCCATCACCTTCCATTTACTCTATACGTGGCCTTGGTGGACCAGTTGGGCAGAGGGGGTCTCCCTTACTGAGCATAGAGCCCCTAGAGGGCAAGCCTCTTCCCCAAGTGTAGCCCAGCATCAGTACCTACCTCTTAACTGTAAATGCTTGGTGACTAAGTCTGGACAGTGGACTAGGTTTGGAAGAAACAAAAGACTAGTTCTTTTTAAAGTGTGTCAAATAGCACTAGGAAGGAACCTTTAAAGAAGTTTTTTGTTGTTTGGTCATGCCAACTCCCTGTGATCCCATTTGAGTTTTTCTTGGCAGAGATACTGCAGTGGTGGGCCATTGCCTTCTCCAGCTCATTTTACAGATAAAGAAACTGAGGCAAGCAGGGTGACATGACTTGCGCAAGATCACACAGCTAGCTAGCTAGTGTCATAAATCAGATTTGAACTCGGGGCTTCCTGACTCCAGGGCTGGGGCCCAGTGCTCTATCCACTGCACCACCTGCCTGCACCTTTAAAGAAATTAGCCTTGGGTTATTATTAAAGGACATCTTTAAAAAAAAACACTGAAGGCTTGTGCCATAACTACAAGGACTCGGCTGAAGTTTTGTCTCTAATGGCTGCCTCTCTAAAGAGTTTTCCCTAAAGATTAAAATTCATACTCTTTAGTCAGTCTTCTGACTGTCTAATCTGACCTCACCTAACTCACATCAATCCCCTGTTCCAGCCAAGCCAGTGTCTCAGCCATGCCTCCTTCATTCATTTTACACACACACATACACACACACTCACATATACAGCTAACACATATAGTCACATACATGCACTCACATGCTCACTCATACCACATAAACATTCACACATACCCACTTACACATCCACATTCACACATTCACATGCATTCACATACATATCCATTCACTCACACATATACAGTCACTCACATACATACATTCATTCAGACATACACACATACATCCCATAAACATTCACACACATTCACCCACTCACACTTACTCATTCCCATATTCATTTCCCCCCTCCATTTCTCTAAAACCTACCCATTTTTCAACTTCATTTCAAATTCCATTCCTCTCAACCAATCTATCCCACAACCATTGCTCCTTATACTTATATTTATACTGACACACACTGTGTCACACACTTACACACTCACAACTCACACCACTTTTTTTCTGTGTCTTTTCTTCCCAAGGGGAAGGTTCCTTGTGAACAGGCTCCATATCCTACGTCTCTTCCACTTCTGAGCACAATCAAAACTGCTCAGTAGATAACTATGAAATTATACTGAACTACTCTATGACCTGGAGAGATTATGGTTTGGAAGCTAATAGAATTCCTGGATCTTACAGCAAAGAAAAGCTTCTATGTCTCTTCCACTTCTGAGCACAATCAAGACTGCTCAGTAGATAACTATGAAATTATACTGAACTCCTCTATGACCTGGAGAGATTATGGTTTGGAAGCTTATAGAATTCCTGGATCTTACAGCAAAGAAAAGCTTCCAGCAGAAATTCTACACCACTTAACACTTCTTCAGGCCAGGCTTGAGCCCCTCCTAGGAGGTATGGGATTTCCCCAGAGCAGTGCCGAAATCCAGCTCCAACAAGAACGGATTTAGAGGACAATTTGTGTGGAGCTCTCTCTAAGCTTCAGGTCAAGTTTAAGCATTGATGAGCCCAGGTTAGCTGTTGGGGGTCTGAGCACCAGCTCTCTCCTTCCGCTTGTTGGTTGCTATGTGATCTGGAGCATGTGAGTTCACCTCTGTGCCTTACTTCCTATTGGTGAAAGGGCAGCTTGGGATGGATGGAATGCCAGATAAAGGTCTGTTGACCCAGTGATAAGAGCCCGATAGGATTAGGTTAATGGTCTGATAAAGGGTTACTGTTTACAAGAATTCTGGCCTTTCATGTGGACAGGTCATTCCATTCAAGGGTGGCCAGCTTTGTGGGCCTCTGCTTTCATTACCGAGTATAATTGGTTTTTCTCCTCAATGTCCCATTTCCCTTTTTTCCTCTGAGAACTTCTCTTTTCTCCCTGGTCGTGCTTTAGTTTGTGTGAATGTACCAAGCACAGGCATCAATAACCTCATGTAGTCCTTGGAGATTTACTTGAAAAGGAAGGATTCATCATAACTGTGGTTCTTGTTCCTCCTTCTCTGAGGCTTTGCTGCTTTCTCAGCAGAGCGAGATTTGTTGGGGAACCCAAATGGGGGGAAGGCCTTGATATATTGCCTGTACAACAGAGCCAGTGCCCGGCCTCAGTCCAGGTGAAGGGGCCATGGCCCAGCAGCCTGTGGGGAGAGGAAAGCCAGAAACACAGTAGCCAGGCCCTCTATTTTGTGCAGTGTGTTCTTCTCTCCCCAGGTGTCACTGATGACGATGCAACAGCAACTGCAGGAAGAAATCCCTTTTCCTGGAAGGTCCAGGACCCCTGCCAGCTTGGAGTTCAGCACAATGACCATGTTGAGACCCCACAGGAAAAGAGTGGCATGAAAATCATATCTGGAAATTGCAATCTCTTTCCTATGAATCTGTGTTGCTTCAGGGACAAAGGGGCAGATCTTTGTGGGACCCTGCCACATAGGCTTTAACTTCCTTGGCTTCCTCCTCTTCTCCTTACCCTTCCTTTCAGATGAACATCTGACAACAAGTGGAAAGGGAGTGTTTTGGAGTGGACACAGCTCTACCTGTGTGGAATGAGGACCACAGGAATCGAGTTCGGAATCTGAGTTGGAGAGCGGAAAAGGTTTTTTTTTTTTAATTTCTTCACAGCCCCTCCTCCCCCATCTCAAGTAGATCAGCCAGGGAGTGTCCAAAAATAGAAGCCTGAAGACCTCTTTTATAATAATACTAATCCTACCTCTATACTCTGTCTTATCCTACCATAGGCTGGTAGGACAAACTCACAATCTTCTTCCTAACATTATCCAACTGGAGCAAAGCAAATTCAGTCCTCATCATCCTAATTGTTCATAAACAATCTCTATCCTATTAGAAAGTTAGTTTTCAATCCCTTATTACCATAATTATTCATAGCTAATCTAATCCCTATTAAAAGTGATGTTTTACAAAACCTCATTGTGCAATTTGGAGGCATTCAAGCAGAAAGACAGTCCAATTCTTCTTGAAATTACCTTATTTCCCAAGAACTAGGTAACCTCCTTACAGAGGAAAAAAAATAAAGATAAGAATGAATCTATGAGACATGAGAAAGCTTCACTGAAGGTTATTTCTCACAATTGTGTATCAGTGCATTTATGAGGAAACTTCACTTGTGGGCCATCTCTCACATAACCACACTCTAAGAATAACCAAAGCAAAGCAAGGTATTATTTTATTGTGTACAATAAACAACAATAAAGTCAGCAATGTTTGTTTTCCTGGATCCTGAACTCTGCTAGGGCTTAGCTCAGGTTGGCTTGAGTTTAGATTGCCTGGGTCATGAGAGCATACAGTTAGAGCTGGTAAGGATCTTCCTTAGATGCCATTGAGTCCAATCTCCTAATTTTGCAGATGAGGAAACTGAGACACAGGGCTCCTAAGTGGTTTGCCTCGGGATCCCACAGCTTAATACGTGTCTGAGCTTGGATTTGAACAGAGATCTTCCTGACCAAGAGTCCAGTGATTGATCCACTATGATACCTAGCTATCTCTGGATGATTCTTCTTGTCCTTCAGTCATATCTAGCTCTTTGTGACATCATTTGTGGTTTTCTTGGCAAAGATACTAGAGTGGTTTGTCATTTTCTTCTCCAGTTCATTTTACAAATGAGGAAACTGAGGCGAACAGGGTGAAGCGACTTGCCCAGGGTCATATCCTGACTAAGCTGGGCACTTTACCCACTGTGCCATGAAGCTTCCCATTTCCCTAATATTTATTCCATCTACCTATACCATGAGGAAGCCAGTTCTACCCTGTTCACTCTGTTTGCAGTATGAGCTCCCCCCACATAACCCTAGCAACAGCCCATTCTGGGCCTGCCCAGGACCCTTTCAGAGGTGGGGGTGGGGCTTGTTCTCCTGGCCAGAGCATGCCTAGCCCAGGTGAGCATGCCTAGCCCAGGTGACCATGCCCCAGGGCTGACAATTCTTGAGAATTCCTACCAGTGTCTCTGGTAGACAGAGCTGTTTGGTCTTCCCTACCCTGCCTTTTCCCTTTCTTGCAGGTCTGAGTCCAGGGCTCCTGTGCAGAGTTTGTGGGGACAGCAGCAGTGGCAAACACTATGGCATCTATGCCTGTAATGGTTGCAGTGGCTTCTTCAAGAGGAGTGTGAGGAGGAAGCTCATTTACAGGTGAGAAGGCCCCTTCTGCCATCCCTCTCTCCATAGACTGAGCTTCTACTCCCTATGGCTTAGCAGAGGTAGGGAATTGTAGGTTGTGGCAGGGGATGTAGCCCAATTCAGGATCCACTCAGACTTTTTTGTGACCTGCCCTCTCCTTCACTAGCCTGGCTGGGCAGCCTGGAATCACCCAATTGGAACCCCTCTCCTAAAAAGAGTTCATGATAGCCTGGCCCACCTTCTGTAGAGAAGAGAACAGAGGTAGGGTCTCTGGGACTTTTTTTTTTTAATCAATTAGTAAGCAACCAACTCTATGGCAGACACTGTGTAGTCCTGGGCATACAAAGATAAGAATGAAACAACCACCCCCTCAAGAAACTTCCATTCCATTCTATAGGTGTCAGGCTGGCTCTGGGGCATGCCCCGTGGACAAGGTCCATAGGAACCAGAGCCAGGCCTGCTGACTGAGGAAGTGTCTACAGTCAGGGATGAACAAGGATGGTGAGTAGGGAAGGGGGTCCAGGGTCTAGTTATATTGAAGCAGCCTATGAAAATTATATATATAATATACACACATACATACATACATGTATTATACAAATATATGTATAAAATCATATACCTGTGGTGTTTAAAAAGACTAAAGAGACATGGTTTCTGGGTAATTTAATCATGTTATTAATAATTATCTTCAAAAAGAATGGTCATTTGGACATCTCTCTTAGACCAAAGACAACCATGATGGGGTTTTGGCGGGGGTACTATAGGTTTTATGCCTTTTGAAGAGCAGGTATTCCCCAGTCTGGCAACCAACTCTGATTGGTTAACAATTAATGAGATAATATTACAATGAGGGACTGGACCTGAACTTTGACTAGGTCATTTTACTTCTTAATTTATTCCCAACCTTGGAAAATCTATTCAAAGAATTTTCCCCCACTCAAACGCTAGTAAAGGACAATGTCTGCCCTACTGATATTTGTCCTTCGTTCTTGAAGAAGACCATGACATCAGGATGCCATGACAAGCACCTAAATTGGATCTGAGTGCAGGGAGCTGTGCTTGGTCACCAGCCTCACTTTCTCTTCTGGAACCATCTAGGTCCTATAACCAGATATGAGTCTGGAATCAGATTGCCCAAGGTCCCATAGCCAGTAAGTGTTAAGTGTCTGAGACCAGATTTAAATTTAGGTTCTCCTGATTCCACAGCTGGTACTCTATCCACTTCATCAACTAGCTGCCCCCCACAGTCCCACCTGAGTGAGATCTGCATAGAAGAGGTTGGCTTAACCTTTAGAGACTGAAGTCTTAAAATGAAGATAAAAGAATGGGGAAATCCAAATCTCCCCAGATCATTGGTTAATAATTATTCCTTTCAGACCCAGATTGTGACATTAAGCTCTCAGCTCTGAATTTATGAGGCTATTCAACAAATATCCCCTAGGTTCTAGATACTAAGCTGTTGAGTTTTGTTTCCCTTTTCTGTCAAAAAGGAATTGTTTTCCTCTGTTCTATCAAGACTGTTATAAGCAAAGTATTTTTAAACTTAAAATGCAAAAGAAATGTGAGTTATGGCCTTTGCTTCATAGGACTTCTGCTTAAAGTATTTGAAAGTGGAATCTAAAATTAGTCATCTGCAAAACCTTGAAAAATAGTGTTTCACTTCAGATAGTTTTTTTTTTAAAAAAAAGTACTTTTTATATTAGCTTAAACAATCTACATTACTGTTCTTGAGAGATAGTGTGATGCATTTTTTGAAATGATGAAAAATGATTTTGGGACAATGTAGAACTTTTCATTCTAATGAATACAAGCTTAATATGGGGTGTTCAGATCTTACTAGTTATATCATGTCATGTCTTATGGCACAATAATATTCCATCGCCATCATATATGACAGCTTGTTTAACCATTAATGGGCCTCTCCTCAGTTTTCTTTGCCACCATAAAAGGAGCTGCCATAAATATTTTTATGTAAATAAGTTCTTCCCCCCAACACACCGTTATGGGATGTCTTTGGGATACAGACCCAGCAGTGGTATTAGAGAGCAACTAACTCCTTTTTATGCAGCATGTACAAGGAATCAGTATTTGGCAATACGCCCACAGAAGGTGAAAGACATAGGTGAGGTGAGCTAAGAAAGGGCAGGCGGCTTCCACTTGAGGGGAACTCCATTTTCAGAAGTCAGGATCAAGATGAAGGCTGTGGAGAGGCAAGAGCTACCACCAGCAAATACACAGATGAGACAGATGGCTCCCCTTAAGTTCTCTATGGTCAAAGTTATACTGAAGGATTCTTTTCCCCTTATTCTTTTCCTTTCCTCAGCTCCTCATCAGAAAATAAGTGTTGCTGTTTTTTCTGTTAAAAATTTTGTTTGATCAACCTCAGCAACTTGTATACTTCAGGGCTGGAGAGGACCTTAGAAACCATCTTTTTGACAGCTGAAGAAAGTGCTTTTGTTAACTTTTTTTTAACAAGTTCAAAATAAATTTGATTGCCACTTGAGAGCTGTAGGACTTTGGGTGTGTTATTGAACTTTGGACCCTCAGGCATGTGTAAAACAGAACCAATACTTATGGTAACTGCAAAGGGATCTGGTATGGATAAAGTGCTCACTGAGGATATTTTCAAGCAATGGGACCCTGGGTTAAGTCTGTCAGTTTCCTAATAATGTAAAATGGGAATAGGAACAGCACATACGTTAGGGTTGGGGAAGAGCAAATCAAACAGGTAATAAGTACTTTAGAATCTTTAAAGTCTTACGTAAATGCTAGCTAACTTCAGTTTCTTTGACAGTTGACCAACAGTTTACAATTTATTTATTGTTGTGGTTGAGTTTTTTCAGTCCGATTCTCTGATACTGTATTTGGGGTTTTCTTGGAAGAAACATCGTAGTTTGTCCTTTCCTTCTCTAGCTCATTTTACAAATGAGAAAACTGAGAAAAATAGAGTTAAGTGACTTGCCCAAGGTCACAGAGCTAATTACGTGTCTGAGGCAAAATTTGAACTCAGGAAGATGAGTCTTCCTGGTTCCAAACCCAGTGTTCTTCCCACTGCTGAGAAAACACTATATAAAGATGAACTACTAGGATTACATTTGTAATTATGTGAATAACCTATTCTTTTTATTTCACTTCATTTTTATTTATTAATTATACTAAATAATGATTTTATGAGCAGGTCTACTTTACATATATATGTAAATATATATATACATACATATATATATATATATATACATAAATACATATCCTTATATACCTAAACTACCATAGTCACTTTAGATTGTAAAGGGTATTAAATAAGGTATTTCTGCTTCCTTCCAAATTTTGGAAAGAACAGTATTCTTCCCCATCCCTGCCTTTAACATATTTGCAAACTGTACAACTCTAATGAGTAACAGCTAACATTAGATAGTTTTTTAAGGTTTGCAGAGAATACAAATAACCCCCCCCCTTTGACACATCCACTTTGGGGAATAGATACTACTATTATTTGTCATTTTACTAATTAGGAAACTGAGGCTGAGGTTGACTTAGTCATGGTCACAAAGTTAGGAGGTGTCTGAAGCAGGATTTGAACCCAGGTCTTAATTTCAAGTCCAGCACTCCAACCAGTGCGCCCCACCTCAGCTGATTCTGATTGTAAGAATTATGCTGAAAGGTGTTGGGGGCACATTAAAAAAAGTTCAGTGATTCCTCCTGACCCAAATTTTTATAGCTTGGATAAAAGCTTTGCAGACATAGGTACTTGTTATGGAGCTGCTTTGTAGTTCCTACTTATTCAGTTAAGTGAGATTGTATTTGGGGTGAATACTGCAGGAGATTGGAATGGGGTCTCCTCCTCATACTCTTCCTCTTTCCTCCTTGCTTGGTGCTTCTTCATAGAGACTCAGGACTTGAAGGATCCTGTGCAGATGCAAAAATTTGCAGGACCAGTCCCAAGTGATGCTGGGTCAGCCCAAGAAGATGCATTATCCTAGCCAGCAGGAGAGGTATGAAGGTTGGACAGGATCATCTCTTTTTATAGTGTTGTTCACCTTGGCATCATCACCAACTCCATCACCACCACCACCACTGTCACCACCACTTTTTTAATCACTTTATTGGAATATAATCTGGAATGTAATCTCCTATTGGAATATAATCTGGAATGTAATCTCCTGATGCCTTTGGTAACCAATGATACCTTTCTCTCTTTTTCCAGGTTTGGGAAACTGCTTTTACTTCTTTCTACCCCCTCTGAGATTTCTTCAGACCAAATTGAGATCTTTTTTCATAGAACCACAGGAAACACACCCAGGGAGAAACTCCTTTGTGATGTGTTCAAAAACTGACAACTGTGAGAAGCTATTTTACACAAAATTTTGAGTCTGGATTCCTGATTTTTCCAACAAGGCAAAAAGCCTAATCCAAGTGAATTCAACACTTGAAAAATAGTTTGAACCAATGAACATCTCCATTTCCTAATTTCTGCATTATCTTCTCCCTCTCCCTCTTTTCAACTTCATTGTTAAAAGGCCATCTGTGAGACTTCCATTAAGTTATAGGTCTTCTACACAATGGGAATAAACTTGTTTTGCTAAAATAAGCTGAAGAGTGATAAATGTGGTTTTAGTTTGGTTTTTTTGGCCTCCGAAGGAGGAGGAAGTCCTTAAAGTCAATTGATAATATTGTGAGAAATCTACTAATGGAAGCAGAATTGAGACACTCCTTTCCAGGCCTAAAGAAATTTATGTAAGGGACATGTCCCATAGAATGCTCTGAGGAAAAAGGGTTCACAACCCATTATGGAAAGAATAACCAGGATCTATTGAGGAGGTACAGAGTGAAATAGTTGGTAGATGGATGTTTGCATAAAGTATAATTGAAGAGTTCTGTCTGATTAAAGTTTTTTAGACTCAGACAACTTTGCTCTTGATATTCCAACATACTTCCAACTTATTCAAGCTTTCTAGTGGAATTAAGACCCTATGCTAAATTGAATTTTTCAAAGTATGTCTCATCCCTAAATCTGTAGATCCCATTAGAATCCATAGAACATATCCTTTCAGCAAGGAGCACAATACAAATTTGGAGAGCTGGATACTCAACAAATCAGAAGTCTGTTTTGAGGCTTTAATTCTAGTAGACGGTCAAGCTACCAAGCCGGACCCCTCAGATGATCTGTAGCAATGATAGTTTCTGAATAGCTTCAATTGTACTACCAAGGAGGAAGTCTATCAGAACACAATATCTCTGTGAGAGGGCATTAAATAAGGGTATTTCAGCTTCCTTCCAAATTTTGGGAAGAACAATATTCTTAGTCCAAAGATATTGCTCTTTTCCCCCCATGTACCCCTTTTTAGAAATGGGCTTCCAAACCCAATTGTTCACCCCCCCCCCCAAAACTGGTGTTTAATGTAAATAATAAAAAGGAAACATTTGAATATGTTTAGTTTTTTATCTTTTATAGAATGTCCATTTTCTTCATGAATGAATTTCTCCATATAAAAGGCCATTATTCAACCAAAGGGTTGTCTTAGCACATCCTGCAGCTGCTGCAAATGTTGATTTTAGATGAAGAGACTAAATTGAGGTTGGTTACTCTCCCCACCAAGCTTAGAAAAGGAGGCCGGGTGTAAATGCCATCCACCATCTTGGTTATGGCCAAATGAAGTCCTTACCTGGATGATCTCAGGGATGGGGAAACATCATTGTAACTCTCACCTTCCCTCAGACTTGTGAGATCTACTAAACTTTCAGGATATACCACAAGGAGGGTTCTTCCCTTACAAATAAAAAAAAAATGAAGTTATGGCAGAGAAAACAAATTGCTCAGGATATTACTTTGATCAGCTTTGTTCTTTAATAAGCTAGGAGTTATTTGTTCATAAGGCTGGCTTTTTACAACCATACAGGATATATTTAAGAAATGACAGAAATTGCACTTTATACATGAGGCCTTTCTCCCAAAAGGGGGGGGAAAAAGGAAAATCTACTGACATGGAATTAGAAGTGTCTGTTGACTGCATCATGAACATAATCCAGTTCTGTGGCCAAGGTAAATCATATATGTATTTATATATATATATATATGTATATGTCTGTACATATATACTTCTGTACATAAAGATGTATCTACAATTCACACATCTATATACATAGATGTGTGTATATATATACATTTTATTTTTAAACAGGAATATTTAAAATTTAAAGAGTATGACATAGGATTATATATCCCTTTACAATATATACTTTGTTGTTTTAATTTACACGTAGCTATTTATTATAAATTACATTAAAATCCATGAAAATAATGTAATAATCCACAGTCAGGGCCTTTACCCATGATCAGTATAATTACTTAGTACAAAGAGTGTATCTTATTATATGAAATCCTATTTGACTTACTCAAGAAATGTGAAAAACAGGCAGGACAGTTGAACACAGGGAACTCAACAGACTTCTGGAATCTTTGTTCAGCAAATATGTTATTAAAGACCATTTTCCCTGTTCTCTTCAAAGTCTGATTTGAACTCAGGAAGATGAGGGATGGTGAGGAGAGTGATCAAAAGCATCCACAAGAATGTTTAAGAACAAGGGAAGCCAGAGGACTGATTGATTGGCCCAACTCAAACATATCACCTAAGGAGAGGAAGGAAATGCAAAGGGAGCAGAAATCGAGAGATGGCAGATGTATAATGAGGGTGGGTGGGTAGACCTTGCCGAGTATCCAGTGAAAATATCTCTGAATCTTGAGCCTAAAGTAAAATTGTGTTGGGTACGAAAACATTGACACTGCAATACATTTTACTTGTTTTCCCAAATCACTGGGAAAAAGAAAAAGCCACTTCCCACACATAGCTTATTTTGAGCTAAATGGGAGGGCAGAATTGGGATGACCTCTTTCACAGCCTACATCTCCATTACCAGTGAGAACCAGGTTTAACTTTGAAGCTGGGGTGGGCAGGGCAGAGGAGCAGCCCTCCAAGCTGTCTGCAAAATTCTCACCATTGTTTGGTCTTTCAATCTGGAAATTAGTCATATAGTTACACTGACCGCCCCCCCCCCCCAAGCTTCCTAAGCATAAGAAAAAAGCCAGTGTACGGTGGTGATGGAGCTAATGTTAATTGGAGGTGTATCAACTGCAATGACTGGAACAGGGTATAAAATCTGGGTTCCTGATTGGGGAAATGGAGTGGCATGTATGAAACCTGCTCAGATCATGGGACTGATATTTTTGCCCAGCAGTGAACTTTCCATGCCACTACACTAAAACCTTGCAGGATAATAAACAGTAATAAGAGTGAATCATTAAAGGAAAAAAAAAATTAGGACTGCACATATTTGATGCAAATATTTTCTTATAGTGATTTTAAGATGAAATTTAATTTTGCCTAATTAATGTTTTTTTTTGAATTTTGCAAGGCAATGGGGTTAAATGACTTGCCCAAGGTCACACAGCTAGGTAATCATTGTCTTGAGGCTGGATTTGAACTCCTGACTACAGGGCTGGGGCTCCATTCACTGCGCCACCTAGCTGCCCCTTGATCTCTCAATTAATAAAGTGGAAAGGAGTATGTACTACAGACTTAAACCAGATCCTACTGATTGCTGAAAAATGAACAGTTTTAAGTAGTTATGGAATTGCCAATAGTATACTTTTATTTCCTATAAAAATGACCTATATGACATTTTTGTGTAAATTATTAATCTTCTAAAGAATCACAGCTTCAGATAGAAAATATGGAATGTCAGTCCCAGGTGATTACTTCAGGTCTAGAAAGAATAACAAAGCATCCAATTCATCAAACGATCCAATGTTTATAGGGCTTTTAACCGAGGAGGTTCAGTCAAGAGAGGCTGACCCAGGAGGCTCCAAACTCGTTTCTATAGAACCTGATGATGTGGGGAGCTTTAAAACAAATATTTTGAGAAGGATACTTGGGAGAGCCTGCCCCTTATGGAGTCATTGTAAAAAAACAGGATTTTGTGTTCCCCATCTTCCCCTGCCTCAAGCCCCAGCTCCAGGAGCTTCTGAAAAAAAAATCAGACTTTCAAAATTGTTTTTTTTAAGGGTTTCAAATCTAATACTCAATAACTTGAATTATACTCTGGAATCTGAAGTCTTCCTATCCCTAGCAGAAACCCTGGAGAGAATAGGAGGATAGTTAGCCAGGAAATCTATTGTTACCTGAAGCTACCACATGGAAAGGCTGTCTACTGGTCCAAAAATATGTAATCTTGGTTCCACAGCTTATGCATAATCAACCAACAGTGTGTTAGTTTTAAATGATGGTCTCACGATAGGTCTTAATATTCAGTTCATAGAAGTATTAAAATGGTGCTAAATGGCACATTACAAAGCAAGGTGAGGAATTAGCCCAGCCAGGCATCAGGGTATGGGGGGGCAAGATATCTTTCTTAGGACAGTGCTTATGTAGTAGTTAGATAAATGCAAAAGGAATTCCAAAAATAACTTTCACATGTCTCAAGAAAGGATGTCACAGTTCAGATAGGTGAGTTCACCTTCATTTCTCACCTAGTATAAATAGCAAAGGCAAATCTAACAAATGATATGAAGCTTTTCAGAGTTCATCATGAGGTGTGGGGACAGTCTGTGATGAAAAACAATGGCATTACTTTCTCCAAACACATACAAGAGGATCTTGTCTTCAATTTTGATGACCCATGATTTCTCTGCTTTTCTGTAAGAGTTTAAAACCACACACACACACACACACACACACACACTCTCTCTCTCACACAATTGTATGTATTTTATATATTATATATAATATATACATATATATTTACAGTAAAATTTAGTAACCAGAATATGAATAAAAATAGCTTCAAGTAGTCCTTGGTTTTTTGTTTTGATTGATTTGCTTAATACTGATGGTCTGAGAAAAAAGAGAAAAGTTAGTTTGGTCACATTTTTAAAAGAATATTTTTCTTTTTGGCAGCTTTAATGACATTTATTCATGCATGATTTCTTACGAATGTCTTGGAAGACTGAATTAGACATCATGCTGCTTGTGGTGAGGGTGAGACTTTTCTGATGATTTTCCAGCAGTGTGTGTTTGTTAGTCTGTTGTCTCTTGTTCAATGATCAGTAGGTAGGGAGCAACACAGAGGGATTATGATACAGCTTTAAAGTCTGAGAAGAGATCTAAGAAGTTGTTGAAAAGCTCCAGGGACCAGAGGAATTGTATGGCTATTGAAAACTCGGCACACTTGTGTATTTGGTGTAAACCAACTAGGAGTCAGACTGGAATTGGTCATTCTGACATCTTAACAAAATAAAATAAAATTAATTTCTTCTTGCAGTGCATAACCCTCTAGTGTGTAAGATATGCTCTGAAACAACAACTTTTTAATTTTCAATTAACAATCTATAGAGACTTATAAATAATTTGTAATAAAGGACTCCATTTCTGGGTCACAGGACCTTGGGTCAGGTTTAAATCAGCTGCAACTTCTAAGAACCCCCAAGAAACCAAAGCTACAGTTTTATCCATTAAAGTCAACTTTCTGTTGGCCCAACAAGGCCTGTAAGCTGCCTCGCCTTTGTGATTTCTGCCCCCTGTGCCAACCCAGTTGGTAGCAGATTACTAAGGACAGAAAAACCGAGGGGGGGGCATGTGCCTCCGAGGCTCTTTATGCAGGAATAAATCCTGGTGGCTCTGCAGTCCTCCCTACTGAAGACTAGCTAAGGCCCCAGCAGTCTTTCTCTCCCAGGCCGATGCCAAGCCTCCTGATGCAGCAGCAGGACTAGTGCCCATGCTACCCGTGAGGGACGGGTCAAAGTTGAGATGCTGTGGTCATGAGGGGGCATGGGCAGACCAGGTTAGACCATGTACTCATGATGCTCATCAACCAGCTCTGGCTGGGCACGGCCATAGCCGGGGTGCACAGTTCTCTTGGGATCTGCCCTCAAAACGTCCTTGGGGAGGGCTTTCGTTTTCTGGGGTGACTTTTTTAATTTGTTCAGTTTTTCCTTGCCCTTTGCAGAGCAGTATGCACCTTGGCTAATAACCCAAGGCCAGGACTCTGGGGCCCTGGCCTGGCTCAGGGAACCTTGCACTGTTAGCTGGGACTCGGCGGTCTCCTCAGCAGCAGCACGACGGGGGAAGGGAGATTTGGAAGCACACTTTTGGGGCACATGGGAAGAAGTTGCGCTTCTTGCAGTATGGGTAGCTCCAGCAGAATCCAAAGAATCTGCAAGTTTCCGTTGCTTTTTCAGCAGCTTTTGCAATTTATTTGATTCAGATTTGGAAGATTTCATGGTATCAAGTATTAAAGTTTTCTCTAAGACAAAATGAAAAAGACAAAAAAAAAAGTCAGATAATGCTGTCCACTGTCCTGGATAGAATTGAACTGGTCCGGATGAAAGGGTGTCCTCTATCCACTGAGCTACCTATCTACCCCCAGGAATTAGTTTTTTATCAAAAAGTATATTTTTGAGGGGGAGTGCTAGGTGGTGCATTGGATAGAGCACTGGCCCTGGAGTCAGGAGGACCTGTTGAGTTCAAATCTGATCTCAGATGCTTAATAATTACCTAATTGTTTGACCAGGACTACCTGAATTCAAATCTGGCCTCAGACAATAATTACCTAATTGTGTGAACTTGGGTAAGTCACTTAATCCCAATGCCTTGCAAAAACCTAAAAAAAACCCCCAACTATTTTGAGATCTGTGTTTCAATATAATTGCTTTTCTCTGTAGGCTGATGCATTTGAAACCACCATTCAGAGAATGAGCTCATGGACTTCATCAGACCTTGACAGAGGGAGTCATGGCATACAGCAAAGGTGGCATAAGGCCCAATGTTTCTTGTGCTTTTAACTTGAAGTTACATCAAAGAGAAACCATTTCCCCCTTTAGGAACTGGACACAGAAGTTTTAATAGAAGAAACCAGCATTTGACACCATTAGTTTCTATGAATAGCAGAAAGCTCCCTCTGGGCAAAGGCACTGAACCCCAGGGGTCCCCCGGAGCAGGGACTGATCAGAAACCTCAGAACCCAGGGTTGCCTCCAGTGGCCAGACCCCCAGAGCCCATCCGGGCAGCTTGTCTGCTCCCCCTGAATGGATGGCACTCTAGGAGCAGCCTCTGCTTTGTCCCTGCAGTCCTGGGCTCCTCGGGGCTCCATTGCTGCTTGGAGTCTCTGGCCTCTCGATCCTCAGAACTTACCAGGCCGTCCCCCCAAGTCCAGGTCACCCCTGAGGGAAGCTAAGCCCCCCGAGGCCCTGAGGCCTGGTCATCCCCTTCGCTGCTCCCCCTTCTGCTTCTGAAGAGCAGGAATTATCTTACTTCTAACCATTTGTGGTGTCTCTGTGCCTGGCACAATCCTGGCACCCAGTAAATGAATAAGTGCTTTTTAAAAATGCATCGATTCATTCCTGACTCAGGGCCCAAGAGCAGAGGAGGAGGAGGTGGTGGCAGTTTAAGTGCCAAGTCAGGGATCCACCCCATGGGCCACACAAGCTGCTACCCCCCCATTTACCTGGTCTATCACAGTGGACGTTCAGGTTCTCAGAGCTGTCAGCAGTCCCGACAGAGGCTTCAGAATCAAGTGTTTCATCCTCTGACAACCGGGGCTCCAAGGCGAGCATCTCAAACGTTAGATCTTCCCTGCAAAACCCAATCAGAAAGTCCATTGGCATCCAGGCTGAGGGAAGCCCAGGATAAAAAGCCCAGGAGATGCAACTACAAGTGACCAACTTTACCCCATTTGCTGTAGTTCAAACAGTGAAAAAGACAATTACCCTGAAACAAAACAACAAATAGTAAAGGTCCTTTAAACAAGGGGGAAGAGGCAGGGAATGGTTTTCTTTCCTTCCCCCCTCACCCAACCTTCCATCCCTTGGTCAGCGTCTTGTTGCTCAGAGGACATTTGTAATTGAGAAGATCCAGACTTCAGTGGAGTTTGAATCTCTATTCTTACTGCTTCTGAGTCTAAGCCTTAATAATAGGTTCACAAACTTGCTGTTCTCTCCTCAGACTCGCAGAATGTTTTATCCATACGAGCAAGGGTGGAGGCCAGGAGATGTGAAGGGAAAAGAGGAGAACGTATCAAGAGACCTGGGTCCTAGTAGTTCTGCAGATGACCAGCTGTGACTGGGGCAAGGCAGCCTTTCTGGACCTGTTTCTTTATCTGTAAATAAATAATCTCCAAGGTCCTTTTCAGCTCTAAAGTGTCCCATGGGTCTGACTCCCATGGAGCCAAGTTAATTTTACTTTGTTCCCATTTTGCTGTTTGAACACTGACAACCACCAACAAACATCAATGGAACAAGTCCAAAACACTCGGCCCAGAAGAACAAAATGACTTGATTGATTTTCGAGTTATCGGGACCAGTACTCAGGTCTCCTAGCTTCCATTCCTGGGTTGCTTCTACTACAGACACACACCATACCATGTAGGTAGCATTGACTTCATGGAGGATCAACATCAAAACAAACAATATTCTCCCTCCCACTCAAACTCACTTTTCTTTTTGCAGGCTTTCAATCTGCTCAGTCAACACTTTGGCCTCTCGATATATGGCTTTTTCTTGTTCCTCTGGGATGTCTATCTCCATTGCCTCCTCATCACTCATCGTTTCTTCTGAGATTTCATATATTGAAGAAAGTTGGGCTTCCATAAGAGATGATGGATTTGGGCAGTTTTCCTTACAAACAGGTCCTTTACCCTGCAGAGAAACACCCACATAACAAGCCTCATGTCTTCATAATCTTTGCTCAGTAATATTAGGCCAATGAGCATGCTTTCAGTCCATTAGATGAGTAGAGATAAGATAAATGCACACGAACCGTCATTGGCAGGGGTCGTAGGATATGAAGACAACATCCACTTAACACAAACATATTGATGTTTTACTGCAAGAAACTTGAGTGTGGAGGATACTACATAGATTTAAAAAATTCTTTCTTTTAATTATTTAAATATCTATTTGCCTCACGCAAAATTTATCACAGTAAGCAAAGCATAATCCATCACAGTTATATGGCACAATATCCCAAGGGCATGAAGGTGTTCATCTTCATTGTAAAATTCTTTCTACAACAAGAAAAGTGCTCCTTGAGAGATGGCTACCTTTCTGTATGGCTCATAAAAACATACCAGAGGGGAATCTTAGGAAAGAGAGAATAGCTATGGCATCTGTAAGCAATTTATGCTCACTGAATTTGGCTTGGCTAACAATGGGATGGTCTTGACTCCATGTGTTTTTAATGCATTTTTATATACATATTATAGATAATATGTATATATAAATGGCAAAATGCAGCAGGTTGTTGTTTTTGCTAGGGAAATGGAAGAAGTCATTCATCTCAGAAGCAGATGCTAGCTTCTCTTCCCCCTACTGCCTCCTCCATCCTTGTTGAAGTTTGCAGTGGGGAATAAGCATAGGGAGTGATTCTGTTTGTCAGTGTCACTGTGATGACAGCTCAGTTCACTTCAATGCAGAGGAATACAATCACAAGAAGAAAAAAATGTTTTTAGACAAGAATCAGGAATACAATCACAAAAAGAAAAAATGTTTTCAGACAGTAGAATGAGTGCATTTACTTAATTTAATTATTTCATTTAGTTATGTAGGGCACTATGCCAGATGATGGGAATACAAAAATGAGAAACAAAGACCCCATCCTCTGGTGGCCTGGAGAAAACAAAAGAATGATAAAAGGTAGGATGTGTTAAAAAAGAATTGGTCTAGCCAAAGTGATAAAACAAGTAGCAGGAAGGAAAGATCACTTTCATCACAAAATATGTGATGTAACACTTCGGGAGATTTAACAGAGAGAATAAGTTGAATTGACATTGCAATAAATAAGAGAATGATGGAAGATAATCTGATTAGCTGCTAGAATTATGTAAAAAAATACTGCTAAACTACCATGCAAGCCCATGAGAATCAATATTAAACTGTGGACTGATTTAGATTCCCTAAAAGCACCACTAAAGGGCGCAAGGCTAGCAAAAGGTATATACCCTTCCATCATAAGAAAGCCCCTAGGCCATATAAGAGACCAGTATGACCCTAAGCTTCCAAGTATTACACAATAATGTCTTATATTTTCAAAGGGACATGCAGCAGAGCTAGTGGGAAAAAAATTTAAGTAGATTTCAGTTTTTGAAGCTCAGGCCACCTTGAATAGTCTTGGTAGCATCATTTTCCCTGGGAATGGAGTTCTGGAAAAGACTGGAGAACAGTTCTTATTCACCAGAGCCTTTTGTGTTCTCTTAATAAATAAACTCAGGGATCCAAATGGATTTGCTTCTCTGGAATAAATATTCACTAGAATGTATGGATTTCCAAGGGAATGTTTATTCTACAATTAATCAGTGTAAACCTGAGTAGCTAATTCAGTTCTTAAAAAATTAAGACTTTCTAACTTTAGCAGACAAATTCCATTGGGCTTAGCTTAAGAATCTCCCTTTAACAGAGGGTGTTACTTGTGGGTGTCCACTAAAACTCCCTAGAACCATGAGCCATTCATCCTCTAATCCAACAAATATTTATTGTACTTCCCCTCCAAGGTTCCCCACAAGGTTTCTTGTGCTAATCTCTTTAGCTCCCTGAAGGTTCTCGATGCTTACTGACTGATCAGACTGCACCAGATGCTTGGGACAGTAAGACAACAGTCTCTGACTTGGAGGAGCTGTCATGAAGTCAACATGACTAGGGAGACAGAGATTTCAGGGTCCTAGCTTTCACAGGTGGAATTATCTAGGGAAAAAAAATCTCAACTGTGACCCTGAAGTTTCCTAATCTCTTCAAATGAAGGGAATAAGAGATCCTATCTGACAGGGTTGTCTCAAAGTGAACTCCCATCATGACTGCCAATATTGTAGCAGTGCTTGTGAGTGTGACATCAAGGTCCTGAAGAACATCTTCACTCTGCTCAGTCATCTTTCCCTAATTTTTTTTTGTTTGAGCACAACAAAGTCAATAATTATCTCAGTCTGTAATATAATAGACAAAAAAGTCTAAATCAATCCATTAAAAACCTCTAAGGGTAGTTTAGTATCAACAAGCCTAGTGCTAGGCCTTGGCAAAGACACGGTCCTTGTCTTCACAGTAGGCAATGGACACTTTGCTAATACAGATCTAGATGAGTTAAGGAAAACAGGAGGACAGAAATAACAAATAAGGTCCAGGAATAACGGTATTATCGATAGGGGATCAGAGAAAACTTCAAGGAAGAGTTGGAACAGGAATTAAAACTTCAAAGGATAGGTAGGATTTCAGAAGATGGTGGGGGGTGGGGGAGAAGAAAAATCTTTGGCTTTAAGTCAGGTAGAACAGCACGTGGTCCTAAAGAAAACACAGTAAAGGTAACTCATTAAATTGGATGAGTTCTAAGATTTACAGGCTGCATCTCAGGCACCAATATATTTATCTCTTAGAGAGTTAATTAAGGGAGCATCATCAAGGTAACAGGATACACAGAATCCTGAAGAACAATGGAGATGGATTATTGCTTACTACCTTGGACTCTAGCCTAGTCCTTAACAGTTAAAGGAAGGAAGATGTCTTTAGGAAGATTTTATTCAAATACTTTTAAATAGAAAATGAATAACTTACCTCAGTTTTTCCTCTTTCCTCAATGGGTTACACAGATCACCCCCCCCATAGGTTTTTCCAAGGCAAATGGGGATAAGTGGCTTGCCCAAGGCCACACAGTTAGGTAATCATTAAGTGTCTGAAGTCGGATTTGAACCCAGGTACTCCTGACTCCAGGACAGGTGCTCTATCCACTGTGCCACCTAGCCGCCCCCATCCTCTCCCTTCTCTCCAGAGTTTCACTTTAGAGGGAAAAGGATCAGGGGTTGAGATGGTTTATAGGTTGCCAAAATGTTCTTGAATGGTGCAATATGACCAGGTAGGGATAAATTTAAAAAAAAATTCAACTTAGTTTACAAACTAGAACTCAGAAAATGTTTATTTGTAAAATTTTCAGAGAAAGACTATATATTCTAAGGTGGTGTTTCTAAGAGACTAGCGCACTAATGAGATTTGATGGTTCTAAGACATAGTAGGAAAGAGCACAGTCACTTATCCTGTTTAGAGTCTCCTAAAAATAACTTTGTACTGCATCTTTGATTTCAGGGATATGGATGCTTTTCTCCAACTGAGGCTGATGGCAACTTATCTCTACTCTCTCATTGTGTGACACTCTTGTCCAAGTCCTTTTACAGATCTTCTAAGGGAGGGTTCATCACACATCCTCTAACTGTCTTAATATACATAGGCAGTTTTACAAAACCTCCCTGCTGGCATCCCTTCATTTTTCTTACTCACTATATTTCCAGTGCATCTACTTAAAAAAACGATTCTATTTCTATATTAGCTTTTCTACAACCTGTATCCTGCTTTTGCTGGCTATATGCTGCGGCCACCTATATCCATCCAATGCATGTCTTTGGATGGTCACAATTTGGATTCCTAAAAATTGTGATGGTCTAAGATTTAGAGCACTAAAGCATTCTGGGCTCAATATTGGTTGTTTTTAAATGTGATTTTGGGGGATCAAAGGTGAGACCCAAGAAGGCCAATCACCCTACCCAAAACTGAAGCAGAGTCTGTCTCAGATACAAAGTTGCACTTCAGGTAATTCATAAGCCAAAGAAAACTCCCACCACTAAAAAAAAAAAGTAGATTCAGAGATTCCCTCAAATCCAAAAAATCCAACCTAGGAGAAAGTAAATCCATTCAAGCAGAGACTTAAAAAAACCTAGATTAATACAAGGATCATATCAATCCATTGAAGAAAGGAAGCAAAAGATGTGAAATGAAATGATAGGAAAGCTCAGAAAGAAAAAAACTGAAAGCTTAGAACAAAAAGTGGTACAACTTACACAAAGTGATAAGACTTCCTGAAGCAACAGATAAAAAAGAAATCAAATCATTCCTTGAAGACTATGAGAAATATTAGACCAAAATCTAAAGACTTGGAAAAAATTAAAGAAAGCACAAGCTAAATCTCATATAAAAAATAACTGACTTGGAAAAAATGGGTCATGAAGGGATAACTGAAGAATCATGAGAGTCCTAGAAAATCATGATTTAAAACTAAAAAAAATAGACAATTTTAAGAAATCATAAATGAATACTGTTCACCAGATCAGATCTATTAGAACCAGAGAGCAAAGTGAACATAGAAAGAATTCACTGATCAGCTTCAGAAAAAAATCCCTAAATGAAATGTCCCAGGAGTATCATAACTGAAACCTAGAATTTAACAGTTAACAAAAATCAATCCCAAAAGTTCTGTAAATAGTAATAATGCCCATTAAGGTTGGAAAGGTTGTTTGCAACTAGGCTTTAAAAAATTATATTTTATTCAAGAATAGAAAATCGGTTGAGTTAGGTGAACACACACATGCTCAGATCTATGCTTAAGGAAAATTACTTTGAAAGCAGTCTCTTGGGGGAGACAGGGAGACTAATTAAGAAGCAGATGAAATAATCTGACCAAGATTTGATTAGAGCTTGAACTGAGAGGAAGCTCTGTGAATAGAGAGAAGTGGTTAGATGTAAGAGATGCTGTGAAGGTAGAAATGGCAAGATCTGGTAAATTAGTACGGAGGGAAAGAGAGTAGAAAAGTCCAGCCTCATGGTGAGATGATGAACCTGAGACACTGGAAGGATAATGGTGCCTTCAACAAAATAGGGAAGCTGGGAAGAAATAGTTTAGTTTGGGATATATTGAATTAATCTCTTGAATATCCAGTTTCAATGTGCAATAGGTATTTGGTGATGTGGGACTGGAGCTTGGGGAAGAGACCATGAAAGGACATTTAAATCTGGGGGCATCATCTATATAGGCATCACCAAACCTATGGGAGGTAATGGAGTTACCAAGAGAGAGAAAGGAACCTGGGAGAAGGATTAACTAGACAATGAGATGAGCCAGAGATGGCATGTTGCAAAAATCATGAGAAAACAGACTATTCAGAGAGAGTGTGGCCATTATAGTCAAATGAAGGAGTTTGAGAAGGATTAGGAATGGAAAAAAAAGACTCAGATATAACAATTAAGAGATCACAGGAAATGTTGGAGAGAATGGTTCCAGTTGAATGATGAGGTAGCAAGCCAGACTTCAAAGGAATGAAGAATGAGAGTCGAGAAAGGCGAGGCAGTGAGAGCAGAAAACTTTTTCAAGTATGGCTAAGGGGGAGTTAATGCAGTGGATTAGAGCACTGGACTTGGAGTCAGGAGGATCTGAGTTCAAATTTGACTTCAAACACTTGAAGTGATCTGGGCAAGTCACTTAGCTCCCATCACCTTGCAAAACCAAAAGAATAAACCAACCACACAAAAAAAAAGTATGGCTAAGAAAGAAAAGTGATACTCTCAAAGTGCAGGTTCAGATATTAACATTTAGGTTGTGTGATTTCCTTTTTTTACTTGGGGTGAGGTAGGGAGTGAAAAGGGACTTGAAAACATTTTTTAAAAAGACAAGAGAGAAAAGAAGGAAATTCAGGAAGAAGCAAAGCAATAGAAGACTTTTCAAAGTAATACACAGAATTTATTACATATATGTATGTACAAAAATATAATATAAATTTTAAAAAATAAGTGGCATGAAATAAAGACTCATGGTTTCAAATACAATCTATTTTTGTGTTCTGAGATATATGAAAGTTTTCATCTTTGGAGTATATTGCATTTAGGTTGGGAATAAAAATTTTTAAAAAAATCTATGGAATTTCACAAAAACTGCATTCAAGGAAAACTTTATAATACCGGATGCCTTTATCTAAAATATATATTTGCTGAGTCTCTATGTTTTTATTCCTGCAGCCCCCTTCTGTACATTCATTTCTGTGGTATGCCTACTTTTTTTATTTTTTTAGGTTTTTGCTAGGCAATGGGGTTAAGTGGCTTGCCCAAGGCCACACAGCTAGGTGATTATTTAGTGTTTGAGGCTGGATTTGAACTCAGGTATTCCTGATTCCAGGGCCAGTGCTCTATCCACTGCGCCACCTAGCTGCCCCCAATATGCCCACTTTGTGTCCTCATCTGTCTTCTTGATTCCAAGCTCCATAAAGGAAGGAACAAATAATTGTTCTAGAGGTAACAGCAGCGGCTCCTTACTCTCTCTCTTGCTTCCTGTTTCAATGCCCTTTTAGGAGGACAAACCTTCTGGCAGCACCTTTTGAACCTCAGGGAGGATTTGCCTCTCTAGCCAAAAGGCTGGCTGGAGCCAAGAATAGGGGAAGAAGTTCTAGGGCAAGTTGAATGAGAGGCAGAGGTGGGAGGGGGTGAAAAGGGAGAAGAAAGGGGAGATCCCCTCCTAGGTCACCATGTGGTTAAGAAAGCCTGGACTCTGGCAGATGGAGATGTGGCCATCCATAGACCTGCTTCTGATCACATACCACCAACACCCCACCCCGCCACACATACCTTTTCCACTGTTGTCTTATGTGACCAAATATTATATTAAAGTAATTTTAAGTCAACAAGTATTTTATTAAATGCCTAATATTTACAAGGCACTGGAGGGTGGTGTGGGGATGTATATGTGTGTCTGTCTGTCTACTTTGGGTGAGATGACAGACTCACCCAGGACCATAACACAAATTGGATTATATGTTTTTTTGAGAGATTTGAGAGGAAAAGAGGAACTGAATCTCAACTCTGGTGATATGGTAAACAAAGGAAGAAGCAAATGGGAAATTCAAAGTAGTCATATATAGTTGAGGTACAGAATGCCTAAAGAGGTTTGACACCAGGTAAGATTGGAAAGGTGTGTTGATATCAGGTTGCAGAAGGTCTTCTTGGATGCCAAGCTAGGGAGTTTTGTGGATGACAGGGAGCCAACTGAGGGAGTTTCAGCAGAAAACATAATTCATTTATGAATTAAGAAAATCAGTGTGAAGGATGAAGGTATAGTGTGTAGAGAGGAGGACCTGAACTAGGGTGGTAACAGTGGAGATAGAAAAGGGGGAGGAAATGAAAGCCATTAGAGACATAATGGTGAGTCATTAGACTGAGGGGAGCACAGAAAGAGAAAAGCTAATGGTAAGATTTCCATCCTAAGCAAACAGAGGAATAGTGGTGTCATTAAGAGAAATAGTGAAGTTGCGAGTAAAGAGAGGATTTAAGGGAAAGATAATGAGCTAGTCTGGAAAGTAAAGTATCTTAATGAATGATACTATAGTGAAAAATAAACATAAACTACAAAAATCCCAAAAATCAGTTCAGCTGTTAAGGGGATAAAACTCAAATTAAAAACTCAGTTCCAAACTACCAGGGAATTAATGGTCTATTAATATCTTTAAGAGGTAATGACGGAGGTGGCACAAGATTCTGATTCTTTGCAAAGGGGTGAATGGAAGTTAACTATGCTAACCCACCTGTGTCTTCCTGCCCTCTCCCCAGGCCCCCTGCCCTGCTCCCTTTCTAGCAGTTGGCGAAACTGCCAAGTCTGAAAGGACCAGAAGCTTCCACTTTCAGCTATTAAGATGAGGAGGCTTCTTCATTTCATTCAGGCTGGTGAAAGAAACAATTGTTCCCTCTAGACACCATCGGCCAGCATCCGCTCTAAACTCCACTCTGCTCCCCCCAACCATCCACCAGAAAGACTGCTAGCTTTGTCCAGGGCCTAATCTGCACTGGGCAACACGCAGATGGGAGGGTTTGGGGACAAAAATCAAACAGTTCCTGCCTGCCCTGGAGAAGTTCCCTTCTACTGGGGAAGGAGATAGAAGCTATCTCTAAAAGAAATGAAAGATGGATATTTTTAAGGTGGGGGGGAGGTGCCAGCTGCTGTTGGGGAACTGGGAAAGGGGCTTCGTGGAGAAAGTAGAATCTGAGCTAAGTTTGGAAAGAAATCAGGAAAGCTAAAGGGTGCCAGAAGGGACAGCCCGTACTCAGGCCTAGAGACAGGAGAAGGAATAAGATGAAGCAAAGCCAGTTTGGACTTGAAGGAAGCCACTGGGATCAGAGCAGATGGTGACAAATAGTAAATTTTTTTTAACTACTTAGCTTTTCCCCTTTACTTGAAAGTATATGACAGTGATTTATAGAATGTTTCATTTTCAAAATGAAATTAAGTGTGGAATTATCCTTTATTTTAAAAATCAGAAGAATTAAATCTAGTTTATTGATGATTTATACAGTCCTTTGAAAATTGAGGGTTATTCAATGAACTATATAGACCCTTCTCTGCCACAGTACAGAATAGAAATATCAAATAAGCTAATTAAGCTTAGCAGAAAACAGCTAAATTTTCCCACATAATTTTTTATGATTTGGGGCAAGTAATAACCACTTTTTTGGTTTCAGTTTTTTGTCTGTAAAAGGGTTGGGCTGGATGATTTGCCAAGCTATGATCCTATGAATTAATCTGCATGGGAAGAGGTCTTAAAATTGTAGCTTACTTCAGGAACATCTTTCTTTTGGGAAGACTTAGCATTTTATCCTATTTTTTAAAAAATGTGACATTTTGTATATCGTTACAATCTAAGGAATAAATAGAAGATCAAAAGGGACCCCCTGAATCCCTTGTCTTCTGTGAATGCATTGTTTTCTCTCTTTTGATTGGCTCCTGCAGTCAATGTCAATATCATTATCAATATCTAGAGAACTGAATTGGTGGTTTCCACTTGCACTTTGAGACTTGGGGTCTTCAGCTAAATCAAGCACTAAGGAGACAGAAGGGCCACTGTCTATCCTCTTTTTTTTAGGTTTTTGCAAGGCAAATGGGGTTAAGTGGCTTGCCCAAGGCCACACAGCTAGGTAATTATTAAGTGTCTGAGACCGGATTTGAACCCAGGTACTCCTGACTCCAGGGCCAGTGTTTTATCCACTGTGCCACCTAGCTGCCCCCTATCCTCTTTCTTTGTAGAAACAGTTCTGGGTCAGGGGCAGTAAAGTTCCTCTGAAGAATTATGAACAAACTCTTCATGCCCATTCCTAGAGGTAGGCAGAGTGAAATCTCTTTCTGGTACTTTTCTGTTCTAATGAAAGGAAATTAAAGCCCTATCACCAGCCTTTGAAGACACTATCCAGAACCAAAGACCCAGGGCTCTCTGTCAAGGATGCCTATTTGTGATGGGAAAGGGATTGCTGGGGAAAAGAATCTGGAGCAAGGGATTCAATGGGAACAATGCTTGTTAAAAAGTTTATTTCTACCTTTTGCATAGTTTCCAATTTTTGAATTTCATATCCATCAATTTCTATCAGTCATTCAGTCGTTCTTTAGTCATGTCAGACTTTTCATGATCCCATTTGGGCTTTTCTTGGGAGGGATCTGCCACTTTCTTCTTCAGTTCTTTTATAGATGAGGAAACTGAGGCAAAAGAGTTAAGAATTTGCCCAGGATCACACAGCAAGCATGTTTCTGATTCCTATCCTCTATCCTCCACCGAACAGACCAAACATATAAATGGATTCTGTTCAATAACATTATATCCAAGCAAGTAAAAAAAAATAAGAGAACCTGGAGATATATGGGCAGACATCACAGGGAGCTGTGAAAAGGCAACAAGAATGGAAGAGTGGAAAAGGTTAAGGAAAAGCAAAAGGTAAAAGAGGAAAACCAGTTAACTAAAGACGATCTTCGTTCTCCGTAAGGCAGGGATGCAAAAAGGACATTCTAGGCACCTGAGAAGTATCTCCAATAGGGACATCTAAGTGGTTATGGAGAGTGGTCCGTACCCATGGTAAAGGAGCAGGGGAGTCTGACAGACTGAGAGGCTGGTTCAAGTGCTGGCCCCTACCCCTGCCTGCCAGAGCCCTGTGCACCCTTCCTGGGAGACCTTATCTTCAGTTGGAGTGAGGATGGGGGCTAAGGTTGGGGCCAAGGGCTGCACACAAGATGTGGACAATCATGAATGAAGACCAAGCAGGACAGCTCCTGGATGAGTGACATGCAAGGATGTAATGTGGCCGTGATACACTACAACATGTTTCATACATACCAGGAGTGGACTGCGGGTTATGCTCATAAATCTAACTGCAATGAGTACAGGTTTCTGGATTAGAAAGGACATGAAAAGGAAAGGAGAAGGTTAGAGTACATGTAATTCCCCCTCGAAGAGAATGTTTAGTCTTTGAATGTCATGGATCCATCACAGCTTTGCAGTATCAGCAATTAAGCACAGCTGGGCCAGATGGTCTGCAAAGTGATCAATACATTGGAAAGGTGTCTGCCTTGTACACTTGCTCTGTTCTAGCTGGGACTCAAAGCAGTGCTCTTGAAAAGAAGAGCAGGTTTCATAAATCGCTTCATTTTTTCTTTCTCTTTTTTTACCTTAATAAATATTTTTTAAATTTGTTTTTCTAACTACATACAAGGGTAGTTTTTACCAATCTTTTTCTGTGCAAGGTTTCACAATTTTTCTCCCCCCTCCCCGCAATAGAAAGCAATTTGATGCAAGCTAAACTATGTAACCATGCTAAACACAGATCAACATTGAATGTGTTGTGACAAAAATGGAAGAAAGCATTAGAGATAACAAAATGACATAATACATAAGACAACTTTTAAAAATTGAAGATGATAAGCTTTGGTCTTCATTTCTCTGGATATGGATGGTATTTTCCATCACAAGTCCTTTAAAATTGTCTCTTTATTGCCCTGCTGAATTGAACGATTCCATCAGGGTTGATCATCACCCCATGTTGTTGTTAGTGTGTATAATATTCTTTTGGTACTGCTCATCTCATTCAGCATCAATTCATGCAAGCCTTTCCAGAAATCCCATCCCTCCTGATTTCTTATAGAAAAAGTGTTCCATCACATACATACATCACAATTTGTTCAGTCATTTCTCAATTGATGGGCATCCCCTCAATTGCCAAATCTTTGCCACTACAAAAAGAATTGCTATGAATATTTTAGTACATGTGAGACTTTTACCCTTTTTAATCTCTTCAGGATACACATCCAATAGTTGTGTTGCTGGATCAAAGGGGATATACATTTTTATTGTCCTTTGGGCATGATTCCAAATTGCTCTCCAGAAAGGGTGGACCAGTTCACAACTCAACCAACAATGCTTTGGGGTCTCAGATCTCCCACATCCCCTCCAACACTAATCATTATCCTTTCTAATCATATTGGCCAAACCTGAGAGGTGTGAGGTGGTACCCAGACATGGTTTAATTTGCATTTCTCTAATCAATAATGACTTAAGAGTAATTTTTCATATGACTATCTATAGATAGCTTTGATTTCTTTGACTGAGATTTGTCTTTCCATATTCTTTGACCATTTATCAAGTAGGGAAATGATTTTATTTTTACAAATTTGACTCAGTTCTCTAAATATTTTAGAAATGAATACTTGGTCAAAAACACTTGTTATAAAAACTGTTTTCCAATTTACTACATTCCTTTTAATTGTGTTTGTAGTGATTTTGTTTGTCCGAAAACTTTTTAACTTAATGTAATTAAAATTATCCAGTTAGTCTTTTATAATGTTTTCTATTTCTTTTTTAGTCATAAACTGCTCCCCCTTTCCATAGATCTGACAGGTAACCTTGTTCTCCTAATTGGCTTATATTTTCTTTTATATCTAAATCTTGCAACCATTTTGACCTAATAGGGTGTGAGATGTTAGTCTATGCCTAGCTTCTGCCATACTATCTTCCAGTTTTATCAGTAGTTTTTAATGAAGCTGTACTCTATCAAACAGTAGATTAACTATAAACACTTACTGCTGTCACTTTTGCACCTAAACTACCACTGTGATTCACCACTCAATATTTTAGCCAGTACCAGTTTTGATGATTGATGCTTTATAACAGGGCTATCCAAAATGTGGCCCACAGTGCATTTTTATGCAGACCCTGTATGATTACTAAATACCATGGTAAAGGAAGCCAAGCTGCCACAGAGCTCTCATTAAAATGGCAAATCAAAATATTTTGTCTATGTTTCAATAAAAAAAATTTTAAAAGTAAGGTTGGAAAGACTTGTTTTATACTAAAATTTTAGATCTGGTATGGCTAGGCTGCCTTCCTTTGTATTTTTTTTCAATATTCCCATGATACACTTGACCTTTAGTTCTGAATGAATTTAATTACTATTTTTTTCTAGCTCACTAAAGTAATTTTTTTTAAGTTTGATTGGGATGGTACTAAATAAGTAGTTTAATTTAGGTAGACTTGTCATTTTCATTATATTAGCTCAGCCTACACATGAGCAATTGATATTCGTGGCTTCACTTTTTCAATGCAACCTTTGCTCGCTGGCCATGACATACATTTGGATGGTGTCCTGGAATCAGTTAACCATGCCTATGCAGCCCATGCAGACACAATGAATTGAATATGTCCTGAGCACCCAGTGAGAGAGGAACTGGATTTAAGGCAATACCAACTCAAGCAATGACCAAAGCCATGGAAGAGGGGGGGTGATGCTTATTGCCCCCCTTCCACCCCAAAGTGCACTTAGAATGGGGGTTGGAGTGGGGACAAAGTGGATTTACTTGTGACATCAAATACCTTTGGGACCCACACTGTGGGGTGGTAGTATTGGCCTGATCATCATCATGCATAGTTTATTTTGAAGCTGGTTAGACATGCTGAAAAATGGAAGGATATGTGGAAACCCCATGCTCAATACTTCAATTTAGGGGAAGGGCAGTTAATTTTTTAGAGTCTTAGACTCTGGGATTTATTAATGGGTAGGAATGAGGTTTTCTGTGCTTCATTAGATATTCTAGAGGTGGGTGTCTAACAAGAAGTAGCACAAAAAGAAGAAAATAATCTCAGAATACACGATACTATATTCAAAAATTGAAAAAAACAACCACAAAACCAAGTATTGTTTTAGAAGTTACTTTTAAAAATAAAGAGAAATGAACATTAAGTCTTCACTCAATATTTAAGAATCTTGGATAGAACGGCTCAAAGTGACATTTCTGGGATCAGTCCCCAGAAGGAAGTATGGAGAACATACTTTTCCAAAAACAAGAAGAGAACAGCTGATTTTGTAGCCTTCCCCTTTTTATCTCAAGACTTTAACAAACAAGACTGCTGACTATGCAAAGCTACCTCAAGAAAAAAGTTAAGATGTCTTCAAGACTAAGGCATTTATGGAGCTTCCCCCCCCCAAATAATCAAAGTTATTTTAGAACTCACTGAAGACAATTCAGAGAACACCTCTCTGTTTCACTTCAGAGAGAACCCACAATGTATGCATCCATCCCTGAGACTGTGGTGTCTCCTACATCTCACCATTGATCGTAGCAAGGACAGATTAGTCTTGGCCTTGTTCTCAGCAAATTCCAAGCTGTTGATATCTTTAAGACGAGTTTTATATTTATTCATTTGTTCCAAAACAATCATCTCCACACAGCTGGAAAAAGAAAAGATGACAGTGTAACTAAAAGCCTGAGGTCAGCCAGGCTGGAGTGAAGCAGGACTCGGGGCCACTTTTTGGTGGGGTCTAATAAGGAGGAGGCTTGGAGGGAGTGATTCTAGTAATAGTTTCAAGTGAAGAGCAAACTCTTCTAAGTTAAGATTTTAAGGAAGGTTAACATAAGAATTCTCTAGTAGTTCCCTGGAAAAAGTCACAGTGAGGGGGGGGGGCAATCTGAAAAGTTAAGATTATTCTCTCAATTCATCCTTTTCTTGGGCTCTGGGTCAGATCTGAAGTCAAGGGACCTGGAGCAGACTGCTTCAGGGAAGCAGAGGGTGTATAGAACTTGGTAGGAATGAGTTGTCAGGAAGTTATTTGGGAACCATATATAATCCCAAGTGAGAATGAAATTTCAAAAATGGGTATCTTAATAACTCAGTACTCAAGAAAAGAAAATATGGATAAATCAGACTGACTTCCTTCAACTTCCAATAAAAGATAACTCTGTTGGACAAAAACACATTAGTCTAGCCTTTATTTTTTATTTATAAAAGATACTTGGAATACTGAAAATACCCACCATCTATGACCTCAACATTAGATGACTCTAAAGAACTAGGCTATCAAATGTGGTTCCCAGACGTTTTGGAAGTGAACAATATGGCAACTCTTACGTGGTTGTTTTGCCGATATCTCGAATACTCTGCAGGGGGTCCAACGTGTCAGGACCACGGAGAATACAGGGAGCGAACACAATTGCCAAGGCATTAGCGGACATGAGATTGGTTTCTTCACGCTGTGCAATCCTAAAGACCAAAATAGACCATTCAAGAAACCAGAGTAAAAAGGGAATGTCAACCAAGGGAACCTGTTTTACCACCTAGGTACAGAGAGAGAGAGGAGCAATGAGCACAATGAATGCTGGCTGGATTTGGAATGAGGAAGACTTGTGGTCCAGTCCTACCTCTGATAGCTGTGTGATGATGGGCAAGTCACTTAACCACTCTGAGGATGTTTCCTCATCTATAATACTTGTAATACTTTCCACACTTCAGTTTACTCTAAGGCTGAAATTAGATAATGCAAGCAAGTCCTTTATAAACATAAAGTGATTATATAAAGAACTTACTAATACTGTTATAATTGCCAATGTTTAAAACCAGTCTAGAAGTATAAAAGGACATCTGTATTCCTTTCAGCATTGTAGCCTTCTCCTTACTTTGGTCCTTTGACTTTGGAATGAATAGAATTATAAAATTTCAGAATTAGGAAGGGGTCTTAAGATAGGAAAGTGAGGCCCAGAATGGCAGTGATTTATCCTTGGTCACACACACGGCTCTAAATAAGATTCTGGAACGAAAGTCTATCATCTCCCACTCCAGTGCTCTTTTATTTTTGTTTTTTATTCAAATGCACTTTTATTTTTGTGAATAGTATTTTATTTTTTTCAGATCCAAATTTTTCTCCCTTCTTCCCTCTTTCCCCTCCCCAAGAAAACAAGCAATCTGATAAAGATTATACATGAGCAATCATGTCAAACATATTTCCACACTAATCATGCTGTGAAAGAAACAACAAAAGGAAACAAACCTAACATAAACAATAAAACAATAAAAAAGTGAAAATACTATGCTGCGATATTCATTCAGACTCCATAGTTCTTTATCTGGAAGTGGATGGCATTTTCCATCTCAGGTCTTCTTGCCTTAGATCACCGTATTGAGAAGAGCTAAGTCTATATTGTTGATCATCATCACACAGTGTTGTTGTAATATTATAGTGTATAATGTTCTCCTGATTTTGCTCACTTCACTCAGCATCAATTCATGTAAGTCTTTCCAGGTTTTCTGAAATCTACCTGCTCATCATTTCTTCTAGAACAATATTTTTAAAAAATTTGTTTATGTAAGGCAATGGAGTTAAGTGACTTAGCCAAGGTCACATAGCTAGGCAATTATTAAGTGTCTGAGGCTAGATTTGAACTCGGGTCCCTCCTGATTCCAGGGCTGGTGCTCCATCCACTGAGCCACCTAGCTTCCCCCGAACAATAGTATTCTAATTCATTCATATATCACAACTTGTTCAGCCATTTCTCCAACTGATGGACATCTCCTCAATTTCCAATTCTTTACCACCACAAAAAAAGAGCTGCTATGAAATATTTTTGCACATGTGTGTCCTTTTCCTATGATCTCTTTGGCATGCAGACCTAGCATTGATATTGCCCTTTGGCATATTGCTCTCCAGAATGGTTGGATCATATCTTAATCAACATTTATCATTCTCCTTTTCTTTCATATTAGCTACTCTGATAGATGTGGGACACTTCAAAAGTTGTTTTAATTTGCATTCCTTTAATCAAGAGTGGTGTATACCAATTTTTCATATGATTATAAATATCTTAAATTTCTTCATCTGAAAACTGCCTGCTCATATCTTTGGAGAACAACTTTTATTTTTTATAAGTTTGATTCAATTCTCCATAAATTTGATAAATGAGGCTTTCATCAGAAACACTTGCTGTAAAAATTTCTTTCCTTCTAAATCCTGATTACATTGTTCCCCCCCAAACCTTTTAATATAATCAATATTACCCATTTTATATTTCATGATGACCTCTATTGTCTTGTTTGTTCATAAATTCTTTCCTTCTCTGTAGATCCAAGAAGTCAACTATTCCTTGCTCTCCTGATTTGCTCACCCTTTTATTTCTAAATCATGTACCCATTTTGACCTTATTTTGGTATATGGTGTGAAATATTGGTCTATGCTTAGTTTCTGTCATACTATTTTCCAGTTTTTCCAGTCCTTTGTCAGCAAATAATAAAGGTTTTTTTTAGGTTTGTGCAATGCAAATGGGGTTAAGTGGCTTGCCCAAGGCCACACAGCTAGGTAATTATTAAGTGTCTGAGACCAGATTTGAACCCAGGTACTCCTGACTCCAGGGCTGGTGCTTTATCCAGCCCCCAATAATGAGTTCTTCTCCCAGAAGCTGAAGTCTTTAGGTTTATCAAATAGTGGATTACTATAGTCACTTACTACTATTTCTTGAGTATCTAATCCACTCCACTGATCTACCATTCTTTTTCTTAAAATTTTCTTAATTCTGAAGAATGCTGCTTTATTTATAATAGTGTTAAAGGTGGACTAGCCATACCAGATCTCTTTGCATTTTTCCCTCATTAATTCCCTTGATATTCTTGCTCTTTTGTTCTTCCAGTTGGATTGTGTTGTTATTTTTCCTAGCTCTGAAAAACAATTTTTTGGTAGTTTGATTGGTATGGCACTGCTCTGCTCTTTTGACTATTTGGTGTTGCAAGCTTCCTCTTACTGGCATCCCTAAGATTAATAGATTGTTCTGCAAAACAAATTAGATTATACTGCATTCAAGGACAATATTCTTATGGTCAAGTCTCAAGGAGCCAGCTTAAATGTGAACAGTCGTTCACCTTCCTTCAGTTGACTGCTGTCACTTCATGAATTGAGAGGGAGAGATTAGTCCTAGTTATTCCGAGTACATGTTGAAACTAAAATTTCCTTGCCTGTGAGTATGTATGTGAGATATGTCAATGTTATGACATGAGTCCTTCTGACCCCAGAAATTAAATGGGCCAAGTCATTTACACTGGATACCTGGTCAGTCACGGTGGGCTGCTGGGGGGCAACTCTTTTAATGACAGACACTATGAACAGGTCAAGAAAAAATGCCCTTAAGTCACACCTTGTCAAGAGGCTACTGTCCTTGGAGCAGACAGTTCTATCACTAGAGAGAATAAAAGATGCCTTAAGGCAACGGTAGTGGAGTCTCTTTCCTAAAATACTGAAGTGTGACCTCTATACAGCTAAGAACTCAAAGAAAACTCCTAAATCTCTCTTTTCTTCCCAGCCATTATTACCTGACCAGATGGAAGATAAGCCTCTCCAAAGTGCTGAGATGGCTTCGGGAGAGCTGATTGATCACTGAATAGATACCATGGATGGCCTCTCTTCTCTTCTGAAGACCTACAAGAAGCAGTAAATGCGACAGGAATGGGTCCAGCATCTGTTTTTATTTAGCAAATAAGACTAAGGACTGGTGGCTCATTCTTCAACTTACTGAGACTAGTTTTGAATAACACTTAGGGAGATGAGTTCTCAGATCCTTTCTTTAGACCTCTGGCAGATTACAGAGAGGGGACTTTTAAAGTGTCATACATAACATGCCTCTAGGGAGTATCAGAATGCTGCTCCTCCTTGAAAGTCATTTCAAGTACAAAAGATGGACATATTTTGTCAAAGGAGGCTAGCCATTATCAGTCAAGGATAAAGGCAGGAAAGTACCACTCTTTATATATATGAAGTAAATAACAATATACGAACCCAAAGATAATTTAAGGAAACTTTCCTTTAAATATCTTATTTTGTAAATGTGATTTGAAAAGTTCTCTGATGGAACTTAAAATGACTTCCTCTGTTATCAGAAAATAAACGAAGCAAAAATGTTACAAATGAAAATATGCTGCAAATGTGAGAATTACAGTTACAAATAATATCAAAATTTATTGAAACAGGGAAGATGTCATAATGATGAATGTCTAAAAAAATATTCGAGTTGGAGAGAATTTAGCAGTATGCCTTCAGGGCACATGGGGACCCCAGCACAAAAACAGATACTGTCCCTGGCAATACCCTGGCAGGTACATCCCCTTTAGGGGGAAGAAGTAGGAGCTCAATGAAGTATTTTGCCTGTTGCAAATACTGCATTTCAGCTATCCAACTTCCTTTTTTAAAAAGTTCTAAACCCATCAAACAACTTTTTGAGTTTCCCAAGTATAGTTCTATGAGTAAAGAGGTTGTCCTAGTCAGTGGATACAAATATATACCAATAGCAGCAATTTTACTCACAAACAGACCAATTCTCATCTGGAATCTATCCTGTTTAAATTTCAACAGTTTAGATCTTAGCGACTGATAGCTCTTAAGAGAACTGATCATCAAGAATCCAGAAGTAAGAATAAACCCAAAACTGTGTTAGGCTCAAACTAAAATTGTCAGCTCGCCTTATCTACTGTATCATACTGTGACTCATCAGTTCTTGATGATTTGTAATCTACGTCAATACAAGCCATACCCTTCACCCATTTAACCCTTCAAAATTTCTCAAATGAAATCTTTGGACTTTTGTGAGTAGCTCACAAAAATGCACATAAAGGACACAAGTACAGTTATGAATGAAATCTTTGGAATGAAAAAAATCTGAAAATATTAAGATTAAAAAAATCATCCTGGGTATCATTTATCATCACATAATTAATCTTTTGATCTGTGCACTTACCCATAGCTTTCAAAAATTCTTCATAGAGTTCAAAAGTCATGAGAGGATTAGGCAACTCTCTCAGCCACTGTTTGAACACACTGGCAATGACATGAATATCGTAGTCATCGAGATTCACATTGTCAATATCTATTGTAAGAGAAAAGGCCAAGTTATCAATTCTTGGTAGTTCTCATTTTACTAATAAAAAAAAATACAAGCACAAGAGGTTTTCAGCTGTCCCAAGGTTACATTAAAAGTCTAATGCAAGAGTGAAATTGGAAGAGTGAAACTGGAATCATAGACAGATTTTATATTAGCAGCTTAAAATGATATAGTCTTTTAAGTCTCAAAACATATCTGTGATATGTATTATTACATTTAAAAAATTTTTAAATGAGGAAATAAGAATTTCAGAGTAGTCAAGTGACTAGCCTAAGGTCACATGGCTAGCATATACAGTAACCAAGACTTGAATTCAGGTCTTCTTTCTTAAAAGTCCTTTGCTTTTTTTCATTGTACCAGGTTGTTTCTCAACCACCAAAGCTGAAGAGACTTCCTATTTGTATGCTTGTATTCTAAACTTTCAAGGATTTTTATGAAGTGGTTTAAGATGATCCTAATTTTAACCATAATGGCATCTTTTCTTCCCCAGGTTTTTTGCAAGGCAATGGGGTTAAGTGGCTTGCCCAAGGCCACACAGCTAGGTAATTATTAAGTGTCTGAGGCCAGATTTGAATGTGGGTACTCCTGACTCCAGGGCCCAGTGCTCTATCCACTGCACCACCTAGCTGCCCCCATAATGGCATCTTAAAAATTTATTTTTAATCTAAATTTGACTATTATTTTAATTGTATATTATAATAAATACATATGTTTAAATGTAATTTTTTCCCTGGTTGTTTCTTAGCCTCCTTGGCTTTTGTTTGAAAAGTAACCCTTCTATCTTACCTGCATCTAGATCTTGACAAAGTTTCTTGACTTTCAAATTCGATCCAGATTTTCGGTAAATACCCTCTATGTACAGTCCATGCATTTCAATGTAGCTCGTTAGCTTCTCTACCATTAGTGGAACTGTTTGTTCTTCATTGGTTAATCGGAACAGTTCAACCCCAAATTGTCGAGATGAAAGTTCCAGAAAGTTCTTAAATGGAAGAAAGATTTAAAATTTATTTAAGAAAAATATTTAAAATTCATTCCAATTTTTCAAAAGGTGGTATTCTAACAATTTCCTGTTAAGAAGTTCTTTTTCCAGGCTTATGATTGTTGGCAAGGGGGAAATGGATTTTCTGTTAAAAAGCAAGCCACTGAAGAAACAACTGATACCCCCAATTGTCCTACTGGGAATTCCAAAGACCATGACAACTACCTATATAGTCTATTCCCTGTAAGTCTATTACTTATAGAAGTAATTCTATAAGGCTGGGGGCAATACAAGCTTTGTGCATCCTATGTTTTCCCAAATGAATTCCATGCTGTTTCTTTTCTTTAATTCTGTTCACATTTCTTTTTTTCCTCTTGGAAAGCCTTGCCCCTCAACTCCAGGTGACAGCACCTGTCTCCAGCTGATGGCCCTCCTAACTGAACTCTAACTTCCTTCAGAAGCTTTTCCTGCCCTCTTTAGCCAGCAGCAATCTTTGGTTTCTCTGTTTCACTTAGCTATACTTTCACATTCTTCCTTGTGACATCTGCTTTGTGTTAGTCTCATCAGAATAGGGTTAAGATTCGATTCACTTTTCTATCTCCCAGATCCCCTGATACACTGGGCAGAGAAGATAGTCAGTGGCCAGCAAAGGTTAAGTTTGATAAAACCTGGCAGGTACACAGTCCCTGTCATACTACATAGGGGTCTCTAGAAATTATGTCACAAACCATTTGAAGAAAGATAATATCTATCCTAAGATTGTATAATTAAATCACCATTCTTTACTAGGAATGCTGAATGATACTGGCTTAATCTCTCTCTCTGGCTGAAACTGGATTAATTTTAATTGTAATGTATACACATTTGCAGTGTTACGGTCATTTCAGATGGGCTTATCTGAACAACAAGAGACAAGAGCTATGCAACTCCAAAGACTGACTATTGAATTTATTAAATTTCTAATTGGGCTTTTAAGGAAAAAATTGGTTAAAACAATAACATTGTTTGAAATGGAAGACCTCTTAAAATTAAATATATTTTAACTCTCTAAATCAAGGTTTATTCTATTTGGGGAAAGTGTTGCTTGTCTTGATTTCTAAAAACCTAAAAATTGGGTTGTAACATATCTATAGGTAAAACAAACATGATTCATTCAGGATTTGCAGGAATCCAGCATTTTAATTTAAATATTGATATATGCTTACTAAGTTGACAAATAATGATGGGAGATGAGAACATATATTCATTCATTTATTTATTTAATTTTGGTAAGGCAGTGGGATTAAGTGACTTGCCTAAGGTCACACAGCTAGGTAACTATTAAGAGTCTGAGGCCAGATCTGAACTCAGTTCCTCCTGATTCCAGGGTGCTCTATCCACTGAACCACCTAGCTGCCCCGAGATAAGAATATTAATATAAACCGGTAACTTGGAAAATTAAGGAAAATGAGGTTTTCTTTTATCCGAAGACAAATCACACTTATTTTATATTGATAGCTCTCATCTATTTGAAATAATACTTGCTAAACTCTGAACAACACAATGACTAATTTCAATTCCAGAAGGGTCGGGATGAAACATGCTACTCACTCCCAAAAATAAATAAATAAATAAATAAATAAATAAATAAATAAATAAATAAATAAGTAAAATGAGGTACTCAAAGAGTACAGACTCAGGAATATATTTTTACAAAAAGTTTAATGTGAGGAATTTGTTTCACTTAACTATACATGTCTGTAATAGGTTTATTTTATTTTATTTATTTTCCTTGTTTTCTCAAAGGGGGGAAGGAAGAAGTGGAACAGAGAGAATTCAGAACAAAATATAAAAATAAAATTAATACTAGCTAAATATTTCTTTTCATAAAAGTTTATTAATCTAATAACCATCTGAAAGAGGGGCAAAAGACTATTATATACATATATATACACACATATATGTACATATATATACATACATATACATATATCACATAGATATGTGTATATATACACAATCTATGAAATAAACCTCCAGTCTGTTCTAGGCAATAAAGTGCTGGCAGATAACAGTGTGATGATAATGAATTCTGCTACCATTTAGCATATTCCCTCATTTGAGCCACATGCCATTTTCTGAATATTCAGCTTTGATGCTAAGCTCCTATCAGCTAGGAGGCTACCTGAGGGCAAGGAGGGCATCTGTTGAAGCTATCCCTTGCTCAGAACCATACCCAGAATGGCACCATAGCATTTTCTTGGGGGAATCCCTACAAGGGACACTAACTCCCACTACACATAGCTTGGGGAGGGAACAAATGGATCTTTTCTTTATTGATAAAGAGATAAGACATAGCTCCCTACCTTTTTAGAGCACTTGGTTGTAGTTTTTAAATAGCACTTCTTGTGGCAGGCAAACTTGCATACTGAAAAATAATGGCAAGAAGCAGTGTTATGGAAAGCCTGCTCATCTCTAGAAGGTGAGAGCTTTCCTTAGAACTTTTTTTTTGCAAAAATTAGTGATGTTGAAAATATTACATGAAAAATTTTATATATTTACCTGGTTTAATCTACCACAAATTTTAGAACAGGAGTTCTTAACCTGAGGTTTGTTAAATTAAAAAAAAATTAATAAAACTATTTCAATAACTGGCTTCTTTTGTATCTCAGCAATATCTTATTTTATGCATTTAAAACACATTATTCTGAGCATGGTCCAAGGCATAAAAAAAAATTTAAGAATTCCTTATCTGGAACGTTTAGCCTTCCACATAGCAGGTGGGATGCATGTCAGTCTTGATGATGTGATTTGAGAATTTATGACCACTTGCCTAAAACCATTTGCCCACTGTTTTCCCACGGTATTTGACATTCTCAGTGTTGGAATCATTCCCAGGAGGACCCCTGTTGAAAAGCAACTGCTCTTTTGGGAAGGGTAACATATGAAATCATTAACATGCTAACATGGATTAGATCATTTTATAAATCAAAGCAGCATATTTCCTTAAATAAGGCTGGTCGATTCTAATTCAAGCGTACAAGGTCTGGGCAAGAAGGTGGAGGAAGTTAGGAGGAACTGACAGAATGCTAGGAAGACAATAAACTAAAATGCTGTCCATCTAATTTTGTCAAGGACCAGACCACATGGTCGTATTTCAGTGCTTGAACAGCAATGGAAATATAAATTAAGATGATTACATGGTGGTGGCCAATGAACTGTGATTTCTTCTGGATAGAAATGTCACTGATGTAGAATGACAATTTGTCTTTAACTTAACAGCGATGTGTGGGGACATTGAAAGGTTAAAGAATTATCCAGAGTCACACTGCCAAGATATGTTATTAGAGGTAGGACGTGAAACCACATTAGCCATACCTCCTTCTCTTGTCAACATGCTAACTTTTGCTGAGTGGGGACTCTTTCAAGACAAGCTCCTTGCCAGGCTGGGAACCCCAAACCCCTTCGGTATGCTAACCAACCAACAGAAACCCAGGGGAGCATCATGGCAGGTCATGCACCTGGCACAGCCTTATGGTGATAGGCTTGAGGCCTTCGATTCTACCCCAGAACAGGGATAGGTTTCTAATGGTGAAATAACTCAGATATCAGGAACTGTAGGCTCTTTGACCATGAATGAATAATGACACACAAACACAAAATATAAACACAAGGAGTCTATTTTGGGTTGCTCCTTGAGGGATCTTGTGGTGCCCAGTGTTATCATTATATGCCTGATAATACATAGCAGTTCATAATATCTATTGGATTGAGATAGGCTCATCATCAGTCATCAGACTCAGATTACTATATTTCAAAGCTTCTCAGCACATGTGAACCTATCAGTCTCAGGGAACTCAAGAATACCTTCATAAAAGAGGATATATTTGAAATAAGAGTGTCCAAGAACAGAGTAAATACTTGAAAATTCCAAGGAAATAAATGACACTTACATTTGCAAACAGAAGCTCTGTCCATTATCCATATAAGGGAAGAACAGAATTCACAGTAAGTAGGGATCCCATACTGGGTCAATTTAAAGAGGTGTCCATTGTGCTCTTCCACCTGTGACAAAAATGCAATCCTAGTGTCAAATAACGCCACAACCAGTTGGTAGGTGGACACCTTCCTCCATGCTTTACCTTTACATCTCATCTGGTTTCTGTTCCCCTAGGCCAACTAGACATCTCTCAACTGCCAGAGATGTGCCAGCACTCTAGTCACTGGGCCACCTAGCTATCCTGTGCAGTTATCTCATATTAATTCATGATTAGAAAAATTAAAGCGACCATGAGGTTTTACCTTACATCCACTACTCTGTCCAAGTCCACAAAAAAAAAAAAAAGGAAAATGCCACATATTGGAAAAGCTGTAGAAAATAACCATATTAATGCATTTTTAGTAGAACTGTGAACTAGAAAGTAATCTGGAGCTATATTCACAAATTTACTAAAACTGTACATACCTTTTGACCCAGCAATACTATTCTAGGTCTATCCCCCAAAGACAAAAAAAAAGGTATCATATTTACAAATATACTTATAAACACCTCTTTCTGGTGGAAAAGAACTGGAAACTAAGGGGGTACCCATCAACCGGGGAATAGTTGAACAAATTTTGGTACACGATAGTATGAAACATCACTATACCTTAAGGGGAAAAAAAAAGCCACGCAGAATTATTTATATAATAACTCCTCTGTATAAATGACTTTGGAAGATTTAATAATTGAGATTGCCATGGTGTTCAATGAATGCTATACCCCTCCCTCAGAGAGGTACTAGACTGGGGGAAGGGCGCAAAACGAGACATCATTTTTGCCACGACCAATGTGGAGATCTGTTTTATTTGAAGAAGCACATGTGTCAGATGAGGTTTGATTTTTTTACCCTCCCTTCCTTTCCTTGCCCCTCCCATGACAGGTAGGGCAGGGAGCTGAGGCAGAGAAAAATATATGTTATAGAAATTTTAACTCCATTAAAAATGAATTTTTCTAATAGCCAAACATATTAAGGTAGGACCAAGAATAAGTAATTTCATTTTTAAGATTGGGAAGATACCTTGAAACTAGGAGAATCGGCTTTTTCATTTTCATGGGCATCTCATATTGGAAAGGCTTCTTGTTTTGAATTCATGGAATCCTCAATTTGAAGTTGGTCATTTGACCTTACCCCTCACTTTACAAATGAAGATAAAGAGTCAGAGAAGTTCCTTAGACTTCCCCAAAGGTACAGAGCAAGCAAAGCTGGTGGGGTCACACTCAGTTTCTCTGACTGGACACCAGGGCTTCTGCCCACTGCTTTCCATCCATGTTAGAGTTAGTATAACACAAGACTATAATCTGTCAAGGATCTGTTTGATCTGCCATATATGTAAATCATAATCCTCTACATTCTTTTGCAGATGGTCTTCATGACTTCTTGTGGTTGAAAAAATCAATTTCCTTAGGACAGAATCAAATCCTTAGTCCAATCCTCTTATTTTACAGATGGGGAAACAGAGGCCATAGGGAGAAACTTTCCAACGCACCACTCCTCACATCACGCTCCTCAGGAGACTGTCAGAACTGATCTGTGCTGGCACAAGACTTATTTTTCCTAGCTTTGTGCTAGCTAAAAATCTGATTAGCAGGTTATGCCTTGATCAAGTCCCTGATAATGTTAAGTAACCTAGGGGCCCCAAGTACAATTATCTGGGCCCCCAGCAGAATCACTCTGCTTCTGATAGGGACCACTTCTGACAACTCTTGAAAATGGTTCCCAATAACGGCCTCTAGGCTCACCCTTCCCTGGCTCCAGGGCCTCAGCCTAGTCTACAACAGCATTTGTCCTCGTGCCTCTAACCCAGGAGCCTAGAACTACTCCCTCTCCCAGACCTTGCCTGTCCTCCCTCTGGCCTTCCCTGAGCTTACAACAGACATTCCCCCCAGATCCAACTGCTTCAAGGCCCCAGGCGGTTAAGCAACCACTCCTCATAAAGTCTTCCTTCCACCCTCAAGCTTTTCAATGAACATCTGTTTCACTTAATTGAAAACCTAGCACTCCTCTAAAGACAGATCCCTTGCAACTCATTATCTGGCAAAAACCGCAAGGAAAATGAGCACAGAGCAGCAGAAACTAGGAAAAGACCAACATCTTACACAGTATACCAAGATAAGGTCAAAATGAATACATGATTTACTTATAGTTTGAGCTTCAATTTTTAAGATAAAATAGCCTTTTTTCTGTAACTTATTTTAAGTCAAGGAAGACATCTTGCAAATGAAATTCTACACTCAGAAACGTTCTTCTTCAAACTTCAAGCTTTATCCATACACAGCTACATAGCTTACCATTTTATCATTGGCCATAAATATATAATACTGCTCTTGTTAAAAAAAAAAAGTCTAAACCGTGGGGGAAAAAATATTGAAGCAACTTCTCTGATGGACTTATGATAAAGAATGCAACCCATCCCAGAGTCAGTGCCAATGGTATCTGAACACAGACTGATGTATTCTTTTTTTCCCCTCACTTTATTTTTCTTGAGGTATCTTCTATCTTTTTGAGGGAAGGGAGACTTATGCTTACTTTCACAACAAGATTATTATAGTAAAGTGAAAATAAATCATGAAAGATTAAAAAATGTCTTTTTAATGTCTTTTAACATTGTAGATTAAAAAATGTGTAACCATTGGCAGAATTTTTTATTTAGAGCACTTAAAAATGATTACATTAGGATTGAGAAAATATGTAACCTCTTAAAGGTATTAGAGACCAGTTTATGGCCTCTAATTTTGTAGCTTTTATTGAGAAACCTCTCTGCCTTATGAAATGATTATTAATAACTAAAAACAATAAGAATTGAACTAAAGATAGGTTCTATCATATACGTTCACAATTATGGATGTAAATGACTTTTTTAAACTTTATTTTTTTATTTATTTAAGGCAATGGGGTTAAGTGACTTGCCCAAGGTCACACAGCTAAGCAATTATTAAGTTTCTGAAGCCACATTTGAACTTAGGTCCTCCTGACTCCAGGGCCGGTGCTCTATCCACTGTGCCACCTAACTGCCCCAATGTAAATGATTAATTCCAAATTTCTAGAATATTCATTATCTAACCATGTCTGCAGAAGTATAATGGCATTTCAAATCTTAAAAACCTAAATTTGCAAAATAGTGTTTCAAAACACAGTAAAATATATAAATGGTAACTTACATTATCAATTTCTTTCTTTCTCCATTTTTTTCTTATTGGTCTTGGTATCTAGAAAAGAAATATGCTAATGAAGTGACAAGAAGATAATTAAATCTTTTTTGCAATGTATTTATATGTGGCATAAATCTTTAGATCATAATCAGACAACTTTAAAAGCCATCACTGTTCCTGAGTCTGGTCAAAAAGTACTCACAAAAGTCAGGAATTAAATTAGGTAGTATATGATTTACTTTTCTTCACAAAGCTTTAATTCTGTCTAGAAACTATCAGTGGATGATAAATAGAATCCTAGGTTGAGAGCTGGAAAAGACATCAGTCTGTCAAGTCTCATGGTTATTAGAATTTTTTTCAAATGTGAGAAGTTTCTGAGTAATAAGACAAGTAGTCAATAATTTTGATTCTCTGCAAATTTACCTTTACTATCATGGAATCCAAAAGGTTGAATTCAACCACGTACTCATCAAGGAAGACTTTAAAAGTATTGATCCAAACTTTCACGGGGGAGGATTCACTGCAGTCCAGTTGCTCAGCTCTTCTGATCTTCTCTAGAATCTGCTCAAAGAGTGCGTACAGGTCTCTGTACCGAATACTTTTAGCCTCATTTGTCTAGTAGAGATACAGAAGAGGTCAAAATCAAAGTTTTATGAAATACAATTTATCTTGATTTATTTAGTATTTAATTTTCTGCAATTACATGTAAGAACAATTTTAAACCTGTGTTCTCAATACTTTTTGAGTTCCAGATTCTTTTTCTCCCTTCCCACCTCCCTAGTCATGCAAACCCTATTTCCATGTTGACAGCTTAGTCATGTTATAAAAGATGAGCTCTATCTGTATCAGATACTATCACTTCTTTCCTAGGGATCAATAGCACTTCTATCCCAAATTTATGAGAATTGTCTTGGATCACAGTATGGTTGACAAGAGCTCACCCATTCACAGTTCTACCTCTAACATTGCTGTCACTGTGGACAACGTTCTCTTGGTCCTACTCATTTCACTTTTCCTCAGTTCCTCAAAGTTCAGGTTTTTCTGAGAATACTACCCAGCAAAACTGGAAGTCCTCTTCCAGGGAAAAAAGATGGACTTTCAATGAACCAGGGGAATTTCAAGTGTCCTATTGGAATGGCCAGAGCTGAACAGAAGGTTTGATCTTCACATACAGGACTCAGGTGAAGCACAGAGAGTGGAGGAGAAGGGGAAAATATGAGGGACTTGATGATGAACTGCATGTATTCCTGCATAGAAAACTGACACTGATAATACTCATATGAACCTTCTCATTTAATAGAGCAGGTAGAAGGAGCTGTTACAGATGAAGCACAGGAGAGAGCCGAATTTGAAGATATAATATAGTGTAAAAATAGAGTCAATGGCTAAAAGGGAAATGTAATGGGAGAAAGAAAAAGGAGAGGTGGGACAGGCTAAGATATTTCATATAATAAGTTTATTATTACAATGAGCTATTGCAATGATATGGAAGGGGGAAGGCAAGGGGGAATGAGGGAAACTTCGCTCTCATCAGAGGTAGCTAGGAGAGGAAAAGCATACACACACACACACACACACACACACACACACACACACACACACACACTCAATGGAGTATAAACATCTAGAGTAAGAAGGAGAGAAGGGGGCCAGGGGGAAGAGGGGTAAAGTGAGTGATGGAAGAGAGGATGGACCCTGGGGGGAAGAGTGGTCAGATATAACACTTTCCTCTTTACTTCTTGCAAGGGGCTGGGATTGGATGGTCTGTCCAGGACCATAGGGTCGGGTGGATGCTGGGCCTTAGGGGAAAGGGTATGTGGGCTCTGGGCCTCTTGGCCCCAGGACCAGGGATCTGTCTGCTGGGCCACTCAGCTACCTTACAGCACATTTAAGAAGAGGGACAGAGTGAAAGAAGAGAGAAAATATAGTATATGGTAGTGGGGAAATATGAATGGAGGGAGTTGCGATCAGCAACGGCAATGGTGGAAAAATATGGACGTAGCTTTAGTGATGGACTTATCATAAAGAATGTGATCTACCTGTGACAGAGCTGGAGGTGTTGGAACACAGACTGAAGCACATTTATTATTATTATTATTATTGTTATTTGGGGGCTGGGTGGCTTGCCTGGGACCGCACAGCTGGGTGATTACCTGGGTGCTCCTGGCTCCAGGGACACTGTGCCACCTGGCCGCTCCTACTATGATGATGATTATTATTTTATGTCTTTTTTTTTTTTGGTTTTTGTAGGCCAGTGGGGTTGGGGTGGCTTGACCAGGGTCACACAGCTGGGTGATTGTTGGGTGTCTAGGGCTGGATTTTGGCTCGGGTGCTCCTGGCTCCAGGGTCGGTGCTCCGTCCACTGCACCACCTGGCTGCACTTATTATTATTATTATTATTATTATTAATTTTAATTTTTTTCTCTTTCCTTTATCGCTCATGCAGGTCTATATTTTTGGGGGGAGGGGTATTATATTTACTCTTAAACAAGAACATTTTATAATGTATAAAAACCCACCATTTGTACAAAATAAGAATAAACAAATAAATTAAAAAAAAAAAAGAAATAGTAAGCCAGCCCCAAGTGGAAATGGAACAGATGAAAGCAGGATCCCATGACAATCATTCATGAAATCAGACCTATGATGAACCCTTGTGCTTCCAATATAAGTGAAATAAGGAAAGGCAAGTTTTTATAAAAGAAAAAAGCAAATCTGAAAAAAAAATCTTATGTGACTAACTCAAAAGTTAAAGCTCTTACTCTGACATTAAATATGGCTTTTCTCATCTTTTCCAATAAAGGAAAAGAAAATTTTGGAGACTTCCAGGTTCACCTGGACCTCTAGATCTTCAGTCCAATGTTTCAGTTTGTAGAACTATCGTTAAATTGTTCACTGAATAGTCACTTACTGCCAGTGCAGATGAGTAAGAGCTGAAGATGTTTTGCCGAAATTCTTTTAGTGCGTTTTTAAACATAACATCCACGAATGTAGCTGCCTTGTTGTCCTTATTATCCAACTCATTTATCTAAGAATAAAAGGAAGGAGCAAAAATTTATATAATAATTGCATTACTACTAAAACTCTCGTTTCAATGGTATATAAGAATATTTAGAATATAAGTTATCTGTAACAGTGTTTAAAATCTTCAAAGCTATCATTAACTCCAACCTTCTAATTTATCAAAGTGACACATTTCCATGCACTTTACTCTATGGACCAATAAAAGAAAATATTGGGAATTGAGAAGCTCTGGTCAACTAGAAGATGTTAGCTTCCTGATATTAAATTCCCTTCACAATTTATTCTAAGAATTCCAACAATTTGTCAAGGTTGTTTATGCAAGTATAACTCTGATGTTAACTAAGTACAAATCCTTGTCAGGGCCTTGCCGAGATGAAAATGTTTCAATTTATATGCCCAGGCATCAGCTGAGGATTAGCTAAAGTTTGGCAGAAAGATCATGAAATCTTAGGCAACTCTTGAAGATCATGTCTTTCATGAGAAAGGTGTTCAGCTTTATCCTGGAGAGGGAAATTTCATCCAGGTGAAATCCCAAACAAAACTAACTTACCCAGTCACATAGACTGGGCCCTAGGGAGTATCTAGTTTGAAAAAAAACTCCCATGTTGTTATCAGTGAACTCATTTAGGAGATCAATGTACCTTTCTTAGAAGAAATTCTTCCATGTTCTTCAAGTCACTGGCCTTTGTTATAATGCTTACAGTGTCATTTTGCCACTGGATAGACTCCTCTGCACCATATTTTTTTTCCTCACTGCGTTTATGCTTTTCCTTTGGAGAAGGATCTTTGTTCTCTTTAAATTCCTTCTTACTCTGGTTCTTAGGGGATGCTGGGTTATGCCGTCCTATCCCTGCAATCCAAAACAAAATAGCAATGAAATATTAGCTGTTTCGTACTCATTTCCTAAAATTTTCATTGTATTCATGCATTTTTTAGAAATACATTGATAATCACACCTCAGTATGCCAGAAATATAGGCAGGTTTCCCTTATAAAAAGCAAATTATTTCCAGATTACTGAAAAAAACCCAGAAACAAAAAATCAATTGGCAGATGTTTGTTAAGACAATGGGTGGAACACATGGGCTAGAATCAGGAAGACCTAACATACTAGCTATGTGACCTTGGGCAAAGCACTTGGCCTCTTCTTGCCTCAATTTTCTTATCTATAAGGGGGAAGAATAATAGAGATCTGCCTTGTTGAGTTATTGTATAGATTAAATGAGATAATGATTGTAAAACACTTAGCAGATTAAATGAGATGATTGTAAGAACACTTAGCAGAATGGCTGGTACACGGTAATATAAATGTTAGCTTTGAAAGATGAAGGAGAAAGGGAGAAGTGCTGGAGGATAAGAGAAGGGAAAATGAAAAATCTGCACACTGGACAAATGAGTTCTCAGTGGTCCAGGGATCCACCACTGGATAGTGGAGGTCCAGAAAGTGCCTGGAAGAAGAGATGATGCCGGATTAGATTGGCAGATCAAGGGATTGTCATTGGTTGAGTCCACTAGATTTGAGAAAGACATTTCATCAAGTCTCTCAAGATAATTCTTGCGGCAAACGAGGGGCTTATTCTAAGGTAACTTGGGGATAAGGACAGCTAAATTAGTTGAATGAAAGAGTCAAGAATTTCATGTTCAAACTATCAAAATGGAATTTAATATGGAAATAGGTTTCTCTAAATCCATCTCTTTCCTATACCTCAATTTCAAGAAGGATAAAGATGGAGGGGGAATCACTGAAATCTGGCAGTTAAGAGATTACTGTTAACTTTGGAGAGAATAGTTTTAGTTAAGAGTTGGATTTGGAAAATAAAATAGGTAGATAAACAGTATAAACATTTTTGGGGGAGTTTGCAAAGAAGAGATTTAGGACAATAGTTTAAGGAGATGATACAAAGTGTTTTTTTTTAAGTGATGTTAAACATCTGGACATGTTTGTAGTCAACAAGATAAAGAAGTCAGTGGATACAGAGAGATTGAAGATTAGGAATGTTTAATCACAGGAAGCAGAGCTTCCAAGTGGAAGGGTTAGCTTTGGCAAGAAGGTTAATTTCTTCATGGAATCAAGAATGATGATGATGGTATAGAACTGTGGTACTGGGGAGAAAGAGAGAGATGCTGATGTTTGGGAACTGATATTCTTTGTTAAGAGTAGAGGAGAATCTAATTTGGGGATCTGAAGAGAGCTGAGATTTGGAATAGCTACTGCAGACAGTGAGATGGGAATCAGTAAAGAATTGTTGATGGGGGGGTTAGTTCTTTGGATGTCTCCAAAAAAGAATCACAGGAACATTAAAAGAATAGAAGTTTATAACCAAGCACATAAAAGCGAACATAATTCATGGAATTTATTGGTATTTTCTTTAAAAATACTTTGGAATTGAGATTTGTAATATTAATTACAACCCTTTCTGGGTTTTCCTATGTGTTAAAAATTACCTCTTATTCAAAGCAATTAAACTTTTCAAAAAAAAGGGAAATGAGATTAGTCTTTCCTTGTTCATGATGAAACCAGGCCACCTCTTTCTGATCACAGCTTCCCTTTCTAGATGTTCACTAACCATTACTTTCTAGAATTTTGCCAGGAATCACAGTTAAATTCAGTCAGCCTGTGTGTTTCTGTGGGTATAGACAGATAGGGGTATCTATATGTCTATATAGATTTTAAAGAAACAAGGAAACATGGCTCTGCTCTAACTCTTCAGTACCTCTCCTGGACTGAGGAGAGCCTGAGAATGGCTCAGCAATCATATCCATCACTTCTTTTATTTCCCAGGGATTCAATTTAAATAACTTCTCAAGAGGATAGAAAAGAAAAGACTAGGAACAAACAAGAAAGATGGGAGTGATTTAAGGTTTCATAAGGGCAAGAAAAGAATCAGTGGATTGGGAGATTTCAGTCAGAGGAAGTGATTTCAGGCTGGAGGTGAAGCAATTTTGTGTGGCTGACAGAGTTGCTAACTTTATAGTTAATGGCTTCTAATTACAAAGGCTTAATGCCGTGGGTTTGGTCATAAAGAGACAGAAGAATCTCAATGAATGAGGCATTTAATTCTTTATGAAGGTATCAGGTGAAGATCCAATTTAAATAATTCCCATTAATTCCTGTTAAAGAATTGGAGGTCAGAAGGACATTCTTTGCTTACGGATTAAGAAGTCTAATGGGGAAGTCTCTATACAGAATGAAATATTGTTGAAGGGCTTCTGGCTTGGTGGCTAGCTGTGGAGAAAGGCATTATTGGGTTTTAGGGAAAATATAGAATCCTGACCTGGCTCTGGGGGTGGGTGGGTGGGACTGTCTGCAGTAATGAATGGTTACCATTTTTGTCAATCAGCTTCTGTACTCTCCAAAATCATTTGGGGTTAAGTACCATCGTGAGGTGGTGGGCTCTTTGTTTTTGCCTTTGTGCTTCCCCCTTCTAGCACAGACCTTAGCTGGGATTAATATTCTCTGGGAAGATTTTGATTTTCTCAAACAGAATAGTTAGAAATCAGTGAGAGCATAAAACTTTGGTCCTATGACTTCAGTGGACTGGGCAGATCAAAGTTGATGATCAATCAGAATGGAATGGCAAATTTTCATAACTGATCAATGGATGGCTTTGTTTTCCTTTACATTTATTAGTTACCAGGCAGAATTAAAAAAAATTTTTTTGAGAGGGAAGATAGATAGTGAGTGATGCAAAAAGGAGAAAAGAGAGAGCATCATGGAAGAAGCAAAGGAGGTTCAGGGGAAAACGGAGATAAGCTGGGCAGCTTTGGCACTAATGTGATGAATTTATCATATTATCTCAGGAAAAACAAAAACCAAGTTGTACATAAGGAGAGATTTAAGTTCAGGTATAATCTCTTTCTACAAGGAAATGAAAATGATTATGTTTTGATGATTGTCAAGTTCAGAATAACAAAATAAGCAAGCCAATAAACAAAGAACTCTTTCCCTTGGTCAAATTGAGAATCCAAAGGAAACAAAAAGTTATCTCCAGTCTGCCTTCCTTTTCTCTCACACAAGTAGGACCCAAGTAAACTGAATGTCATCATAATGGCAAGACTCTTGGGAAAGAGTTTCCAAAGTGCATTCTCTCCCTATCAATATTGTTTGATGCCTTTTTGAGTGTTTAGTGAAACTTCCAACTATCTGCCTGGGGCAAGATGGAATACCCATCTAGGTCGACCTTTAGGAGTGTCAGTCACAAAAAAAAAATTTTTACTAGCAAGCTAGCTGAAATGTGTCATTGTTCAGCCAGTCTCACAGAAGAGCAACAATACTAACATGTAGCTCCATGGGAAAGTAGTGAAGAGTGGTGTGTGAAGCAGAAAAATTATTGGAAACTATGTGGAATGGCAGTGGCAAGAAATTATCTGTGACCATGCCAAGGGAGTTATAGAAACAGCCAAGATAAAAGAGGTATAGGAAGTTATCAGGACACACAGCTATGAGATTTTTCAAACACTAGTCAGTGTTAGGGGCATTCTTTTCTTTTATACCAAAATAAGAGACAATGAATGTCTTGATTTTCCTATGTGATTTCCTATGTGATTTGCTTAGTTATTCTACACCAATTAAATGCATTGCTATTTTACTAACAGATCTTGTTTATTCTCTTGATAAAGAATGAAACTGATGGGGGTTTTCAGATATACTTGCATAACATACCTATCCAAAATAGCAAACATAGGACCCTGTGAGGCTTGGTTACACATTGTACTTTCTGATGAGTATGAAATATTAGAAAGTAAAAAGTGAAGCCAACTCACAGTGAAAAATCTTGAATGCTTGATTATAATATCAAAGAGTTTCAGCTAAGAGGGTTATTCAAATTTCTATTTTTTTTTTTTAGGATTTATCAGGGCAAATGGGGTTAAGTGGCTTGCCCAAGGCCACACAGCTAGGAAATTATTAAGCGTCTGAGACCGGATTTGAACCCAGGTACTCCTGACTCCAAGGCTGGTGCTTTATCCACTACTCCACCTAGCTGCCCAATTCAAATTTCTTAATAGAAGTTCAGCAGAAGGTAAAGAAGCTCATGAACTATTTTTAGACAAGAGGACTTCTTTCTAGATAGCCATCCACTTTCTTAGGATGAATGAAGCAACTGGTCCACTAAGTGTTTAAGAAGGGAGATGTTGGGGGTGGCTAGGTGGCACAGTGGATGGAGCACCAACCCTGGTGTCAGGAGTACCTGGGTTCAAATCCGGTCTCAGATGCTTAATAATTTCCTAGCTGTGTGGCCTTGGGCAAGCTACAACCTCACTGCCTTGTAAAAAACAAAAATCAAACCCCCCAAAAAAACTGAGAGGGGAGATTTTTGTTGACCTACCAATTAAGCATAAAACAAGCTTCCAGACAGAGACCTTGGGGGAAAAGAGGAAAGAAAGAGCAAACAATAAAAATGAGAAGTTGTAAGGCTGAAGCAAGGCTTTGGAGCACCTTGCAGAGTCAAGTAAAAAGGAGAAGCCTGGGAGAAGAACTGGCTAGGAAGGAGCGCTTTACCAGCAGTTAGGATAAATGAGAAAGAGCAGCCTGGCCTATAGGAAAACAATCAGGTAGGACTAGAAGAACAGACTTCTACTCCTAGATGGAGGTAGGACTGGAACACACACAAGCCTGGGCTGGTAGAGGGGGTTAGCAAAGCAGCAGCGAAGTCAGTCTCCTCTGCCTCACTGATGGATCTCGTGCTAAGTCTGCAGTCAGGAAAAGAGGCGCCTACAAAGGCTACTTGTTCACCAGTGTGACCATCCCAGGATTATGTGGGCCTGAGAGAAATAAGAGCCATAAAGCACAGTGCTGGCACAAACTAAATGCTAAGCAGACGTTATTCATTATTCTACTGGTAACAAGTGATGCCAAAGTGCCTCCTTCTCTCTTCACCTCCTGTCTCTCTTAAGGATAAGACCCAAGATCAACCCCTTCAAACAGTCAGTTCCACAGAATCTGCCAGGTTCACCTGGACAGCTTCTGGCAGGTACAGTCTTCTAGTCCAACACTCCTTGTCCTCCCCATCAGAGGGCTTGCTGAGCCCGCAGTGACAACAGCCCCTCCCTCCTCTCTCTCATCTCACCTTCAGGATAGTGGTGGGTAGCATACAGATAACCTAGCTCTGGGTCGGTTGACGATTCATTCGGATAGCTGCAACCTGGCTGGGGGTCCATAGAAGAAATTAACAACTCCGACTTCGAGGTAAGCTTTTCTCGAGAAGCCTTCTTATCTCCATGTTTCCCTTTCGTCCAGAATTTCATCTTTGCTTTCTGAGGTCTGTTTAAAAATAAAATTAAAAAATGATGAAATCTAGGATGAGGCTGTCCAAAAATCACTTTGTAATCTAATTCTACTGTTTTAGTCTAAGACCCAAAAGAATATTTAATTTTCCTTTTCATTATGAGACCTGTATGAACTTCACCTGTTTAGAAGACTGCAAGCAAAGCCAACAAGCAGGTCAGATGTCTGGATCCCAGTCCTGTAATGGTCTACACCAGAACTGGGCCACATCAGTTGAGTCTTCTATCAAAACCACTGACATCGGAATGTAGTTAAACAGCAGGATTTGACCTCATTTCCAGTAATTTCAAGTAATCAATGAAAAACTGTCTTAGGATAACTCATATCTAGGGGTAAATATGTTCATTTGGAACAAATGAAAATAATTCTCAGTCTCTGAATGATGACTTTCCCTCTTCCCCTTACCCCTTTGGTATTTCAATATTGCTGCTTTTTCTGTGTTATTGTCTCTCTCTCTCTCCCCATATATATATATATATATATATGTAGTTTTTAGGTTTCATACAATTGCATTGGTTTTAGGGGTAAAGCTACCAAAGCATACACTGCAGTCATAGGCAAAAGTTGTCAAACAGCAAAGTAAGGCTCTTTGCATATGTATGTGAGTATGTGTGCACATACACATACACACAAAATAACATATACATATTTAATAATGCAATGAAGACATGGACCATCTCCATTAGTAAAATCAAAAGATTTGAAGACAATCTCATAATTTTTATGCTGGAAGAGACTCGAGAGGAGCAAATTCATCCTCTTATTCTTATCCAGAATAGTCTAACTGAGGAAACTGAATCCCAGAAAAGTGACAGGTATAGTGGAAAACACAAAGGAATTAAGAATCTGAGTTCTAATCCCAAATCAAGCAAGACCTTGAGAAATTATTAAGTCTTTGGGTTCAGTGTCCTCCTCAAATTAGGAAACTGAACAAGCTTCATCTATAAGGTTCTACTCCAGCTCTAAAATGAAAATTCTACATAAATATAAGTTAATTTATTAAGTATCTTACCCCAAGTCACATAGTTGGTATTTATTAGAATTTAAGTTTCCATATTCCTAGTTCTACATGCCTTCCCCCCACACTATATATTTCTATCTTGATGTTCCACTAAAGGCAGTTTTTATCATCTTTAAATGAGTCAATATCAATTGGGGAAAAAATGCTGTTGCTGAGAATCTAAGAATATAAGTTATGCAAAAAAAAGTCAGTCAGTGGATTACACTTATTCTTATGGAAGGTTTTAGTGTATCAATTCCAAATATTTCCAGCATACCTTCCATCAGGAATGGAAACTTTCCTTGTAATATCTCCTTGAGACATAGTCTTCTGTTGCATTGCTTGGTCCTTGGCTGAAGCAAAACGCTGAAAAATCTGTAATGATTACAGATGTGAAAGACTATTTAATATTAAATGATTACCTGACAACATTTTTTTAAAGTGAAACACAAGGCTTAGAACTACATAGGAATTCCAGAAGTTAGGATAGTGAAATGAAAATTTAAAAATATGCTTAGTAATAGGGGAAAAACAACAGACTGGATCAGAGGTGCAAATCATGTATCAAGGGACTCTCTGAAGGGAGTTTGTCCTCTAAAAGAGCAGAGATGAATTAGGCTCACTGGTGTTTTTGGTAAATGGAGAATCTTTATTTGCCTAGTAATTCCAAATTTAGACCTGATCTACTGATAAGTTTAAAAATTTCCCCAGACTTTTTAAAAGCAAAGTACAATTGAGAAGTACCTCTTAATATTTCACCCTTTATTTGTAGAGGTTTGGTGAAAAGCTATTCCAAGAACTTGGAAGTGTGCTGTTAAATGCAGTTTTATTAAATATCAAATTAAATTTAGACTTTGGCTTTGTTTGGTCATTTATTTAAAGAAAAGAAATTTAAATAGATCACTCACTGTCTTAGTGACTTAAGTATAGAGCTATACTATCAAGTGTCTTTTTCTCATCCATCCAATCTGTGCCAGGATTCTAATAAAAGAATAATATTTTCTAAAGTTTTATTACTTATAAAAATCAATTTAGAATAGAATCATAGAATTTTAGAACTGGAAGGGACTCCTCTCTCATAGATAGCAGTGATATATAGCGATTCCCTAACTCAACCTCTTGATTTTAAAAATCAGGAAAAGTGACACTCTGGGGATATAGGAGATGGGAGTTCTGGTTTTGATGTGTTACGAATGAGTGATGTGACCACAAGGAAATTAAGTCTCTCTTGGTTTCATTTCCTTACCTGTAAAATGAGAATGTTGGAATACAGGACCTTTAAGGTTCTAACTCTGGAAAGATGCTTTGTTAGCAAGCCATGTAAAATAAATCATTCTGACATGGCCACTTAAACAAATCACTTCCCTACTAACCTACCTATCTACCTATCCATGTGTTTTACCCAGAGTTTAAAACAGATTTTATTTTTGCCATATAAAAGCAAACAAGTACCCATTTATCAACAGAAACAGAAAGCATCATCTTATTTAAAAATAGAGAAAAATACTATCTTTTCATCATACAAATTGCTTAATCTTGAGAGTAGAACAAAATGACTTTCAGAAGTTAGTAATATGCTGAATGTGAATTGAGGGCTAGGTCATGAAGCTACAGCAACGGGAAATAGATAGGGGGAATAGAAGAAATGGTAGAGCAAGGATGTGCTAAAAGATTTAAATGCTGATATATGAATCAGAACATAAATCTAACCACCACCACCACCACCACTTTCTGGTTACCCAAACAATATTTTTTTCTTACCACAGTTTTATGTCCCCTTAAACAATATTCAGAATAGTCTAACTTGCTTGAATACACATTGGAGGGTGATCTAAGGCAAGCAATTTTATCTTTGCCCAAGCAGCAGCAGTAGGAAAGAGTCTTCCAAGTTAGTTTTTTTTTTGAGTTTTCAAGAATCTTTGAAATAAAGTATTTTATAAAACTTGTTCTAAAAGTTCAATGATCATTTGCAAAATCCAACTTGGCACTGGACAATACAGAAGAAAAATGTCATCATTAATTCATTAAAAGCCTTACAAATGGATTCTGCTATGATGATCATTTTAAGTTGAGAAAACACAGCAGTAGGAATTGAAAGGACTCACTGAATTCTGACAATGGTTATGGTGCTACACAATGCCTTACCCTTATAATTTCACAATTTTCCCCACTATGATTAAACTGTTTTCTAACATGGGTTATGCTGAAAAAAAAAAGGGGGTTGTGTGTTTGACCTTCAAATACAACAAACATGTTCCCAACTTCCAACAAGTCCCATTAGAAAGATCTAGAAAACAAAACTTGGTACTGGATGTGTCCTCTTACCCTGTTATCTCATATTTCTCAGCTCTAGTATGGCTACATTCACTTGTTAACTGCTTAACAACAAGAAAAATGGACTCTCTATAGAAAATGAACAAAAATGTCTGGTGTTTCAGAGGGCAAGTCCAGGATGCTTTTGCAATCTCCTGGCGCACTAGGGACCTCACACAAAACTGGAGTCTGAGGCAGTAGGTGCTCATGAAAGCCTTACCTGGTTGCACCTCAAATACCTACTCCATAGACTAACCATGATGATTCATTCCTAATGCATGAGAATTAGATGGCTCAATGTGATGGATAAATCAATAAATAAATGTTAAGTAACCACCTACTATGTGCCAGACCATCAAAAAAGAGGACGTCCTGCCCTCAAGCAGTTTCCAGACTAATGGAGGAAGACTACATACAGACAACTAAATACAAAGTAAATTACATAAATGAGAAACAAGAAATATTTAACAGAAAGAAAGCTTAAGAGGCAATGGGAAAAGCTTCCTCTAAAACACAGGATTTTAGTTGGAATTTAAAAGTATGGGAGGAGAGGGAAGTGCCTGTGGTTATCCACAGATCAGAGCAGAGGCAAGAGAGTAGTCAGAACCCCTCATAAGACCTTGGAGTTATTAAGGTCCTGGGGAGGTATCCCCCAAAACCCCCAAACCCTTCGAAGCACAGTAAATCAGTCATAGTTTGAGGAAATGAGTAAACATCAGAAAAAGAAGAATCTGACCATAGAAAATGACTTTGGTGCCATGGAGGATCAAAATATACATTCAGAAGATGACAAAGGCAAAGCTTCTGTATCCAAATCCTCAAAGAGAAATAGAAAATGGGCTCAGGCTATGGAAGAGTTCAAAAAAGACTTAGAAAAACAAGTAAGGGAGGTAGAGGAAAAATTGAAAGGAAAAATGAGAGGGATGCAGGTAAATCATAAAAACCAAGTCAGCAGCTTGGTGAAAGAATTCCAAAAAATACTGAAAAAAAATACCATGTTAAAAACCAGTTTAAGCCATTTGGGAAAAGCAACCCAAAAAAAAGCAAACAAGGAGAAGAATGCCTTGAAAAGCAGAATTGGCCAGCTTGGAAAAAGAAGATAAAAAAGCTCTCTGAAGAAAAAACTCCTTCAAATGTAGAATGGAACTAAAGGAAGCTGATGACATTTTGAGAACTCAGGAAGAAATAAAACTATTCCCCAAAAAACCAAAAATTAGAAGAAAATTTGAAATATCTCATTGAAAAAAAAAACTGACCTTGAAAACAAATCCAGGAGAGATAATTTATAAAATTACTGGACTACCTGAAAGTGATGACCAGGAAAAGAGAGTAGACTTCATTTTTCAAGAAATAATACAGCAAAGGTTGCCCTGAGATCCTAAAAGCAGAGAGTAAAATAGAATTTGAAGGAATTCACCAATCACCTCCTAAAAGAGACCCCAAAATAAAAACTCCCAGGAATATTATACTCCAGAAATCTCAAGTCAAAGAGAAAATACTAAAAGCTGCCAGAAAAAGAACAATTGAACTACCGTGACTCCATAGTCAGGATTACACAAGATCTGGGAGCATCTACATTAAGGGCTCATAAGGGCTTGGAATATGATATTCCGGAAGGCAAAAGATCTTGGATTACAACTGAGAATCAACTACCCAGCAAAACTGAACATCCTCTTTCAGGGGAAAAGATGGACTTTCAAACTTTCCTACTGAAACAACCGGAGCTGAACAGTTTGATCTCCAAGTACAAGACTCTGGTGAAGCATAGAGGGAGTGGATGAGAAGGATTAACTATGAGGAACTCAATGAAGTTGAACTGTTTGTATTCCTGCATGGGAAGAAGATACTGATAACTTCTACGAACTTTCTCATTTATAAGAGCAGTTAGGAGCATAATATAATGGTATAATATAAAAAGATGGAGTCAATGAGTAATAAAGGAAAGTATTGGGAGGAAGAGAAAGGAGAGGAAGAAGGGACCAAGATATTTCATAAAACAGTCAAGAAAAAGCTTTTGCAATGAAGTGGAATGGGGGAAGGCGAGGGAGAAAGAGAGCTCAGAAATGGTTCAGTGAAGAAATAACATATACTCAATAAGGTAATAGGAATCTATCTTATCCTAGAGAAAAATGAGAGGAAAGGGATGGGATTAGGTTAACAGTGGAAGGGAGGAGAAGAATAGGTGATGGAAGAGAGGGAAGATCGTAAGAGAGGGTACTCAGATACAACACATTCCTGAGCAGGGACAGGATGAAAGCAAAAAGAACAGAATGATGGGAGTGGGGAGGAATAGAATGTAGGGAAACACAGCTAGTAATAGAGACTGTGGGAAATGATATCAAAGCAATTTCCTCTGGTGGAATTATGAAAAAGAAGGCAACTCATCCCAGAGACAGTCATTGGAATCTGGACACAGATTGAAGTACATTTTTTTTTCTCTCACTTCATTTCTTTTAAGGTTTCTCGATCTTTTTTTTTGGGGGGGGTTTATGTTTACTTTCACAAGATTATTGTAATAATAAAATTAAACCATAAAAAAATAAAAAGGAAAAGAACCTATTTATAACAAAATATGTATAGCTCTTTTTGTGATGACAAAGAACTGGAAACTGAGGAAAAATAAAAATTATTTTAAAAACAATACAGACTGATGTCAAATGGAAAAATATGAAATATGCAAATATGAAATGGTTGACACTTTTACTGCCTTTATCTAGCAATTTATTATAATTAGTAATTTCAAAATGCATAATAGGCAAACACTCTATAAAGGCAGTGATAGTAATTTGCTCAATTAATTATAATCACTTCTTGCTATTTCATTCTGATTTTCTCTACAGCTCTTCTCTGGAGAGTATGATTTGAGATTTTCTTCAGCCTCCAATCTCTTTGATCTAAGAAAATCATAAAGTGGGCTTAAGGTCAACTATGAAACAGAAAACAAGACATTTATGGAACACCAACTGTGGACAAGGCCCTTCTAAAGATTCTAAAAGGACACTAAAGCTTTTCTATGCTGAGAACCCTAAGAATGACAGCTGCTCAGAGGTGAAGGAATGCTCAAACGGGAGAGTACCTTGCGAGATGCAGTCCGCACCTCAACGTCTCACTATGCAGCAGTTCTCTGATCCCATTCTACCTCTTCCCCCTAATCTCTCACTTCATGTATACATAATGCCCTCCATAGAATGTGGTACATAGTAGATGTTTAATAAATGCATGTAACCGTATACATAGAGCCCTCCACAGTATGTGTGTGTGGTACATGGATGTTTAATAAATGCATATAACTTTATACAAAGTACCTTCCACAGTATGTGGTATATAGTAAGTATTAAATGCATGTAACTGTATATATAGTGCCCTCCACAGAAGGTGGTACATAGTAGATGTTTGATAAATGCATGTTAGATTGACTGATTTTGAAGAACCACTACCGTAGCAATACACTGGCTAAATCTTACCCCCCAAAATGGTTCCCGTCAAGTTGCTAATTCGTATAAACATAGGTTTTCAACTCTGCTGTATAGAGGGAACTATTGGGAATTGCAGTAACAGAATGAATCTAAAAAGCTTTTCTTTTTTGCTGCTGTTGAGTCATTTTTCAGTCCTGTCCCCACATGGGGTTTTCTTGGCAAAGATACTGGAGTGTTTTGCCATTTCCTTCTCCCAGGGTTAAGTCACTTGCCCAGGATCACACAGCTAGGGCAGATTTGAACTCATGAAGATGAGCCTTCTTGATTCCAAACTTGGAGTGCTCTCTTCTCTGCCGAGATGGTCCAGAAAGGGTTTGCTGGCTGGCTAAAAGAATATAATTCCTAAAGAATTATGATCCACTCTTTGAGGATGAAGGCACTTTAAAGAAAATTACTAATTGGGGCAGCTAGGTGGTGCAGAGGATAGAGAATTGGACCTGGAGTCAGTTCAAATGTGACCTCAGACACTTGATACTTCCTAATTGTGTGACCTTGGACAAGTCACTTAATCCCACTACACCTCAAAAATTAAAAAAAGAAAAAGAAAAATAATTACCAATCAACCATTATACTAGGCAGTGAAGCATCCAATGCAAAAAGCCTATGGAGTTTATCGGAAAAAGGCTATGAAACCATACATCAAAGGTAAGGAAAGACCCTTGGTCTTCTATTTTAAATCTTTGGTCAAAGACTTCTAAAACAAATGTGAAACCTGGGACCAGATGTGTACTAAGGAAAACCCTATTTATGTTGACCATTGAAAGAAAAGTAGGGAACAAATCTATGGACAAAGATAATTCAAAGGATCCTCCTCCATGGAAGCACACAGGGAACACAAATAATATTCTATTAGGAACTACTCTTTTTATCCACCAAATACTAGTCTGAAAATCAGAAGTGCACTTTATCTCTTGTACTGTAATCTAGGGCAAATCTCAACTGTAATTTTGGGCAAATCACAACTTCTTTGTTTCTTCATCTGTAAATGAGGTAGTTGTACAAAATGATCATTAAGGTCATTTCCAGCTTAAAATTCTTAGATTTTATCCTGAGAACAAAAGGTTTTCAATACTGTCAAATATTTCAGTATAGGGAATAGTTTTTGTTTATGTATTACTATAAGGACTCATCTAGGCAGGAATTAAGCTAGAGTCCTTTAACCATATATTTCCTACGTACAAGATGACTCAAGCATAGCCAGGCAGCAATTTATTGGAAAAAAATGTCACAAGTTCAATGGGACTTGACAGAAGTAGTCATTCTGTGACTAATATGAGAGAGAACTTTAAAAGACACATTTTCTGGTTTAGAATGTTAGCTGAAACAATACTATAAGCAAATTAGAAGATCAAGGACTAGTTTACCTGTCAGATCTATGGAAAGGGGAGCAGTTTATGACTAAGGAAGAGTTGGAGAACATCACCAAAAAACAACTAGGTCATTTCGATTACATTAAATTAAAAAGCTTTTTGCACAGATAAAACCACTTTAACCAAGATCAAAAGAAATGTAGTAAATTGGGAAACAATCTTTACAACTAATGATTCTGACAAAGGACTCATACACTATTACACTGTTGGTGGAGCTGTGAACTCACCCAACCTTTCTGGAGAGCTATTTGGAACTACGCCCAAAGGGCAACAAAAATGTGCATATCCTTTGACCCAGCAATACCACTACTGGGTCTATATCCTGAAGAGATGATGAAAGAGGGTAAATACATTACTTGTACAAAAATATTTATAGCAGCCCTGTTTGTGGTGGCAAAGAATTGGAAATCAAGTAAATGTCCTTCAATTGGGGAATGGCTTAGCAAACTGTGGTATATGTATGTCATGGAACACTATTGTTCTATTAGGAACCAGGAGGGATGGGATTTCAGGAAAGCCTGGAGGGATTTGCATGAACTGATGCTGAGTGAGATGAGTAGAACCAGAAAAGCACTGTAGAACACCCTAACAGCAACATGGGGGATGATGTTCAACCCAGAAGGACTCACTCATTCCATCAGTGCAACAATTGGGAACAATTTGGGGCTGTCTGCAAAGGAGAGTGCCTTCTGTATCCAGATAAAGAGATGTGGAGTTTGAACAAAGTTCAAGGACTATTCCCTTTAATATAGAAAAAAAATCAGATATCTTATTGTCTGATCTTGTTACCTCTTAAGACTTCTTTTCTCTTCTTTAAGGATATGATTTCTCTCTCATCACATTCAATTTGGATCAATGTACAACATGGAAACAAATAAAGACTGACATATTGCTTTCCATGGGGGGGTGGGGGGAAGGGAAGTAAGATTGAGGGGAAAATTGTAAAACTCAAATAATATCTTTTTTTGTTTGTTTTTGGTTTTTTTATGTTTTTTGAAAGGCAAACGGGGTTAAGTGGCTTGTCCAAGGCCACACAGCTAGGTAATTATTAAGTGTCTGAGACTGGATTTGAACCCAGGTCCTCCTGACTCCAGGGCTGGTGCTTTATCCACTATGCCACCTAGCCACCCCTTCAAATAATATCTTTAATAAAAACAAACAAAAAAATGTTAGTTGAAATGAACAAATATCTCTGACATCAAGAACTCCACAAGTGAGACGATATCCTGTTAGACAATGCTAATGTTGCAGTGAACTACAAGATTCCTAAAAAAATAGAAGTTTCTTCTTCTTAACTGATCAAAGCACCTTAGAAATATTCTGTCGTATAAAATTGGTCTAGAAGGTGACCCAGTTTCTACGAAGATCACATGCCACAGACTTTCTGGTTACTTCTTTTAAATAACTGATATTTCCTTGTGTACTCAAGTTTGCAAAGCCCTTTATCTGTAGTCAAATCCTTTAAGTATCCTGGGCCTCAGTTTCAACTGTAAAATGAAGTGGACTAGAGGCAGTTAGGTGGCACAGTGGATGGAGTACCAGTTCTGGAGTCAGGAAGGCCTGAGTTCAAATCAGGTCTCAGACACTTAATAATTACCTAGCTGTGTGGCCATGGACAAGTCACTTAACCCCGTTTGCCTTGCAGAAAACTAAAAAATAAAATAAAATAAAATGAAGGGGATTGGATTTGATGGTCTCTGAGGTTTCTTCTAGCTCTGGATTAAAATATTACAAATCTAGAATTCTCATCGAGGGAATATCTGAAAGTGTCTAGTTTAAATCTGCATCTTAAAGGAGAAAGCTGCTAGTGTTCTTGATGCTTACCTGGAGTATTGTGAAATAAACATCGCTTTTCTTTAGCCCTTTTGTATATAATCCAAAACCAATTTTAGGACCAAATATTCAGTCTTTACATGTGAGGAAACAACTATGAGGTCTGGATTGGGATAAACCCAAATTCTATAAAAGAGGAAACTGGAAATTGAGGTCTCAAGATTTCTACAAGATTTTTGGATTGGAACTATTTAGATGTGCAAGTCATAACTGAAATCTTTAGAGTGGAGAGAGATAGTACAAAAACAACAACAACTAAAAAACCCCCAGAAGACCATGCAAGAAAGAGAAGATTGTTTTAACAATACTAGAAAGAGGGATATAAGTGATTTTTAATCAGTTTTAACCAGAAAGTAAAAGGCAATAAAATAAGTAAAACTGGCTTTCACAAAATATTATTTTTGAAAACCTCTGAAAGCTTTTTTCTTCACATGTAAAATGAAAGAAAATTCTAAAATCCTTACAGCAATAAATCTCTAATTTTATGAAGGTGTCGTCATTCTGGAGTAAAGGGAGGGCTGGTTTAGAGTCATATAAAAAGCTGGGTCACAGAGCCATTTATATACATAGCGTCTAGAAGCTTATAACATACAAATTTTAAAACAGGTCAGCAACATTATAGAGAGCACTGAAAACACTGTTTGCATTGGGAAACAAATGACAAATGATTAACCAATTCCTGATATTTATTCATGACATTTTAAAGTAATTAACAGTTGATATGTGATGAACTATTTTATTCATCCTATGAAGAAAATCACTATAAAGGAAAATCTGCTTGAAATTCAGTATCTCTACCAGCTAAATTTCACTGAAACTTAAGGCAAAAGATAAATTCTAGACTTGTAAATGGCTAAGCACTTCCCTTTGTAGATTCTTTTGGCATTAAAACGTCAGACAGGTCATTAAAGCTGAAATACTTGTAATAAAAGATGATCCCTGTAAACCTGGCTTTAAAAAAAAATATCAGAAGGGTTCTAAATTTAGTAAATTCAACAGACATTTAGAAAGTACTAATCTTCAATCTTGCACCTATAAATCAAGAGACAAATGGAATACAGGATATTTCTACATCATATACAAAAGACCCATCCCTTCATATTGCCTATCTTTCCCACCACAAGCCCCACTGTCATCAGCATTTGCTAAATACCAAATAAGTTTTTTTTCATAAACATGACCACCAGAGATGTACCCTGCCACCTATACCCAACAATTAAAAAAAGAGCCAGTAAGAGTGCAAAGAGATGAATCTGCACCGATGTGTTCTAGAACTACAGGCATGCAAAGATAGTCAAACTATGGGGATAGAAGAACCACAAGAAGAGTTTTCTCAAGTGACGAGGAAGAATTTTTTAAGGACAGAATCCTCTAAGCAGTGAGGCCCATTCCCTTTCAGTTTCTTAGCAAGTGTTTCTAGTAGATAAAATTCAGAGTGCTAAGAGAACAAATATTTTGCAAAAGGGTAATCACTCAGGAATGCAACAACAGTAACATATGTTGATTTCTTGTTTTTTTAAGGAACAAAATTCCTTTTTTCAATATGACCGGATCTTATCTTTCTTACTAGGTAGATCAATTTGAAATTTTTTTGTATGGTCTAAATATTAGATAATATAAATCAAAATAAGTTAATTTATGTCTAATTTTTGAAAATGATAGCAAAGGCTTTTTCACAATTTGTCTTTCCTTTATCCACTCAATTATAGACTTTGATTAGGCTGGTTATTTGTTCCTGGGGTTGGGGTACTTTTAATAAGATTTCACCTCTCATTATTGAAAAGAAGTTAGCTCTAAGGATGGAGTGACTAGCTAAAGTCCTAAGAGGTAATAGGTGTCAAGAGAGAGGGACTGAACCCAAGCCCTCTTAATTCTGTAACAATGCTCCTTTAATAATCCAAGACTACCTGAAGTTTTTATTCTTAGCTCCTCAGTTTCCTCATCTGTAAAATGAGTAGCTATAGGAGAGAACTAAATCTTTCAGTTCTTCATATATGCCTTCTCATTAAAAGCTTTTTGCCAGAATCACCTCTTTTCATCTTTTTTTCTTTGTTTCTAAAATGACTGATTTAAATAGCTCCTGTCCTTTTCCATTGGTTTGAATATTTTAAAATGTGAATGTACTGGTATCAAGTACATGGAAAAATTTAAGTAGCTACTATGGACAAAAGAAGATAGTAAAAATCGTATCTTTGGCTGGGAAAGCCATAGAGCTATACAGATAAAAAAAAACTGTAGCATCAGGTAAAAAGTTTTACAAATTATATTATTCACTAAGCAAATGACAAAAATGTTCTAAAACTTTTCTCCCACAGAAAATACTGAAGATGGGATTGCTAAAATGGGGAATTAACTGAAATTTAAGTGTTCTCTTTAGATATTCATGTGATATGCAATGTGTTTGTGTATGTGTATATGTATAATGTATATGTGATATGTCACAGAATTAAAAAAATTGTTAAAATACTATTTGAATGACATATTCATGAGCATATCCACAACTGAGTGGATGGGTGGGAGGAAGCAGCATAATTTTTTTATCTTTCTTAATATAGGTTCTTTTACTAAGAAATTACATAAAAAAATTCAAGTTTTATGTTTAAGGAACACTGAATTGCACTCAGTAGGGTGATTAAAGATATTAAGGGAATTAAAGGTATAGAATATATATTTCAGCTAGGGATTTAGTCCATAGCTCTTTACTATCCTACCCTCACATCCCTTTTTAAATTGCTAAAAGAAAACATCAGTATGTTAAATTTATGTGGTTTCAAGCATACTCCAAATAATCTAAATATTTTTCATGAGTTAAATATCTAATTTGAAAGTGCTTTTGTATCACTGAAAACATATAATACTGCTTTATTTGCAATGTTCACTGAGGTTTTCCATTTACAAAATCATTAAAGAGAGGGAGAAAAAGCAGTGCAGGGTGTCAGTAAGCTAAGGGTTAGCAATGAACATTCCCATCACCACTGATTACTCCCTGTTTTCCCTTATATTTGTTGTAAAATTACCATTTCCGAGTCACTGTGATAGGCCTGCCCCAGGAATGCTGAAGGCCCTGGCTCAGGGTGAGAAGCTTGATGAGGGGGTAGAAGGGGCTCAATAAAGTCATCGGAATCTTCTTCCTCTGTATCCCCCTCCCCATCAGCAAAAGTACCTCTAGTCAAGAAATCGGAGCGCGTCCGCGCCATGCGAGCTTTCTTTTTATGGGCCGGTCTGGCAACCTGCTTGACCAAATGATAAAACAGATAACACAACGATGTTTTGTTTTGTTTTGTTTTAAAAAGGAAATTCTGCTGATGTAAGGCATCAAAGTGTAGGTCTCACATGAGATAATGTATTCCTTCAAACATCCCACCACCCCACCAGATCCATTAGGAGCAGTAAAGGGGTTGGAATAAACAAAAAGGAATACACACACATTGCTTTGGAAAAAGGACAGAAACAGATGCTAGGAAATAGATGCTACTAGATTTCACCAAGTTTTTCCTTCACACAGTCCAGTGTCAATGATTCACCACAGTCCCGTTTATTCAGTTGGGCCCTGACTTGTTTGAATGTGATCCCAACTATCCTGGACAACCTTGTGCTTACCCTGCTAGCAGGATGCCTTTACTCACTAGGAAATCTGTTTATTTCACAGTTCTTTTATTGCAAATGTTTGTAATCAAGATGGGGGGGGGGGAATAAGAGGCAGTCAGGAAGTAGAATAATTCTTAACATTCACATTTGTTTCAGTTGAAAGAAAATATAAACACATTTTTGCTTACCTGATTTTTGATAGGTTCAATCAATTTCACAGGTTTCCTAGGTATATCAACTCTTGAGTGCATTTGATTATCTCCATGGCTTAAAAATTCTTTACTGAAATTTAAAAACAATGTAATTGCACAAACTACAAGATGATTCTGTCCTATAAAAGATCTAGACAAGTACTAGCATTTCATTAATTTCACTCATTAATACTTTTTAAATTTCTAAAATTTCCAAATTACTTTTCTACTTCTTCTTTATCTTAAAAATATTGAATCACCAAGAGTATGAGAAATAATCACTGTATACTTTATCATGAACTGAATAAAACAGTTTTCTAAGCCCATGGCATGAGGGCAGATATATGATGAATGAAAAAGGAGAATACAGACATTGTACCAAAAAAATTAAGGAAGTATTAACTAGGCAGCACCAGATAATTTAGTGTTATATAAGGTAATAAAAGGCTATTATAAATATTATATTATAAATAAAAGGCATATTTTCTTTGAATGGCTGCCTGATGTCAGTTTCCCATTCCTATTTATGTACAACCATTCAAAAGAATTTGATTACAATTTGGGTCATTCCTTTTTACAAAATACCACCTGCCTTCCAACAGACCACACTAGGCCTTCCCTTTGCTTAAAATCCTACTACTCATATCTACTGCCTCATAATTTAAGTCTTAATTATATATTATTATTTCAATATTATTTTCTAATCATCACATTTGTATTTTCTCCACCTTGAGGTCAATAATCATCACGTCTTCACCTTGTTTTACATTCCCCTCCTCCCTCTCCCCCCGGAAAGAGTTGGGCAAATTCATAGTGCATACCTAAGATATTTTAAGTGACTATTTAAAATTATCATATGTAATTCTTAGATCACAAGAATCAACCAATCCAAGTCCAATGATGAGTCTCTGAGCAGGAAACCTTAAGACATTCTAGACAGATCAATCTCTTCCCTGTCCTTAAGAGCTGATTCCTCTCCCCAATCCATGTCCCCCCAAACCCTCCCAATGACTCTTCTGAGCATCTCTGTTATGCCTAATAATTCAGTCTCTTTCATCTTGGGTGCCCTCTAAGGAGACAAAAAGCAGTATGCAGTTGGGCCTGCTGGGCAGAGAAACCAGTTGCTTCTCAAGTATATAGCAATCAAATATATATTTTTTTCTAATTTAAATTTTTGACTTCGATAGCATTAGACACAGCCCTGACACTAAATAGCTATGTGGCAAATCACTTAATGTCTCTGGTATTCAGTTTCCTCATCTGTAAAATGATTGCTAAAGTCTCTTGAAGCTCTAAGATTTTATGATTCCATGAAATACTAAAATCTCTTGTGCTGTTATTTCAGGAACTAGACATTTTTCACATAAATTATTTTCAAAATACTTTCATACAACATATTCTAAGTCAAGTAACTCTCTAAAGAGAAAAAAATAAAGATATTTAATGGATTTACATGATTTTATCATGGAAAGGGATGAAAACACCACTTAAGAATTGACTAAGGGGCGGCTAGGTGGCGCAGTGGATAAAGCACAGGCCCTGGAGTCAGGAGTACCTGGGTCCAAATCCGGTCTCAGACACTTAATAATTACCTAGCTATGTGGCCTTGGGCAAGCTACTTAACCCCGTTTGCCTTGCAAAAAAAAAACAAACCTAAAAAAAAAGAATTGACTAAGGTACTTCTGAAATATTCCATACTCAAATCTATTCCATCCCAAATAAATGGAATACATGGTATTGAAGCAAACAGGAGTATTCCTGGTTATTTGGAGAGAATAAGTTAACATGTAATGACTTGAAACCAAGTGTTCTCAAGTACTTTCTAAAAGTATGTTTCTTTGTATTATCAGCATCTTTAAGAAGAAACCTATAAATCTATTTATTATGGATAATCACTGAATCATAAGTGTGTAAAACAAACAAACAAAAATCAACTTCAGATGATCATTAAGTTATTTTGGGCATTAGTTTCAAACATCAGATCCTCAACTATCAATTCAATTTGTAACAGTGCTATTTGTTTTAAGCAAAAATCCTGGAGAAGAGTTTAGAGGATAGGGAGAGGTTGAAGAAAAAGAAATACTGAGAGTCAGCCTGTGAGAAATAATTTAATTTCATTTTAGTGGCCCATAAAAGGACCCCAAATTTGGGGGTAGAAGGGACCACAGAGGTTCCCTCGTCCAGACTTGTTCTTTTTGTAGATGAAGACAGTGAGGTCCAAAGACTTAAGAGACTTACTGATAATAGAAAGCAGAGGAGAAATGTGAATCCAGTTTCTCTGACTATGGATATGATGCTTTTCCCACCATAATACAATGAAGTTTTTTGTTTTTTTTTAATAATCCGGCTGCCTGCAATTGAGTTCTTGCAAGTATGGAACTATCACTGAACTATGACTGGGCTGCAAATGGAATACCATCAAAACTGTTTAGCATTTCATAACCAAAAAAACTGGGAAACACAAGAACATTGAATTGACATATAGGCTCTTTACAAGGGAACCTTGTGTAGATTTAACATTTGCAACTTCTAAAATTTTAACAAGCCTAGTTGTACCTGAATGAACTGTTAATGATACTTAAAAGGCAAGTTCAGTATTCTTTTTGTAGATGATAAGGACTACTTGACATCATTATCTACCATACCTTTTTTTCCATTTTAATACAACTTGAATGAGTCCACTGCAAAAATATGGGCAATAGAATTGTCCAAGATTTTTAGTAAGAGTAATTTTAAATACTATCTGCAGATTTAAAAATTCATATACACAACCAAAGTTATTAAAATTACTGAATACATAAGAACTTGACAAAGACCACGGCAAAGCCCATGGCCTTTTCCCAGTTTTAAGCTGATGGAGGCTGTTAAGAGTGTTCAAGAACATTTATGATATCTCTGGGCAGGACTTTGCCAGAAGGTTCTCACACTAGTTAGTGATGGAGAGACACTTTCAGGTGACCTGGCTCTGGATGTGTGAGGCACTGAGCCAGGGGCTGGTCAGACAAGAGCAGAAAGGAAATAAGTCTGTAGACTCAAGGAGCTTGAATTCGACTAGGAGACAACACAGCATCCATATAAACAGGGGAGGGCACAAAAGGCTTCTTATAGAAGGTGGCTGAGCAACAAAAGGAAGAAGGGCACTCTGGACCCAGAGATAGAGAAAGGAGGGTCCCATGGCTAGAGTGGAGGGTTCCCAAGGAATATGAAAATTAAGGATATAAAAGAAAGCTGGGAGGGTAGGCTGAAGATATGTGGGAAGGGGCCTTAAATGCCAGGGGAGCAGGCCTCTGATCCTAGAGGAGCCAGCGGACTTCATCGAGCAGGTATAATCTGGTATAAAATCAAACAAGTATTTCACTTACCACGGGAGACCCAAATGGTCCTTGGGAGTTCCAGAATGGACTTTGGGCGTTTCCTCTTGGCAACGCAGTTCCTTGGAAGCTACATTCACTTTAGTGTTCTGCCCGTTGGTCTTGACTGGTGACTGGCTTTGACTTAACTTTCCTTCAAAGAACAGAGTAGTAGGCGGGCCCTTAAGAACTGCTTGATCAGGGATACTTTCTTTTGGGGAAACAGTGAGGTCTTTAATAGTTCCTGACAAAGGTCCCGGGACGTTCTGCTCGTCCTTGTTTGTAACCTGGAGGATGAGACACTGTGGCTTTTCAGGTACTCGCTTGGATGGCATCTCAAAATCTTCGATGGGTTTTTGCTCCCTCTGCTGATGAATCTGTCCCGTCATTTCTTTTTCACTCTGCAGCTGCACTTTCCTTTCCTTCTCTTTGCCCTGCTCGGCTGGCCCTTCTGGCAGGGGGACAGGAGTCCCCACTCTTCTGCCTTCCGCAGCAGAATGCTGGCTTGTTTTCTCCGAGGCTCTTCCTGGCTTTTCTTGACTTATGATCCCTCTGTTGTGCAAACTACTTGCCCCAAGCTCATGACCGGCCTTGGCACTCTCTTGTGGTGGTATAAAGAAAATTGGCAACTTCATTGGCTGAGGCTTAGAGGTAATGGTCTGAGAATCCCAGGCCGGCCTGCCTCTCAGGGCTAAACTCTCCAAGAACTTTAAACTGGAGGGTGTCCTCTGTCTAAGAGAGATATTACTATTCTTGTCTGATATCATGGGAACATTTTCTTGTGCATCAAACTTTGAATCAGGGGGTAAAGCTTTCTGTGCCTTAGGGGAGGAAATCTCCAGGTCTCCTTCGACTGAAAACGCCGATCCTAGCTTGCTTTTTGGAAGTTTGCGGTTATCTTGATACCAACTTTCAGTCTCAGGACTTCCTGGGGATGATGGCGGGCCCTTACTTATCATCTCAGCAGACCACCGAGAGTCTCCCGGAGGAGAAATCCCACCACGGAACTTCAGTAATTCTAAACTAAATATTGCTTGCTCTAACTCACGCATTCTTCGGCTCTCTCTTTTTGCTCGCCCTACTTTTTTTACACTAAAGTCATCTAATGACTTGTGTCTCTGTCTTACAGTTACATCTTCCTTCAAGTCCATACTACTTTGACTAAGATCTTTTTCCTGTAGTTTGCTTGGTAAGTCCTCAGAGATGTCCACTGAATCAGAATGGCAGCTCCGAGTATTTTCTACTCCAAATTTGTATTCTTCTACAGTTTTCATTCTTTCTTCAAACAATCCATCCTCCCATTTAGAAGGGTCTGAACCTCCAATCTCTGGGGTACTTTCTTTAAGGGTTAATCCATTTTCCAACTTAGTTTCTTTTAATTGCTGTTTCAAAACTTTATAGCTATATAAAAATAAAAATAAAACAAGTTTTAAAACCATCCTTAAGTCACAACAGAATACAGGATAAATAACATAATTTAACATGTTTTTAAATTGTTACTTGCCTATATCTCTTCTAAACTTTTTTTTTGTTTTTGCAAGGCAATTGGGGGGGGGGGGCAGCTTAAGTGATTTGCCTGTTTAAGGTTGGCTTTGAGCTCAGGTCCTCTTAACTCCAGGGCTGGTGTTCTATCCCACTGTGCTTAGCTGCGCCTCTTTTAAACTTTATTCTCTCTTCTGTGTACAAAAAATTTTCAATAATACACTTTTTGAATTTTTAATCTTTTTTGGGGGGATTATTATCCCAAAATCTTTATTTTACAAAGAAATAAACTGAGGCTGAAAGAGTAGAAACAATTAGCCCAAGATAACAAAGTATGAGAAACTGGACTAAAAAAAACCAAGTCTTCTAACATTTGGTATGACATTTTTTCAATTAAAACATATTTTAAATGGGAATATACACATATATGTAAATATTTAAAACATACAAAATACCATATTAAAAAACAAAATAGACATATTTGGAAGAAATCTAATTTTTACTTAAAAAGGACTAACAGAATGTCCCAGGACCTTTGTCAGGAACGTTTACACACACACACACACACACACACACAAAATTAAAGCAACTTCAGGAAAGCTAAAAAATTTAGAATGGAAAATAAGCCTAGGAATCTGGGCCTCTGAATCTTATCTTTTCTTCCCCTCTTTCTTCAGATCAGCTCTCCCCTTACTAAGAAAGTCAAAACTCCCCCACTGTTCCATGGGTTTTCCTACCAATTCCTTCTTTCCTTATTTTGCTAAGGAACTTCCTGCAGCCACCTGAATAGGCATAAGGCTTACTCAACTTTCACAAGTAGGAGCTATAGAGTATAAACTGTAAGGATGACTCCAGAAAATCTCCTTAACCTCATCCCATTCTTGGGGCCATGGCAAAGCATTCCTAGACTTCTGAGAAACATATTCCTAAGTCTTCAAGAAGACTAGGAGGAATAGTATTAGAAGGAAGTGATATAGGGAGGGCAGAAGCTGGCCCTGGGAGCCAGCTTTCAGCTTTGGGGTCTTCAAGGGAAGAAAGGGTTAGGTCTGGGGACACCAATGAAATTTAAGTTGGCTCTATGGTATGAAGACAGCAATTAAATGATGTGCTGAGTTTTTATACAAGCCAGATTGTATAAAAAGTACAGGTTTATATTAGGACCTTCAAGGCAGAGTGGATAGATGGCTAGCCTTTAAGTCACAAGACCCGAATTCAAGTGCTGCCTCTGAAACATATTAACTCTGTGACTAGTAAAGTTATGCAACTTTTTAGTGGTCCAAGTAGGTGACTGGCTGACCAGAATCAGTGGGGTTATTTCTTCATACCAGAACCTCTATATAGGGATTAAATCATGGTTCTAGATCAAAACAATCTAAAGCAATATGGTATCTTCTGAGAATTTAAAGGAAAACCCAAGCACTCAGCTGCAATTTAGAAAAATATATAGTTTCTGGTATATGTAGAGGCATACAAAAAAATCATTTTTCTTAGTGGTACCTTCCATAGTAACCAGAAAGGCACTCAAGTTGTTTTTCTCAGGTTGATCTATGCTGTTTTGACTTTTTAGTGAAGCAGCTTAATCCAACTCTAGACTTGGACAAAACAGAATCCGGGTCCAGGCCTCCGGAAACAGGTCACCTACCTTTTTTTCCTACTACTGGTTTTACCTTAACCAGCTGCAAATATTACCTTTGCCTGGCTCTAAATCCTCGGCATGCTGCCTGTAACAGGATAATTTTGCTTCTTTGCTCCTTGTACGATTTGCTTTGCCAGTAGCCTCTCCATCCTGCTTGTATGCAGGTGGCGGCAGCGTGCCTTCGTCTGTGGTATTCCCGCCAAGTCTCTTGAATAATGGAGGCTGCGGCCCGCATCTGCAGGTACTGCCGCCTCCCCCAGTAAGCTCGCCATGCGGCCTGGAGAACAGATGCCGCACTATTCACAACCAGAGGATCAGTCCCGACATCTCTGCCTTCGCCACGCTTCCTACTCAAGTAATTTCGCCAGGATCGCTACAAAAGATGTATGGTGTATACTGTAGGATTATCTCACATCACATTTTTTAGAACAATAAAATGAAAATGAAATCCCAAGTCATAATAAAATAACAAAGCAGTGATGAATTTTTTAAGCAAAAGCAGACAAAGTAATTTTTTATCAGATATGCTGTACTTTCTCTCCTTGCTTCATCTCAGAGTATTTTAATTTTTGACCAAGAAAATTCAAAAGCCAAAAAGTTTTGAAAATCAGGATTACTACTTGAATGAGTTATCTAATTCATTCCTTCTCCTCTGTGGAGAGACTCAGAAATATGTTCACATTGGTTTTAACCCAGTATTCACCAAAGTCTATTTTCCCCTTACAAAAACAGGACCTTCTTTTGACCTTTTGCTTTGGTACATCCATCAGGTCTAACCTGAGTTCATATTCTATGTTATCTGGTCTTTTGATTGATATAACTCATCTGGTATACCTCATTTCTCAATCTTTTAATTTGTTGCCACAGGAAAAAACTTAATAGATTGTTCCCTCCCATTTGCCTCAAACTGGGAGTTGATCATGAAATAGTAATGACATGATGAAGTATCTGTAATATGGTTCCTTGAAAGATAGCTGCATTTTCTCTTCTTTCTTATTCAGTTTGGGATCTTTTCCTTTATATTTTCTTATCTGTGGACATATGGTATTACTCAGAAAATGAGAATAAAGTTTTAAATTTTTGCCCATACATTTCCAGTTCCTACATATTGCTTTAAATGTGGATGTAAAGAATTTCATGGAGAAGAAATGAGTTTTCCCTTATTCCATTTACCTGCTGGGAAAGGAATTGAATGGTGCTATAAATATCAGTCTGTATCTTAGTCAGGTAGCCAAAAGGAGGAGGAGGCCAGATTACATTCAAAGGAAATTAAGTGGTGAGGTGGAAGAAACCCTGGACCTAGAGTTAAGAAGATTTGAATTCAAATCTAGACACGAACACTGATGTTTTCTTGGACAAATCATTTACCCTCTATCAGCCTCAGTTTCCCTCATCAATAATGTGGAAATAATAATACCTACACTTCATAGGGTTGTTGAGAATCATGAGAAAACTATGCAAAGTGCTTTGTAAAGCTTAAATACAAATACCATCTATTATTATTATAGTTGTTATTATTCATTTAAAGTTGGAAGGAAAATCATAGGGATCATCTAGTCCATCTACCTCATTTTATAGATGAGGAATCAGGTCTAGAGAGATAATTTCCCCTGGATAACATAGGCATTGAGTAGAAGGATGAGGGTTAGAACCCAGGTCTGATTCTAAATTCACTGTGCTTCCATTGAACAGGAGAGTAAATGATAGCTCAAGTCTTAAAAATGACTATTTAAACTTGTTTCCTTAATAAGACATCCCAAAGGGTTAAAAATAATTCAGTATATTGAAAATGTAGAATTTCATCGGTGGGGGTGCAATACCTTGACAACTTAATAAACAGACTTTAAGAGAAGCTAAAAATGAGTCACCTTGAAATCTACCTAATGATGAGTGTCCTTCAAAAGCTTTTCGAGCCTGTGCCCCGGACAAAAGACACTTAATTTATCACTAGGTCCATCAAATAGAATCTATAATAAGTTTTCAAAACTTCCTACATGATCAGACACGTGAGTGAAGAGGAGACTTCTAACGATGGATGATTCAGTCCCCATCAGGACCTGGAACTAGGACCAGAGTAGGAATTCACTGAGTGAATGACATTTTGGGGGAATTGGTAAGCTGATGATGCTCTAGTACAAAATGAAAAACCGGCCCTGTGAAGTACAACCTGGGATAATGAGGAAGGAAGTTGCAGACTGCACTGCCATGGTATCACTGCTTCTACCATGGCACAGAGCAAGAACTCTAGGCTTCCCAATTCTACAACAGCAAGTGCCCCATGTCTCCAGAGGCACGCATGCAGTCCACATGGTCCCCACATCAACATCCACACCAGAGGAGCCGCATGCTCTAGGATGAGGCTGTCTTTCTCACCTGTAAGATGATGGCTGCTTGCCTCAGACGGAGGAAATGCTGCCGTAAGAGCCAGGTGCGGAACCACTGCTGCAGCCGTCTGATCCGGTGGAGCACCTCCTGATGCAGCAAGTCCTGTAGGTGCTGGCGCTCACCTTCTTTAAGGAACACCTAATGGAAGCCAGGAAAAGGACGGAGGAAGAGAAGAAAGAGGTCATCAGGAGGTGGTGGGTATAGAAAGGAGTCAGCTGTTTGGGCCCAGTCATGATGGCAATGTATGAAGAGGCCCAGTCGGTTGGCGAGGACGCCAGGCCCCGCAGGGCTTTGTTTGACTTTGTGGCCAAGTACAATGGACTCAGGTCTGCTACTTACTACCTGCAGGACCTTGCCCAGATCCCATCCCCGAGTCTCACGGTCCTCATCTGTAAACTTAAGGGGCTATGGCCAATAGCTCTTGAGGTCCCTTCTACCTCGAGATCTGTAATCCTCAGAAGCCTAAGAAACAGCAATGTCTCTTCTGATTTGATATCCTCACATAACACAGGGACCCCAGCTCAGTTGTTCACAGCTTAGCAGGGTCTATTGTGTTTTCGTGCATGAAACCAAAGATTCAAATGGATCTCGAGAGGATCCTGATTCTAACCTGGAGCTAAAGCAGAACCTCGCTCTATAATCTTTCTATCAAGTCTTCTCCATCACCAGCATCTTGAACCCAACCTTGTATTACAGTGGGGCTGGTTTCTCCTCGGGTTTCAAACTGCCTTCCTTGCTGAATCTACTTTAGACTGTCAAAATTCTTAAGATTTTTTTTCTCCCTGGAACTGTAGCTTTTGACACTGATGACCATGTTATTCTCTCCAGTTTTCATGGCATTGCTTTCTCTTAGTTCTCCTAGTACTTTCTAAGCAGATTTTGGGCTTCAGAGATTCCACATACTCAGTCTGTTGCCTAATCCTGTCATGTCTGGCTTTAAGATCTTTCTGTTCACATGGACATCACCTTAGTTCAGGTTTTATAATAATCTCTTACCCGGATGATTGGCATGGCCTCTTCTCATTGGTCTCCTTGCCTCAAGTCATTTCCTAACCATCCTAACTCATCTATACATAGCTACTCAGAAAGGATTTTCTTAGAGCACATTATCTACATTATCCCCCAACTCAATAAATTGTAGCAGCTTCCTTGGATCTCTAGGATAAAATGCCAACTCTTCTGCTTGGCCACCCCACCTCCTCAGAAGCGGGGCCTGCCTACCTCCTGAGGGTTCTCCCTGCTCCCTGCCCCCTGCCACTTGCAGAACTCAGGAGCCAGTTCACAGGCCTGGGTCATCACTGACTTTCCTGAGGAAGGCCTTTCCCGGGACTCTCAGCCACAGGAGCCTTCTTCTAAGTCACCTATCGTCCTCTCTCAGTGGGTGGTATATGCCTCTCTGTGGACAAAGGGCCCTATGGAAGATCTCAGGTCCTGGAAGAGTATTCCACCAAGGGAAATATTCCCTATTTTTCCCTAGTCAATTTACCACTGCATTTTCTGGGGGCTGTTCCCCACAGGCATCTTTCCCCCCAGCCTCCTAGAGCATCCTTCCTTTCCAAAGCCAACCCTCAACATGTACTCATGATCCTACTCATACGACTAGCTTGTATAGCAAAGCAGAGTCCTAGGCTTGTAATCCAGAAGGGCTGAACTCTAGTCTGGCTTCAGGCACTTACAAACTGGATGGTCCTGGGGAAAAAAAAACCCACTGACTTCTGCCTGCCTCAGTTTCCTGAACTGTCAAATGGGGTTGAACACATCACCCAGCTCTGAGGGCTGTTGTGAGATGGCAGCGGGACTATCTTTACTCAGAGCCTAGTCTGGGTGAAACCAGACTGTGGAAAGCTGACGACCAGGCCCAGGAGTCACCTTGGGATGGACCTCTCAGAACATGGCTTCGAGAATATTGTCCTAGGGCTGTTATGAAGAACTGGAGAGGGAAAAGGCATTTGAGACAGAGAAGCGGTGGAATAAGTGCAGATAGTGGAGTCCAGACCTGAGATTCAGGGGAAAGAACAAGAGCAAAACCCAAGAAACATGACCAGAACTGAGAAACAGTGGAGCAGATCAGCTGTGGAGCAGAAGGAAAAGGAAGAACCAAGCATACTGTCTACTGAGGGCTCATAGACAGGAAGGTAAAGGGGGGAACAGAGGACGGAGAGACTTGATAAGCAGAATACTTGGTGCATTCTGAACTACAAAACATTGGAAATGAGGACTTGGAATCAAGGGTCTTACTATCATTACAATGATCAACCAATAGCATTTTCCCTATTGAGTTTCTTATGGCACGTTCTATTTGGTCACAGGAAGCTCAGAGGACATAGGCCCAGGGAAATGAAGTTCCTTGCCCAAGGTCGCATAGGGAATGAGAATCAGAAGTAGAATTGGAACATAGTTCCTCTGATTTTGAGAGCTCATTATGCCACATTACCTAAGAAAACATTTCCAGACATGTAAATAAACTCCATTTTCATATGTAGATATCACATGTAAACACACTGCATTTACCATGGTTTTTCCAACTTGATAATTATCAGGATTAAGCTTTATTTTTTTGAAGAAATCTTCGATGTTATATTTTGAAGGAACGGTGTCACGCTGGAGTAGAATGTGGAAATGGTCCACAAAATCCTTTAAAAATGAAAAAAGAAACAATGGCAAAGTTATAATAAGAGTAATAATAAATAATAATCATAATTAACATTTTTATGGTGTTTACTTATGCGATATGCACTCTACAATGATTATCACTAAAAACATACTATGTGAGCTATTTTAGTGGCAAACTTTTGAGGGTTGTAGTAGGGAGGGACATAATTTGTTCCTAAAAGGTTTGATCAACAAAGTTCTTTATAGTTATAATTTATATTTTAAATTGAAACAGTATAAAAAGTCAGTCTAGAGGCATGTATCTGGGGATAAAATCACTTAAGGAATAGGGAGACAAGGGAGGCAATAACTGGAATATTTGATAATTATAAAATCATGGAAACCCAGAGCAAGAAGAGATCTTGGAGATCATCAAGGCCATTCCTTCCTTTTTAAAATAAGGAAAGCAAGGCAGGAAGGTTAAGTGAATCTTACAGGTTACAAAGCAGTGATTAGAATTCTGGCTTTTCAAATCCTATTCTATTCTACTATATCATGCTCCTTTGCTAAAAAATTATTTTAAAGAATCTATTACAGCATATTGAAAAAGTAATTTTACATAACAAAACCATGTTCACAGAAATCTAAATGACTGTGGCAGATATGAGAAAGTGACCAAGCATGAGGCTTTGAGGCTTAGTGAGTAGAGATTAAGAGGGTCCCAATTATACTTCAATCCTTGTAAAGCTGATCAGAAAAAGTAAGGGAGCAGCAGAAGCCAGCCAACTATGTGGCAGTCAGTCAAGGAAAAATCATATGCAGAAAAGTCAAAAGAATAAAAAGAAGGAAATATTTTACATTTGGGTAGCAAATCTAACTGACTACTAGTAACCTTTAGAGAACCAATAATATGGAAGATTAAAGTTTTCTGACTGAGGAGATATAGTATTTCCAAATTTTCAGAGCAATATATAAGGATTGAGAACTGGAAAGCTTTCCTGACAATTTAAATACAGGCAAGATACTTAGGTGAGCATAAATAAAAGTAGCTCCCACCATGCAGAAACTAATATTTTCTCTTTTTTTCCCCCATTTTCAAAAAATACGATATTAAAGAAGGAAAGTCTAAGTTCATGCAAAGCTCATATAAACAATGAAGTTCATCAGAAATAATAAGAGTTGTATGAATAACCAACATGCAAACACATGGAGAAGAACACTTGCAAATATGAACACGTGTGTGTGTGTGTGTGTGTGTGTGTGTGTGTGTGTGTGTAGATGCAAACACAGCATACTTTTTAAATTCAAAAGGAGCCTTTCATTGGCCTAACCTGGAAAGAATATTTGCAGCTGTATCCTGACTGCCGAATTCGGACCGTTTCCAACATTCCTGTGTACTGCAGTTGTCGAAGTACCAGTGAGTCACTGAACCTTAAAGGAAGCTAAAAACACAAAGTAGGGGGAAACAAGCAATAGCATATATGAAATGCAGACTTTTTGATTCAGACTTTTTAAAAGGACTTAAGAAAATAATTTAAAATTTTTTGGCATAGTAGCAAGTACAGAGTCAAGTTCAGTTTTTTAAAACTACATTGTGTCTTTGATATTTTTACAAAATTAATGATAGGAAATGGATCTTTGATTTTGTGATATTAGAAGAATAGTAAACTCAACCAATATAGGTTTATAATTTGAGAGAGCTCTTTGAGATGGAGAGAACTTAAAGGACTGGCCCAGATTCAGAACTATCAGCTCACTAGTCACTATGCAACAATGTCTCTATGGAATTAGTGACCATGAAAACTTTATCTTCAGAAAATACATAAATTCCAAACTAGGACTCAAAGATATGTCTATAATCCATACTGAACAAGTTTAAAGGTAATAATAACTAACAACTCTTCAACATGAGAATTTTGTTGCTTTTTTTTTATTGTCTTAGCAACTGGTGTTGTTTGATATCAAGAAGAAAGATTTAAAAGACTAACTCCTCACTGTTCTTTATGACTATTTTTAATAATTCCAAACAAGACACGTAGGCAATCATAAAGCAATAAGGTAAAAAACTGACTGAAATTCTTGAAATTCATAAAATTAAATATAAAGAACTACAAAGGAAACCAATTATACTGAAATACAGTTATCAAAATATTTTTTTTTAACAAAAGGTTCACAACCCCTAGGTGAGAATTTTCTTTACTACAGCATTTAACATTGTTGTAGTAGAAGAATTTTTTTTCCATTAAAACTGAATTGCATGTAGATCAGATAAATTGTCCATTAAAATCATTTACTGCCTACAGAAATGGGAAGCTTTTTTCCTTCCCTGATCTTTTTCATAATGACATTAAATCTTAGAATTTGTGTTACAATACATCTTTGTGATGGCCTGTGTGGCAGTTCTTGCAAGATATTTTTACCTTTTCAGCATTAGACCAAATGCACTTGACAAAATGTGGTTCAGATTTAAAAAGTGTCTCCATCAATTTGTTTAGAGATACCTGCAGAGCAAAAAAGATTATTAGTATGTTCTACTCCAGATTAGCAAATAGTATGTGATCCGTACAAAAGTTCAGGCTAAAATGATGATGTTGAGCAAATAATTAAAACCAGAAAGCAACACAGAAATTGGTTTGCTTTCTCAAGGGAAACTAGTCAATATCCATCATGGGATTTTAAAAAAATGATAACTGCTAAATCAATATTTTTTTCCATACCTGGTAGAATACAGGAATAATTAAATCTAACAATTTTAGCCAACTCATGGCAAAATCAGTTTCACTGTTTACTTTTCTTTGAAGTATGGCTTTTTACAGGGAAGAAGAGTTTGTTGACTAAGCTGCGGGGGAGGGAGGATGAAATTTTTGTGCAACTATGTGAATACTTTGGGTCTTTTGCTCACCTCTGGCTCCACTTCAGCTAGGTTCACCCATCTCCTGGAGGAAGCCTCCCCTAATACCTTCCCTTTAGCTGTTCATGCTCTTAGACTTCAATGCATTTATCAATTGCCAACTACACTAGGCATTGAGTGGCCAGGGAATACAAAGAAAAAGATAACAACACTGCCCTCAAGAAACTTACATTCGATTATATACATGTACAGAATTATCTTGCTTTCAAAAGCAATGACTGGATTCCAATTTTTTTCTGTCTCCCAAGTCCATAGACAAAATGTTTTGGTTTTCAGCACTTATTTAAAGTTCTTTGAAATAAAATGTAATTATGCCCATAGATGAAACACTATTTTTTAGCTTCTTTCAACAATAACAAATATAAAATATCATTAACCCATAACACATTAGCATTCAAGTGGAATTTTTATATTTTGTGCCAATATGCCACTCCTTTCTGAAATCTTATCCTTTAAAGTTATAAAAAAATTTTTGATTTTTAAATATATATGCTTGTAAAAGAAAATGATCTGAAGTGTTTCACAATCTTAAATCATTTTCCAAGTCTTTCGTGAGAATCATGAAATAGCAAAACAACTTTCTGAGTTCATGACTTAAGTTAAACTTACAAAGACTTTTGTATGAGCACCATGTCACAAATAAAACGTTCTAAGTCAGTCTGCAGTTTATTTTTTAAACTAGATCTTAAAATTTAAACTAGATTTTTTATTCAATTATTTAGATTTCTTCTGATCTTTCCTTACATTCTCCCATAGAGTTGCTCTATTATAAAGTTTTTTAAAAAAGGAAAGAGGAAAAAAAATTTCAAAAAAACTAATCACTACATTGAAAAATCTGACCTACTTTCCTGACAAAGTTTCTGAAAAGGAAACTGACAAAATTCCTTTATGTTCATTTCACTTTCATTTCTTGAATGAAAGAAAAAGCTGTAATCACAGTGTTGAGATATTCAGGAATAAATCCTTTATCTTGACACTAGAAGATAAGGCATTTGTAGTTAATGTGAAAATTTTTTGAACACATATGCAAAGGGATTTTAGAAAAATGAGAATGAAAATAATAATTGATCACTATATTAGCCTTCCTATTTTCATGATTATATTCATGCAATTAATAATGAACAATTTGAAGTAAAATTTTGCTATCCTTGAGATGAGACAGACAAGAATTCTGAAAAAAGTTAGCAAATATAAGAAAATATGACTAACTAGTTATTAGTAATACTGACTGATAAACTTTGACTCACAAACCTAAAGAATGGATTTATCGAATCATTAGTTAAAGCTTCTCAGGGCACTTGCATATTATTTAGACCACAATTTAATGGAAGTCAATAAAGTCAACAGAAATGACAAGTATGATATTCTCAAAGTTATTTTTTTCATGGAATTTGTTGCTAAGATCTGTAGGAATACTGGATTAATATAGATATGCTGTCAACAAAGAAGAAGAAACAATGCTGGTTACAGATATGAATGAGATTTCTTCATGGTCTGATTTGTTCTTTAAAGGGCTTCACCTCTATCTGTCTCCATGATCTAGAAAGCGGTACAATGTAAAAGCCATGTCCAGCTCAGGTTGAAAGATGGAGTGTTCAGAGGACACAGGGGTCTGCGCTCAGCAGGAGCACAGCCTGGTGGCAGGGGGATGAGGAGAGCCTGGAGCATCAACAGTATGTACGGAAAGAAAGGGAAGCAAGAGAGCCCCGGGACAGAAAGAGCTCCTGGGGAACCCCTGACCAGTTGGGCATCTGGGGGACAGATCCAGGCTGCAGCAGAATGGCCACAGAGCCCTACCTGAGTAATGGGTGTAAAACAGTCTAGAAATGAAGCCATCTGACTGAGCAGAGATTTTATTCTAACTCAGAGCCAAGCATGTGAGCCTGCAGTGGAAAACCCAGGTCTGAAGGCAGAGACAGCAGGCTGATGGGGAGAGTGTCCAGGAGCGGTCTGCACAGCAATGGGGCTCAGGCCAGGAAGACAGTGGCCAGACCCCACCCCAGACATCACCCCTTTGGAAGCACTGAAAACCCACTGGTCCTCCCTCTGGAGCTGGGAAAGCAGCAGAAGCTCAGGCCAGAGACTTCCCCAAGAAGTGCACGAGACCCAGACTCACAAAAAGTCCAAAATGAAGAAGGTCAAAAGAAGAGCAAAACCAACCCACCAAACCACACAAAACGATGCAATAAAGAACGATTCTGTTGACAGAAAAGCTCGAGACAAACACAGATGATGGTAACTTAAAAACAAAACCTCAATGGGAAAAAATGTTGACTAGACACAAGTCAAAAAGAATTCCTAGAAGAGTTAAAATAAGAGCTTTACCTTCACAATATCACTAATATGGAAACAGCTTCCTACATTACTGTTCATATAGAATTATATCAAATTGTTCACTGTATTGCTGAGGGAGAGGAGAAAGAAAATTTGGAACTCAATTTTTAAAAATTAATGTTAAAATGGCCTTTATATATATAGCTAAAAAATAAAACAATATTTAAAATTTTTAAAAAGGAACTAAAGGAGGTTTTTTTTTTCTTTTGGCAAGACAATGGGGTTAAGTGATTTGCCCAAGGTCACGGAGCTAGGTAATTATTAAGTATCTAAGGCCAGATTTGAACTCAGATTCTCCTGACTCCAGGGCTGGTGCTCTATCCACTGTGCCACCTAGCTGCCCTTGAAAAGACTTTTTTTTAAAAAGCAAAGCAATATTTTAAAATTCAAATAAGAGCAACAGGGGGAAAAATGGGGAAAAGCATGATAGATTTCCTTAAAAACGAGAACTGACCAAGTGGAAACTAATGGCTCCAAGAAACATCAAGAAAAAAAAATTAAAAATAGAAATAAATATGAACTATCCAGTAGGAAAAAACAGCTGAACTGGAAAACAGATTACAAATAGATAATTTAAGAACCGCTATACCTAAAAGGCATAAAGAAAAATAGGGCCTAAACACCATATTTAAAAAAATTACAAAGGAAAACTCCCCATTAGAACAATTTAAGGGATCTACCAGTCACCTCCTGGAAAAAACAATGAGCTTTTAAAAACCCAATAAAATAGATAGCCAAAAAAGAAAACCAAATAATCTTTATCAAAAATGAAAAAAAGCTGAATTCAAAATTAATGAAGAATTAAAAGAAGCTGTTAGAACCTATTTCTTCTAACAACATGACAAGAAAACTGACAATCTAATATCATTGATCATTTATAAAAATAGAATTATATTAAGTGAATGTGAAGTGCTTAAATTCTTAGAAAAAAGTTAACAAACCATAAATGATTTCACAAAGAAAAAAAGCTTTAAGACCAGATGAATTTTTAAGTGAATTTGATTTAGCATTTAAGGAGCAATTACTTCAAATATTAAAGAAATATAATCTTGGTATCTAAATCAAAATCAAACTAGAGGAAGAAAACTATGGATTAATATCATTAAAGAATACTGATGTAAACAATTTAAATAAAATTTTAGCTAGGAGATTATAGCAATATATCACAAATCTATGACCTGGTTGGATCTAGAACAGGAATTCAATTATTAAGAAAACTGTAAATATGTTAAAACTCATTATATTAATAACAAAACTGATTATATTAATAAAAAATAACTGATAATAAAACAAAAATATAAAAAAATCTTTCTTGTAAAACCTGGAAAACATATGAATAAACATATCTATCCTTAATATAAGTACTGTCCAGCTAAAACCAGGAGACAATATTATATAAAATTGAGATTAGCTAGAGGGTTTTTTCAATAAGATCAGGGGTAAAACAAGAATGTCTATTATCACCATTATGATTCAAAACAGTGCTAAATCAAATAAAAGAAACCAAAGAAGCACAGACACAGAGGAAAAAAAAACTTAATACTCTTGAAATAATAGCTTACATAAATTATAGCAATCCAGATGATGAAATAAAAATCTAAATAAAATGATCAACAATTCTGGCAAAGTTGTAGGACAAAATAAATCTCCAAAAAAATTTTGCATTTCCGTAAAAAGCAACAAAATCAGAGAGAAATAGAAAAGAGAAATTTCATTTAAAGTACTTGTAGGGGCGGCTAGGTGGCGTAGTGGATAAAGCACCAGCCTTGAAGTCAGGAGTACCTGGGTTCAAATCCGACCTCAGACACTTAATAATTACCTAGCTGTGTGGCCTTGGGCAAGCCACTTAACCCCATTTGCCTTGCAAAAACAAAAAAAAAAAACCCAAAAAAAAAACCTAAAGTACTTGTAGATAGTATAAAATATTTGATCATCTACTCCCAAACACAAGCCCATGAACTATATGAACACAATTAAAAATACTCTTTTCACAAATATACAATTCTAAATAATTAGAGAAATATTAATTGCTCATAGTAGATTAAGTCAATGTAAGAAAAATAATAGGGGCAGCTAGGTGGTGCAGTAGATAGAGCACCAGCCCTGGAATCAGCAGTATCTGAGTTCAAATCTGGCCACAGACACTTAATAATTGCCTAGCTGTGTGGCATTAGGCAAGCCACTTAACACCCACTGCCTAGCCAAAAAAAAAAAAAAAAAAAAAAATTAACAGCATCTAATTTGATTTGCTTATTTTAATGTCATAAAAATTCTCAATTGAATTCTTTATGGAACTAGAAAAAAATAACTCAACGTAAAGGAACAAAAGATTAAGAATAGCAAGGATGGTGTGACCTTGGACAAGTCACAACTCCACTGCCTTGCAAAAAAAACATCAAGGGAAATAATATAAAAAGTGGGAAGGAAAAGGAATTAGCAAACTATACTATTACAGAGCTCTAATCATCAAAACAATTTGTGACTAGGTAAGAAATAAAGAAGTTGATCAGAGTAACAGTTTGGCACAAAATATACAGAAGCAAAAGAATACAATAGCCTCATATTTGATTAAACCCAAAAGCACTAATTATTGAGTTCATAATTTGCTATTTGACAAAAACTGTTAGGAAAAATGGAAAGCAGTCTGGCAGAAATGAGGTATAAATCAACATTCATACCACAAATCAATACAAGGTCCAAATGAATTTGATTTAGACACAAAGGATGATATCATACATAAATTTGAGAAGTACTGAAGAAATTACCTGTTAGATCTATGTATGGGAGTATGGATAGTTCACAACCAAACAGAAAAGAGGTTCACAGAAAGTTAAATGGACAATTTTGATTACATAAAAGAAAAATGTTTTTGTAGTTAAATAGAACAGAAGCCAGAAATCGGGGACAAAAATCTTTGCAACAAGTCTCTATGATGATCTTACTCTAAAGATATACAGAGAATTGATTTAAATTTATATGTCTAACCCAACCGATATTTCAAGCTGTTTGTAACCAAATAAAAAAAAAGACCTAAATCCCTAAAAATTAGAGATAAGTAATTAATTACTAAATCACCTCAGACCCCATAGCTTAGAAAACTTGACAAAAATGGGACAAGAACAAATGCTGGAAGGGTTGTGGAAAAATAGGAACGTTAATACAATGTTAGTGGAGCTCTGAATGGGTTCAGCTACTCTGTCCCTAAAGTTATTTAACTGGGCACACCCTTTGACCACCACTAGATGTCTTGTTTCCTAAAGAGATCAAACAGAGAGGACCCAGATGAACAAAAATATTTATAGTAGCTGTTTTCATAGTGGCAAACAGTTGGAAACTGAAGGAATGCTTATCAACTGAGGACGATGAAGGGTATATGAATGTGGAGGAAAACTGCTGTGCTGATGGAAATGAAGAAAGAGATGATTTCAGAAAAACAAGAGAAGACTTATTTGACCTGACTCAAAGTGAAATGACCAGAACCAGGAGAACAATACTGTAAAGACAAATAACTTGAAACAATTTAATTAAAAATTCTAATCAACACAATGACCAACCACAATTTCAGAGGATTAATGATGAAAACATAATGACAACTGGGTAGACAGATGATGAACTTGAGAATGCATACTGAGGCACACTTTTTCCATAGACATGGCTAAGGTGAAAATGTGTGTTGGCTGATTACACATATTTGTAATGAATGTTGTTTTTCTTGCATTCTTAATGGGAGAAAGGGGTGAAGGAAAGAATACAGACCTTAAAATAAGAGGAATTAAAAAAAAAGAAAACTAAGTATATTTCTTTTCCTTATTCTATCTGCAGCATTCATTAGTTCTAGAACATAAATGAAAAATTTTCAATGGCAAACTTGTACTTAAATTAAAATATGAACTAGGCTTTTTCATATGCAGTTATTAGAAAACAGCCCATTATGTTACCTTTTTAATGCTGAAAAATCTAAATGAGCAAAGCACTTCATGCAAATAGATTAACTTAAGTTTTCTTAAGAATTCCTAATGTGGGGGCAGCTAGGTGGCACATGGATAGAGCACCGGCCCTGGAGTCAGGAGTACCTGGGTTCAAATCCGGCCTCAGACACTTAATAATTACCTAGCTGTGTGGCCTTGGGCAAGCCACTTAACCCCATTTGCCTTACAAAAACCTAAAATAAACAAACAAATAAATAGAAATTGTTCTTATAAAAAAAGAGCAGCATTCTAAGGGGAAGCTAGGTGGTACAGTGAATAGAGCACTGGCTCTGGAGTTAGGACGACTTGAGTTCAAATCTCAGACATTCATATCTAACTGTGGGACCTTAGGCAAGTCACTTAATCCCATTGCCTTACAAAAACCAAAAGAACATTGGTTAAAAAACATTTGATTAAGTGTCATGCAAACCATAGAAAGGAAAGGTTCTTTCTGACAACTCAGTCCAAATGCAGCAGTCACACACTGGAAAAGAGTGGCCTGGTGCAATACCATATAAAGCATGAGAGGCTGAACAAATGTTTTCCGAGGCAGCTGGTTTCCCCCAGCCACAACATCGAGCCGGTCTCCTCTGACAAGGACTGTTGTTTCCTAAAGAGACACAAAGTTGTCCCTGGGCCCGGGGGTCCCTAATGAAACTCTCCAGGGGCAGTACAAGAGTCCCTCTGCCCGTCCCCCCCCCCCCCAGACAGGTCAGTGCCCGTTTCCTCTGTGTCTCCTTGTTGGGCGAGCTCCTGGCCACTGTTTCACTGCATCCCACCATCAAATCTGCCCCTTGGATGTTGGAGAAACTCAACACTATTTCAAGATTTTATTCTGAGGAGTTTTACATCAAGTGAAAACCAGCGTTTTCTCCCCGCTTTAGCTCTGAAGAAAACTTTTCTCCCAAGGTTTTTCCTGCACCAGGCAGAGGCAGAGAGCTTCACTTCAGTCATTCAAAGTCCTTAAGTGATTTCTTCTCACTAGAAATCTACTAGACAAGACCCAGGAACAATGAGCTTTTAAGGAAGAAAAACCAAAATGGTCTAAGATCTCTAACAGAGTACCTTTGAGACCCCTTGAAAAGAAAAAATGTAGAAAAAGAGCATAGGAAGAAAGTCCTCTGTACTCCTGAGTTCTAGTCCCATTCTAGAAATGTGAATAACACTTCTCTGATTCTCCAGATCAAGGTTTTTAAACTGAGTTGCTAATTTGGAAGAAATGACATGTCATTACCTGAAACTGGGCACTGATGCTAGGAGGCTTCTTCTTCGTATGGAGACGAAGCAAAGATTTCGTGCTTTGATCCTGGAGGGTCAGGTTGATCAGGTGCTTTAAAGATTTGACACTGAGTAAACTCTGGGAAAGGGAAGGAGGAAAGGGAAAGAAAAATCATTCTCAAATTACAAATGTAAATATTTTGAATCTTCACAGTCAGTTTTCCCTTTATTTTAGAGTATGAATTATCCTTTCTGCAAGGATAAATTAATTAAATAAGAATTTTTGCATAATTCACTGCATTTGCAAGACTGTTAAGATAATGGGGCCTGAAACTTAAAGACATGATCTCGGTTCTATTGGATTTAGGATTTATTTGGGGAGACAAGACCATACAATATAAACAAGGAAGAAATACAAGATAACACTTTGAAACGTTACAATTTAAGCAGGATTAGTAAACTGCAATTATTTTTACTGGAATAAAGACTTTTAGATGAAATAACTTAAAGGTCTTATGAATTCAAAACCAAACTACACTTTTGCAAAAAATCATTGAAAATTTGCAAATATAAGAAAGGATTCCTAAAGGAAAAACTTTGTGGTCATCCATAAAATTTCTACTAATTGTGCTAGCTAATTCGGAATTCTGAGACAGCATATTTCACAAAATCTCAGAAAAGTAAGGTGATGAAGGGTCCATCCTCTACCTTGGAGTTAATTGCTGTTAATTTTGGTTCATTGTGATAAGAAGGGTTAGCTAAATAATGCCGATTAAGAAAAAGTATGAGATTCTTTAAGGGTAACAAAATAAGCACAGAAGAAGTATATTTAAATTACATGTCTAAACCAATGAAGCTGATTGTGTCCACAGAAAACAACCAACAGGCCTAATGAGATCAAATAGAACTGGTCATAATTATTATGCTGAAAGGATATCAATGGAATTAGTTAAACCAAGATGAATTAAAAAGTTAATGGAGTCTAAGTTCTCCTTTATTAAGCCAGAGGAATCACTGGATCATGGATTTATACCCACTTATTTCATTGTTGAGAAAAATGGGCTCAGAGTGGACAGTGACTTAGCCAAGTGAAAAAGATAGAAAGCAGCAGAGCTAGAGCTAAAATACAGATTTGCTGACTTCAAATTCAGTGTTCTTTCCACTTAAAGAGTGCTGTACACAAATAATATGAAAGAAAAAAAAATCACAAAGAATTAGTAAGACAGAAATGGTTCAAGTATCTCAAGTCTGTTTACATTTGTGTTTAATGAAGAGTTATTTCCAAAGGTAAGTTATACTATGTTCATCTATGATATTTGAAAATAATCTAGCATCGCCTCCATCTTCCATCAACCAATGACACAAAAAGCAATTATTCACTTCCTCCCTATGAAGCACCATACTTTTGTGGCAGATGGGGAGGATAACAATCAGACAGAAAATTTACACGTCCTCAGCTTCCCTGAAATCTTGGAATAAAACAATATTCAATATATCCCAAAAAATTAATAGCTTTATGGGCACCAGTCCAGAATTCCTTCCAGACAAATGGCAGGGCTTAGCCCTAACATCAAGTCTGAAGAAGGCTGGAAGAAAAATCAAATGAAAAAAGAATTCCACAATAAAAAGCTATTATACTTGTGCCAAGACACAAACACAGAAGATGATGACTCCACAATAACTATAATAAGCATTTACCTCAGATAAAAAAAGGCACAAATTCCTTTAGAAACAAAGAGTTTAAGAGTTAAAAAAAATTAATGAAATTTGAAGGGAAATATCTCATAGCTATGTCTTTGGATGTGTGCTGCTTAAAATTTTACTTAACATTTTGATTGGATGAAGGTATTTATCTAATCTAGGACAATTTTTTTAAAAATCTGGTAGATTTAAATCTGGGAGCAACAGTTTAGAATTATGGCTAAATATAAGACAATAAAATATAATAAGGAAAAACAATTCACACTTAGATTTTAAAAATTAATGTTATATATGAGTTCTGTGTGCTATGGCAGCCAATAAAGTTAATGTAATGTTTGGGACATTAAGAGAAGAGATAGTGTCCACAAGCAGAGACATGATAGCTTTCTTCTCTGTCCTACTCAGATCACATCTTTAACATCAAATTCACTTATGCAAGTCAACTTTTTTGTTGGAAAAAATATGTGATGTGGAGAAGAGAAAATGACCATCAAAAAAGTCAACAACATACCAAGCTAATGACAAAAGGTAACACAAAAGAAGGCTGAATTAAGAAGGGTATGATGTTCAGGACCCAGGCTGTAACAACCATGCCATATTCTGCTCTGATCAAACTGTATCTCTAAGGGAAGTTCAGTTCTGAGATCTACAATTTAGGGAAAGCATTTACAGAAGGTTCTATGAAGAGAAATGGGAGTAGAAGTCAAGTCATTCAAGAACTGTTTGACTGGAGAAACTTCAGGGCAGTTATGAAGGCCAGCTTCCAGTAGTGGGTAGGCTAACAAAAGGAAGGGAGATAAAATTTGTTCTGTTTGACCTTGGAGGGAAGAAAAAAACCAAGAAAAATGGATGAGAAACTGTAGGAAAGTAGTTTTTGGCTATAATACACCAGACACTTGCTTAAAACTCATAGCTTCTAATAATCCAAAACTTGAAGGTGCTGAATCAGGAGAAAGTAGGTAATCCACACAACTGATGACTTCAAGTAAGACTGTATGGCCATGTGACTGCTTTTGCTATAGAAGGAATTTTTGGCTACAAGGAAGATGGCCTTTTGACAACCCTTTCCAATGCTCACAATGTATGATAATTACTGAATCAATAGAAAATGAATACATCTATGATTTGGGCTGTTGTGGAAAAACAACTGGAAGGAGGTTCAAGACCTGGGGCTGACAGGTACAGGCTTTTCGGGGTTCTAGAAAGCTCTCTGTTACGCTGCAGAGAAGCTGGCAACCAGGATTAGGAATGATGATTTCCTGGACAAGGAAAAACTACACCTAATAACATCTAGAAAGTAAATATTTTTCTGGAGTTTAAGAGAGATTTAAATGAGAAATGAGAAGAAAGATAAAAAGTTTTTTATCCATATAAATCTGGCAAATCAAATACTGTAGGAAGCGCAGAAAGACTAGAATTGGAACTGGAGGGTTTATGGTCAGAAAGAAATAGCTTCTGCTGGCCAGCCACTTCGAACTGGCTGCCCAAAGGACCATGAAAGTCATCTATGGACTCACACACATATCCTCATTTCAATATATGCAAAGAATTTGACTGCCAGATTTTTCAGTAACAAAAAGAAATTAATGTTCCAATATTTATTTGACAAGATATAGTAAAATGGATGTATTACTCACCTTAGGAAGAGTAGGTTTAGATTTAGAGAATTTATATTTCCTGAAGACAGAAAAATAGAAACAAGAAAAATTAGAACGTGGGATGGCTCAATGTTTAAAAATTAAAAGTTTTCTCATACTTTAAGTTCTTTTTTACCTTTTTATATTGTAAATGCTACGCTTGATTTAAATGGTTTTTTAACTTTAAGAAATAAATGAGGTGGCGCAGTGACCAGAGCACCAGTCCTGGAGTTATAAGGACTTGAGTTCAAATCCAGCTTCAGATACTCAATAATTACCTAGCTGTGTAACCTTGGGTAAGTCACTTAACCTCATAGCCTTGCAAAAACTAGGAAGGAAGGAAGGAAGGAAGGAAGGAAGGAAGGAAGGAAGGAAGGAAGGAATGGAGGGAGGGAGGAAGGAAGGAAGGAAGGAAAGGGAGGGAGGGAATGAGGGAGGGAGGGGGAGAGAGAGAAAGAAAGATGAATAGATATTATAATCCTTATTCTAGGAGGTTTTCACATCTAAGTTGGTGATCAAAGAATATTGAAGGTTAGGGTTTAAGAGGTATGAAAATCATGGTGCTGTGGAAGTCAAAAAAACAAAATTTGTATACTGCTGAGGCATATGAAATCTTGGAAAAGATGACAGTTCTTCATTTGACTTAACATATAATTTCAGAGATCAAAGAATTCTCTGAGACCAAACCAATATTTGAATACTCTTAGGCAGAGATCACATATCAACTTCTCCTCTGGGAGGAAGCCTGTCAGGCTGTGGTTCATAAACCTCACAACCGGCAGGAAGCAGCCCTCTCATCTCTCAGCTGGGCACTTGACAAAGACTCATCTTCTAGGAATACCTAGAACACCTGGTTTGTCTGACTTTGGCCTTCACCTCTGCTGGTGAATGAACTGATTCAATTTACTAGCTTCTTAGGTTCAATATTATATAATTCAAGATCATTTTTAAGCTCTTTGACTTCCAGTTATTTTGATGGCTCTGTAACCTCATTAACTTGATTTTCACCCTTTCCATGGTTCAACAGAGAACAGAAATAGTCACCACTTCAATACTAACAACATGAGAAGGCCATGGGCCCTTTCCAGAAGCTTGCTGCTTCTTGAATTAATAAATATTCCTTGTCTATCCAGGAAGGGGATAGAAGTTGACAGCTTATTCTCTCTGCTGACTGTTGTTCCATTCCAGTCAATGGCAAATGTACTCCTGAAAATATAAGAGAGGAAATTACTTTGTACTTTTAAAAAACCCCCAACAACAACTAGTATTTACATTAAACATTTTAATGTTTACAAAGTTCATTACATCCAGAATAGCTCCTACTCCACATCTATTCCTAATGAGAAAAGTAAAATCTGAACAAAATAGTAAAAAAAATTCAAATAGACATTATGCTGGCAGGTCAAAACTTCAACATGCAGATTAGGCAATTGCACCATGTAAGGCATTGGGGTTGGGGGCTGTGGGGGAAGCAAAGTTGAAGGAAAATATACATCTCTGTCTTCCTAGAGTTCAAAGTCAACCAGATAGGACTATTATTCTTTGTAATACAGATTTTTTTGTATCCCTCCTTCATTCCCGCGAAATCTCCTATCCAGATTTAAAGGAGAGGGATCAATTAGGAGGCTAGTGCAGAAAAGCAGGAAGCAGGGGGAGGAGGCCTTTAATATAGAGGCTATGGAAATGGAGAGGAGGCAGAGGAGACATGGTGGAGGGGGCCAAGGCAATGTGGGCCAACTCGGGAGATAGATGAAGTGAGAGAGCAAGGAGGTGAGGATAAATTGAAGAAACTGGGGAGAGTGGAAACTAAGAAAATGGATGGAGAGGTGTGTGGGCATCCATATTTGCTCTATAGCATATACTGGAAGAAGGACCAGACTAGAATCGAGTTCTACTTATCCAAGAATTGTGAAACTTGGGACAAATCATCTCTGTTGACATCAATTTAACATAAAGGGGTTAAACTGAGGATTGTAATCACTAAATGATTTTAGGGTTTTTACTAAAAACAGAAGGAACAAAGCGAAACAAAAGAAGAATGTAGTTTAATTCTAAGGGAAAATAGAATTGTGCTGAGTATCGGAAGCTAGGTCTTTTCTTTGAACTCCACACATACCATTCATTATATTAACTCACTATAACAATGAAAGGTTTTATTAGTAAATCTGCAATTAAATTTTAATGAGATGATCACTATTTACAAGGCTTAACACATTAACTTAGATATTTTAATGTTTAATGACAATATGTAAATTAGGAGTCATTTAAAATGCAAAGATGATTTTTTTTATTTTCAAGTGACTCAAACATTTAAAACCTGTAATCCAAAAGCTGAATGAACTTCCTAAATTCTGAAAATAGATTATGTTGACTTCATGTGAGTTATTTATATAAACTTAAGGTTTTCCAGATTTTATTTGCCAAATGCTCAGAAAGCCTTGGATACTTGGAACCTGACAATTCTTTTTCTTGAGAATTGTCTATTCAATTTATTATCCCCATTTCATTTGTGAAAGCTATCAGAAATGAGAAAAGGAAAGATTGCTCCCCCTTTTTGTATTTAAATGCTAAATTTCTACTATTTCTTGTTGCTATTCAGTTATTTCAGTCATGTTTGACTCTGTGTGACCCCGTTTGGGGTTTTCTTGGCAACAAAACTAGTGGTTTTCTATTTCCTTCTCCAGTTCAATTTACAGAAGAGGAAAATGAGACAAACAGGGTTAAATGACTAGTCCAGGATCCCTTAATTAGTTAAGTGTCCAAAGCCAGATTTCAACTCAGAAAGATGAGCCTTCTCAGGTCCAGGAACTAGAAGACTTCCATCTCTCCCTGATCATTTCTGTGTTTCCTAAAAGGAATAAAAAATCCTTACCCTTGGGAGTACACGCCTTGAAGATCAGACAGAGGTGATCTGGGGCTTTTCCTTGTCATACCTAGTATGTCAAAATAAAAATATTCAATGTTACTGATGTGAAAAAAAATCTCAAATGCATTAAACAATCTGTAAACTGCAAAACAAGTAAATTAAAACTTTGTCTTGAAAGACAGAAATATAAACGCAAACGTGACCATAAGACTAATGTTCACTTCTGAATGCTAACTAGGCCAATTAGGGAAATTAAAAACAAATAATTTATTCTGTGTCTTAATGGCACTGGGTCAAAGAGAATACTAGATAGAAGGTTTCAAGGCACAGGAATCATTTTCAAGAATCTAGTCAGGCAATTTCCTTGGCAACATTTTATCAATAAACCAAAGGTGACCAATTTAATCACTTTTATATGTGGAAGGGAATTGTGAAATGGGACTAGAAGCCAATTTTCTTAACTTGGTTTAAAGTTCTTTCTTCCATACAATGTTATTCGCATTTCTTTTTCATTTCTGAGTTGAATGGCTTGTCATGATTTTAAAAGCTCTGACTCCCTTTCAATCATGAGAAAAAATAAAGCAACGATTTTACAAAAAAAAGCTAGGTGCCAATTTTAATAGCATTCAAAAAAACCCTGATTCAAAAAAGCTGATATAAAATAACAAATGTTCCTTGTTTTACTTTTCATCCTTTCCTTCATTCCTAAAAAAGACAAATGATAAAGAGTATGCAAATGTTTTTCTTCTTTCCAGTGTTCAAAAGGATGTTAAAAATTAATGGAGAGTTTAATATCAACAATCTGTGGAGCTGATTGATGAACACTATTCTGATTAGTCATGTTGAGGGCTGCTACATATTTATAGGGATTACTAATTTTCAAAGAACACGATACAATAAAGCCAGTCAATACATAAATGCCTACTCTAAGGCAGTCTCTGCTTTCATGGGGTTTAATAATCTAATGATTTCAACAACAGTAAACAAACATGTACAAAGAAGCTACACATGGGATCTATGACAGAGTGAAGACACTAGAATTAAGGAGAGTTGGGGAAAACTTCCTAGGGAAGATGGGGATTTAACTGGTATCTAAAAGAAAGTTAGGGAAGACAATAAGCAGAAATAAGGGGAGAGAGCATTCTAGGAATGAGGGCCTGGAGCCCAGAGCCCAGTGTCAGCAGCTCTGAGAGTATTGGGAATAAGGCAGAAGAAGAATGGAAAAGTGGATGGAAGGTTAGGTTATGAGGGGCCTTGAATGAATTGTTAATTCTTGAATGAGATATTAAGAAGTCAATGGAATTGGGGGTGGGGGGGAGAATGACCTGGTTGGACCTGCAATTTAGGGAAAAAACCATGTTTGTAGCTGATTGGAAGTAGAATGTGGGCCCATGAGGAAGGAGGAGAGACTTGAGGCAGACAAGACCCAACAGTCTGTAATGTAAATATAATAGTCCTAGAGTGAGGTGAAGGGGACCTCGATCAGAACGGTGGCAGTGTCAGAGGAAAGAAGGAAGCATGGCCAAGAGGTGTTGCAAAGGTGAACTAGGCAGGTCAGAGAGTGAGGAGTCCGGGAGGACATCCTGGGCTGGAAGGAGAGTGTTGCATTTAGTAGCCATAGGGAAGACGGGCAAAGGGAGGGTGTTGAGGAAAACAATGAATTTGATGGAGGTTAGAAATGAGAAGTGGGATAGAGATGATCTTTATGGAGGTTCAGAATAACCGGACATGCAGGTATGGTCAGATGTGGGAATGTGAGTCACTGAAGGCATAAAAGTATGTGTAATATGAAACAGATTTATGTTTTTGGAATAGCTCATCTTGCCAGGTCTTAATGCCAGTTATACATTAAAGGGCAGCATTTTCTTGTCTCCAGAAGCAGTGATGATTTGTTGGAGAGGACACTGTAAGCAAGTAGACCAGCTAGAAAGTACTAGAGTAGCCTAGAGTAACTGGTCTAAGATTGTACAAACCAGGGCGGTCCAACCTCACTTTTAAAAGTTTTTATTGAAACGGCAGACAACAGATTTTGATTTGCCATTTTAGGGAGAGCTCTGTGATAGCATTTAGTTAACCCATAGGGGGGACATAAAATTGTACTGTGGCAGCATTTGGGGCTGTCCTAGTATAGACTATAATCCTTTAAAATCGTTAGGGAAATAACTGTGAGCTTTCTAGAATTCTAATGATTCTATTTTTCTTATATAACAGAATGCAGAGGAGGAAACAAACCAGAGAGCAATTTTAAGAAGCCCTTAGAAAACAGTAGTTCATAATATGTCCCCAAATCAATAAAAACTGTTCTTACCCTTCAACCCAGCAATTCCAATTCTAGGCCTATCTCCAGAAGAAATCATAAAAATTGGGGAAAATCCTACATGTTCCAAAATATTCATAGCAGCTCTTTTTATTTTGGCAAAGAACTGGAAATTGAGGGGATGCCATTAATTGGGGAAATGGCTCAACAAGTTATGGCATATAAATTATGGAATACTATTGTTCTATAAGAAACCATGAATGGTCAGACTGTAGAGAAGCATGGGATGAATTACAGGATCTGATGCTGAGTGAAGGAAGCAAAACCAAGAGAACGTTCTGTACATTAACAACAGCACTTGTGAGTTGATCAGCCTTGATGGATGCAGCTGCTCTGAGAAACTCAGTAGCTGGGACAATCCTGGAAGACCTGTTATGGATAATGCTATCCCATCCAGAGGAAGAAAAACAAAAAACAAAACCAAACAAGAAAAATCCTTCAGAATCTAAATCAACACTACATTCACTTTCTAACAAGTTCTCTTATGTATTTCTTTCCCATCTCATGGTTTTCTTTCTTTTCCCTAATTCCTCATACTGAAAATGATTATTCTGTAAATATGTTGAACACAAATGTGTATGTACAATATTCACCTGCCTTTTCACTACTGAGGGGATGGAGGTAGGGAGGGAGGGTGGAAGGAAATTATGTAACTTAAAAATATGCATGTGGATGAATGCTGAAAAACTCTTTTAACATGTAACTGGAGAAATAAAACAATAAAAAAGTAGTTCATATTAACAGTGAAAATAGAAATTATTTTTTAAAAAGACTGAAAAGATAGAAGGGAACAGAACAGAAAAGCATTCATGGAGAACTTATCATATATTTTTCAATGTATTAAGTACTAAGATTACAAATATAAAATAGTCCTTGTCCTAAAGGAAGGGGCGGGGGAGATAGGGTTCAGCATCAAGCTCTGGTCCAAAGCTTGGTGGGACCTAGGAAAAGAGGGTTGGAAAGGATTCATGAGGATACCAAAAGAATGGGAAGTTTTGGTTGTAGGAATGGAGAAGAGCTTAAGGTTTTGTTTCTGGATAGGTTGGTGGAGAATGAGGAATTTGGTTTCAGGCATCTACAGAATAGTTTCAGGTGATGGTGGTAGAAGGTTTCTCTTCTAGTGAGTGCAGGAGTAATCAGAAGCTTGTTTATTTTCCTTCCCCCACCCACTCTTACTAGATGAATCCATCATTCTTATAAGAGCAAGATAGGTCCTGCTGGGCTTAGAGCAGGTATAGATTACAATTTATTAAAATATTTATGGAAATAATTGGGAGCTTTCTAGAATTTCTAAAGATTCTATTTTCCTTATATAACAGTCATTACAGATAATTTGGAAAGTCTGTCATTAAGTAAAGACTTGACTAGAGTCCATGTGCTTAAGTATCATTGAGTTATTTTTTGAACAAAACTGTGCTTAATTCTGCAGAGTTCAGCTTTGCAAGTTTGTTAAGATCTAGATCAAAAAATAGCAGAAGGGGTGGCTAGGTGGAGCAGTGGATAGAGCACTGGCCCTGGAGTCAGGAGTACCCAAGTTCAAATCCGGCCTCAGACACTTAATAATTACCTAGCTGTGTGGCCTTGGACAAGCCACTTAACCTTCATATAGTGAAACAATACTTTGTAATTATACTTACCTTGATACAACTAATTTGTACAGTCAAATAAAAATATAAGAAATTTTTTAAATGTTTCTGAAGAGATTTCCTGTCCTCAACTATTTTCAGACACTGATATTGCAAAATTCTTTCATGTGAGGTTTAAAAAATGTATACAGTATTTAAAACATTGAATTTCATAATTAGGAAACTGATACTCTAATTACTTAAAAAATATTCATTAGATTGGGCAAATAATAGTATAATTTATCCACTATGTAGACAGTACCAACAGGGGTAGGTTCTTCATATCAAGCAATGCTTAGTACAACCTATTATTTTCAGGATGGTAGGAATTCAGCAAAGATAGATACAGATTAGGCAAAAGAATCTAATTTTCATTCAAAATGAGTTAATCAAGTAACAAAAGTAAAGCAATGGAAATGGACACCAAGGGCATTTCTCCACCCAGTTTGCAAATAAATGAGCATCTGATATTTAACAGAAATAGCTGAAGTAATTCTGATATTTTTCCTAGAAATGAAACATTAAAGTGACAGACATGTAATTAATTTCAGTAGGTTTCTAATTAGATTTCATCAAATTAATTTTTAGGTCAATCAAACTGTGATTGCATTTACTATAAAAATGCAAAATAACAATGCTGTTACTTTGAAATAGGCTTAATTTGGCAATGTAGTACAATAGGTCAGATAAAAGAATATGAACAATTTTCATTTCTTCTTTGCAGTAAAAACAAAAACAACCTAGCAATATAGAAAATATTACTGATTTTTAGACATTATTGGACTACTTAGGAGACTAACTGGAAATAGCTATTCAGGAATTAGAGAGGTAAATAGGAGAAACACAAAAGGATTTGAAAAATCTGTTCTACCTCCATGCTGGCAATTTCACTTTTTGTTATATTTTTAAAATACTGGAAGCCTATCTCAAGAACCTCTGACCTATCCTTGGGTAGAATGCTCCTGGTTTCCATTTCTTGATGTTTGCATGATGTCAGAGAAGAAAATGGAATTGGGAGCCTTACTGTACTTTGCCGCCTTGCATGTCTGAAGAATCTGTAAGCTCCTCTGATGGACTGGGTGTTGGAGAAAGTTAATACTATCCATATTTTTCAAATTCACAGATGGAACTGCATCATCATTCCCTTAGGAAGCAAAAGAAAAAAAAAACGGAAAGAGGCAACAAAAGAGTTAAGATCAATGCTGCCAACCATTTGAGGAGCATATGGATAGACCACTTGTTGGAGAAATTATGTAAAGAACAGAATTTCTATTTGCTTGCAGAAATTACAAAAATATATTCATAGATCAAAGGTCCTGTTTGGTTACCTCATTAGGACAGGTATTCCCTTCCTATTAAATGATGATATAATTAACAACTCTATAATCCCAAAATTAATTTGTAGCACTATATATCATTCTGTGTTACAAAAAATTAAATTGGAAAACAGAATGAAAAATGAACCCTGTTTTTATTAACCATTTGATATGTGTAAGTACATGGTTGGCAGCACTGAAAGAAATGCTAACTAGATCCCAAAGAGAAATATAACCTAATTTACCAAAAGTTATGTGGTTTATCCAAAAATCCAAAAGTTAATATAATAGATTTAAGTACCCCATGGTCAGTAAAGAAACAAAATAGGGGAAAAAAAGCATGTGTAATTGTTATATTTGAGATATATATTTATAGAGAGAATAAATATATATGTTTAGATCCAAAGTCTGAGCTACTAAAGCTATTAATTTATATCACTTTTATCAAAAAGTTGGGTAGAAAATAAAGTAAGATAGGAATGATGGCTGGAGGGAAGAGGCGATATTAAGGCCCACTAGGAAATAGAACACAGTTTGATACACCATACCCCAATTTGAACCATTCAAGAAGCATGCTAATCAAGCCAAGAAGAAGGAAGATAATTAAAAGAAGGAATTCTACCCAATGCAATTCAATAAACATGTATTATGCGCCTACTACATAAGAAGACAATTTTAGGGGCAGCTAGGTGGTGCAGTGGATAGAGCGCTGGCCCTGGAGTCAGGGGAACCTGAGATCAAATCCAGCCACATTTGAGACTTACTAGTTGTATGACCCTGGGCAAGTCATTTAGCCCTAATTGCCTAGACCAAAAAAAAAAAAAAAAACAAACCCACCACCAACAACAAAACAAAAAAAAGCCAAAACACTTCCACAAAAACAAACTTCAACAATTCAATATGGAGATATGGTCAGGGATAAGGAGGGTATTAAGAGATATATTCCAAGATATATTCCAAGAGAATAACTCTTGGAATTGGATATAAAAAAAAATTACACTAATTATATCTGTCTTTTTAACAGCTAAATTCCAAAACCCTTACAATGAAATATAAAGAAAAATATAATGAAAGCTAATTTTAAAAATCCTACATGCTTTGGTTTTGCCAAGAACTTAAATCAAGTACTTATAGGAAAAGTAGAAAATATAAGAGGTTCATCACTGCAATAGTGAATTTAAAAGGATTAAATTAACAACTTAATAATGACTTGTCAGTAGTTTAAAGCAGGTTTTCCAAGTAATGCAGAATGATTATTTTTACATCTCCAGAGATGCAGCATCAACCTTCTGGTTAGGGAAGAACTCTGTTCTAGGAAGAAAAGGACTAGGAAGCTGATAAACATGACCACATTGATGGCAGGAAAATACACTAAGAAATAAGGTACAAGACTTTAAGGGAGGGGTGGCGAGGTGGTACAGTGGATAGAGCACCGGCCCTGGAGTCAGGAGTACCTGGGTTCAAATCCGACCTCAGACACTTAATAATTACCTAGCTGTGTGGCCTTGGACAAGCCACTTAAACCCACTACATTGCAAAAAAAAAAAAAAAACTAAACTAAAAAAAAGACTTTAAGGGAGCTTGGAAGAATTTTCTTAAAGAGAGTTTTCATTCAGAGAAGCAGCTTCACACAGTTAAATCCCATCTCTTCTTATCCTCTTTGAGAAAACAATAGGAAATGCTGAAATTATGAAGTTTCCTTTACCAGGGTAAATCTGCCATAGCAGATTGCCAATGATATGTTAAGAAATTCCTGAACTGAAGTTGAATACAATTAAATGCATTGAAACCCCCAAGGAAAGCATGGCAGTGCTTTATGCAGCACATTTCCAGAGAAATAGATTGGAAGACAATACTTAAAGGGTTCTAGGCCTACCAGACACATCAAGCAGAGTATTACCAACACCTGTCAGGCTCAACAGTCTACATTTTGCAAATAATCAGGTTGCATTTATTTAAAAAATAAGATATTGGGCATTTAAAAAAAAAAATATATATATATATAATGAGTATAAATATATATATAAATGAGTATATATAAACATATATATGAGTATATATAAACATATATATATATATAAATGAGTATATATAAACATATATATATATATAAAATAATTGTGTTTAAATGCTGATATACTTCTAAGATTGCAAGTAGATTAATTGATTATTATTACCTGGAACCATTATTACTTTCTGTGTCCTTTGATAAACTTTAGTAGTAGTCATTTGTATATAAATTTAGCAAATGTACCTTATTTAATTCTTATTTTTTAGTGTTCCCTTAATATTTACAATTTTATTTTTACTTATTTATGGGAATGACGATTGGATATTTAAAAAAAAACCCTTCCATGTTATTCACCCCTATTTTGTAAATAAAATTTAAGGCTTTAGTGGGGTTGTGGGGATCATTGGACAGGGATCAGCACTAACATCCTTGGATAAAGAACACTATTCTACTTAGGATGAGTTAAGGATAAAATCTGGAAGTGTGGTTTCATTAGAGTAGGGAAATCCTAGATAAAGAAGCTTCTACCACTCAAGAAAATCACCCCTACTCTGTAGCTCACTATCTTAGCAAGTGGTCAACAGCTCTATCAGTTTAAGTGACCTTGCCTAGGAATTGCACAGCGAGCATGAGTCTGAGGCAGGAATTGAACACAGGCCTGATCTCTAGTTACCATGCTTTAATGTGCCTCTGTATAACTGCATCAAGTTAGCAGATTCATCCTTATCTTTTTTATCAAAATCACAAATCAACATTGTATCATTCCATTTTGATTTTAAGTTGCATCCCGGATTCCACAAGTACTTCTTATATTCAACCAAACAGTTCAGTCTCTTAAGCTGGTGTACAGATTCTCCACCTTGCTCTTCCCTCCCTGGAAATGATTTTGGAAAGCTTTCATTACCCTTTCTTCCATTCCCATCTTGTTGGCCCTTGGTCAGGGCCCTTGGATCCCATGCAGATCTCCATCCAGGCCTGTCCAATCCTTTGGCAACAAATGGTTTAATCTTATTCCTCAAATAAAATCTTTTGTTTCTTTCAGCAAAAGGCATGTTTAAAATGTCATCTACTTTAGACCATATATGAATGGGACACTACCCTTTTAAACTCTCACAGAGTTAACTACTATTTTTAAGAGGGTACTTTAACCCAAATTTAACTATGAATAGTAGAATTTTCTACAATGTAACAAAATATGAAAAATTTGTGAATCATTGGGAAATTTTCTTTTAAGAGGAGGGTTAGAGCAGAAGCATTGGTCCTGGCTCCTGGCCCAGAAAAACTTCTAGGAAGAGAAAGGAAAAACTTGAATCTTTTAATTTAATACTCTAATTATGAATATAAATAATCAATTATGATGTGTTACAAATATCTAAGAATTAGGTTTTTCACATTTTTCTTTCAGAAAAAAATGATTTTACATTTAGAAGGCTTAGTTTAACTGCCCAACAAATCAGATGGTAAGCTCAATTAAAGACTGAGGCAAACTGTAACAGATATTAGATCCCAGAGCTAGAGCAAACCTCAGAGGCTCTAAGTCCAATCCACTGCTTTTAAAGTTAAGAAAAATGAGGTTGAGGGAGCTAGTAAGACTTGTCCAAGGTCCCACAGCAAGAGGATATGAACCCAGGCTGCCTGAATCCAAAGTCAGTAAGCGCTCCCTTGTATTCTCTCCCACAGGAGGATTCCCACAAACAGCAAGTTCGACTAGATTCAAGACCTTAAGAGTCAGAGGCCTGCCAGCCAGTGTGCAGATGGGTCACTACTTTCATTTTATTACCACTGCAGGACCCCATGAGAACCACATTTCTGACTAACTTCAACAGTGAATTTATCAGTGACAATTTGTATATTAATGAATGGCTTGAAAGGATAGACACTTTGGAAAAAAGTAGGCAAAACATCCACCTTGTTCAATTGTTATTCAAAGACCATAATTTAATAGATTCCTTTATCACAAATGGTCAAAAAAATTTTCATTTTTCGCCTCAAAACCAGTTTTATCCACTATTCAAGGTTCCTGGGATTATTATAATAGTCAATAAATATTTAATAGAATGAACATCTTAACACAAATCTATAAAAATGAATATAGATTAAAAATGAAGCTAAGTAGGATACTAACATCACTTACCAATTTTCTTTTGAATACCTCTTTCGCGGGCCTCCCTGAATGCAATCAAGGCTCTGAAAAAAGCTCGAAGAATTGCCCAGCGAAAAACAGCCACTGGGTCAATCCCTATCAGTCCACAAATAAAGGCACTGTTGCTACTTCTTAGCAGAGCTACAATATCTGGACGCATGTGATCAGTATTTTTCTCTCGAAAATCCTAACGGGGAAAAAGAAGAGCTAATATAATATTTTGATGCCTATTAAAGCCTTTCTGATAAGTTAACCAATTTATCAATCAAGCAACAGACAATGATAAAGCACCTCATGTGAACCAGGCACTCTTCTAGGTACTGCACAAATAAGAACAAATGAAAACAATCCCTACATTCTATCATGGAATTCAGCATAATACAACAAAAATTCAAGGTTATTAAATGAGAGCGGCAGGGGGATCCTAGCCATCGGGGAGTCCCAAATATGCTTCAATATGTATCCAAGGCCATCATTTCTGCACTAGGACGTGGAAAGCATGTTTTATCATGAGTCCTTTGCAGCTCTGATGGCTGTGTTGTGAGTTTCTGAGTCTTTGAGAATTAACTGCCCTGACGGTATTATATAAAGTGATTGTATAAGGAGATTTCCTGGTTCTCCCTTCACTCCTTCATTTAAGGCTTCCTAGTTGTTCTCAAACTATCATTTGTATCATTTCTTATAAGACTAAAAATGTTTCATTATGTTCATATTCTATCAGCCATTCCTCGATTGAGAGATATCCCATCAGTTTCCAATTCTTTGTTATCAAAAAAGAGCTGCTATAAATATTTTTGATTGTATGGTATTTTTACTTCCTTTTTTCACATCTCACTATAGAAACTGATCTAGCAGCAGTATTTTAATACGTCACTGAGTATGTACAATTTAATACTTTTGGGGCAAAACGGCAACTTGCTTTCCATAATAGTTAATGGTTCTACCAACAGTATATTATTAAAGCAATTGTTTTTTCACAACTTCTCATTTTCTTTTTTTCTCAATTTTGCCAATCTGACGACTGTAAAAGAAAGAAGTGGATGCAATGTAGACAACTTTTTCAATGAGTTTGGTTTAGAAAGAGTAGAAATATGGTTGAAAGTTTAAGGGGATGATAAGGGTCTCTTGTTGGTTAACCGTTTACATGGTGAGTCATATTCAGTCCAGTTTTTCAGGACCTCATTTGGGATTTTCTAGGAAAAGATAGAGGAAGGAAATAGGCAAAACAGTGTCACACAGCTAGTAAATGTCTACAGTCATCACCCAGTTACTTTGGCAAGCAGCTAATGAAGGTGTTTTGTTTTTTATTTTAAAGGAAGAGAGAACTTTAAGAATAATTTTATTTAATTTTATTTTTACTTTGAATTTAAACAAACCAAAAACAATCATTTCCATATACATACACACATACATATATACATGTGATATGTGTATATATATATGTATATATAAATATGTTTATACAAGACCTTGTGAGTCTCCATTTTACAATGCTTTAGAATAAATATTTGTTGAATTTTACACTTTAGCTTCAAAATAGTCCTGTTTGTGGTTTGTTCTGAACTTAATTCTGTTCTCTTCCATATATTTAAAAATATTTTAATAATGAACCCTCTTTTGGGGGAACCAATACTGCCTGTCCTCTCTCCCTCCTAACTGTATCCCCCAGTTAAAAAATTAAAAACCCTAAAAAAATAAGGAAAAAAACCAGTAAGTTTGGTCAAGCAAAATGAATCCACATAGTGAAATTTGCTTGAGTCTATCACCTCTCTAGAAGGAGGTAGGTAAGATGCTCTATCATAGGTCAGAAAATACAGCTGCTCATAGCATTGAGGATAATACTTAAGTTACTCAAAGTAGGTTTTCTTAATAATGTTTCTATCCTTATAAAAATTCTTCTGGAGCTTCTAATTTAGCTCTGCATCAGTGATTCCTACCCAAGACTCTGCAATCATTTCTTACATGGATTATCATCATCACTGCATTTCTATAAAACAACCAAAGTGGTCATTCTACAGAAGAGAGAGCCCCTCCTTTGGATTTTAACTTTTTTGCTTTTTTTCTTACTTTCCTCTCCCTATCTTCCATTAAAATTGGAAAGTTTATTTTGCTTGCAATTATTCCTTCCCAAGCATTATCCTCCATATTAAATATCAAATTTTATTACTCTTATATCCTGAAAGTATGAGCAGAGAGAGAGAGAGAGAGAGAGAGAGAGAGAGAGAGAGTGTGTGTGTGTGTGTGTGTGTCTGTGTGTGCGCACGCGCGCATAACATGGGCATGGTCAACCTCCCCTCATTCAATTAGAGGAGGAGAATCATCAGATGCCTATTCCCCTTTTGAATATTCTCCTTAAACACTTCAATGTTCACAAATAGCCAAGTTTTACCCCCTTATTGATCCTTTCTGTACTGCTTTTTTCCTTTTCTCCTCCCATCTTCCTTCACAAATCTAGGTGGGGGCCTCATCAGAGAGCTGGTCAGAGCCTGAGATCCTTAGGAACCCTGGGTTTCTGGGATGAGCTGTGCTCCCAGAAGGTTACTGCTGCACCCAAAAGAACAACAGAATCCCCCCAAAGACTTTGCTCAGGGTTTACAGGCAGAGCTTCTGCAAGGAGTCCCCCTTGTCTAGAAATACAAAGTCTTAAGATAGGGGCTTTGTGGTGTCCCATTTCTCACTACCCTTGGATTGCAGTTCTGGGGTGGCAGACATAATTCACTAGAATTTCTCAAAGGATTTCTCCATTCCACTGGTCTTGAATTCCCAATTTGTGGCTGGACGAGGCTGTGGGGATCTGGGAAGCATGCTGCCCCTAGTCCTCTCTTTGCAAGTTAAGGAACAAGCATCCATTTAAGCACTCAATAAGTGCTGAGCCTGGAGCTCCAGCTGCTACACGCAAAAAGAAAAGAGTCTAATGGGTAGAGAGGAGCGAGAGAAGAACACCTGGAGCAGACATCTAGAAAGTTGGAAGCCCAGTCCAGAGGGGGAATCCAGGTTGCCTGGCTTAGGCTTCTCCCAAAAAGTGAGGAGCCAGGAGGACAGAGGAATGGTCCTGGGTGACAAGGGGGCAGGGAATGATGGAAGTGGCAGGGAGATGAGACCCCAACCAGATTTTCCCTGTACTAACCCAGAACTTCAAAAACAAAATGTAGTAGTACTATCAGCAGGCAGAAAAGATGCAGGACTCCCCTGAGGTCCTGAGGAGGTGCTAGGGAGAAATCAGAGCTGAAGAAGAGTGTGGAAAAGTCAGAAAGAGAGCTAGGAGCCAAATGAAGATGGCTGGATGAGGCCCCTCCCCAAAGGAAGCCCCCAGGTGAACTTCAGGAGGAGGAGGAAGCAAGCACCACAAAATCATCTTCCAGGGTAAGAAGATGACAGAGCTCCAGAAAGTGAAAGGCCCAGCCCAGAAGGGAATGGCTGAAGACAGGACTCAGAGGATCAATACAGAGGGGAATCCGAACAGGACTGAGAAGTCAGGAAGGGATCAAAGGAAAAGGGCACCTCTTCGTCAAAGACTGGAGAAAAGAAGTCAAAGTAGGAAATGATCTGAAGAGGTTTGATAAAAGAAAAATTGGAGAAGAGGGAACTCCATATTAATGTTCTTAATTTTTTCAGCAAATTAAAGGGTTCAGAAGTCATGGGGAGTGGGGGAAGAGTGTGGGATGTCTAAGGACAGTATAAAAGGTTCTGTAGAGAACAAAGTAATGGACAATCTTGCTTCAGTGAGCACCCAATTGAGGCTGGATAATCTAAATTTGTATTTTGCAGTCAGTTTGATTGTAAGATTTTCTCCATCTGTTTTCAGTAGCTTGTGACTATGAGCAGAGGAAAAGGGTGGGATTAATCTAGGGCTGAGATTTCGTAAAAGGAAACTGATGATAAGACAAGATGGAAAAGGATTCAAGAATAGAAGAGACAATAGGGTTGAAATGACTACTGGGTCGAAATTAGAGGAGGAAAATTAAACCAGCATAAGGATAATGGCCAGAGAAAGTACTAAGAGTGGAAGGAGGTCTTGATTCAGGACAAATAATAAATAGGTTTAGGAGAAAAGTAGAACATACTTGTTAGTAATGGTGAGATCTTATATTCTGATCTGTTACTTAGGAGGAATAGAGGGAAGAGATTTAAGGAGATCGAAGAATTGGGAAGTTGGGAGTTTGTGTGAAAGAATGTTAAATATTAAACAAGAATATTCAAATATCCTAGTAAAAATATTGAAAGGATATAAAATGTAATGCAGGTGTTGAACTCTTTGAAAAAAGGGGTCACTGTATTATAGACATCAAAATCTTGTTTGGAGAGAAAATTTTGATAGAGTGGACTTCAAAGGAGAAAAGGGAGAAGCTAGAAGGGACATCAGACATAAGGAATATCATGATTCTCTTTGAAGTATGCCAAGGGGTGGGAAGGAAAGTACTGAGGGGATCATCAATCTTTCTAGTTCTAGGCTGCCACTTGGTTGTCCATGTTGCCTAATCCATTAGACAGAGTTTCTTAAAGCAGAGACTGCCTTTTGTTTTTCTTTGTGTCACCAGCACTTAGGATAGTGCTGTGCACATTTATTCTTCTTACTACATGTGTATTGACTGTCTAGAGGTGACAGTGATGGAAAAGTCTGGCAAGACCTCCAGGCAGGTCCTAAAAGCCTGGTGACCAAGGAGAAGAGAAAACAAGAACAGTCTGAGGGCCACGCCATCTGAGCAGGGCAGAGGCCACAAGCTGGATGGTGTTATGGGAACAGTGAGGGTATTATGGAACACACACACGATTTATCTCATGGGGCTGTTTTGGTGCTGGAAAACTTAGAGCATTACAAAATCATGAATTATTATAATTAACACTGATCAGAAGGGGCTGTTCCAAGACATAGAGACCTGGCCCATTTTAAAGGTAGGAACAAGCTTGGAGATTTTTAACAATTTTAAAGTGGCTGACATTTCATTTTGTTTTCAAGGTGTGGAAATCAGTTTGCTCTTTTCCAAATGTTTTTAAAAGGGGAATTTGCCTCATAAAAGACCCACCCAGGAGAAGACAATATGTATGTATGTATGTTAAGAATGTGAATATATCATACTACGTTTTGTGCACCCGTAACCTTTCTCTTTTGAAAATGTGCTACAAGTAGTGGGGTCATTAAGTTCAAAATTAAAAAAAAAAACAAAACCATGAGGTTAATTAAAAAATTCTCTCTCTTCTGGTTTTTGTTTGTTTGTTTATTTTGGACCCAGCATGCTGGACTAGGTATGAGACTGCTCTCAAAGAACATAAGCCAGATTTCAGGGAAACCTGGCACTGGGACAAGCAGATGTGAGAAAATTATGGGAAAGGAAAGTCCTAGTATCTAAGGGGCTTTTGTGTTATACTCCCCTCTTACACATTCTTGAAAAGAGACACCAGATTGACAAAAACAGCTGTGCCTACATGAGCAAAAAGCTCCTGAAATCAAAGAGAATTAATGCAGAAATAAATTGAGTGATCAAATATCATCATATTGATTAAAATCATATTCTTTTGAAAATGTTTCTAAATTATGACTAAGGAATCAGGAGTATAAGCAGTGTACTGATTACTGACCTTGACACCATATTTCACTTTTCCAGCATAATGATTTATAATAAAGGCAGGCTCCATCACTGCTGGAAATTCAATGCAAGAGCTTCCTTCATGTTGGAACTTAAACTTGTCCAATAGTGTCTGATTTGTAGCTTGTGGAAAACTGAAAATAGAAGATTGAAAGCAGTTTTAATTCAGGATTTCAAAGTTTTAAATAATGACGATGCCTAACAAATTTAAGTTTTGTCCTTTAGCTTAGTTATTTTTCAGTTGTTGATGACTTCTTATGATCTCATTTGGAATTTTCTTGCAAAGACACTAGAGTGGTTTGCCAATTCTTTCTCCATCTTACTTTACAGATGTGGAACCTTAGGCAAGCAGGGTTAAGTTACTAGCTGTGTGACTTTGGGAAAGTTAACTCTGACTGCCCCACATCCAGGGGCCATCTATAGTCATCCTGATCCATTATCTGGCCACTGAACCCAGATGGCTCTGGAGGAGAAAGTGAGGCTGGTGACTTAGCACAGCACCCCCTCAAGTCCAGTTCATATACTTGTCATGGCATCACTTCCCAGATGTCACGGTCCTCTGAAAATGAAGGATGCCGGGGGTGGCTAGGTGGCGCAGTAGATAGAGCACCAGCCCTGGAGTCAGGAGTACCTGAGTTCAAATCTGGTCTCAGATACTTAATAATTACCTAGCCATGTGGCCTTGGGCAAGCCACTGAACCCCACTGCCTTGCAAAAAAAAGCAAAGCAAAGCAAAGCAAAGCAAAGAAAATGAAGGATACCAAAGGATCCTACAGTTAGTGTCTGAAGCTGAGTTTGAATTCAGGAAGGTGAGTCATCTTGACTCCAGTCCTGGGGCTCTACCTACTGCACTTGGCTGTCCCACAATTCTAAGGACTCAATATCTCACAAAGCATTATTATGATCATCATCATATTTGATCCTATTTAATCTGCACAACAATCCTTTTAAGGATATAGGCAAACGGTATAAGCCTGACCTTAAAAACATGGGAGGAAAAGGAGGTTAATGGAGATTGTGATTTACCCAGCATCACAATGGTACTAAGCAGGGATATTCAGGACTCAGTGCAGGTCTTTTGATTGAGTCCAAATACACTGTGACGCATTCACTATTAAAAAAAGCAAAAGCAACAAAGAACCAACCCAGATAAAAAGAGAAATAAGTCCTAGAGACCATAAAAAGCCGTCTGGGTCTCAGAGGAAGCCATGGCTTTGCTGTCCCATATTTAGAGTAACTGAGTGTATTCTAGACCTGACCCCAATCAGCTGTGGGAGCTTTAACCTCTGCATTTGTCTATAAGGGCTCATTCTGACTGTAATAACTTCATGGAGTTATTTAAGATGTAAAATGCTTTTAAAACCTGAAATTGCAATAGAAATGCCAACTATAATTATATAATAGTTCTCTAGGCAATTCTGTAACTAAAAAATGGAACTATACAACCTCCTTTCCATTCTTTCATGCCTAGGCAAAAAGCAATTTATACAACTTTAATTCTGACTATTTAATATTATACTTAGGCAGCTAGGTGACAGGGCCTGGAAACCGAAAGACCTAAAAAGCTTAGTAACTGTGCGACCCTGTGTTTGCCTTAGGCCAATGGAGAAGGAAACCAGTATCTCTGCCAGAAAACCTCATGGACAGCATTGGTGAGCTATGATCCTCTGGCTCATGAAGAGTTGGATATGACTTACAATAACAACAAATAATATATATACCTGGTTAAAATGCATATATGAATATAAGTTTATTTGAGCTTTCAAAAAAGAAATCTATTAAGTGTCTACTTATGTGTAAGACAAAGACTTAAGTACTATTGAGAGTTCAAGGTTACTCTGTTCTCAAGATTATGTTCTGGTTGGAATCATAAATAATTATGGGCTTATCCACACGTTCTGATATAAACATACCCCTCCCCACTGATTAATTAACATATGAATAGAACGTGGTGGCTTGTTAACAATATGATATGAAATTATGACAAGAAAATCAGCAGTTGTAGCACCTGGTGGTGATATTATCTCCTCAACATATAATCTAAAATTTTACCACTCAGTTGAATAAATGACGTTTGATCTGTCTTTTTTGTAAATGAATCTCAGACATACACAGAAAATAAAAATGAAACTGTATTTAAAATTCTTGAGGAGATACAGATATAGCTACAAATACAGAGTTGTCAGGAACAAAACAGAACTGAATTTACCTGGAACTGTGAATATGTTTTGACAAGAAAGAGCTTCAAATTATTCTCTAAAATTTTAAGCCATGATATTTAAGTAATCTAAAAAACTAATTTGCCACAAAATGAATAATGAAATATAAACTAAATGCTTACAGAGCAAAATACTTATTTCAAAAACAATGATTAAATTGCAAATAATCTCCAAAGTATTCCTAAATATGATTGAAAAGTAGCACATCTGGTTCTTTTTCCAATAATCTCCTTTCTGTCATATTGTCCATTTGACAAAAGGAGGAGATAAATTTTAAAAAGTGTCAGGAAGGTCTCTACAAAATATAAATATATAGGTGATCTTAAATTCACAAAATATTCTCATAGGGTGAACGAAGTGACAACTGTGAGTAAGTTTAAAATATTAGTTAACTGTTTTTTAAAAAATCTATTCCTGGGGCAGCTAGGTGGCGCAGTGGATAGAGCACCGGCCCTGGAGTCAGGAGGACCTGAGTTCAAATCCGTCCTCAGACACTTAATAATTACCTAGCTGTGTGGTCTTGGGCAAACCACTTAACCCCACTGCCTTGCAAAAAAAAAAAATCTATTCCTAAATCTGGTTCCAGAGGATTATAGGATTCCAGAGTTAGAGAGGGCCTAAAGGTTATTTTAAATCACATCATTGTTTTATTTTGTTTTGTTTTGTTTTTTGCAAGGCAAAGGGGGTTAAGTGACTTGCCCAAGGCCACACAGCTAGGTAATTATTAAGTGTCTGAGACTGGATTTGAACTCAGGTACTCCTGACTCCAGGGCCGGTGCTCTATCCACTGCGCCACCTAGCTGCCCCCTAAATCACATCATTGTTTTACAAATAAGATAAAGTTGAGAGTGGATAATCTGTACAAGTTAATTTAAATTGCTAGCCTTCTGAAAGCAAGTACATCTTCACCTCTGTAACCTGAAAATATTAAGATGAGCAGTTACTAGAAGGCAAATTTTTCAAAGGCACATGATGCGAAATTAGTGTTGAAACTGGAGAAAGCCTGAAGCTTATAAATTCTAGTCTTATTTTTTTTTGAATTTGAAGTTTAAACTTGTCAAAACATTCTCAAAGAACCAGAGTTCTTTTCATTGGACTATAATGACTAGGTATAGACATATCAACATCATTTAAACTACTTCTTAAATGCTGTAGATTACTTAAATATCATGGCTTAAGATTTTAGAGAATAATTTGAAGTTCTTTCTTGTCAAAACATTCTCAAAGAACCAGAGCTCTTTTCATTAGACTATAATGACTAGGTATAGCCATATCAACATTATTTAAACTACTTCTTACATGCTATAAAAATGCTCAGGTCGTCACAAATGTATTCTAAGAACACAATAACTTACAAGACTAGAGGAGTGAGTACCCAAGGGACATCAAACATAGGCCAGTCAAAAAAAGTGAATTCAGATTTACAAAATTTAAGATTCTGTTAAGGAAAAAGAGAAGCTAAGAACTTCATACTTTTAATCTGAAATACCATAGAACTCAATGATCTAGTCCCAAGGAGTCTATCTCATTTTCTTAATTTCAGAATAGAAAGTGCATGTCAATAGCAGCCTACTTACAGTATGTGCAGGTTTGGGAGTTAGTAAGAACCAGGTGGTCAACTAAGCATTTCAACCTCTATCACACTCACTTGCTTTCCTCATCAAGAAGGTAGAATAGGCCTTTTGGTTTCTTGCTAATGAGATTTATGCAGTCACTGTTATCAATATAGTCAATGTTGCTCCAGCTGATGCCTTCACTTCTATATTCTTCCTAGAAAAGCAAAATGATAAGAAAAAAATTTAAATGCATTGGACAAGATGAAGCTATTATTTAGGAAGAATTCGGCATGTTAGGAAATCTTTAGCAAGTCCATGTGCAAATCTAGATATGAGAAATTGTTTAACTGAGCAGGACCTGTCATGTCAAATATAAATCTACTTAACTATCCTACCAAAACTTATAGTTGAAAGAATTTAAGGAAGAATTCTACCTAAGCTACAGTTGAGATAAGTTTTTTCCTTTAGCTTTTATACACATGAAAAGTCTCAGTGTAAAGTGCATGCTTAAGAAAGAAACCAAATCTCTGTTTCTAAGATCAAGGTATTGTTTTGTGTTCATAAAAATTGTCAATTTACCAATACAGTAACTATGATCACTAATGATATAGAGGATGCAAGAAAGGTAAATAATTCAAATCAGTGTTAACGTCAAAATAACAGTTTAAGAGATTTCAAGAAAAAAACAAAAGGATTCAAATTGTAGAGCAGAAGATAGGAATGGTATTAAGGTTGAAGGGAATTTCCTGATTGGTTGAATCCCAACAACAAAATCTCAATAAGCTAGGCCATGCTTTTTTTGAATATTGAAAATCTGAAAGCAAGTTTACATCTTCCCCTCTGTACCCTGAAGACATAGATGAGAAGTCACTGGAAGGCAAATTTTTAAAAGGCACATAATGTGAAATTAATGTTTAAACTGGAGAAAGCCTGAAACTTATAAATTCTAGTCTTCATTTTTTTTTTCAGTAACAAGCTTTTTTCCCTTGCTGCTCATATACTGGACATCTTCCTTTTTCTCCACTTTCTTAGATAATGTCTCCCATGTACTTTTCTATACTGAACTGCCTGTCCCCTAGGAACAACAGGAAATCTCTAGCTGATGATACCAAACCCCAATTTTCCTCAAACTTGCTATCCCTTATACTTACCCTAGGATTTGTTTATAAATACAATTTTTCTCAAAGCCCTTTTCTCCTTGTCTAGATTCCACTATGCCCTTTAGCAGTTGATGTTAACAGTCAATTTGCTGTTCATTTGTTTAAGTTGTGTTTTTGTGATTTCATTTGGGGTTTTCTTAGCAAAGATATACTGGAGTGCTTTGCCACTTCCTTCTCCAGTTCATTGAGAGATGAGGAAACAAACAGGGTTAAGTGATTTGCCCAGGGTCACCCAGCTAATAAATGTCTGAGGCCAGATTTGAACTTAGGGAGATGAGTCTTCCTAACTCTAGTGGTGAGGCAAGCCATCCAATGCATCATCTAGTTACCCAAAAATGATTGTGTAATAATTGGCTTCAATTTTCCCATTTTCTAAATATGTTTGTAGTAATATAAACTCCCCCCCCAGACTGATGTAAGCAGCATCCTGATAATTGTGGCATACTGTTTCATCATTATTTTCTTTCATAAAGCTATTGTTTTAATGATTTGATCTTTGAACCCCTCACTGTTTGAATTTCATTGTTAATTTCCATTTTGGTTCTGTGTCTTTTTTATGAAATGACTATTTTTATTGTATTATGGTTTTTAAAGATGTATTTACTATTTCTGCTTTTTTTTTTACATTTGTTTTCAGTTTCTTTGTGACCTACTAGTCAATTTTTGGAAAATTTCCACATGGTGCTGAAAAATAGATTTTATTCTTTTGAAATTTCCTTTAGAATATACCTCAAGGGGCGGCTAGGTGGCGCAGTGGATAAAGCACCGGCCCTGGAGTCAGGAGTACCTGGGTTCAAATCCGTTCTCAGACACTTAATAATCACCTAGCTGTGTGGCCTTGGACAAGCCACTTAACCCCATTGCCTTGCAAAAAAAACCCTAAAAAAAAGAATATACCTCAAGCCATTTAGCAATTTTTTCTTTTGTTCTGTTAGACTTATCTAAAACTGAAAGAATGACATTGTGATCTACTGCCACTTTGATGTTACTATCTATGTCTTCTCATAGTTTCCTTCCTGGATTTAGAGACCAAGTGAATTTGGGGGGTGGGGGGTGGTTGTTGGTGATGATAACAATAAGTGAAACTGGTTGGCTATCTATGGTTCCTTTCAGTATAATATAGTTTCCTTGTCAATTTTTTTTTTAATTTTGAAATCTTGCTTTTGCTTTGTCAGAAAGCAGGATTACAACTCATGCTCTTCTGGATCCACTTGAAGCATTAGCAGATTTTTTGGATGCTCTTTTTTTATTAATATCTTTATTAAATGTGTTCCTTTGAAGAAAGAGATTACAGAGCTTTGTTTCTTATTCAATCTTTACTCTTTTTCATTTTATTGAATTGTTTGATCCAGTCATACTTAAATTTATGAAAGTTAAGATGCTATAGACTGTTGTTCCAGACAAACATGAAAAACACATCACTGCACTCTGCTTTGTTGCCTTGGCTTAGGACCATAATGACTTTGGCAAATTCCAAATTCCAAGTAGAGCCAGAACCACATTTTTGTAATCAAAGTCATAAATGGTAATCATTTATCTTTCTAATGAAGACTATTTAACTGCACTATAGTGTCCAAGGCAGTTACTTCCCCAATAAAAAAACATTTGTTTTTATTTTCTTTTTTTGAAGAAAGTAGCTTAAGTAAATCAAGACACCTTTCCCAGATAAACAACACTAAGTAAATGGGTTCCTGTTAAATAGTATTGCTGGGATGGAGTGCTGAGACATCTTTTCATTATTTTTTAAATTTAATTTTTGCTAAGTTAAATCATTTGTAAATGACCTAAGACTATTAAAATTTAGCAAAGGAACAAAAGGAGATGGAAGAAAAAATAAAGGTACCTTTATCACTTCCATTTTTTTAATGGCACAAAGCACCAGACCTACTAAATTTTAAAAATTTTACCTGGGCTCAGTTCTACAAGCCTGAATATACTGTTGCTGAAAAGCACTGCTATATAATTAATAGAAATCCTTAAAGGAAAAAAAAAGTCTTTTTTTTCCCCTTTATGACTAGGTAAAGCTTAGTACTATTTAGCCATATTCTACAATCATGCAATGTAAGGCATGGTTCCTTTAGTCAACAAGCCTTTTTTAAGTCACATACTATGCCAGGCACAGGGGAACATTAGCCAACAAGCCTTTTTTAAGTCAGATACTATGCCAGGCACAGGGGAACAAAGAGGTGAGGCAATCCCTGTCCTCAAGGAACTTAACATCTTATGGAGGAGACAATATGCAATGTTATATAAACATATTTTTGCAAATCAATATAAGCAAACTACATACAGGAAAAACAGGAAACAAATGAGGAAAGAACTGGTAGGTTCATGTAGAAAGCAGGATTTTATTACAGAACTTAAAGCTAGAAACGGTTATAATCTACTTGCTAATATCGTCTTTAAAATTTCTGTATTAATATTAAATGTTTAATAGTTTTCTTTATGTTGTCTCTCCTGGGTATAGCTAATATGATAAAAAAAATGAGCTGTTGGCGAGGATATGGAAAAATTGAGAAATGGACTGTTGGTGGAATTGTGAACTGATTCATTTTCTCTTAAAGATTTTATTTATTTTGAGTTTTACAATTTTTCCCCTAATCTTGCTTCCCACCCACACACAGAAGGTAGTCTGTTAGATTTTACATTGTTTCCATGGTATACACTGATCCAAATCTAATGTGATGAGAGAAAAATCATATCTTTAAGGAAGAAACAAAGTATGAGAGACAGCAAGATCAGACAATAAGATGAACTGATTCATTTTTCAAGAGCAACTGGAATTATGCCCAAGAGACTATAAAGATGTACACACCTACTGACCCAGCATCAGCTACTAGGTAAGTATCCCAGAGAGATCAAAGAAAAAGAAAAAGGACTTCAATGAAGCAGAACTAGAGATGGGAAGTGGAGTGAACAGATTAGAGAACTATTTTAGTTTTCAATTGGTTGTGTATCCCACTGTCTAGCTCTTAAACCTACAAACTCCAAGCTTCCTTTTGGGTATTACCAACTTGCATTAGATTGCAGGCTCCTTTGGGGGCAGAGTCTTTTTCCTCCTTATGTGTATCATCCCCAGTGCTTATTAGCCTAATGCCTAATACATAACATAGTAGATGCTTAAATACATATTTATTGAATAACTATTTTATTCATTTTTTAAAAACAAATGTTTATCATGTAATTTTGTTTTTAATTTGACTTTTTAATTCTGTGAATTTCTACTTTTTAAAATTGGAGATGCTATTCTTCAAATTTTTTTAATTGGATGCTTAATTTATTTTTCATTTTTCTAATAATTTTTTTGAAAACTGCATTATTTTCATTTTATATTTTAATATAGTTTCATCATTTCTTTGATTTTTTTGGTTGTTCCTATGATTTTCATCATCAGTTCATTGTAATTGATATTTAAACATAATTCAACCTTTACTGAATGTGATGTTTATTATATACTATCATTAGTAAAAGATGCACTTAGTATTTCTGCTATATACAAGTGAGAATATATAAATTACTTACCATTACCATTTACTAATTAACAGATCTATCATGGCTAATTTTTCTCCAGTTTTATTCAAGTCCTGAAATTCTTATTTATCTCTTGGCTAGATTTGTCTTATTTTAAAAAAGGCACATTAAGGTCTTACACCATTTTCACTATCTGTTTTTTACTTCAATTCAATTTTATCTTTAAGTTAAATTTAGATGCTGTGTTACTAGGTGCACATATATTAAGTATTGATATTTTTCCATTATCCATAGTGTTTTTGAGCAAAATTTAATTTCCTTATCTCTTTTGATCTTTTTCATAGTATAATTTTAACTGAAATCATGATTACCTCTGTTCTTTTAAATTCAGTGGAAAAATTGCTTTGGTCTCTAATTTTAACCCATGAAACTTTGTTTTTCAATCATATTTGCACACAACATATTGTTGCTTTTTGTTTTCTAATCTATTCACCTATATTCTAGCTTTATTAGTGAGGTTTCATTCAATTCACATGTACATTTATAATTATTTATTAAGTCCATCTCTATCCCTTCATATCTGTTTCCTTCTATTTTCTTTTTCAGTATAATATTGGAATGTGAGAGTGTGGTGTGTGTGTGTGTAATTCTATTCAATCTTACTTTAACCAATTATGATTAAAATATGGTTTATGGGATGCCCATTTTCCCTACTCCTTCCTTTATGGTTATATACCCTTCAACTTATATTACTATAAAATGGCAATTTTCTTCTCTTGACACCAGTGTAGTCCATCCATATATTTTTGTCTTCTCCAAACATTATTAAAATGGAACTAACCCTGCACTGATCCTTTATCATTTTAACTTTTCTTTAACTTTTAAAAATATTAGGGTTCTTAGAAGACTTTTGCATCACATCTCCCTAATCAAAAATTTGTCTCAGATTCCATCAATTATAAAAATATGGGAATCTTTCTAAATTTCTCTAAACAATTGCATTTCAATTCCCAAACGTCCATTCTTCTTTTTTTTAATCAAAATACTTGGAAATATTATATTTCATAAAAGATTCATTTTTTCATTGGAAGATTATAGTTTTGCTAAACAAGATATTATTACTTGATAGGCATTTAATGAATATTTATTGATTGATTGCTTGTAAATTTTTAACTCTTGCCTTTTCAAATATATTCCAAATACATTACCCTCTACTTTACATTGGCAGTTGTTAAGACTTATCTAACTGTTACTGTGGCTCCTTGGTATCTGATTTTTTTTTTGACAGTCTGGAGCATTATTTCTTCAACATGTAATCTTTATATTTTGACTTTGATGTTCCCGAGCATTTTCATTGCTAGATGTGATTGAGACACGGCAGTTTTACTTTGCCTTCTGGTTCTATGAGGCCATTTTCTAAGAGATCTGGAAAATTTCCATTCATAATTTTCTAAAATATGGTATGCAGATTTTTTTCCTGATTATTTCCTAGTAATTCTTAGATTTTATTCCCTTGATTTGTTTCCAAAGTCAGTTGCTCATATTTAATTTCTTAAGAGTTTTCTCCTTAAAATTTTTTTGAATTTGTTTTGATATTCCTTTTTGAATTGAGTCTTTGTTTTTTATCTGGTCCACTCTAAATTTTAGTATATTCATTTCTTGAATGAGGTTTTCTATGGTCTATTCTATGTTATCATGGTTCATTCATTCTTATTTTTTCTGATGCTTTTATCTGAGGCTGCTTTGGGACTCCTCCTCAGCTTCCTAGATGCCAAGGTAGACCTACCCACACTGCATCAAGAGTGCCATTGCTACCTAGCTAAGGTTAGAGCTAAGCAGTATCTACCCAAAGAACCCCAAAGTAATTCCTCTCTAGTTATGGACTTAAGGGAAGGTTGGCATCACTGGACTTAGACACTGGAGAACTCAAAGGGTCCAGGGGAAGATACATGTAATGTATATATTGCACTTGGCTCACCTTCCACCTGCCTCTGCAATGTGTCTATTCCAGGATCTCTCGAGGACCCTAAGGGGTTTTTCTCTTAAGTTCTTGAGTTGGACAGTGGAATCTACAGGTGATTCTTCCTATGATCAGTAGATTTCAATAGAAATTGGTAGATCTCTCTCTCTCTCTCTCTCTCTCTCTCTCTTTGGTTTTTGTTTTTGCAAGGCAAAAGTGACTTACCCAAGGCCCCACAGATAGGTAATTATTAAGTGTCTGGGGCCAAATCTGAACTCAGGCCCTCATGATTCCAGGGCCAGTGCTCTATCCACTGTACCAAATAGCTGCCCCTAGAGTGAGTATTTCTAGGGCACTATGGAGCATAGAAAAGGAATTAGGGAGATTCTGCTTCTTAGCATACCACCACTTTTCTATAACCCTTATAATCTGCAAATCTTAAATTATAAAAATGGCAGGTGATGATATAATTGATGTAACAGATATGGTATCTACAGAAAGTTGGGAAAAAGCAAAATCTTATCAGAAAATACTAGTCTAGCATATCCAGAATACTTAAGTGATTCTATGAAAAGTCAACAAGATAGCAGTTTGTTTTTTTCTCCTAATTGCTAGTTATTTATGGAAATGGTTAACAACAGCAATGATGGTGATTCAAAAAATGAAGCTTTAAAAAATGAATTTAAGAAGGGACTATAGAGATATTCTAGCATTTTGTAACAATCCAAGAAAATAATATCACAACCAACATTATGGAGATAAAATTGTTGGTTTTGTCTTATGGATTGATTATTCAAAATGGGGCCATCATTGAGATTCAAGAGCCACCAGACATAACAGTAAGATAACAAATTTCTGGTGGGTAAGAGTGGGATTCCTTTTACATATGTGGTGGATCAGATCCCTTCCTATTCTCAAATTCTTTGAATTATAAGGAACCAGGACTTATTGATCAATGCAGATTACAGAAGTGAACAACAGAATGCACAACAGATATGCACAACATATCACCTCAGGCTGCAAAAATGTTAACACCTACTCTACCACAAAAGTCCAAGGCTTACTAATTTTAATAAATTAACAAATGATAAATGCCTCTACCTATAAAGGTCTCAAAATATCCTTAACAATTCAACCAATAAGTGACATGTACATCATAGACAATATTCTTGACATAAAATCTTTTAATTTTTAATTTATTTAATTATAATGAAGCATTTGGGTTTTTTTCTTCACTAGAAAAAAAACAACAAAACCTTCCTAACAAATAAATATAGTCAAGCAAAATAAATTCCCATATTGGTCATGAGCAAAACTGGGTGTCATATTCTGGTCAATCAGACTGAAGTCTTGCAAATATTTTTCTTTTTTACAGTGCTGTTATTACATAATTTATTATTCTGTTTCTCCTCACCTTACTCTGAACCAATTCATCTAAGTTCTCTCAGGATTCTCTGAAACCATTTCTGTTACAATTTTTCTATGATGACACTAATCCATTACATTTATAAAGGAGTGTGGTAGTGGGGGATTGTTTGGTCTTGTCTATAAAGATTAAGATTATGCATTTCCCACATGTGATCCTTAAAAATTTAATAATGTAAGCTCTAAACTAGACTGAATAAACATCTTTCAAAATACAGAGGCCTGTCAGAGCTTTATAGAAACAAGATGAAGCACCTATCATCCCTGTCATCTTGTTTGTAGCAAGAACTGACATGAAGACACTTTTCAGTGAAACTACAGAAAACGATTTACATTCAAAATGCTTTTATCCAATAACTAAATGCAATCATTTTTCAACCTACACAATAGTGTGAAGAATTTTAATCAAAAAATCATAAAAAGATTTGTACTGGGAATATTTTTATATAAACTCCATTGAACTAGGATGAAAGCAATGAAGTAAAGAATAATAATAAAATGTTACTAAAAAAGTCTTAAAAAGTGAAGAAATCAGAGGAAAGAAATCCTGAAGGTGGATGTCCAGCCTAGTTAGCTACATGATCCCTACCCACAATGAAAATGCAAGTTGGATCATAGGAGAAAGAGATCTTTTGAGCACCATTAATAGAAAGAATGACAGAATAGGTCAATCTAAGTAGGTGGCTAAGAACTGAGCTCTTCTACAGCACGGGGTCAGACAGTGCCTAGGGAGCCAACATCCAATAGAGCTGGGCAGCCTGGACTTCAGAGGTAACAGGAGCCGGTGTCAGACTATGCTTGGAAAGTCCAACAAAACAAATGGCCAGGGCCCAGGAAGCTTTCTACTGCTATAATCACCAACATTTGATTGGAGCCTCTTGGTCTGAGCAAAGGAAAGGGAAAGCTCTAAACTACATCGACCTTGAAGAGACATGAGGGAGGAGCAAAAGACCTGAACCAAGACAAACCAATAGAGTCTCAGTCGAAACTCCAGAATTCCTGCAGAGAGCAGGACCTAGACCAGGACCCACTGGAGTCTGACCAGAGCATCCAAGAGTAGAGAAGAAAATAAATCTCACCCAAAATAAAATCCTAATGCAGAAACCAAGGCTGGAGATAGGAGAATAAAGAAGAAAACACTCAACACAATGAAATACCTTGGACTGAGAGAAGCGCAATAGGAAAATTCAGAGGAAAAGAATAACTTTATAACAAGTTCCAGCAGAGCCTCGGTGAAAAGAAATGATCTAGCCACAAGGACTTATAAGAGTACCTGGAAGAAATGAAACAAGAGATAGAAAATGCAATATTAAAAAAAATGACAGCTAGAATAAGGAGGAACAAAGTGAATTAATAGTTTAGAATAAACAGTAGTAAAATCTAACCCAAGAACTCCTTGGAAATTAGAATGAACCAAAAAAGCAATGATTCCCCAAGACAAGAAAAATTGAAATCAAAAGATAATAACTACTCTAAAAAACAACTGACCTGGAAAACAGGTCAAGGAAAGTTGATCTAAGAGTCACTATACAACTTGAAAATCATGAAAATTCCTTACCCTTTACAAAAACCAACAATATAGCATATTTTAAGATATTATAAATTTAAAATATCCAGATCTAGTAGAATCAAAGGGCAAAGTTTAAAATACAAAGGATCCTCTTGAAACTTCCTAAAGGAAACTTCAAATGAAAATTTCCCATCAAGCCATAACCAAAATCCTGAGTTTGCTGGTCAAAGAAAAAAATACCACAAGCAACCAAAATGAAAGAGTTCAAACTATCAAGAAACAATGGAGGATCACACAAAGATTTGACACGTTGGCTGCTGCTGCAATAAGAGGAGGACTTGGAATGACTTGGAATATAATATTCCAAAAAGAATAAGAAAAAGATTGACCAAAAAAAAAACTCAAAAAAATCTATGATAGAATGGAGAAAATGAATTTAAAGGAAAAAAGAAAATCTCAAAAAATTTCTGATAAAGGCCAGAATTAAGAAAGTGTTCTGAAATGCAAATACATGACAGAAGATGCCAATATAACAGACTAACAGGAAACAATATGGTTCAGCTTCTATCCACAAAATTCACCCCCCAGATCTAGGAAATGCATCAGATTGAATTCTAATGAGAAATAAGAAAATCTCCAAGCAGCCTTTGTCTGGTCCAGGTAAGCACAGGGAGATAGACAGACTAGAGGCTGGATGGGAAAGGAGGACATCACCCTAAGCATCCCCAGAAGAGCCAGACTCCAGGGACTGGGAGTATGCGGACTGGAGCACTGGTCTCTGTTTTTCAGTTCTGGGGTAGAGGGCCAGGGCAAACTGCCCACAATGACGCAATCCCCAGACAAGGAAGTTCAGAGCCCTCAGCAATGGTGGTTTGGCTCAGGTTCCAGGAGCCCCAGCATCTTTACTTAGCTTGGGGAGAAGTAATCCTACCCCAAAGCCAAGTTAGTTTTGTCACTGAATCAACAGAATTTTCAAGCTGAATGATAGGGACCAAAGTATTGAGGCCAGTATGAAAAAAGTTTTACCTGATTATAAACACTTGGTAAAAGAATTATTTTTTTTCTATTTCTTCTCTAATGGAAGTGAAAAGGAGTAGGAGGGGAAAGAAAACAGATTACTGTTCACTTAAAAATATTAAGAGTTTAAAAAAAGATTGATGAAAGAATTAGGCATAAGAAAAACTTCAATGATAAAAGATGAAAGATAGAAATATGCTCAAAATAAAAAGTAGAGAAATGTAAATAAAAATAACTAAGAGGTTCTACCTGATCCTAAGATTAACAAAGACAATACAAGAGGAAAACAACAATTGTTGGAAGGGTATGAGAACAGGCACAGTGATACATTGTTGGTTTGTGAATTGGTTGAATATACTAGAAAACTATTTGGGGTATACTCAAAAAGTCACTGAAATTAGAAATCCTGTGACACAGTAAGATGACTATTAGGCATAAATTCCAAGGAGACCCAAGACCTAGAAAGGAGTCACATACACAATATTATATATATTGAAATATATAGGGTGGCTAGGTGGCGGAGTGGATTAAGCACCGGCCTTGGAGTCAGGAGTACCTGGGTTCAAATCCGGTCTCAGACACTTAATAATTACCTAGCTGTGTGGCCTTGGGCAAGCCACTTAACCCCATTTGCCTTGCAAAAAAAAGCCTAAAAAAAACCCCTAAAAAAAAGAAATATATAATACATGTCATATTGTACTATACAGTATAATACAGTACACACATACAGACTGAACTATATATTCTGATAAAAGCTGAGAACAATACCGATTTCAAAGGACTGATAACGAAGTATACTGCCCACCTCTTGACAGAGGGTTAAACAAAGACATGGCCCAATGTTTTTTGTCTTTCTGAATTATGCTATTTCTTTAAAAATAAGGATTTCTACTTGGTGTGGGGTAGAGGAAATTCAGAGAGCAGTGATTCATATACAATAGTTTTCAAATGCCCATATACATAGAAATATGAACAGATATATATATACATATATACATATACATACAATAAAAAAATGCGTGTTTATTATGTTCACAGTAAAACGGAAAATTTAACTTTAGAAATGGAGAAATAGGATGAGTTAAGTATCATCTATTGTGCTCTCTGTGGAAACTCCACCTAGAATAATTTCAATGAACTTCCAGAGAATATGCTTATCTCCTAAAACATTTATTCTAATTTTTAAAAAGTAGTTATTCAACTGTTCATAGAACTTTATTTTTCCCATTTTTCATCTATATGTAATGACTTGCCTAAGATCATCTCTAGGTAAACCCATTGAAATAAGATAAGGAGATAACCTTCCAATTTATATTAAAGAAAAATTCAATACAGAATATTTCTCATTATATCAAACATAAAGTGTCCCAAAGGCTGTCTGCAATGGAGAATACCATCTGTATCCAGAGAAAGAACTGTGGAGTTTGAACAAAGACCAAGGACTATTACCTTTAGTTTAGGAAAAAAAACCTGATGTCTTATTGTCTGATCTTGCTATCTCTTATACTTTATGTTTCTTCCTTAAGGATTTCATTTCTGTCTCATCACATTCTATTTGGATCAATGTATACCATGGAAACAATGTAAAGACTGGCAAATTGCCTTCTGTAATGGGGGGGGGGGGGAGTAAAATTAGGGGAAAAATTGTAAAACTCAAAAATAAAAAAAATTTAAATAATAAATAAAATCTTAAAAAAATAAAATAAACTGTCTCAAAAGTCTTAGTGCAGTTTTAACATGTAAAACTGCACTAAGACTTTGGGGACACTTGCTTATCCTGGGTTATTCTTTGCCTTGTCCTTCCATAATCTTGCCAGTCCTGTAGCATTTTCTCAGGAATGGTTTGACAGGGAAGGGACAAAAGTGGGGTAAAGAAAGGAGGAGAAGAAAGAGGATAATCAGAAACTGAGACAGAGAAGTTGTCAGACACCTGGTTAAGGGAGCAAGCAAGCAAACAGTTCAGATCTTCTGGTCCATTCTGGAGATCTCAGAGGACAGTCAACAGCAATATATTTCTGACTGGTAACACAAAGATTCAGACAATAGCCATAACATGGGAAATGAATAAAGATGTCATGCAAAAATAGCCCAATGAGATTAAAAACATAAAGGTCTCATACTCAATGAAATCATTGCAATAGCAGTTTTTATCATAGCAGAGAAAAGGAAACAAGATCAATACCTATGACTAGGGGAATAATTAAAACTAAGGTTCGTGAAATGTAATGGAATAAAACATTGATATGAGAGGCATTACATATGAAGAATTCAGAGATTCATGGGGAAGACATGCAAAATACTGAAAAAATGAGGCAAGCAGAACCAGAAAATGACATACACAGTTATAATATAAACAGAAAGAGGTGAAAAAAGATTCTAAAGAATTCAGAAAATTCTGGGGTGGCTAGGTGGCGCAGTGGATAGAGCACTGGCCCTGGAGTCAGGAGTACCTGAGTTCAAATCTGGCCTCAGATACTTAATAATTACTTAGCTGTGTGGCCTTGAGCAAGCCACTTAACCCCATTTGCCTTGCAAAAACCTAAAAAAAAAAAAAAAAAGAATTCAGAAAATTCACTTCCTTTCCTTTACTACAGCATTGAAAGAATGAGTATGGAATTTTATCTGTACTCTCAACATTCCACTTTTGTTTGGTTCAACTGCTTTAATTTTACCTGTTTTAACTTTATTACAAGGCAGAATTCATTAAGTAGAAGGGAAAAGGAAGAACAAATTTAGAAATGAATGCCATGATATTAATAAAAATAAGAATAATTTATGGAAAGAAACAAACAGTGATTGTTTAAAATACTGTTAAGCCCCATTTGAGGGACCAAGCATTATTTTGCATACAAAATTATCTTTGTGACATGCCTTTAAAATAAGTTTTTACTTTTTTGCCTCTGCTTTAACTTGAAACTATGTTAACACAAAAGAAAGATATTCAAGTTTTGGGAGTCTAGATCTAAAAAGATAAAGACTGTGTCTTACATAGAAGGTTAAACATTTTGGCACTTACCTGCTCCAGATGGAAAATGTGTTGATTAAAGTAGTGCTGCAAACGTTCATTAGCAAAGTTGATACAGAATTGTTCAAAGTTATTGCTTTGATAATCTTCAAAACCAAATATATCAAGTACTCCAATGGACAATGTCTTGGAAAAAGAAATTATGTACATTTACTATTTGAAAAAAATACAATAAAAAGTTGTTGAAACTAAGAGAGTATGGAAGTCTCTTTCTTTTTTCTTTTTTGGTCCCAATGAATAAAAACAATTGAGGAAAACATACAAACATGGGGTCACATGATAAATTAACTTAGGTTTTGTTTGTATACTTTCCTCAATTATTTTTAATCACTAGTTTTAATCATAGTTTCAATTAAGACAATTCAAAACCAAAACATATCAATAACATTTTGAAAAAAATGTTCATTGACTGATAGTAACTTAATCTGTAAAGTAATGGGAGTCAACAGCAGGTGATATTCTGGCAACATTATGTAAGGTTAATTGTAATACAGTAAACAAATCAGTTCAAAAAAACATCCATTAAGCATCATTTACATACCAGGCTCTCTGTTACATGTTGGTCTGCTGGTAATTATCAAAGCTGATACAAAAAAAATATGAGTGTGTGTATGTATGAGGGACCACAGAGAGCAACATTGATGAGGGATGGTCAAGATGAGGGACGAGGAAACATAACGGGAATAAAAGGGCAAAGTAAAAAAGGTATTGCACGGAAGAAAACTTCATAGAATAGCTATTAAGGGATAAACAATCCATACAAAGCTGCTATAAGGGTATCCCAACACAAAATTTCCACTGATAGTCTATAAGAAAACAAGAATAATTAGTTTTTTGGAATAGCTATATGAATTTAGAAAAATAAGGGGTATTCCTGAATTAATTTATTGGTATAAAAAATTATCTGAGTAAACAAATATATCACAGAACTCACATTAATTTTTATTTACTCACATTTAAAAACTATGAAATAAGGAATTTTATGTCATAGTTTAAATGAGTTCTCTTTCCCTGTGTAAATAAATGATTAAATAAATGAAAATGCAGCTGAACAATATTTCTGCCTATAGAAAATTATTTTTTTGAATTATTAATATTGAATGTTGCTCAAAAAAAAAAGGAATTTCCCAAGCAAAAAATGAAAACAATTAAAGTTCAATTATTTACCTTGGAACTCTCCTCCAAATCTTTAGTGTCCAAAAGTGCATGATTAATTCGAAAAACTATCCAGTCAAAAAGGGCGCTATATAAAGATTTTGCCAAAGAATCTCTCACAGTAACAGCCTATTAAAAGAAAACAAAAAATTAGAAAGAGAAATTGGAATTGATCAGCAATATTTGTATTATTGAATCAATCGATATGCATTTAAAAACACCTCACAGTGGGAGTTATGGCTAGATCGGCCACATTTGCTAGTAAGTGTACAAAATAAATGCAAATTAATTTGGAGAAAAGGCTCTAAGAAGTTAAGGTCAATACTGATGGTGAGAGAAGTGAGCAGCACCAGGACAACACTGTATACACATAACAGCAATATTGTGAAAACATCAACTATGATGGACACGATGCCTTTTGGGGCTCAAAGTCAATTTTAAAAAAAAATTTATTTAGGGGCGGCTAGGTGGCACAGTGGATAAAGCACCAACCCTGAAGTCAGGAATACTTGTGTTCAAATCTGGTCTCAGACACTTAATAATTACCTAGCTGTGTGGCCTTGGGCAAGCCACTTAACCCCATTTGCCTTGCAAAAACCTAAATAAAAAAAATTTATTTAAGGCAATGGAGTTAAGTGACTTGTCCAAGGTCACCCAGCTAGGCAATTAAGTGTCTGAGGCTGGATGTGAACTCATATCCTCCTGATTCCAGGGCCAGTGTTCTATCCACTGCACTACCTGGCTCCCCCTCAAAGTCAATTTTAAAAGATTTATGATGGAAAATGCTTTGCAATCTAAATGAAGAGCAAAGCACACTATGTTCCCTTTGAAAAATATCTTCTTTGTTTTTTCTTTCTCATGATTCCACTTTCACAACATGACAAATATGGAAATACATTAAACTCAATCTTTATCAGATTATGCTCTGCTACAGGGAGAGGGGAGGGAAGTAGAAAAATATGGCTTTCAAAACTTACAATAAGATGAATGTTGAAAACTATCTTTGTATGAAACTGGAAAAAATAAATTTAAAAAAAATTTGGAACTACGTGCTACACTGTGCTTTAATCTGCTATAAAAGTGTACAAACTCTTTAACCTAGCAATACCAACCAGTAGGTCTATATTCCAAAGAGATCAAAGAAAAGGGGAAAGGATCCATTTGTACAAAAATATTTATAGCACCTCTTTAAGAATTAGAAAATAGTAGATGTCCATCAAGGAGTGGCTGAACAAGTGGTTGAAATGTGTTGTGTAATAAGAAAAAATAAGCTTTTGTTTCATAAAAACCTGGGAAGACTCTTATAAATTCCAGCAAAGTGAATCGAGTAGAAATGGAATATTTTACATTTTAAGTGCTATAAATGCAATTATGATCAACTCTCAAACTGAGAAAACTAGCTAATTCCAAAGGACTTATGATGAAAAATGCTATCCATACCTCCAGGCAGAAGAGTGATGATCTCTAAATGTAAAGTATGCTTTTTAAACTTTATTTGGGGGATTTTTTTGTGGGGGGATGAGAGTCTTGTTTTTTATTGCACCATGGCTAATATGCATTTTACCTGATATCACTACCTAATCAATATCGAATTACTTGCCTTCTCAAAGAAGGGGGAGGAGGCAGGAAGGAAGGAGGGAGGGAGACTATTTGGGACTCAAAATATCGCTTGCCCAAGGCCACACAGCTAGGTAATTATTAAGTGTCTGAGGCTGGATTTTAACTCAGGTACTCCTGACTCCAGGGCTGGTGCTGTATCTACTGCGCCACCTAGCTACCCCTAATTTTTTTTTAACAGTAAATAAAATATATCTAAAAATAAAAAATAAATGAAACAGTCCTTTTAAAAAAAAAAGATGTGATGGGGCATTCTAGGGTACGGGAGACAATGAAATTTATGGAGAAAGGAGATGGGAGTATTGTGTGAGGAACATCAGTTTGGTTGGACTGCAGAGTTCATAGAAGTAACAGGTTGCAAAAGATTTAAATACCTAAGAAAAACAATTTATATTTTATTCTAAAGTCAAGAGAATCACTAAAGTTAACAGCAGAATGACTTGTGATTTTTTAGAAAAATCAGCTCTGTGTAGACACAAAAGTTGCAAAGCTAGGTGACTGGAAGCATGATGGTACTCTCGATAGAAAGAAACAGCAAAGTTAAAAAGAAGCATGAGATTTAGTGAAAAGGTAATGAAAAAGAGGTAGTTAGGTGGTACAGTGCTGGGTCTGGAATCAGGAAGATCTGAGTTCAAATCTGACCTCAGACACTAGCTATGTATGTGACTCTGGGCAAGTCACTTCACACTGTTAAATCTCAGTGTCCTCATCTGGAAATTGAGTTGAAGAAAAATTGTGAAACTACTCCAGAATCACTGGCCTCAAATAGGGTCACAAAGAATCTTACCCAAATGAAATGACTAAACAAATGATAAGAAAATTTCTTTTCAAAAGATTCATTTTCTTCAATGGAAACCTTGCCTTTAAGTCCTCCATTATCACCCAATTTAACCAACAAAACACACTCAAGAAAAATTGATTATTTTTTGTAGTGGTAAATGACATAGAATAAGGGCATTTCTCTTTTTGGCTCTAATGTATTCCCGCAACCTTAAAATATCATATTCATTAAAATCGTTATGACATCATGACAATGGGCTGGCTTAGGTCATGAAGGAAATTTGAAGCTCTTGACAGGTTCTATTAAGTGGGAATATAAGTGGAGTCTTGATATCAAATTGTATATATATCATTTGATAATGAACAATGATAAATTCAGAGGGATTATTACCAGGTTGTCCATAGGATGATTCTTTTGTTACTGCAACATTTGAATACCATAAATGTCAAAGATCTGCTTTGGTAGAGGGAATACCAATGAAGAAATCACAGATCATTAAAGTATTAAAAGAAATGTCACCCTGAAAACTAGATCATCAGAAATAAAAGCACATTCTTATCTTAAGAAATTGTTTAAATGAAGTATTGTGCTACTGAAATTTTTTTTTAAAAATTAAAAAAAAAAAGAATGTGATCCTGACACTGAGGAAACTGTTCAGCACTTATCCCAGGGTATAACATATGTCAATATTTTTATGATGATGGTTCATAGATATAATAAATCCATAAATATTGAGATGTCCCAGGGAATTCAAGCTGCAATTTACCAAATAGGCAACAGAAAGATTTATAATGCTTATAAATTTAATTTTATGGACAAATTACATGCAAAAAAAAAAAAGCAAGAGAGATTCCAAAGAAATATACAAACAGGAAAAAAAAAGAGGTGGACTGGCTAGGTAGCAAGAATGATTACAGATGAACAAGCATTCATGTAAATGTCATTAAGACCTAGAGAAAGGATTTCACAGTTCAAAATGGACCTTTCTGTGGGAAATTTCTTATAAGTCATAGATTTAGAAGACATATTTTAAAACCAGAGAGGAAGGGAGAGTGGGTGGACGTTATGATCTCTCTCACTGGAGAGAATGGTTAAGATTGCTGGGATGACAGATTCAATATAGTTTTTTCCAAAAAAATGCTCTTGCCTAAGAATAGAAAATTAATCAAGATATCTAAAAATATGCAATAAACACCAAAATTTTTTTTTTCTTTTTAGTTCATACTTGTGATTGCATGGCTGTTGATGTCTCCTAGGGAAGGAGCTTCCTCTACTGCTCAGACTGAAGTGCTTTGGCCAGGTTTCCTAAACTGTGGTTAAAGTACGCAGGCACAAAAATGAAACATTTCTAGAATCACTTAGGATTTTTGGTAAGCTTCTGAGGAACCACAAGGTTCCACCAACTTATCTGAACAATGCTCTTTCTCCCCCGTTCCAAAGTCCACCCAAACCATCCTTCTCTCTGCTTCTCAAACAAGGATTAGGAGACTATTTCATCTTTGATCTTGTCCACTGTTGATGAATACAACACCAGGTTCATGCGAGATACATAATTTTTATCAACTTGGCAAGCTATTGTGGAGGTAAATAAAAATAACAGTTTCCTAAATAAATAAAAAGTAGTAAGATGTAGAGCTGGGAGACTGGACCTGGGATTTCATAGTATTTCCCCTTTGAAGGAAACCTCCTCTACTAACTGCAAGTCCCATAAGTACTGTAAGCCAGAAATTACACTTGAACCCACATTTTCTCAGTGTATAAAATAATTGCTTTTTATAGCTTAAACTATTAAGCAGTATTACTGTTATTACTTTCACCTTCAATGGCAATTCTCAAACTTCCTGTCTCAACATTCATTCTTAAAAATTGAGGACCATTCAGAGCTTTTGTTTTTGTGGGTTATACTTATTGTTATTTACTGCATTGAAAACTAAAGCATCTTAATATGATTATGAAAATAGTTTAGCCCTTATAGACTTGTAAAAAGAGTCTTGGAAGTCACTGGTTACCCAGACACACTTTGAGGGCCACTGTACTAGAGGAAGTAAACTAAATTATATGAACATTCTGTTATAAATGAAATTAAGAGATTTCAGACAAATTTTAGGGGTCACTAGGACCCCCTAAAAGACACAAAGAAATTAGGAGATTTGTTTTTAGAGTATGCAAGCTAACTGAACACATGATGGTTTCGATGTGGAAATTTTGGAAATATGAAATGAGATTTAATGAAAAATATCAAAGGTTTGCAGATTACTTAAAACCTCCAAGATATACTTGATTAATGGTGTCCTCAAGAAAATAATCAGAAGGCTTGGAGAAGGTTAGAAACAAATTTCATCAAATAAAATTAAATTTGTTTCATCTTGATAAGAAATGAGCTTACTGATCTAAGAATCATTTCAGAATATATAATCAGATCATCTGTCAGTTGGAGAAAGTCCAAAGTCACCAAATTAGGAGACAGGAAAAGGATGAGAATATTAAAAAATTACAATAACTCCAATCAATCTACTTAAAGAAGTCAATACTGAAAAACAGAATGTTCCTTAGATTAACACTATTTTGCATAATTTAATTATAAAGCATTTACCAAAAGAATTCTGAAAACCATCAAAGATCCAAACCCTTGATTGATTTGTCAAGTAATTTCCAAAAGCAACATTGGTATAGAATATAAATCCATTTACAAAACACAAGAAACATGGAAGATTATGAACAGTATTTTCCAAAGAAGAATAAACAAACCTGCAAAAAAAAAAACTGGTGTGATGTCAAACAAAATTCAAATAAACACATCATAATCTACAGATGAAATGGATAAAAAATAGAAGAGATTGTGTGTTTCAGTGTCCAGATTTGTTTCCTAATGCCTCAGTACTTGAAGAGCTATATAGAAGATGAAATGGTCCTAAGAAGTATCTGGGAAAATGGCCAAAGCCAAATATAGTCAGAAAAAAAAAAACCAGAGAAGTAAAAAAAAAAAAATTCAAAGAGTGTGAAAAGAAAGAAGAGTCCAAAAGAATTGAAAAAGATTATGGAAGGCAATGTGAGGAATGTAGAATGTTTGGCTCCCACAGAATGGGGGGGGATTGTTAGTGTACATTACAAAGACTGGGGCTGGCCTGTGGCTGTTGGTACCTTGTCTGGGGTATGTGAGTGTAAGATGCTCCTAACCAATCATTAGGCTCCTTACCCCGGGGGAAATCAAAAATCAGCTTCAACTAATCAGGGGTTGACTTAGGGTCTGTATCCTTGTCCTCTGTGCCTGCTTAAGGAGGTTCATGCATATTACTGTTCCTCCCCTGTGCTTATTAGTATAATGACCAGGGTGGGGAAAACATATTATTAGAGAATGGCATTGATTTGATTGTATCCCCAACTAATGATTGACATAAAAAAAACAAGCAAAAACAAGCCTTTCAAACTGCAAATAAGACTGGACTTTTCCTAATTCAGGGCCTTTCCTTGCTAGAAGTTAATAAAAGCCATTTTAATCACTCTGGACTAATTATTTATTATTCTGAGCCACTGGTGACAGCAACACATCGACATTGTCATTAAGATGGTACTTAGGGGCAGCTAGGTGGCATAGTGGATAAAGGCCTTGGAGTCAGGAGTACCTGGGTTCAAATCCGACCTCAGACACTTAATAATTACCTAGCTGTGTGGGCTTGCCCAAGGCCTTAACCCCATTGCCTTGAAAAATCTATTAAAAAAAAAAAAAAAGATGGTACTTAGAAACTACTAGTGGGGACTTTTAATGCCAAAATGGTAAGATGGCATTCCCCTGAGGATTCCCAAATTCCTTCCAAACTACTTTGAAAAAAAGACCATAGAACCAATTTTGGGAAGTAGCTTACCAGTTCCGCAGGAATCACTGGAATGGGAGGAAAGCCTGATTTAAAAAAAAAGGCCAACAGCTGTGGGCCCCAAAGCAGGGGGCCTGTAAGAGGACTCTGATTCTAAGGGTGATCTACCAGCAAGTCAAAATATCACGGCCCCATTAGCACCCCAGGCTGGCAGCTAGCCAAGGTCCTATGAAAGCCAACAGCAAGGCCCTGAGCCCTGGACCCACAACCAAAGGGCTCTAAAACTGTCCTACCCTTTGACCCAGCAACTTTTTTTTTGGCAAGGCAATGGGGTTAAGTGGCTTGCCCAGGGCCACACAGCTAGGTAATTATTATGTGTCTGAGGTCATATTTGAACTCAGGTCCTCCTGACTCCAGGGTCGGTGCTCTATCCACTGTACCACCTAGCTGCCCCTGACCCAGCAATTTCAAAGTGATTTTTTAAAAAATGGGAAAGGATCTATTTGTAAAAAATTATTTACAGCAGCTCTTTTTGTGGTAGTTAATAACTGGAAATTAAGGAGATGTCTATCAATTGGGGAATGACTGAACAAACTGTAGTATATGACTATAATGAAATATTATTGTGCTATAAGAAAGGACAAGCAGAATGATTTCGGAAAAACCAGTAAAGGCATATATGAAATGATACAAAGTGTAGTAAAAAGAACTAGGAGAACACTGTACATACAGTAACAGCAGTACTGTATAATGAGGAACTGTGAGTGACTTGGCTAATCTCAGCAATAGAAAACAATCCAAGATAATCTCAAAGGACTTGTGATGAAAGATGCTAAGTGCCACCATCAGAATAACTAATGTTGTCTAAATACAGAGTGAAATATACTATTTTTCACTTATTTTTACATTATGACTACTGCATAACATGACTAATATGGCTATATTTTACATGATTACACATGTAAAATTTATAGTACACTGCCTACCAGAGAAGGGAGCAGGAAGAAAGGGAAGGATAGAATTTGGAACTCAAAACTTGAAGGAAAAAAAAAAACTAAAACTCAAACATATGTTAAAAGTTGTTGAAATTGGATTACTGTAATGTAATTGAAGGGAAATAAAATACTTTTTAAAAAAGTAAAGGAGAAAAATTACTAGTTTAGTAATTCCACCAAAAAGGGAAATGAGTCCATTCTGTACCAAGTATAATCTTAGTGGAAAAAGCAGAACATTCTTAACTTTAGTTTTCTCTCATACTTTCAGAAAGCAGTATTTTCACAGAAATGCTCAGAAAGTGTAAAGGAAGTAGAACAGAGTGCTAAGAGCAGAGTGCTAAATGGACTTTTGAAAAAAGAAAGAAGACCTAAAAAAAATTTTTTTATAGTACATTCTCAAAAATTACTCTTAAGGCAGCTGAATTTGTGAGGTAATTGCTTGGGAAGAGAGCTTGAAAAACTAAAAATGGAATGGCCTAAGACTGGAGCAGCTAGGTCTCACAGTGGATTGAGCACTGACCCGGGAGTCAGAAGGACTAAGGTGCAAAACTGATCTCAGACACTTAATAGTTACCTAGCTGTGAGACCTCAGGCAAGTCCAGTAATCTTACTGCCTTACAAAAACAAAAAACAAACGAAAATAGAATGGCCTAAGGCCAAAAAATATTTCAAAAAAAGAAAAGAATACAATTGAAAAACTACATACTGGTGACTGGGAAAATGTGAGAACAGATCATTAGTAAACATTTGGAAAAGAAGGGATTGCAAAGAACCAATATATTTCATGCCAAACAAATTATTTCCTCTCAATAGGATTGCCAAACTTGAAAAATAAAGGAAAATGGTGTAGATACAGTTTGTGTGAATTTCAGGAAAACACTCTGACAAAGCATTTTAAACTGTTACAGTAGACAAGATAAAGATTGAGTGGATGAAAGTTTTTTTAAATAGCATGTTTCCAAACTGTTTTCCAGAATGGTTGAACCAATCCAAACTTTCATCAATATCCTATTAGTAGTGTACTTGTCTTTGGAGCCCCTCCAAAACCATTTTCCAGCAATTCTCTTCTCTGCAAATTTATGAGTGTGAGGTGAAATCTCAAAGTTATTCTGATTTTGATTTATGTATAGCATTCTTTTCTACTATGGGTGCTAATAGTTTGCAACTCTTTCTTGGAGAGATGGTTTGGTCATAGCCTTTGCCCCCTTATCTACCCTAACTGGAAAATGTTTCTTGGTTTTACAAATTTATATTAGCTACATGACTTATCAGATCTTGATCTAAAATATGTGTAGCAAGTTTCCCCCTTAATCTACAGGATACCCTTTTATTTTAGCCCTATTGATTTAGAGATTTTTATTTATACAGAATATGACCTGTTTTATCTTTTCTAATTGTCTCTACTGCTTGTTTTAAAACCATCCCATAATGATAGCTAGAAAAGGTACCTAAATCTTATTCTCCTCCAATTTATTTATAATGTTAAGCAATAAGAATGCATATCCTTTTTTGAGTCCCTAATTTCTGCCAGTGAGGAACAGTTTTCTTATCAGTTCTTGTGGAACATGAATTACTTTCATAAGTAATGGCTCTTCAAAGAAGTAGCAGTCTATAGAGGAAATACATGAATACATAAAATGTAAAATATGAAAGTCCATGAAAAGGGAAAAAAACAAGTGGTGAGCTGCAGAGGAGGGACCCGAAACAGACTGAGAGGGGAAGTTCAGGCCTTTAAGGCTGCTACTCTGCCCCCAAACTCACTGCTCAAGTCTGCACGTCCTCAACTCCTCACCCGGCATCAGCGGACCTTGTCTTCCTAAGTCCACAGCTTCAGGTGCACTCATCCCTGAGTTACATCTCTTCCCTCTCCTCTCCACCCTTCACCCTAATGAAAGCCTGATATCCCTGATATCCTGGAGAATGTGATGATCGCATCATCTCCACCATTCAAGAGCTCCAGAATGGCTCTGGGTCAGAGCGCTCGGTGCCTCTGGAGCCCCAGTGTGGAGCCCATGCCCTCAATCTCCAACCTGACCCCTCTTACCTCAGTGGGGTCTGCCACACCCACCATTCCATCTACCATCAAAACCCCTCAGCCCCGACTGAGCCAAGCTTCCCTTTCCCACCCTTGGCTCCTTGCAGTCCTTTGCCGGGACCCCCAAGGTCTTGGGGGCAGCACTTCCTTCATCCTGGATCATCAGTTTCCACCCTCGTTAGAGACAACTAAAAGGGGTCTCTGATCGACAACCACAGGAAAAGCAATCAGGCACACTTTGGCCAGTGATTTTCCACAGCAGATCAAATCGAAGTCACTACTTAAGAGATGTGGAGACTATAAATCCTTTGTGCTGACTGTTTAACTGATTAAACAAAACCATCTGAATCAACAACATGATGCAATATTAGCAATAACAAGAGCTGATACACTTTAATTTTAAACTATCATATCATTTGATGCAAATACCAGCACTATGACATAGAGGCAACTATTATCTCCACTTGTGAAATAAGGACGACAAAAAGATGTAATGTCTTTTTCATGTTGACAGAGATGATTTTAATTGTCTGTTATCTGTAAGTCCAGAGCTCTACTCACTCTACAATGTTCACTCTAAGGTTAGTCAAAAGAAAGCTAAAAAATAGTCTTAAGATGTCTCCTCCATTTATATTTTAATATCGGAGAACAATGGTGTAAAGATCCCTGAAAGTTAAATACTGAATTTAAAAACCATAAATGAACATCCCCTGGGTTCTTTTATTTTATTCATTATTTCCCCAGTACACTTTCACCTGTTTGGGCTGTATGTGGGGCCTACAAATAGTGAGTTTGACACTTTTGTTATATAATATTTCTTGTCAGATGCGAGGAATCCTTGGGAAATGAATAACAGGAAAACATATGCACTTCAAACTAATAGTCTCACATCTTAAAGGATGTTTTTAGCCAAAGTACAAATGAACAAGGGACATCTATGGGACACTCTAATAAATAGATTAGTGAGGAAAACTCAGCTAGAGTTGAACAAGGAGCGCAGGTCAGCGTGGCCCTCAGCACAGCTCCTGTCTGGGAAATGGAAGCAGGCCTGCGGAGCCACTTAGCAGGGGGCTGCCTGCAGTGGCTCCCAGTGCGCTCAGCACACAGAAGGTAAGGGGGGGAGACTGTGAAGCTTCTCCTCTGTCCCTGGGACAAGACCCTGGCGCTTTGTTCACATTCAGACCCTGGTTGCAGTTTAGGGCCCTATGGCAATGGGGTGTGCCAAAAATACTCAAAAGCTTAGAAAGTACTTCAAAACTAGGGCACAAGTTGGGAAAAGGAGTAAAGAGGGAAAAAAAAAACCTGATCATAGATAATTACTTTGGTTCCATGGAAGATCAAAACATATATTCAGAAGATGACAAAGTCAAAGCTTCTGTATTCAAAGCCTCCAAGAAAAATTGGAATTGGGTTCATGCTGTGAAGTATGAGAGGTAGAGGAAAAATTGGAAAGAAAAATGAGAGTGATGCAGAAAAAGCATGAAAACCAAGTCAGCAAATCAAGGAGATACAAAAAGTGCCAAAGAAAACATGTTGAAAAAACAATTTAGATCAAATAGAAAAACAGTCAAAAAAAGTTAATGAGGAGAATACTACCTTAAAAAGTAGAATTGGCCAGATGGAAAAGGAGACAAAAAAAGCTCTCTGAATAAAATAACTACTTCAAATGTAGAGTGGAGCTGAGGGAGGCTGATGACTTTGTGAGAAATCACAAAACAATAAAACAATACCAAAAGAATGAAAAAGTGCTTCTTCCTTCAGCATGCGCATATATGTGTGTGTGTGTGTGTATGTATGTATATCTATACACACACACACACACACACACACACACACACACACATATACACACACACACACACACACACACACACACACAAATTGGAGTGATACAGAAAAGATTAGCATGGCCTCTGTGCAAGGATGACATGCAAATTCATGTTCCAAAAGAATAAAACACTAGAAGAAAACATGAAATATCTCATTGGAAAAAACAACTGACCTGGAGAACAGATAGAAGAGACAATTTAAAAATTATTGGGCTACCTGAAAGTCATGACTAGGAAAAGAGTCTTGACTTCATTTTTAAAAAATTTCTACAGGAAAATTGCTCTGATATCCCTAGAAGCAAAAGGTAAAATAGAAATTGAGTGAAACCACTGATCTCTTCCTGAAAGAGGAGTATTATAGGCAAATTCCAAAACTCCCAAGTCAAAGAGAAAATATTACAAGCATCCAGAATGAAACAATTCAAATTACAGTCAGGATTACACAGGACTTAACAGCATCCACATTAAGGGCTCTTAGGGCTTGAAATGTGATATTCTGGAAGGCAAAAGAGCTCGGAATGTAAACAAGAATCAACTACTAGCAAAACTGAACATCTTCTTTCAGGGGAAAGGATGGACTTCAAGGGAAATTTCAAGTATTCCTGTAGAAACGACCAGAGCTGAATAGAAAGTTTAATCTCCAAACATAGGACTCAGGTGAACCATAGAGGGGTAGATGAGAAGGACTAACTATGATGAACTTAATGATGCCGAACTGATTATATTCCTGCATGAGAAGAAGATACTGATAACTCATATGAGCCTTCTCATTTAATAGAGCAGTTTGTTTGAAAGAAAGAATATATATATATATATATATATATATATAGACAAGGCACAGAAGAGAGGTGAATATGAAGATATATTATAAAGATGGAATCAATGGGTGAAAAAGGAAAAGAAGATGTAGAATAGGCTAAGATATTTCACATAAGAGTCAAGAAAAAGCTTTTGACAATGGAGTGGACCGGGGGAAGATGGGGAGGGATTGAGTGAGCCTTGGAGCTCATTAGAAATGGATCAGAGGAAACAATATGCACACTTAACAGGGTAGAGAACTCTTTTCTCCTAGAGGAACAAAGGAGAAGAAGGGGATGGGAGACAGGGAACAGGAGGAGAAGGGGGGTGTAGGTGATAGAGGTTAGTCAGATACAACACATTTTAATTGTTTTTTGCAAGGTAGTGGGATTGGGTGGTGTGCCCTGGACCACTCAGCTGGGTAGTTATTGGGTATCAGGGGTGGGATTTGGGCTTGGATCCTCCTGGCCCAGGACTGGTACTCTGTCCACTGTGCCACTCTGCTGCCCCATAGCACACTTCTGAGGAGGAAATGTTGCTATTATTATTCTCATAATCAGTAACTATACTAACGATATTAGCCAAATCAATGATAAAACAGACTACAGAAGGAGGGATGGATGGGGAAGAATGGATGGATGGGGAAGAATGGATGGAGGGAAATATAATCAGCAACAGTGGGAAAAAATATGGAAGTAACTTCCTAGATGGACTTAGGATAAATAAATAATGCAATCCACCCCAGAGTTGGGAGCTGATGGCATCCAAATACAAACTGAAATAATTTTTTTCTCTTTCCCTTTATTTTTTGAGAGGTTTTTATTTTTGTAGGGAGGGGGGGATTACAACAAGACCATTTTAGCAATGTAAAAATAAAAAATGAAAAAAAGTGTTTAGCTTAACTAAACAAAAACAAACACCCATTTCAATGAAAATGGGACTACTGTCCAAACAATGATATATATTAGATACTCAACCCACACAGCTGGTTTATAAGGGCATATGTCTGAGAATAACATTGTAAAAGGACAATGAGTTGGGCCCAGGATAGAACAGAAGCAAGAAAATAGGTAGATTGCCTTTTGGGCAACAGTAAAATGTTTTCAACAAACCCAACCTTCTTCTTGTAATTTTATATACCTTTAAAACCACAGAACATGAATTAAAGTTTCTCTAAGTGCCACAAAGAGACTAATGTAGACATAGGCAGGCAACAGTAGATTATAAACCAAGAAGTAGGAAGGAAAAATAAATGATGGTCAGGATGCCAAGAACAATTTGACTAGAAGAAAAAAAGATTGCATGGACATGGGGGGCAAGAGCTCAAAAGAACTGAAAGACTGTTCATGCTATAAATTAAGCAACAGCCAGTCCATGTGTTTAATTGGTACATACACAATAATCAAAAGATTAATACTGGAGAACAATGGTGTAAGAAGACAATCCTTGAATAATGAATTTAAAAACCATAAATTAATACTGCTTAAGGTTTTTGTTGTTAAACATTTAAAATTTCTGATATTTTTAGTGGATCAACTATGATTGATCAGAAGACATTTACAAAAGAAACACAGCAAATGTGTAATGATATACCATCACTGAAGGAGTAACCAACTATACTGATATTATAAGTCATAGAAATTAAAGTTTTTTAATGTTGCTATTATTCTCATAATCATTAACTATATCAACCATATTAATCAAATCAATGATAGAACAGACTACAGAAATAATTTTTTTAAACATTCAGATATTTGAAAAATGAACCAATACATACCTCTGCTTGTTTATATGGCAAAATAAGCTTTTCACCCGCAGTCACTGTTTTTCTAGAAACCAATGCTTCAAATAGCATATCTTCTTTCACCTAAAATACAAAAATCCAGAGTATTTATTTAAAATATTTGGCAGATGCAAAGTTCACTGAAATCACTGAAAATTCATTTATTCAAAAAGAAAAATATTTTCAAAAACAACATATCTGTGTATGCACGTGTGTGTGTATGTGTGTGTGTGTGTGTGTGTGTGTATATAAAACAGGTGTATAGTAATATGATATGCAGCATGGCATAAAAGAACAGAACACTTGTCAGGAAGACAAGTCCAGGTCCTTCAAGATACACTGGGCAAGTCTCATTAACTCTGTGCCATTTGTTCACTTTAGAAGACTGCAGAGGAGATATGGCCCTGAATTTTTTTAGTGCAATTCCTTATCAGATATACCCTCTACCATTGAGATCACTATATACAAATGACTTTCCCTATATATTGGCTCACACACACTTATGTTCCAAATATATATGGAAGCATACACACATGTGACTATACTCCTTCCAAGATGATATCCTATGAATAATTACTATATGAATCTGACAATTCAATGATTTTCTAGGTTTGGCTAAATACACTATTGCCTAGCATGCATATCTTTACACTGTCCATAAGAATAATGTGAGAGGCCCTATTTAATGCTTTACTAATGTTTGAGTAAACTATATATTCCTTTGATCTACCAGTCTATCCACCCTCTCACAAAAAGGAAATTAGCTTATTTTGGCATTACTTGTCTTGATGTGATCACAACTATTGCATTTTAGAATGGTCAGGAATAATTCACTGGTCTTTAGGCAATAGACTCCTCCATCTACCATTCTTGAAAATTGGGGTGCTGGTCCTTGTTCAATTTGCAATGTAAGTCCTATTTTACATGGTCCTTCCAAAATGATTAGTAGCAGCTTAGAAATCACATCTACCAATTCTTTCACTATCAATAAGAAAACAAGAATTTATTAAGCATCTACCATGTGTAAGACAATGTGCTATATGATGTAGAGACAAATACAGAGAATGAAATTAATAATAGTTGTGGTAGCCTCTTAATTATATTAATTATTACTGTACTTTAAATAACAAACAAAAATGTTTTATATGTCCCTAATATCTTTGCTTTCTGTTAAAAATCTAATAATTGCTGCCTTAATACTTTCTGCATTTTACTATGATGGTTTAATTTGTCCTAAATTGGGAATAATGAATCGTGGCAAAGGAAAGGGAATAAATGTCTTAGTAGAATCTACAGAATTTGGCAACAAACTGCATTTAGAACAAGAGGGTGAGGAAGAATGAAAGATGATTCCAAAGTTTGGTGCCTGGATTAACATGAGAATGTTTAAAAGAAAAGCAAAGAACCAGAAGAAAAGAAGCCTTGTTTAGAGACATCGGCTGTTTCCAAATATCTGAAAGGCGGTCACACAGAAGAAAAAATTAAGCTTCTTCATCCAAAGTCAAAAACTATAAGTGTGAAGCAGGGACAAAAGCAGATTCCTTGTTACTGTGATTTAAGAAATTCATAAAAACCAGAGTCAAGAAAGAACAGACATAGGGAGTTTTAAGGATACTGAGTCTAATACATGAGATTGACTGAACTTTGCAAGTCCAACTCTGAGAGCTTCTGTGAATTTAGATTTGTGTCTAGAACACAAATAGACAAAACAACAGTATGAATAGAGGAGAGGGGATGCCAAGAGAGGATATGTGACCTAGAGTAATAATAAGTTTATGTATTTCTTCACTCTTTCACCTTGTAATATTACTCTTTCTCAGTATGTTCTTAGTTTCTATCTTCAATTTTAACAGTCCATAGATTGGAAACAGAATATCTGTCTGGTGAATGAGTAAAGTGGTAGGTACTCTAATTTAAAAAGCAAATAACCGAATATTTTCTTTTTCAGTGGGGGGGGGGGTAAGGGATTGGAGAGGGAGTTAAGACTGTTGTGATACACAACATGAAAAAGAGTTCAGTCAACCTATGGTCTTGATGAAAGAAGTGAGCACAAAAGGGCTCCCGACACCAACTGCAAAAGGACTCTACTATTTCCTCAACAAGACTTCCCTGCCTTACTCTTCCCCATTTTTGTATTCTCTCTTCTATGCTCTCAACTAGAAAAAGAATAAATTTTAAGCAGCCTTGTCAAAAAAGAAATGGTATATTAGGAAATGAAGGTAATATGAAAACAAAAAATAGCAAAAAATTTTTAAAGCAAAAAATTCACAAATACAAAATTAAGATACATTTAAAGCTAAATCATCACCATGGGATAATTATTGTAAAAATTCAAATTATACAAGAAAGTTATGTAAAGTACAACATTTAAATAGGGTCTGGTAAATATATTATTGCAGATTCACAAAAAGTACCAGAGCCTAAATTTAACTTGCCAATTACTGACAAATATTTGAAGCCTATGTGCTCATATTGTGGAAAAAAAAAAACAACAAAGAAAATGTGAGATACACACACACACACACACAAACACACCCCAAGGGTGAAGGCACAAATTAGAGAAAAGATAAACATATGAAACAGTAAGAAAAATTACAAAATTCTAGTCAGTCAAGTTCCCTGAGCAATTTCTGAAAGTCCTCAAAGGAAGCAGTTATTTTCAATTGCTAATGACTTACTGAATTTAATTAAATTTTAGCTACCAAACACAAAAGGTTGAGCACTTGCTTATGAAATACTGTCCATGAAAATTTGTCAGATAATTATGTGGTTTGGCAGTATGCATGGTGAGTATGTCCACGTACATAAAAAAGGGAGCTTTCCCTTATAAGAAATGATTAAGAAAACCTCCATTTCAGAAAACTGCAGCTAATTCCATTCATTTTGCCACAGATTATGAAAGGGATTCTAATACAAGGAACTTTGTCATATATTTATATCAAAATTTATAAACAAACCCTAAAATAGAATGATTCCCTTTAAGAAAAATTCCCTTGGGGGCAGCTAGGCAAAGTAGAAAGAGAGACCAGCCCTGGAATCAAGAGGACCTGAGTTCAAATCCAGCCTCAGATAATTAACACTTAGTTGTGTGACATTGGGCAAGTCATTTAACCCCATTGCCTTGCAATATTCCCCCCCATTCCCTAAAATGATACTATTTATTTTAAAAGGTTTTTTCTCATTGAAAAAAATCTTACTGCTTTGAAATTTTAAACTTTGAAAATTTAATTGAGAAATGTATTCCTACATCTCTTTCACTTAACAGAAAGAAAAAAACTTCTTTCTCTAAGCTCATGAGTATATTGAAGATAGCTCAAACCAGCTCAAGACGATTTAAAAAATTTTCAGTATGAATTAATGCCTCAGGAATTCACAAACATTTTGAATCACAACTGTCTATACTACCTGTCCACTGCAGGTAAATTTATAATTTCCTTAGCAATAACAAATATACATAAAGGGATTGGGGAAAAAAAAAGTAGATCAAAATTTAATGGAAAAAAAGGAAAGGTCCAGAAAAGTCTAAAACAGGGATTCTTACTGGTTTTTGAATCATTAATTTATTTGATAGTCTAAAAGGTCTATGAACCCCTTAAGAATGTTTTAAAAATGCAAAAATAAAATATAAAATTTTAAAGAAAGCCAGTAATATTGAAACAGAGCTAACAAACTTTTTTTTAAAAGCCCACAGACCCAAGATGTAGAACTCCATGCTAACATCTGAGATAGTGATTCCAGGGTAGCACTGGAGTAGCAGGCAGTATAGCAGAAAAGCTATGACATCATTTGTGATTTTCAACAGAGATGTCTGGGTGGGCCAGGAGACTGGATAGGAAAGCAATTTTATCTAAGTTCAGACCTGTGATTAGTTAACCTGGTAAGCTAATCACTGTTGAAGGATTCAGGGTGATGCCTCACAGTGAGGAGCTACTTGTTAGTTCCCTAACACCTCTAATTCCTAGGAGAGAAGGAAGACAAAGAGAAAAGTTAGCTTAAGATACAGGAAATACAGTAAATGAGGATACAGGAAACTGGCCAACTCACACAATAAAAAAAATTGGCACTTTTCTCCTAAGCCCCACTTCTCTCTAATATCCAAACACCTGCTGGACATCTGAAACAGAACTACTATGCTTCTCCTCCAAACCATCCTTCTCTTTAAACTCTTCTCAGTACTGCTATGGCACCACAATAATAAAATAATAAAAAAAAAAATTCCAGTCAAATAGATTGTTTCAAAATCACGTTTGATTCTTCTTTCCATCATCCTCCTCAAATCATCTGTCAAGTTATTTGATCCAATTCCTCCACATTTTTAGCATCATCCCTTTAATAAGCCTACTAAATGGACTTTTGGACTCCATCCTTTACTTTCTCCAACTCATTACAGCATCCAGACTTAACTGTGTCATTCCTCTATGTAAAAATTTTAATTGGTTCTTCTATTGATTATAGCATAATATAAAATCCTCAGCCTGCCATCTAAATCTCTTCAGTCTCTTTTCCACCTTGCTTTCTTGTTTCATTATTTCTTTTCATCATTGTTCCAGCCAAATTGAACTCCTCTGTTCCTCATATATGCCATTCCATTACTCATTTTTGTCTATTTGCACAACTAGGTCTTGTCTATAACATGTGACATATTCTTCCTCACCTTCATCTCATACATTCTCTAGATCCATTTAAAAAAGCAAAACAACCAGAACTATTCGAAAATGTACTAATTCCTTTAAGATTTCCTGATTCCCCAAGTTACTGAACTAACTCTTAAGATTATTTTTTACTACTTTATATAAAATTTGCATTTTCATGTGTACATGGTTCATCTCCCCATTAGAATGAAAGATCCCTAAAGTCACTCTAAGTAGTCTTATTGATGATCAAAGTGATACCTAACAAAATTACATATTCATCCTCAAGTATGATCATATACAATAAAAGTTAGGCAAAAAAGAAAGGTGAGTTGGTGAAAAGTAATCAATTATAAAAAGGAGAATAAAAATATATTTAAATTTTTTTTAGAAATTTGTAACTTTACAAATCAATGGGGAAATTTATTTATTCACCCAAGTTATTAACTCAAAAGAGAAAAAATTTTTATCATATGGGAATTCAGGGGTATTATAAATTCTTGAAAGTTTCTCCTTTCCATTATTCCATCAATTTATTTCAGTTCAGCACAGCAGATAACAATGACATCAATATCCCATATAGAGGTTAATTCACTGTAGTTCAGGGGCATTTTAAAACAAAAGCTACCTATTCCCTGAGTCTCAACCCTAATTTCCACCTTGCCACATCTAGACTTTATAAAAAGAAAATAGTCCCATCAGATAACAGCGCATTTGCATCAGAGTATAAGTCAAAAACAAATACAATATTCCAATAACACTGCTGTGTAAACTCTTGTATATAAGCAAATCCATGATTGATTTAAAATCTTGAAAAAATTCATATTAATCCAATACCATTTATAATGGTAAAAAAAAAAGAAAATTCTATTCAAGGCTTCACAAAAGATTGAACAAAAATGTAATATAATATATATCAATGTAATGGAATATCATTGCCTCATTAAGAAACTATAAACATCAAGAACTAAATTATTTGAAGCTTTATATGAAGATATGTAAAGAAAGGTGAGTCAAAAGGGTGAATCAAAAGACTGCTCCAACTATATGAATAAAAGGAGCAAAAATCAGAAAAAAAGTTAAAAAGTAATCATGCATGTTAAACTTTTTAAATATTCTTTTTACTATATACAAATAATAGATTTTTTAGTTCCATTCATAAAAACCTCTCATTATTTGTTTTGTCCTTTATATAATTTTAAAAACATTTTTACTTTAAAAAATAAAATATACAATTTATAAAATTTCCTTTGAAAGAAAAAAAAAATCTTAGTTGATGAAAATCACTGTCATTTTTTCTAGTCACCCTTCCCTTGCACTCTCTGGCCTGACCCTAACAACACTACTTAGCACAGCAGTTTTAACTAGCTGTTTTTATGACTTGAGTTAACTCATCACTCCAAAAGTTTGGTGATCCCTTGCTCCCAGGTGCAGTATAAGCAGGGACAACAGGAGGGTTAGATCTTTAAATATCAACAACTTTTTTCCCTTAAAAAACACACCAAGGATTTATTGCATCTCTACTTCTTAAGATTCAAAGTACATAATGTGTCCTATAGACAAAATGATACAAGAAAAAAAAATTTAAATAGCATGAAGAAGAGTGAAGGTGAAACAGAATAATCACTAGCAGATGTGAAAACATGGAAAAGATCTATCAATCCCATTATCACAGTCTAGAAACTGAAAGTGGTATCTGTGAGAAAAACTTCTTTGCATTTTAATGAAAAAAGGAAAGCTAAGCATGGAATAAAATGTTAAAAATATATAAAATGTTAGCTATACATATTCTTTGAATTCCCCAAGTTTATCCCTTATTCTGCAAAAGTTTACAAGAATATATCTGTATTAAGTTTTAATAAACTTGGGCCAAACTATCAGATGACACAGTCCACTTACACCCAGAGCACCCACTAAAGGAGGAGTTTGAAGCTTGTAAATGGGACAGTTTTCAGCCCCTCCTAAAAAAGCCTTCACATTAGGTTTCCTGATTTTAATGTAAGTAAATTTCCACAATAGGAAGCATAACCACATTTAACTGAGGGCATAAAAAAAACTTAGTCAAACACAAGTAACTTTGGATTATGTGTACTTCACAGAAGTATTCTTGCCTCTCCCTCCCTCAGTGCAACCAAAAGTTAACCATAATCATGTAAAATTCACAATAAAAAGTAACAGAAATGTATCACATTTTATATTCAGGTACTTAATTTCTCTTAATGAAATGTACACTTATGAATATATTTAAATTTAGATAAATACATAAATATTTATCATTTGAAATGTAAAGTATTTAAAGAGTTTAGAAAATGTAATCAATTACACTAAGGACAAATTAGGGACACCATTCCATGATTCTACAAATTAACGCTACCATCTGTGTCAGAGTCAAAACTATTAAGTTCCATAAGGAAGGGGGTGGCAAGGTGGCACAGTAGATAAGAGCACCTGCCCTGGAGTCAGGAGGAACTGAGTTCAAATCTGGCCTCAGACACCTAATAATTAAGTAGCTGTGTGTCCTTGAGCAAGTCACTTAACCCCATTGCCTGGCAAAAACAAAAAAAAACAAACAAAAGTATTCCAGCTTCCCCTTTGGGATCAGTGTGTCAAAGAGGATGAGAAAATGTAAAATTAATGCTGAGGAGGAGAGAAGAATATCCAATGAACCAGGGAGACTGGATGAGATTCAAAATAAAGTTGGTTTACCATGGATGGGAAGCTCAAAGGGCACACGGGAGGGTTAGGCAGGATTAGAGTAGTGTGGAGTAGGGTTGAGAGTGATGTGACTGAGAACAAATAGGAGGAGAGAGCTGGGGATGGATCCCTTTGAGAGGGTGAGTTAGGAATAGAGAAATAAAAAGAGCCAAGAAGATAATAGTAGGTAGTAAGTAAACTCATCCTCCAAAAGGTGGCATTGTTTAGACTCCATACTGTTCTTCCTCTATCTATAATTCCTTTTCCGCCTCTATTAATTTAAATTGTCAAAAATCTATTTCAAGTCCTTAGGATGATAGAAAAGACTTCTAAAAACTCTACTCAGATGATCTAATTTTAAAAGGATGAAGAAACAGAGGCCCAGAGAGTTAAATGACTTGCCTAGTTCTTCAAGTAAAAAGCAGCAGAGCCAGTGATGTGAAGCTATGTCCAAACTATTGAACTGTGTAAACCCTTTGATCCAGTGACACTATTAATAGGATTATACTTTAAAAATCAAACAAGAAAAGGACCCAAATGTACAAAAATATTTAGAGTGCCTCTTTCTGTGATGATAATGTATTGGCAACTGAGGAAGTGCTCATCATTTTGGGGAATGGATGAATAAGCTTTGATATGAATGAATATGATGGAATACTATATTATGCTAAAAGAAAAGTTATAGGGGATGGTTTTCAAGATACAATGAAAGACTTGTTTAAGCGTATTCAGAGAGATGTGAACAGAACCAGGAGAATATTTTTTATAATAATATTGTAAAAACCAACAACTCTTTAAAGTCTTAGGAACTCTGCCAACAAAATGACTAAACATGATCCCAGGGGACTCAAAAGGAAACACTTTACTTGCCCCCAACTGAGAAATGATGGTCTCAAGAATACAGACTGGATATGTCCAATGCAGGAATTTGTCTTGCTTGCCTTTGTAATTTTGAGATTTGTAACAGGGATTTTGTTTTCCTTACTTTCTCAGTTAGCAGAGGTAAGGGGGCCAAGGAGAGAAAGGAAAGAAATGGGAAGGAAAGCAATTTAACAAATCTATACATTCTAACTTCAAATCTAGCAATATTTCTATTGTATTTAATAATCTGTACCATACCTTATCTGTTTCAAAACCATCAACAAATCTAACCCCAACCTCCCTTCCTGGCTTCCTCTCCATTTGTGTCAATGATCCTAGCTGCTCCAAGGCTGTCATGTCCTCTCCCCCTTCTGCCTAGCAGACAGCATTCCCAATCTCGAGAACACAATTCTTTCAGATTACTGCCTCCTCACTCTTCTTGGAGACTATTAATGCCATTTCCTCCCTAAGCCTCCTCTGAACCCCCTAAACAAAAATGATCTCTTCACTTCTTTGACTCTGCCTTAGTTACATGGAACCACACTTAGCAAGCACTTATCTTGCTTTATATCTTTATTAAACCATTAGTTCATTGAGGAGCTTTTTGGGGGATGGTGGGGTAATTCAAAGCACATGTCATGATATTTTACAGAGTAGAAAGCTAAAAAAAATGCTTCTTTCAGTTCAAATTTCAATTCTTGGCTGTGAAAAAGGTTTAGTAGCAAATAGATAACCCAACACAATCACTTAATCCTTGATTTAACTGAATCTATCTCCAAAGTCCATCTTTCAATATTCTGATACTAACTTGACTAAAAGAAAAACTGTAAACCCTTGTGCTTTAAAAGTGATTAGAAGGGGCAGCTAGGTGGCATAGTGGATAAAGCACCAGCCTTGGAGTCAGGAGTACCTGGATTCAAATCTGGTCTCAGACACTTAATAATTATCTAGCTGTGTGGCCTTGGGCAAGCCACTTAACCCTGTTTGCCTTACCAAAAAAAAAAAAAAAGTGATTAGAAAGAATCAAAGAGGAGTTCAAAGATAATTTCCTAAGTGTATATCTGTTCTTCAATGGCAATTAAAGCATAAAGTTTAATATCAGGTATATCTTGTTAAAAGTTTTTGATGAAAACAAAACTGGGGAGAGAGGGAGAGGAATTACTTCTATGGAGCAAATTTTAAAATGTAAGATGCTAAGTTAATGAGTAAAAAATTCAGAATAAAAAAGTTTAAAATTATATGGTCTTAATAGTGGAAATTCCAATGCTCATTTATGCTACCCAGAAAAATGAAATTTTCATACTAAAGGAAATCTGTCCCAAATGTACAATTCTGGGAGAGGTACTGCATGGAGGTCTCTATGTGAGTCCTCACATATCCTCAACAGTTTCATAATTTAAACCCATTTCCACCTCTTCTGCCCATGTACAACTGTGGTGGTTCCATCTCTTCCAACTCTCTGAGACACCATTTGGGGTTTTCTTAGCAAAAAAAAATTGGAGTGGTTTGCCCTTGCCTTTTCCAGGATGTTCTGGAATTCCTAGGAATTCCTTCTATGACAGAGGTAGAGTGACATGCCCAAAATGCTAAGTGTCTGAGGCTGGATTTTGAACTCAGGTATTCCTGACTCCAAACCTCATACTGTTATCTACTGTACCACCTTAGCTGCTTTGGTCAAGCACAGTAGCTGCCACTGAAGAGTTACCAACTACATTCACCCTCTAAAGTGAAAAAAACGTATACTTGAATATGACAATGTAAAGCCAGAGAGAAGAACAAATAGAACACCCTTTGTGAATATTTAATTTTTCCCTAGTTAAGTCTTACAATAATTTTTTTATTTTCCTGACTTCAAGATGGAAAAAGCATCTGAGACTCCAGTGACTGAGTTTTTGTTCCAATATTTTACTTTAACATGTAATATGGGACAAGACATGTCTATCTGATCATTTAAAGCGGTTCTGAAACATTAAATTCTTATGGAAATGAACATTTCTGAAACAAAAAAATAGCAGCTTTCCACCCAAAAAGTAACCATTGTTAAAACATTTCCAACACTTACTTCGAGTAATTCTGAGACAATAGAAAGAACTTCAGGATTACAGATATCAATGGAGTCATCTCTATATGTCTTCTTTTTATAAGAGATATTCCCCAAATGTAATATTGCAGATAAAAGAGAAAATATTCTGTAAAAATAAAAATGACAGACCTAAGTTTTGATCATGGGCTATATTACTAAAAACGTCCACCCCCCAAAAAATACAAGTCTATTTCATCTAAACTTTAAACCACATAAAACAACTTGGAACAAATTTCAAATTTAATTTCCAGTAAATAATACCGCTTTCATGAATCCCTCCATCCTATTTTTTTAACTGATTGGCTGCTCACTATGATTTTTTCAAAGTTCTTTTTTCTCCTATACTTAAAACAGGCATCTGTCTTACTAAAAAGATCAAGACCAATCAATTAGGGCATTCTAAGAACTGCTTCCTGAAGACTTTCTTCTCTTTCATGGTATTGCTACCCATTCTTTGCTCCTTTCCTCTCAGAGGAATTCTAGGAATTCTAGGAATTCCTTCTATGACATCTCCATAAATGATCATCTTAAAGACTTCTAAAGAAGGTGAAACACAATTTATAAATCTGGAAGTCCCTTCACTTTAGAATGTTTAAATATTTATGGTTTTTTGTTCTGACATTAAGCCTAAGTCTGCCTCTCTACAACTTTACCCATTGCTCCTACTACTTTGGGGCCAAGCAAATCCATATCGCTATACTTCAGCTACTTAATATCATATGTCCCCTAAATTTTGTCTTCTTTAGGATGATGATGTTTGTCTTTCATAACATCATGAGGCTGGGGTCAAGGTACTAGTGTCTGGTTATTTGTCCAAACAATCCTCATGTGATATATATCCCAGGTCTCTATCCCATTTTCTGCCTTATGATATCCTCCAGCTTGTCGAGTTTCCTGCCCAGAACCCATTTGTGTTAGACTGCAATGTTTCATGAATCCTCCTACTAGTACTAATCCATGCTCTCTCATCCATCTCTCCTTCTCTACTGGTTCCTTCCCACATGCCTATAATTAAGGACTACAGATTGAGGGCTGGAAAGGATCTTAGGAATCATCTTGTATAACCTCCTCATTTTGGAGATGAGAAAACTAAGGAATAGAGGGTCGATGATTTGTTCAAGGTTACAAAGGCAGGAAATGTCAGAGACAGAATTTGAATTTAGGTCCTCTACCTCCAAATTCAACACACCATCCTTCCAAGGCTTTCAGTGCTTCAGTACCCATCAGATTTCCACCAGATACTCTCTCCCACTTCCCTTCCTAATTGAGCTTTCTCTCTCATTTCTTGGCTCCCTTGTCCTTTTCTTCATTCCTTAAGATGAAGGTCCCCTAAAGGCCTTTGAAATAAGGCATTCTCCTTCATTCCCACAGCTTCCCCTCTGTCTACCATATATCTTTCTATAATGGATTTTCTTCCCGAGCTCCAGGCCCACAGCTTCAACTACCTAGACATCATAGTTTGTGTATTGTACCAACACCTCCAGAGCAGTCCATTTCAAATTGAGGTATTCTCTTTCCCCAAAACTTACTCCTATTTCTTTCAGAGCACCACGATTCATCCAGTTTTCATTGTTTGAAACTTCGGTGCTCTCTATGAATCATCCACTTCACTAACTTCCTCTATTAAGATTGTTGGCCTATTAAGTTTACCTGCTTCAAGGATTCTACGATGTTCCCTCTTCTCTGTTCTCATTGCTAACATCCTTGTACCCTTACTATATCCCTTACCTGAACTTTTGCAATAGGTTATTACAAAGTACTTTTTTCATAGACATCTTTTTCATTTTTTCTGCATTCTTTGAAAAATCTACTCAAAATTCACAATTTCAAAGACTCTTCCTCTAATTACCCTCAAACAAATTTAACAACACTATAAATATTTGGCTTCTTTGCAGTTGCAAACTGAACTTAATTTGCACAATAATATCAGTAGTCCAGAATGACATAGTTCTCGAAGTATTTCATAACACTGCATCAGAAGAGAGAAAGGATAGTAAGAATTTATCAAATGAACTCACTTTCTCCGGGTCATGGCAAGAAATCCCACCATTTCCATTGCAAGCTGTAATCTCTTAAAATCATGTTTCAAATCTTCACCATCAATAGAACAATCCTGCTAGTTCAAAACAGAGGGAATCAAGGTTATCTACTTGATTTAAAACTAAATATAACTGTTACTTAAATGAACAAACCACAGGTAGAAATTAGCAATTGTGCTAATTGTACTCATTATTTGGCTTATCATAAATCAGAAATAAATGATGTGCATAATATCAATAGCTTTCTTTTAAAGTATTTTGATATTTTGGTGAATCTTGAACAATTGTAAATAATTTTCTTCAATCTAAAGGCATATTTCTAATTATGTACAATATCAAATAACATAGTACACTTTTTATTTAATCCAATATTTTTTTGCTGTACTCCTTATATAACTAGGCAACCAAATGAAGAATAAGTAATAATGAGGGAAAAGTTACATATGTGAATAGAGTAATGTTCAAATGAGATGAATTCAAATGCGGCAACTAAGAAACATCTAGAGTTCCATAAAACTGATTAGTATGTTAGTATCATATTTTCATTTAACTTTCCTAGACAATAAAAGGGAAGTTTATTCTAAGTTGATCAAAGTATTTCATTGTAACACAATAATTGAAATTATTTTATCTTAGGGTAGCTTCATTATTAGAAATTATTCAAAACTTTAGGAATTTATTTTGTCATATAGCACTACACAATTGTTCAATTAAGTATTTGCAGATTTGAATCCAAGAATGAGTGGCATGGCTAAAATATTTCCAATCTTGGGGGAGGGAAGGGAAACTGCTGTTTCTATACATGAGGTGGTAAATACACTATAGAAAATTATTAAGAATTCAAATATTTTGATTTCCTAATAATTCTCAGGGAATGTCATGCTTCCTTCAATGGTCATTTTTTTAAAACTGAAAATTATCTGTTCAAATAAAAAAATGTTACTCAGCTACTTTGATGGGAAACTTAGAACATACTTTTTCATCTCAGAAACTCCTATGTGAAAATCACCAATTTTTTAGTAAATATTTTTCTGAATCAAGAGAACGAAAATCATATCTTCCAATGAAATAAACAGAATAAGGGGATAAAGATGTTTTGTTTTATTGACTTGAAAAATCAAAAAGAATACTGATGATCAAAAATGACAAATGTGAAGACTACAATCAAATATGGAAATATTAATATAAAGTAATGTAGAATGAACAAAACTATTTTCAAAATGAGAGCAATCAAATGTATTAAATACAACAGTTTTTTAAAAGGGCAGAAAGATGTCAAAAAAACCAAAAAGCTATTATTTTGCTAAAGCACACAAACACATGTAATTCCTCTTAACTAAAGTTATAACATTTTATCCTTTTATGTGTAATGATTACTTTGCACATTTGATATTGCTGAGAATTAAGAAGTTTCTAATGAATTCCTCTTTAACTCATATAAAATGCAAATTTAAAAATTCTATTGGAATAAGAAGTGTATAGGATACCAAAAATACATATGAATTATATATATATGTGTTTGTGTGTGTGTGTGTAAAAATGTGTGCATATGTATGTATGTATGTATATGTGTATCTGTGATGGTAATTTAAAAATAAACAACAACAACAAAATCTTAGAAATTTCATCATCATAGCTATCAGTCACTTGCAATTTAATGCCTTGGAAATAGGGATCTCAACGAACAAATTCTGTATCACATTTGATAGCAAATCTATTTTTTGACCACTATTCTCATCTCCATTATTTACTATAGTGCTACCTACTCTACTGTCTTCAAAAAATAACTGATTATTACCCTATGGTCTCAAAAGAAATGTACTGATGAATACTGGAAAAATTTTCTATATTCATAAATGGTTTAACTTAGATGACCTCTAAAGGTTCTTCCACCTCTTAAGGTTCTATTTTTATAGGAAAAGACACATATATGAAGAGTTTGCAAACACTATAAACTCTGCAGGGTTCAGAATCACCTGACAAATTCAATAGTTATCAAGTTTCCTCATCCATAAAATGAGAAGATTCAACTAGACAACCTCTAAGATTTCTTCTAGCTTTAAAGTTGTAATCCTATGAACTTTCATTTGTTCTAATTTTTTTTCTTAAAACAATAATAGTAATATTTAATCTTAAATTTTAAAAACAATGGAAATGCTCATTCCCAAGAAGACTGACAATTGACAGTAAATCACTGTTTTCAAATTCAAACAGTTGAGTTTAAAACATACATATAGCAAGTAAGTGTTTATTAACATAAATTGTCACATAAATGACAATCATTTTCAGTACATGGTTTCTATGCCACTAACTTGTCCAATAAATCCTGGGACATAGTCTTTCTAAGTCCTATTTCCTGAGATAAAAATAAATTTTTAAAAATGGCAACTTTGTAAATGGAGGAAATATGCAAATTTTATTTAATCCAACAACCTTTCTTAAGACTGGAATTTCAACATATATCTACCTAGCAAGAAAGGAACTCTAAATCTCCTAGTGAATTTTAGAACTTCTATTTAATTTTAGACAAACCACATTCCTTGCTAAGTAAAATTCTAATTTTTTAAAAGCTATATTCTGAAACTTTAAAGTGAAAAAATTTCATTTTAAAAAGCTGAGGGCAACAAATGAAATATTAGAGATAAAGAACTAATAAAGAAAAAAATCAATGACTGACAAATCTTGCTATAGTTCTACCTAGGACTTTGTTTGTTTGCAAGGCAGATGGGGTTAAGTGGCTGGCCCAAGGCCACACAGCTAGGTAATTATTAAGTGTCTGAGGTCGAATCTGAACTCAGGTATTCCTGACCCCAGGGAGAGTGCTGCATTCACTGCACCACCTAGCCGCCCCTACTTAGCACTTTGAATATAAATTTGGATCAACCATTTTAACTGATTTTTTGAAATTACTGTACCTAATATGGAATGCTGACTGATTTCTGAATAACAGCTGTGATGATACATTTATAACACGACAATGTCATAAAATTATGATAATAGCCAACTTTCTACTTAATGTTTCATGTTTCAAACATTCATTAACAAACACTTTTACACAGGCAAATCTTTCAATATCTTTCCATAAAAGTCTGTTTTTTAATGAAATCTTTTTGCTTTCTCATCTGTCCAATAAGGAGACTTAAAGATGATTTGACCTGACAGTTTCACATTCATTCTCTCTCTCTCTCTCTCTCTCTCTCTCTCTCTCTCTCTCTCTCTCTCTCTCTCTCTCTCTCTCCAAAAAAAGGAAGGAAAAATATCATTATTACAACTACTATTAATGATTTGGAGCATTTTTCCATATGATTATATATAGCTTTTTGCAAGAAAATGGGGTTAACTGGCTTGCCTATAGCCACGCAACTAGCTAATTATTAGGTGTCTGAGGCCGGATTTGAACTCAGGTACTCCTGACTCCAGGGCCAGTACTCTTTCCACTGCACCACCTAGCCACCCCAATTATATATAGCTTTAATTTCTTAATTTGAAAACTCTGTTCATATCCTTTGGCCATTTATCAATTGAGGAATGAGGAATGACAAGTGACTTCATAAATTTTATGGTATTCTCTATATACTTTAGAAATGAAACCTTTATCAGAAATCTAGTTGTGAAAATTGTTTCCCAGATTTCTGTTTTCCTTCTAATTCTGGCAGTATTGGTTTTATTGGTGCAAAAACTTTTAAATTTAATATAGCCAAAATCATTCATTTAGCAATTTATAATTTACTGTTTCTTGTTTGGTCATAACTGGTCTAATCATTCTGGAGAGCAATGTGGAACTATGTCTAAAGAGCAATGAAAATGATCATACCCTTTGACCCATAATTCCAATACAAGGCCTATATCAAGAAGAAATCATTAACAATGAGCGAAGTCCCATATGTTCAAAATATTCATAGCAGCTTTCTGTAGTGAAAAAGAACTGGAAATTGAGGGGATGTCCATCAAGTAGAGAAGTACATGAATACTATGGAATATTACTGTTCTATAAGAAACCATAAATGGTCAGACTCCAGAGAAGCATGGAAAGAATTACAGGAACTGATGTTGAATATGAAGGGAGTAGAACCAAGAGAACACTGTACATGTTAACAACAACTTTGATGGATGTAACTCCTCCCAGCAGTCGAGAGAGCTAGGACAACCCTAGAAGTCTAGCTATGGACATCCAGAGGAAGGAAAAAAAAAAAAAAAAACAAGCCTCTACAAAATCTGAATGAACACTACATTTATTTTTTTTAAAAAAATTTTTATGTATTTCTTTCCATGCTCATGCTGTTCTTTCTTTTCCCTTAATCGAAAATGACTAATCTGTAAACATGTTAAAACACAAATGTGTATGTACAATATTCACTTGCCTGTTTGTCATTGAGGGGAAGGGGGTAGGGAAGGGAGGGTGAAAGGAAATTATTTAACTTAGAAACATGCATATGTGGGGCAGCTAGGTGGCGCAGTGGATAAAGCACCGGCCCTGGAGTCAGGAGTACCTGGGTTCAAATCCGGTCTCAGACACTTAATAATTACCTAGCTATGTGGCCTTAGGCAAGCCACTTAACCCCATTTGCCGTGCAAAAACCTAAAAAAAACCCAAAAAACCATGCATATGCATGTGAATGAATGTTGAAAACTTTCATAACATGTAATTGGAAAAATAAAATATCAATTAAAAAAGAGAGAATAGCCCTTGAAATAGTTTAGAAATACTCCTTTACACAGATGATTGATAAACTATAAGACTACCTGAGAATCAATAATCTCATTTTTTAATCATCATAAAATATTAAATTCATTTTTTGGTAATTCAGATTTTTCATTAATTCAACTTGTCCCCAATTGGTTTGAACATGGTGATAGGAAGTCTCCAGAGTCTCCCTGTGAGAGATGTTAAGTTAAAGTGCAGTAACTGTCATATACAGTCTATGGTACCATGTGTTAAATTATTTAACTTCTCATTCTCTCAAGTAACTTCCTTAGATTATAAACTACAAAGGAGGTGAATACCTATCTTGGTAGATATTTCACTAGACTTTCTCTCACATGGAACTTTCCCATTCCAAAGAAATTACAGCTCAAATCTAACATAAAACACAATGCCTAAAAAGTGAGTTGCTATGATTTTCTCTATGAAAAATGATATGAGGGACAGTTAGGTGATGTAGTGGATAAAGCACCAGCCCTGGAGTCAGGAGGGCCTGAGTTCAAATGCAACTCAGACACTTAATTTAGCTATGTGACCTTGGGCAAGTCACTTAACCCAAATGCTTTGCAAAAAACTAACAAAAAGATATATATTTACTTTTTCATTTTGAATAATTTTTAGCATTACTTTCTTACTCTAAGTGGAACATAATGCAAATTGTTAATATTTCTGTAAAGGTTCCTCAGAATATATTTAAAAAGTTATAGCTTTAAATGAGTCATATTATCATTTGACTTCATCCTTTCAGAAATCAATATTAAACATTTCAGAAACAGTAAAATTAAACATTTTCTTTTCTCCATAAAATGTGGCAACACAGGAATCACTTTTGAAGTCTTTAATTATAAAATAGATTTTTTTAGTAAGGAGAAAAGTTGCTACACAAAAACAATTAAAACAGTGCATTCTAGAGCAAAGAAAAATGAAGTTACAGAGAACCAGATGAATATGTAGAAGTATATTAACTAAAAGGATCATTGGAAAGTTGAGATATCTGAAGTATTTTGATGTAGGTCAGGAAAAAGAAGTATTACTTATCCCTTCAGCAATTTTGTGTTATGGCTTATTTGCCCTTAGGTTATATAACAATCAAGTTAGAAGAACTACTTTATTTATGAGCAGATGCCAAAAAATTATGAGTACTGTCAGTTCATTCTAATTTCGAAGCTGTGTTCTGAATTAAAATTTCTTTGAAAGATATATAAAATTATCTTCTCCCATAATTGAGAAAGGCAGAGGATCAAAAAGTGTTTTGAGTTTATTTTTTAAAAACATAAAGACTAAATAAAGGAACTTCACCTGCTAACACATCAAATCTAATCACTATTAAAAATACTCTATTTTTATTCTATTAAAAATGTATTCTATTAAAGATTACAGCTGTTGACAAAAAAAATTCCTGATTAGAAGTCAGATTAAAAATTAAACACAGGGTCACTGAAGTGAAGCAGTACAGTCAGTACTTTCAAGGCATACCTCCACTTGAAGCAACCTTCAATTTTTAAGGAGGGAAAAAACTAATAGTATTTATATAAATAAATGACTTCAATCTTGAGTATGACTAAATTTATTCTCCATTAAATTGAATAATTCAAAAATTAAAACTGACCAAATTTACAGAAACATTCATTGAACTTTTAAAAATCTCTCCATCATACAATGCAGTGATTTGGGAACTATCCATAACACTTAAAAATTCATGACCTTGGTCTTCAAATGCAATTGTTTTAAGTCAATATTCCTCCTGACTGAATCCGAGCTCAAAAAATTAACCAAGAAAATAAAGATAGGTTCTTACTGGTATTACTTCAACCAACCATGCACATCCCTCAGATCATTCTAGTTCTGATTTTAAATGTTGATTTCCCAAAGTAGGGAGATGAATGATAAACAAATGAGTAAGGTAATACCCTTCACCAGCAACACAGACTACCTGTGTACTTGTACTGACCGGCTCAGAGTCAGTGTAATAATCATCCCAGCTCTGTCTGAGAGGTTTCTTTGTCATCTGAAAGTAAGGCAAATCCAGTTAGGCAGAGATACAGTACAATAAACTTTCCTGATCAACTTTTAAATTATGTAGCACAGATACGAGTAACATAAAATAGATTTTGCACAATGAGACTGAAATGAGAAAATTAAGAAATATTCTTGGAAATTATCCACTAGGATTATCAACACTTCTCTTAACTGCTGATTAACATACTTAAGGTCTAGTTTGTCTAAATAATAAATAATAAGATCGGTTTTTTAATTACAACAGATTTAGAGATGCCTAAGATTAACTCATTTTAGGGGTGTTTGTCTCTAAAAAAATAGGTAAAGGACTTAATTGCAAAATCATAATCCAAATGTTACACAATTGTGAAATCATAATCCAAATTTTGGTTAAATAAGTTAGAAATCAAATTATGACCTTCCAAAGAAATAAATATTTTATTTAACAAAAAAGCTAAAAGTACTACTAGGAATGAAATAATCTTCAAAATTACAGTAGACCTTCTAAAATAAGATATTTTAAAATTGATGTCAGCAATATAGAATAAAATATTTGTAAAAATAACTGACTTGCTACTTTTATTACTATAACTACAGCTTAAATGTTTAAGTTGCTATCAAAATAGGCTATTTAGTTTAGAGGCAATTATTCCCTTAATTTGAAGCAAGTTTTTCCTTACAGATCCTTAATATTACTTTATATTAACAAAGCATGAAAACATTAACTTTTTTACTAGTTTTTAAATGCTTTTTTAATCTCCAATAAGGATGGTAAATGATCTACTAACGTTACTATCAAAAAGAGTGAAACATACCAAATTTTACCAACATTTATTAAAGTTATTGAAGTATTCCTCCTAACCCATTTATTTAACCTCTATTAAGAAAAGTAATATGTGAAAGTATTTGCTATTATTCTGATGGAAAAAAATTATTCAAAACTGCTCAGGTAAAAATAATTTTAGAGAAAGATCTAAAGTTTCTAAATGTCTTATAATTTATGGATTTCATTTTGACCTAGAAGACATGTTACAAGTAATATAACTATATATGTATACATATATAATTATATACATATACACACATACATATAATCATATAAAAAATAGCTAAGTCATCATAAAGATCTGCAAATATGTAAGTCATATTTTACATGAAAACTTGGCAAAAGATTATTAGTAACATCATTAGTAACAATATAATAATTACAGGAGGGTGGCAATTCTTTTCTCCAAGAGCCTAGACTGTGTAATTAGCTTGATTCACCAGAAATTTACAAAAATCAATCCATAACACATAAAAATTCTTTTCTATGTGAAAAAATATGAATTCTCTTTAAAACTAAAAAATTAAAATTATGGAGAAATATAAACAGGTAAACTCTATTTAAAAATCTACAAAATTAAGATTTTAACTATTCGATTCAGGAACTGTCGCCTAGATCAAAGAACAAGCACCAGTAAAAACTGAGGACATTTATAATGGTATACAACATTTCAACATGTCTTTCCTTCCCCTTTGAAGTCCCACCTGATTAAGATAACGATACTCTTCAGGTTGCTTAAGGTGGAATGCAGCCCTCTCCTCTTCATTTGCTCCTGCTAACATGTAATAGAACACATGGTAGTTCCTATCATAAAAATGAATAAGTAATTAAAATTTGTCGATTGAACACATCTTGAATATTAAATGATCATTGAAAAGAATGTAGTAGCAAGAAATTACATGGTATTTAAATGTCAATAAAATTCAATGGTAAAACCATGTGGATTAGGGATATTTTTGGTTGTTGTTCATTTGTAGCTTGTTTCATTTTCCTGACATTGGATTAAAATTTAATTATCCTGTAAAACAATTTAAAATTGGAAAAAAGTTACAGGGTATATAGCCTTTGAACCAACAATGCTTCTGCTATGCATACACCTCAAAAAAGTCAAAGAAACAAATATTGAAATAACAAAAACACATTTAGTGATATAGACTGAAGTAAAAATAAAAAGGGGAATTAAAAATATATAGAAATGAAAAACTAAGTCAATCTAACACTAATTTTAATTTCAAGAACATCCTTTCATTTGCTCCTGCTAACATGTAATAGAACACATGGTAGTTCCTATCATAAAAATGAATAAGTAATTAAAATTTGTCGATTGAACACATCTTGAATATTAAATGATCATTGAAAAGAATGTAGTAGCAAGAAATTACATGGTATTTAAATGTCAATAAAATTCAATGGTAAAACCATGTGGATTAGGGATTTTTTTTGGTTGTTCATTTGTAGCTTGTTTCATTTTCCTGACATTGGATTAAAATTTAATTATCCTGTAAAACAATTTAAAATTGGAAAAAAGTTACAGGGTATATAGCCTTTGAACCAACAATGCTTCTGCTATGCATACACCTCAAAAAAGTCAAAGAAACAAATATTGAAATAACAAAAACACATTTAGTGATGTAGACTGAAGTAAAAATAAAAAGGGGAATTAAAAATATCATATAGAAATGAAAAACTAAGTCAATCTAACACTAATTTTAATTTCAAGAACATCCTTGAAAAACACTTCCCTTTCATAACCAGTGTATCTGCCATGGTTTCAGCTGTGGCTGAAACCATGGCAGATACACTGGTTATGCTTAAAATATCTTTCAGTCCAACAGGAAGTAAAAGGCAAGGAGGATGCAGATATGTTGAGGGTAAGAAGACAAACGCATGAAAACAAAAAGTATTACTAAACTTTAAAAAAAAGATTTATAGGACACAATGAGCAAAACACTAGGAGGAAATTATAAGCAATCATTTCCTCACAAAAAGAACAGCAGTCATATAAGAAGAATGAAGGATAGCAAAAGGAAAAGTACATGCATTGGTAAAAATGTGATGAAATCAAGAAATTTCCTATTAGATTTGCTAAATTCCCAAGACTGGATAAAGAAGAGACAAGAGATACAAAAGCTGAGAAGGCACAAAAGGGCTGTTTTCTTTCTTTCAGAGATCTACATTGGAGCCCAACATCAATGAGAGCAAACTCCTCTAAAGATAGAGGAATAAGGGACATGAGCAGAAATGGATAGGTTGTAACCTTCACAGGGAGGGAAAACAACTCCATTAACAAAATCACAGATGACCTGAAATACTGAAACAGGGTCTATACTCTGTAGCTCTGCTTATCCTTTCTATACTCTTCCTTACTTTATGTATTTTTCTACATTGGTCATTTTTATTATTTCTTATAGCACAGTAAAATTAGATTCTATTACTATAGCACAATTTTCCCTGCCATACCCCAAATCTGAAATACATGAATTTTTCCTCTTTCTATGTATCATTTTAAAAAAGTATGGGCCTCTTTTTTCATAAGGACAACAATTTTAGAAAAAAGTCCAAGGGAAATTGATAACTGGTCAGGCAGTTTTCAGATGAAGAATTAAAGCTCTCAATAGTCACATGAAAAAATGCTCTACATCATTAGTGATTAGAGAAATATAAATTAAAACAACTCTGAGTCATCACCTCCCTCTCTATCATATTGACTAAAATGACAAAAAAGGGAAAATATGATCAGTGTTGAAGGGCACATGGAAAAACTGGGACACAGCACCACTGTTGGAGGAGTTATGAACTAATTCAATCATCCTGGAGAGCAATTTAAACTATGCCCAAAGGGCAATAAAAAAAATGCATATGCTTTGACACAACAATACCACTGTAGCATCTGTGTTGCCCAAAAAATTATATAAAAAAAGACCTATTATGTACAAAAAATATTTTAGAGCCTCCTTTTGTAATGGTAAAGAATAGAAAATGAGGGGATGCCCATCAACTGGGGAATGGCTGAACAAATCATGGTATATGATGCCGCATTACTTTTCTGTAACAAATCACGATTGGGCAGATTTCAGGAAAAACTTGGAAAGCCTAGCATGAACTGATGCTGAATGAAATGAGCCATATCAGGAGAACATTGTACACGGTAATAGCAACACTGAGAGATGATCAACTATGACAGACTAAACTCCTCTCAGTAGTTCAGAGATCAAGGACAATCCTGACAGACCTACTATGGAAAACTGCCATCCACATCCAAAGAAAAAAATAGGATCTGAAAGCAGACCAAAGCAGACTATTTTCACTTTTTAAAATCTGTTGGGTTTTTTTCATTGTATTTTTTTCATCTTTCTTCTCTTTCACAACCTGACTAAAATAGAAATATGTTAAACATGAGTATAGAATGTATAGCCTGTATCAGATTACTTGTTGTCATAGGTAAAGAAGAAGAAAGGAAGGTAGAAATTGTGGAACTCAAAAGTTTACAAAAAGATCAATGCTGAAAACCTTAAACTTTGCATATAATTGAAAAAGTAAAATAAAATAACATTAAAAAAGTTAAAGCTATCTATAATTATATAAAAATGCTCTATCATTACTGATTAGAGAAATGTGAATTAAAAAAACTATCAGGTACTACCCTCAGTTAATTAATCAGATTGGCTAATTTGACAGAAAAAGAAAATGATCAATGTTAGAGGGGCATATGGGAAACCTGGGACACTAATGCGTTATAGAGCAATTTGGAGCTATGCCCAAAGGACTATAAAATTGCGCATACCCTCTGATCCAGCCATGCCACTGCTAGGTCTGTATCCCAAGAAGATCATACAAAAGAGAAAAGGACCCATACGTAAAAAAAATAATTTTAGTAGCTTTTTCTGTAATGGCAAAGATGGAAATTGAGGGGATGCCCATGAATTGGGGAAGTTGTGGTATATATGTAATTATTCTAAAAGAAATTATGAACAAGCTGATTTCCAAAATACTTAGAAAGAACTGATGCTTAGTGAAGTGAGCAGAACCAGGAGAACATAATTCACAGTAATATTAACAGCAACATGATCAACTATGATAGACTTAGTTCTCCCTCAGCAATACAGACAATTCTAAAAGGAAAGAACCATGAAATCTGAATGCAGACCAAAATATACTATTTTCACTTTTTTAATTTTTTTGGTGTTTTCCCTGCAATTCCTCCCTTTTGTTATGATCCTTCTTTCACAGCATGACTAATATGGAAATATTTGTGACATGATTACATATACATAACCCTGTATCAGATTGCTTGCTGTCTTGGGGAAGAATGAGGAAAGGGAGAAAGGGAGAGATTTGATGGAAAAAATTAAAATACTATTAATATAAAAAATACAAAAAGCTAAATTATAAAATTAAGGGGAAAAAAAGCCCAGGGAAAATCACTGAATTCAGAGAGACTAAATAGTTTTAGTTTTTAAATAAATAGGAAACTGCTTTCCCAAAAGTTGCATTCCCCATTTCAAAGTTTGACCAATAGCAGAATACCATGCCTATTTCTCCACAGTTAGCACTGAATTCATAATTTTTTAATTAAAAAATAACTTAAGGATAAGATTATAGATCAAAAGTTTGAAAAGACATGAGGCCACTAATACAGCCTCTTCAATTAACAGATAAGTGGGTTGAGGATGAGGGAGATAAAATAACCCTTTCAACATACACAGGTGATAAACTGTTGCAATAAGATATTTTTTCCCTTTTGCCCAGCATTAGATGGTTAATATATTAATATATTAAATACATGTCAAATTTTAATTTGACAACTGTTACAGCATATAACTACCTCTTGTAATTCTTGTCCTTTTATTCACTAATATAAATTTTGTTATCAGTCTAACTGCTATGATATTAGATCTAAAGATTAATTTCAGCAATACTGCCATTTCTATTTCATTAGTTCAACCAAGGTAATAATTAGGTTTTTCCAAATAATTCGTTCTCTATACTTCTGTTATATATATAATATATATATATATAACTCTTTATGTCTAACTTGCAAATGCCTTCACAAATAGTAATATGCAAGTCTGACAAAATTTTATCATAATTATAATACTTTTCCTACAAATTTTTGAAATTTTTAACTGATATACAAAATTGTTCATGTTTTTATGAATATGTATTGCAACCTGCTCTACTTCTAAAGCAATTTTCATTTGTTTTTTATTGTATTTAGTTTAAAAAGCCACCCTCATAGGAGCAGCAAAGATGCTTCTTTATTTCCTGTTTTCAGTTCATTCCTTTAATTAATTACAAGGTCAATATTTCTAAATCAAATATTGCATATGTTCATATTTTTAGGGTAAAGGGTCCTATTATGACTCTTTAATGTAAAATGCTATTTCACAGTTTCAAATAAGTATTTTCCAGGAAAAATTATTCTAAGCCTATACATTTTAATGTTTAAATTACAGCTATCATGTTTTATCAAAAATTACTGAAGTTAATCTTATGATTTCTATCAAGTATATTATTGTTATAATTATACTGATTATTTTCTAATACTGAACTACCTTTGTATTTCCGATATAAACTCTATTTGATCAAAATGAATAATTTCATTAATGTATAATTGTCAGGGCAGCTAGGCGGCGCAGTGCATAGAGCACCAGCCCTGGAGTCAGGAGGGCCTGAGTTCAAATTCAGCCTCAGACACTTAATTATCATCTAGCTATGTGACTTACACAAATCACTTAACCCCACAGCCTTGCAAAAAACAAAAAAAAGAAAATAGAATTGTCATCTATTTACCAATATTATAGTATTTTTGTATCATCTCATTAATGATACAGTAAAGAGTGTTATAAATTAATTTTGCCTACACATACATATATAGATAAGCATATCTATCTATATGTGCATATATGGTCTTCTGATTTTAATTATGTTAATCCAGATCTACACTTTATGCCATGCTATCTCTTTATCATTAGTGAGAACTTTTGCAAAAAAAACCTAAATTATTGATAAATATATTAGAATGAATAGAAAGAATAACCCATGAAGACAAAACCAAAATCTTTTATCTTTCTATCTGATGCATATGTGTACTTCTCTGTCTTATCTCTGCTGTGTTTATCAAACACAACTATATTTGCTTCAGATAATGAGTAATGGAGCATGCACTCTTTCTCTATTTGAAACAGTTTATAATAGCATAAAGGCTAAATATTGGTAAATTCACAGGTGAATTCAAATGGTCCTGGTAACTTTTAACCTGCAAATTTACTTTGAGATATTTCCTTGCTATTTTAACAATTGACTATTTAATAGGTATGTAAATAAACATCATTTTCCCAAAAGTCCCTAATATATAGTCAATAAAATTTAGAATTAGAATTTAGAAAATTTCTTAATTTATATTCTGCATCTGTTATGATCTCCCTTTTAACAGTTTTTACAGTAGTTACCTAAGCTATTCCATATTTCTTCTCTAAAAACCCAAAGAAATAAAAATAAGCTTAGAGCAAACATTCTCAGTGGGAACTAATTCATCCTTTATAAGATAGCTTTTCTCTCAGAAGACCACAGGAAAAAAATACTAAAATTTGAAAAATAAATAAACACATATTTATGTAAAATCACATAATCTCAATCTACCTCAAGTCAGGGATTTCTCTAGTCAGAGGTTCCATACTTTTTGTGTTCATCTCCCTAATTCTACCTTTCTGTTTCTGTCTGCCTGAGCATGTGCTTCTTTATGTCTATCACCAGCTCATATGTTTCTTGTTTCTCTGTACTATTTTCCTCACTTAGCACTGAAAATCATTTTCCATTTGCATCTGGACCATGGTCATTTGTAGGTGATAGTATGGTTTAATATGAAGGAGCATATGCAACAAATGTTTAATTTTATTTTTATTAAGTAGTAGCAGTAGTAGTATCTAAATTAGCTAACAGACCTAGAAAATTAAAAGTCCAATTCAGAAATTCTGTGTAATAGTATGTATGTATATACATATATACAAACACAACAAATAAAACATACACCACTACATACAAACCTACCGTTCATTGTATTCTTGATAGACTAGTCTAGATTTCTCCAATAGGTACTTTTCAACATAAGCTCTGTAAGAAAAAAAAAATGATAAAATTATTTGTCATAGAAACAATTTAACATGTTAGAAAACATTCAATAGAAAACACGTAAGTATACAAAAGGAAATATAGCTCTCTATGTAATTTTCATTATTCACTATTAATACACTTTATTCTACTAATTATTACTGAGTTCTGGATGCTATGAAGTTCAGAGCCTTCACATATTTACAAAATCTTACATGCGATCCATAATGATATTAAGTTTTAACAGTGTCTTACTTAATCCAGTAAAACTAATTTAATTGAAATATAATTTACCTCTTTATCAGCATTCCTAACTTCCCTATTGCTAAAAGTTCAGCTTATTTTTTCTTATCATCAATGGGATATGGAGTTATATACTATATAAAAAAATATTTATTAAGTAGCTATCCTAGGTGCTAAGGATATAAGTACAAAGAATCAAACAATCCACTCATGAGAAGCTAACATTCAGGGGAAGACAACAACTATATGAAAAGTCAGCATAATTATGAATTGATGATGTTGATGTTTGTTCTTTATTCTCAAAGACCACCATGACATGAGGGAGGTGATGCCATGACCACAAAATGAATTGGATTTCAGTGATGACCTGCTATACAGTCACTAGCCTTACTGTCTCCTACAGTCACCAGCCTTACTGTCTCCTCCAATATAAGTTGAATAAATATAACATAGCCTAAAAAGGAAAGGGACTAGCAGTCTAGAGGCTCAGGAGAAGTTTCATGCAGAAGACTGTGCTTTAGCTGTCATACTCTCAATTCAAGGGATGTGAGATGAAGAGAGGGGAAAATAATTCTGGATGACTGACTGTATTTTCATCAGTGAAATTATCACATAGAGATCTCAGTAGAGATAAAATAATGTTTAAAATATGCTCTAAATGGTTATTGTGGAGAGAGGGGAAAGTAAATTAAGGAAAGAGGAATCAAACAAACTGAGCAGCAATGAGAGAACACTACTCAAAAAAACACAATTTCAGCATCTCTTCTAGCTCTGTTCAGAGCTATATAAAAAGGAAATGATGTAGGATAGTGAGAGTAAATCCAGGTTGGGGTTTGGCAATGAGACAAGTGGGCCAGGGGAGAGTATGGCATTGAACTGAATGGTTCCCCAAGGGGTTCAGAGATGATGAACTAAAAAGGACCAGACAAGTGAGGACAATGTGAGAGTGAGAAACAGCTAGGGGCCAAAAAAGAAAGGATAAAAACAAAATTTTAAAAATAGAAAATAATAGGCTGATGAATATCAGATAAAGGAATTTTAGAATTTATAAACATGTAAGTGCATTACTTAAGGATAGTGTTTAAAATCAAGGATATAAACTTCTCCAAGTGAAACTGAAGTGGAGTGGAAACTGTACATATTTGGTAGGCTCAGGAATGGAGAAGTTAGTAGCATTTGAGGGAGCAATCTATATAATATGAAAGTAGAACATTGGAGACAAAATAAGGAATGTAAATCATGTAATGAAATAAATGTAGATGGAAGAATATCACAGGGAAATCAACACAAAGTGTCCAACTGAATTTGGATTGCATAATAAATTTTGATAATGTGAACCTCAAAGAAGGAAAGTTTGTTAAATGATTATTGGTAGAGGAAAACTTTGAAAATGGAACTAGTAAATAAGAAATACTGAAATATCAGGAACAGAATATAGGTATGGAAGAGGTGATCCAAATATACATTTCAGTTTAGTATGTACCTTTTTTTAAGTTACGAAATGTCTCGAGTTTAAAAAAAAAAATCACAGTTGCTCTCAGGGTCCCATCCACTTCTCCCTGCCTTTAGCAGGTTGAAGATGCAGTGATGGGACTCAGTATGTATCTTTTTTAAAAAAGTTTTTTTTATTAATGCCACTTTAAATACCACTGTCACTATTTAGTGATATAGTTTCTCTTCCACAAAAAAAACCCTTCACTTATTGCCCCTAAGCACAGTTAATGGAAATGAATCAATATACCAGCCAAGTCTGAAATCTGTATTCCAAATCTACAATTCACATTTCTCTTCAGAAGGTACAAGGTATGTTTCACAATCATTGGTCTGCTAAAATCATAGCTTATAAGAGTTCTAAGGTCTTTCAATTTTGCTTGGCAGTTTTTTATTATTTTTGAGGGCAGATGCCACAATTAACAGAATTCAGAAAATAGTATAAATTGGAGGAAAATAATTTGAAGTGCATTATTACCAATGATGAAAAATGTCATCATGAAGTGGCAGATTATCACTTGAAGGAAATGTTTCTATCTGAGTCCTACATGGGCAGATATTCTATGACAGAGAACAGTCCAAGAAAATGTTTAGAAGTCAAAGACAAAATACCGTGAAAGTGAAGAATAAAGTGCAAGGAGAATGGAAAGGTAGTAGGGGCACTCTGAGGGCAAGATAGGCTTTGATCAAGTAGAAGAACTTATATTTGATCCTGGAGGCAATAGGGAGTCACTGGAGTTTGTGGAGTAGAGGTATGATGTGGTCAAACCTAAGTTTAGGAAAATTAATTTCATTGCTGAATGGAAGATGGATTGAAGTGGTGAGGGAATTGAGACAGACAGGTCCATTAGCAGCTACTGCAATATTTCAGATGGGGACAGCCTGCACAAGAGTGGGAGCATCAGAGGAGAAAAGGAGGTCTACATGTGAGAGATGTTGCAAAGTAACAGGGATATGGTAACTTATATTTGATCCTTGAGGCAAAAAGGAGCCAGTGATAGTGATTAAGGGAAGTAACAAGAAAAATTCAGGAGAGACACTTGCCTTCAATAAGCAGCAGCAAATTATTGGCAATGACAAAGACCAAAATTCTTTAATTGTCAATACAATGAAGAAGTGTTAAACAAGGGGCAGCTGGGTGGCACAGTGAATAGAGCACTGGCCCTGAAGTCAGAAGAACCTAAGTTCAAATCTGACCTCAGATACTTAATAATTACCTAGCTGTGTGACCCTGGGCAAATCCCTTAACCCCATTGCCTTAAATTTTAAAAAAGTGTTAAACAATAAATACAGGCTTTATTTGCTACTCTTTGCACAAAATTAAGTAAAATAAAAAGCTCTAAAACTCATGATACTGATGAATGTTACTTACCCCCGAACAGTTCCATTCTCCTGGTAATTTACTTGAATAAACTTGCCAAAGCGACTTGAGTTGTTATTATGTGCTGTCTTGGCATTGCCAAATGCCTGTTAAAATGAGAGTGGAATTCTTAGGGTATATTTAAAGAGCTATATCTTGAATAGATGTGAATGACTTATTTCTATTCCATGCTGGAAGATCTAATAACAAAACAGGCAGGTCATAGCAATGCACACTCAAAGGATGAAAACCTTTAAACCTGATAAAACAGTATACTCATTGTGACCCTGTGAGGGAGGTAGTGTACACATCATTCTGAGTCTACAAATAAAGAAAGCCTGAGATGTTAAAGGAACTGTACGATATTCATAAAGCTAGTAATAATCATGACAAGTTTCAAACAGAGGTGCCCAGTGTTCTTTACGCTACAACAATGCTTCAGGAGCATTCTGTACATTCACTTTCAGAGCAACTGCTTAGGACAAACAAATGTAATATAGTAAAAACTGAAAGGGAAACAGTTAACTGAGAGAAATGGTTCCAGCAAGTTTCTCTGAAAAAGGTCTCATTACCAAGAAATCAAATTTCTAAGTCTAAGAGTCAATCTCCAATAGTCAAAGAATAGAATTAGTCAGTTTTTAAAGGAAAAATTAAAACTCATTAACTAAAAGAAAAATTATCTAAGTCAATAATTGGGAAAATGAAGGTTACCTGATTTATATTAAATCATACCTATTGGCATGGATAAGAAAAGAAGAAAAATGACAAATGGTAGAAGAGCTACGGGAAAATAGATCAAAGCTAATGCACTGTGTGAGTAGCACTATGAATTGGTCTAGGCATTCTGTTTGTTTATTTGATATCTGCAAGGCAATGGGGTTTAGTGACTTAGTGTCTGAGGCTGGATTTGAACCCAGGTCTTCCTCACTATGGCTGGTACTCCATCCACCTGCACCACCTAGCTGCCCCCATTGTCTAGCCTTTCTGCAAAGTAGATTGAGAAATTACCAGTCTATGCATTCCCTACAACCCAATCCTATCATTACCAAGCTTATACTCCAAAGAAATCAAAGAGAAAAGAATCTATATGTACAAAATTAGAGTACTTTTTTTTCACGAGAGATAAAGCTGGAAAATGGGAGGGGGGGGTGTTCTTATATTAGGGAATGGCTAAACCAAATTATTATATAAAAGTAATAGAATATTACTGAGTCATAAGAAATTATGAAATGATAATTTTAGAGGTAACCTCAAAGACTCCTGTAAAATGATACAAACTAAAGTCATTAAAACTAGAACAATCTATATGATAACATTATAGAGAAAAACAACTCTGAAAGACTATAGAATACTGATCAATGATGAGATCATTATTATATATGCTGTAGAAAAGAACAACAGTTTCTAATATGGTTAATTCAAAGTTCCTGGACTTATATAAAGCAACATAACTACTACTAGAACAGCATCTAGCAATCCACTGTATTAATAAAGTTTTTCAGGTTTTAAAGCTTTCTCAATGGGAGTTTGTATAGTGGGAGAGACAGACTTTTTTTTAAACGTTTCAAATAAGGACGAATGTGGGAGTGCCTTCTCTTATAAAATGTCATTATGAAATACAAATCAAATTGATATAATAAAGCTAATGGAAGATAATAGCTATGATCTACTGATTCCTTTTTTACATGACATTGGTTTGTTTACTATAAGAGATATCCAAAATCTGTACATTCACTTTCAGAGCAACTACTTAGGACAAATGTAATATAGTAAATTGAGTTGTTATTATGTGCATCTTGGCATTGCCAAATGCCTGTTAAAATGAGAGCGGAATTTTTAGTGTATATTTAGTATATTTAGTATATACTTCATTAGAGTAATTCTTAAACACAATACTTGGAACACAGTAGGCACTTAATAAGTGCTTTTGATTATCTGAAAGAAAACAATTACTATCACTCAACAGTTAAGTCGCACAGTAGATAAAGTGTTGGGCCTGAAGTCAGCAAGACCTGAGTCACCCTCAGACCCTTCCAAGCTGTGTAAACCTGAGCCAATCAACTAAACCCATGTCTGCCTCGGTTTCCTCATATGTAAAATAGGAATAATAATAGGACCTACCTCCCAGGGCTATTCTGAAGACCCAATGAGAAAAAAAAATTTTTTTTTTTTTAGGTTTTTGCAAGGAAGCACCCCCTCAATTACTGGGGATTGGCAGTCTGATGAGAAGTCTATAGAATTGTTGGGCTTTGAATTCAACTAGAATTCTAAGGAGTTATGGTAAGGGGTGGGGAGGGGAAGAGTACATTCCAGGAAAGAGTATCAGCCTCTAGAAAGGGAGATATTCCTTTAAAAAAAAAAATGCCAGCACCTAGGTGGCATAGTGGATAGAGTACTAGCCCTAGAGTTAGGAGGACCAGAGTTCAAATGTGGCTTCCTTAAGTGACTTGCCCAAGGCCACACAGCTAGGTAATTATTAAGTGTCTGGGGCTGGATTTGAACTCAGGTCCTCCTGACTCCAGGGCCGGTGCTCTATCCACTGCACCACCTAGCTGTCCCCCAGTGAGATAATATTTTAACTGCTTAGTACAGTGTCTGCCACTGTGATGAAGGTGATCAGACAGGCCTCCCAAAGAAGGGGAGAATTGAATGCCGTCTTAGAGGAAGCCAGGAAAAGGAGGGGCTGGAAGGGAGCAAAGCCCATCAGGGATGGGGAGAGTCAGGATAAAGGCAACAGACAGAATGTATGCTGGACCAGTATATAGATAATAGAATACATGGAAGAGATTTAACATATAAGAAAACCAGAAAGACAGGAAAGGATCACATCACAAAGAGTTTGAATAACAAAAAAGAATTACTTGCTCCTAGAAGTAACATGTATGGAATGAGGAGGGAGGCATCTACTGTTTTTTTCATTTCTGCTAATTTCACTCTATATCAATTCATCTAAGTCTTCCCAGATTTTTTTTTCTGAATTCTTCATAGTGGTCATCCTTATAGTAATATTCATTAAACTAACATAACACAATTTTATTTAGCCAATAGACATGTACTATTTCTCTTTTTGCTAACAAAAAGTGCTAATATGAATAATTTGATTTATATGACACTTTTCTGTCTTTGACCTCCTTGGAGTATAATGAATAGCAATGGAATAAATGTCTTAACAATGTGAACATCTTGGTTTAAAAAATTTGGAGGGAAAAAAAAGAAAAAAGGGCAGCTAGATTGCACAGTGGATATAGAGCACCAGTCCTGGAGTCAGAAGGTCCTGAGTTCAAATCCAGCCTCAGACACTTAATAATTACCTAGCTGTGTGATCTTGGGCAAGTCACTTAGCCCCATTGTCTTGCAAGGGATGGAGTAGAACTGGAAGAATAATATCAAATTGTTTTCCAGAATAATTAGATCAATTCAAATCTCTATCCACTGTATTACTGTGTATTTCTATCTCCAGTCTCCCAAACACTACATTCAGCTTTATTAATTTTCTGAGATAAATCATCAAGAATTCTTTAATTTATATTACCCTTATTATTTGTGATTTGTACTTTTTTTCTATTGTTGTTGTTCCAAGTATTCAGTTTTTTCAGAATTACTGTTACAATCTTTTGAGTATGAAATTGTTGATCATATATATTTATTAGCTGCCCATATCTCCTTGCTTTGAGACAGATGTGATGCCAAGATATTTTCCCCAATTAGTTCCCCAATTATTCTGACAGCACTGATTTTCCTAAGATTTATTGATATATTTATTACCAAATACAAATGACTTTAATTTGATTATTATCAAAATGATTAATCTTTTGTGATCACCTCTCTGCCTTGTTAAAAAATGTTTCCCAGTATTTTAGGGGAAATTTCCAAAAACTTTTCCATGGCATATAGTGGTAGCCTCAGATTTTTACTCTCCCATTCAATAGATTATTAATTCCCTTCTCCCTTTAGAAATAAAATAAACTCCTGTCTGCCCTTCATCCTTAACTATCTTGCCTCAAACCTACATTTCAAATTTTATCATAGATCACTTTAGTCAAATTGGCCTTCTCATTATTCTCTGTAAACAGAGTAATATTATGTTTTTTCTAATTTGCACCTATTTTCCCCTAAACTAGGTAGTAGCATAGGAGGCAAAATCAGTTGGATTTTTGTTGATGAATTGCAATCTAGATGCAATTGCAAACTTATGGTCTATGGTAACAGGATTGTCCCATTCACCTATTTTTACTTCTGAACTTACTTAAGCTCTCTTCATATTATTTTACATCTCCTCATTTTAAATAAATCTATGAAAATTTTCTTAAAATGAAATATGATCTCTCCCATCTGTTCAATCAAGAATAATTTACTAAATACATCTATGTACCAGTTACTGGTTGAGGACTAGTGATAAAAAGACAAAATTTAAGCAGTTCTTGTTTCCAAGAAAATTTCATTTTATCAGGAGGCACAATATGTATATATTTAACTATATACAAAATAAATTCAGAATAATTTTTGAAAGGAGACAATAGCAAACTCAGGGAGATCAGGAAACTTCTAATAAAGGGGATGGCATTCAAACACAACTTTAAAGGAAATTCACCATTGTCAAAAGCAAAAAAAAACAAGATGGAATAGGCATTTTAGATACTGAGAACAACAGATTGTATACAGGCATTTTGAGTGTTAGAAGCAACAATTTGGGTAGACTGAAGAAAGCACAGATAAGAATCTTGGAAAAGTAGGAGGGATCCAGGTTGAAAAAGGCTATAAACTATAAACAGAAGGGTCTATTTGATCCTCCAGGCAAGAAGGAACCACTAGAGTCTGCTGAGAAATTCAATGACAATCAGACCTGTGCTTTAGGAATATCAAGCTGACAGATCTGTGCAAGGTAGATTAGAAAGGGAAGAGACTTGAGGCAGGGAAATGTATGAAGCTATTTCAAAAATCTTGGTGATAAGTGATAAAGGCATATATTTTAAACAAGTGTAATATAAAACCCTGAAGAATAAGTAAAATTGGATAGAGCAAAGATTTTGATATGATAGTGGAAACCTGAGACTGCTGGTAGGCAGATGGAAAGAAGTCATCAGAATTTGAATAGATTGAACAAATCAAATGAGAATTCTGTTTTGGGGAGGTTTGGGGGGGGTAAGGTAATGGGGTTAAGTGACTTGCCCCGGGTTAATACATGCCCAGGGCATTAAGTATCTGAGGTCAAATTTGAACTCAGGTTCTCCTGGCTCTAGGGCCAGTGCTCTATCCACTACACAACCAAGCTGCCCCTAAAATATTTTTTAAATGCAGGTTTCATTTTTGTTAGAAAGTTATAATGCATTATAATGAAATCCCTAATAGTCTAGAGATTAAACAGTCTGAACTAATATAAACTAACATGCAAAAAAGACAATGTAAATGAATACATTTAGGTTATTTTAAGTATGTCACTTTATAGAAGTATGAAGTGCAAAATTTGAAAACATTAATGCTATTAAGAACTCCCCATAGATTCTTCTTGAGTCATTTGAAATATTTTAAGTGAAATTCCTGAGCAACATTCCAACCTTTGGCATTAGGTAATGAGCAATAAGGAGAAGTTAAACATTGTTGTTAGGGTTGAATTCTCTGAAAGTGTGGGAGAAAAATTCCATCTGCAATTGACTAAATGCCAATTCAATATCACAAAACATCACTTTTATTGTAAAGGAAAAAACCCCACAGGAAATAGAGTGAATCTTTAGATATATTGTTATATCTAAGAAATATTTGTCCTCCAGATTGGAACTGGTGTCAAAATATATCCCACAAATTCATGTCTATTTTGAAATAAGCTTTAGTTAATCATATCCATTTTCTAAAAATTCAAAATCATTAGTCATGCATAAAAAGTACAGAGATGAAGGCTATTTATAAATGCCACCAATGTATTATCTGAAGGTCTAGCCTAGAATCTATGCTTAAGCACCTCTCAAATTAAAAGTTTTTTAATCCAATTAAAGAATGGCTAAAAGAAAGTCATAAGGGTATAAGAGATATATCTCAAACATATTTTAGATGACAGTATCATATTCATGATTCTTCCCCAACTAAATTCAAATAAATATTAAGAGTCTATTATATAAATGTAATGCATTATCCAATTCACCTAGAAGAACAAAAATTGAAAGGGGGCACCTAGGAATACCAGATCTAAAACTATACTTATGACAAAGAAATAATTAGCAAAAAAACAATTTAACACTAGGAAAAAAAAAAGAAAGAATGATCAGAAGACCAAGCTAGGTATATAACAAACAGAAGACAAATAAGCATAATAGGCTAGTATCTGATGATCCAAAAACCTCAGTTTTGAGGTCAAATAATTACTATTAATTAAAAACCGGCAGAAAATACTGGAAAACAGGCACAAATGAAGTATGGACAAATATGGCATATCATATACCAAGAAAAGCCATTCATGTTTATTTTTTTAAAGACCATGATATTAGGGGCAGCTAGGTTGCACAGTGGTTAGAACACCAGCCTTGGAGTCAAGAGGACCTGACTCAAATCCGTCCTCAGACACTTGACACCATCTAGCTATGTGACCTTGGGCAAGTCACTTAATCCACTGTCTCACCAAAAAAAAAATGACTGAAATTTAATAATTCATGTGACAGGACTGGTTTAAAAAAGCACAAAAGCAGTAGTTCTTAACCTTTTTTTTGTATGATGCAACTTTCTGGCTGTCTTGTGAAATGTTTTGATACCTCAGAATGCTTTTAAATACATAAGATAAAAATACATAAGATTACAGAGAAAAGCAATTATAACTGAAAATTATCAGAATGTTATTGAAAAATAAACTTCTACACTAAAGAACATTAGGTTTCATCAAAAGAAATAAGTAGGGGTGGTTAGGTGGCACAGTGGATAGAGCACCAGCCCTGGAGTCAAGAGTAAGTACTTCAGTTCAAATCTAACCTCAGACACTTAATTACCTAGCTGTGTGGCCTTGGGCAAGCCACTTTAACCCTATTTGCCTTGCAAAAAAAACAAAAAACAAAAAAAAAAAGAAAATAGAAAAAAAGAATTAAGTGTGCAGATTCAAAAATAATGTCTTCATCTGTAGAACTGTATTCAGTTCTGGGAGCCATAAATAATGACACATACAGAGGAAGAGAAACAAGGCAAGGAAAAGACTGCAAAAACTCCATTAAACAAGGAATGGTTGAAAAATCAAGGTAAATTCAAAGAAAACTGGGGGAGGGGCAAGGGGCAGCTAAACAACACTATCTTGAAATATTTGAAGTTTTTGCAGGAGAATTTTATTCAGAGCTACAGAAAACAGAAATGGGGTCAATATGTATAAAATGTTTTAAACTGTCAAGATAAATGAACAAGAGATGAAAAAATTTTTCAAAAAATTATAGACCAAAATGGACTTTAATTTTCCCCATAAATCAGTGAATTCTCCATCACTAGAAGACTTTCAGTAATGAAAAGAAGACCTACTATAAATGTCAGTCTAGTTGAAGGTACTCATAAATTTCTTCTTAGTTAAACTGACAGTTATTTACTATTAACAAATACATGTGCACAGATTCTGAAAAAAAACCTGCCAACACATGAAAAACCTATGTGAATAACCAAACTGTAGGAATGGGAGAAAAGAATTTAAATTGTGCAAATAAGAATAATTTAACAAAATTAGACACAAAAAAAGCATCATACTTTATTTAATCCCTCTATCTTTACCTATTATTATTTTTCCATGAGAAGAATTATCAGAACACCAATTTTTATCTTATTATACACACTACAATATTAGTAACCATCTTCACATGCAAAGTTTGGGGGTTTGAGTTTTTTTTCTTTCTGCTGTATTTTTTTTAGTACTTTCAGTAGGAATATTAACAATGCCTTCAAATAATACTCCAAAGTTTTCTGCCATACTTATTCCAGTATAACTTCTTTGCTAAGCTCCCAAACACTATTATGTTTGGAAAAAACCTCAATTAAATCACAAACTTCAAAATCACTATGAACACATACCCAAAAGTTAAAAAGCAACTTATTAACAGGATATGTTTGAGATTAGTTGGTAGTGTCCAATATAAACAAACCAAGTATGCTAGATCTGATTCTTAGCTTATTATTTGCTTTAATGGGACTGCAATCTCATTAAGAGAATATTCATTTCAAAAGTACAGATCACAACCAGTCATGCCTTTTTATCATCTAGTTTGGATCTTGTCAGCTATCTGTCAATCCTGCAGAGAGGATAACATGACATCTTCTGTTTCTTTTTAAATTTCATAGAAAGCACACAAGTATCTACAATCCCTAACTCCAGGCTCATATTAGACATCTCAGTCATTTTCTATGTCTGCAAGACATCATATCTCTTTGTAGCCAACTTACATTCTTGCTTTTGGTTCACCACAATATGCTTGTTTTGAGATCAGTGTTCCATTATTCATAACTATATTGTATCATCAGGAAAATGCTAATGCTAAAAGACAAGAATTATAACATGAAGTAACAATAGTCATATATGTTCTACCAAGATTACAGGTGGTACCATGGAAAATTTCCTGTGCCAAGAAATAATAGAATAATCATTTCTTATAAAAGATGAAGTTCTTCATGGCCTCCTGTACTGTTAAGATACTATACTATTTACATCATATCTCAGAATAGTATAGATTTTAGTGGTGGCTAGGTGGCACAGTGGATAGAGCACTGGCCCTGGAGTCAGGAGTACCTGAGTTCAAATCCAGCCTCAGACAATAATTACCTAGCTGTATGGCCTTGGGCAAGCCATTTAACCCCATTTGCCTTGCAAAAACCTAAAAAAAAAAGAGTAACATAGATTTCCTCCATTTGTCAAGACTTCTCCAAAGATAATTAAATAATTCACCAACTAAAAATTAAGTAAATATCACTTACATTATGACATATTGGATAAGAATGTATAAAGAATGACAAACATTTTTACAGAGCTCTTCCAGATAGAAAATGTAATAGACCTAAAATTAATTAACATAAAGCAGATTGGATCATATTTGGGAAATTACAAAGTGCTTTACATGATTTGGTGCTGCTCTCTGTCAACTGTTAGTAACCTTAATTATCAGGTATGCTAGCTAGCTCATTTTAAAATAAATTCTTAAAACAAATAGGATGTATTTTTAAAGAAGCCTTCACTGATACTTCATACAAAATCAGTATTTCTGTGTCACATATCTCTTTGGCAGTCCAGTGAAATCCCTGGACCCCTTTCTCAGAATAATATTTTCAAATGCATCAAAGAAAATACACAGGATTCCAAAGGAAATAAATTTTAATAAAATACAGCAGTCAAAGTAATAAAAAAAAGGGGGGGTTTATGGTTCCCAGGTTAAGAATCTCTGCTCTGCAATTTGAAACTATTCCCAAGGGTACTAAAATTGGGCACACCCTTTGATCTAGCAATACCACTACTAGTTCAGTATACCAAAAAGATAATATAAATGGAATAAAAACTACCTTGGACAAAAATATTTATAGCAAGCAGTTCTTTTGGAACTGGAAAACATGGGAATGCCCATCAATTTGGGGAATGGCTGAACAAATTGTGGTGGAGAACTACTGTTCTGTAAGATATCATGAGTGGGCAGACTTCAAAAAAACCTCCATTGTACACATTAAGAGCAACATTGGGTGATGATGAACTCTGATGAACTAAGCTCCTCTTGGCAGACAGTCCTGTGCTATAAGAAATGGTGAGCAGGCAGATTTCAGAAATACCAAAAAGACTTACATGAACTGATACTCAGTGAAGTGAGTAGAACCAGGGATACACAATAAGAGAGCAACATAATAGAAAATGCTATTCATATCCAGAGAAAGAACTGATGGAATCTGAATATAGACATAAGCATATTTTTCACTTTTTCATAACTTTTTCCTTTTGTTCTATTTCTTCTCTAATGGCATGACTAATGTGGAACTAGTTATTTGTCCTTAGGTATAAAGAGGACTATGATAACAGGAAAGTAATATAATTTGCAAGTGAACTGGATTAAATTGAGGGAGGGCTGTGCACAATCACCAGCATTACCCACTCCTCTGGAGCCATCTGGGTCCAGTGGCAAGAGACTGATCGGTCAGGACAAATGTTTAACATGATTGAACATGTATAACCTACATTAGGTTGCTTGCTCTCTTAGGAAGGGGAATGGGAGGGAGGAAGAAAAATTTATAACTCAAAATCTTGAAAAATGAATGCTGAAAACTATTTTTATATGTTATTGGAAAAAATAATCATTTACATTAAAAAAACAAAAAACTCTACCCAGAGCTCTTGGAAAGCTGGAAAGCCTTTGAGAAAGTTCAGAGGGTAACATAATTTTGGAATTACTCTATTCAATTTATTATACACTTGTAAGTTTTGCAGTTCCATGAACTTTTTATGTTTCTTTGTACATGAAAAGTATCTTTTTTTATGATCCTCAAGTTTATAATGATGATAAGTTTTGAATATTGTCCCTGTAACACAATGTATATTTACAGTCCAAATCATAAACCTATTAAGTACTTCAAACTGAATGTTCAATAGGCATTTGAAAAAAGCACAACCAAAATAGAACTCCTTGCTATCTCTACCAGTTCCTCACACCACATTTTCCAATCTTGCTTAATGAAGACAACTCCATCCTTACAGACACTTAGGGCTACAACTCTGATTCATATTTTAACTTCTCACTCACCTCACATATACATCAGTTGTTTTAATCTCCAAAACAACCCTTGAAAATGCCCCCTCTTCTCCATTTATAGACCTGACTTCCTATCTCGGAAAATCTTTTCACTTCTTGTCTGGACCACTGCAAAAGTCTGTTTGGTTGTGCTACCTCAAATCTGTCCTCACTCAAATTCATCTTCCATACAGCAGCCTACAAATCTGAAAATATTATTCAATAAAATTGAGTGGTTCCTCATTACTTCTAGTATCAAACTCTGCTCTTAGCTTCACCAGACATTTTTCTTCAAGTACTCTATGGTCCAGCCAGTACAGCCTATTTGCTGTTCCTTACATATAACATTCAAGTTCTTCTCTCCAGGTCTTTCCTCTGGCAGAACCCCAAGTTTGGAATGTACTCAATTTTCACCTCAAAAAATGCCTGGGTTTTTTCCACAATTCAACTCATAGAACACTTTCTATGTAATGCTTTTCCTGATCCTCCCCAATCTACTGGTGTCTTTCCTTTCCAAAATACCCTAGAAAGAAAGGTTTGGTTCAAATCTCTCTGCTGGAAACCACTAGTTGTGTGACTTCACTTCAGTGTTTGAGATAGGTCAGAAAGGCTCTCAAAGTTGCTGAGGTACCACCTCATACCTATCAGATTGGTTAATATGACAAAACATGAAAATGACCAATGTTAAAGAAAATGTAAGAAAATTGGGACGTTAATGACTGGTAGAGTGTGAACTGATCCAAACATTCTGGAGTCCAAAGGGCTATAAAATACTGTGGATACCCTTTGATCCAGCTATAGCACTACTAGGTCTGTATCCCAAAACTATTTTGAAAAAAGGGAAAAGAACCTATTTACACAAAAGTATTCATGGCAGGTCTTTTTGTGGGGACTTAGAATTGGAAAATGAGATGTCTATCAATTGGGGAAAGGCTGAACAAGTTGTGGTATGACTGAAATGAAGGATTATACAAAAGACAAACATGAACTGGATACAATGATGAAGTGGGCAGATTGAGGAGAATGGTATTCCCAGTAACAGCATTATTATATGCTGTTCAATTGTTTAGGACTTAGATATTGTCAAAAAGACAATGACTGAAGATAATCCCAAAGGACTCATGACGAAAAATGCCACCTACCTACAGAGAAAGAATCGATGTTGCTCAATAAAGACTGAAGCATATTATTTTTCACTTTATTTTTGTCCAAGTCTTCTTGCACATCTAGTGCTTACTATGGGCCAGGCTAAGGCCTTTACAATAAGTATCTCATTTGATCCTCACAATAATCCTGAAAATCAGATGTTATTACCACTTTCCTTCTACAGAAGTGAAGAGACTTGTGAAGGGTCTCTTGGTTAGTGTCTGTGGCTGGTCTGGCACTGCCTTCTTCCGGGTGCTAGGCAAGGAGCTCAACTCTGCCGCACTGCCATGCCATAGGCCTTCAAGAGACCATCTTTTCTCACTCCTTACTCCTCATCTCTTCCTCCCAGAACCTTAGTTTCCAAGTTTCCACTGAGAGCTCAGGGAAGTGCAACTTTCTCCTTGAGTCCTTTCCTGAACTCCAACTGCTAAGATGCTTGCTCCCCAAGAGCCTGAACTATTCCCACCTAAGGGCCATAGCTCCAGGTGTCTTCATCTACACCTGCCACCCAGACAGCTCCAGAGGAGAAACTGAGGCTGCACTGCCCTCCCTCGCTTTGAGCACAGGCTTGGCACATGAAGCATACAGTAGGTGCTTAATCAATGTTTGGTGATCACTTGGGGTTCCAGGTCAGACCTAAACTGTGATGACAAGAGAACAATAATTCATTGCTAATTGTGTGACTTGGAGGACTCTGTTCCTTCGCTACCAGTCCACAACCCTCACAACAGAAGCATAAACCAAAGGGAAGGGGCCATATTGCGTTTGAATCCATGGCTGGCTGCCAGTCACAGAATTCAAACTCGAGTGGTCAGCTTCATGCTGACAATCGTCTGTGAACTTAACTAGGCTTATGGGGACCACTTTCCAAGTGTTTCTAGCCTAGTGGAACCCAGCCAGTCATACTCTTCTTGCATAGCCTTTAAGGACCCTTGATCATTTGCACACTGCAATGAGGCTGTAAAGTAAGAATTTAGAGAGGGGAAATAAGAATTATATGACTTTTAGACCATCAATAAATGTTAACTTAGCAGTCAGAATTCTAAGTGTTAAGATCTTTGGCAAGCAAAGGGACAAACATAATACTGAGAGATCTGAATCATACTAATCTTTACATTCTCACTATTACAAAACAGAAAACAGAAGCTGCAGCTTCATGAAAGGATGGCTCACAAAATAAAGGAGTTGGTGAGGTGGATTTTATTGTGTATACAAAGGCACCAAGAAATAGTTGATAAGATACTTGGTCATCTCATATTGTACTGTTTCCAGAAGTATTTCCAAAAAAGATCACTATGAAAATAAGAATACCTAACACACAACCATGAAAGAATTTAATAAAGCTCACTAAATTAAGACAGGTTTTCCTTATTCTTCCCAATCTTGATTGACAACTTTGCCTGTATTCCAATATATCTAGGCTGGTTTCAATCATGTCTCATTTTATTCCTTGCCCATTGTCTAGATACTATGAGTACCTTTCTTTGGTGCCCTCCCCCAACCAGCACTACACTCTATTTTCTATCTCCCCCTTTAGAAGGTAAGAAAGACAAATAACCAGGAACAGAAGGTATTCTCAAGAAGGGGAAGGCACTAGCATCTGTGGAGGCTCTGGAAAAGTTTAATGCAGAAGGTAGAATCTGAGCTGAGCCTTGAAGGAAACCAGATAAAGCTAAGAGATGGGGTGAGGAGCAGGAGCACTCTGGCATGGAAGGAAGCCAGCAGCGGGGAGAGTCGATATGCTATCCTATTCAAGAATCGGGATATAGTTCAGACTATAGATTGGATTGTGAGGAATAATATACAAAAACACTGAAACAATGGTGAAAGTACAGGTTATGAAGAAGCTTTAAAAGCTAACTAGGGAGGCGGCTAGGTGGGGCAGTGGATAAAGCACCAGCCCTGGAGTCAGGAGTACCTGGGTTCAAATCTGGTCTCAGATACTTAATAATTTTGCCTTGGGCAAGTCACTTAACCCCATTTGCCTTTCAAAAAAAAAAAAGCTAACCAGGGGGCGGCTAGGTGGCACAGTGGATAGTGCACCGGCCCTGGAGTCAAGAGTACCTGAGTTCACTTAATAATGACCTAGCTGTGTGGCCTTGGGCAAGCCACTTAACCTCATTGCCTTGCAAAAAAAAACAAAAAACAAACAAAAAACAAAAACTAAAAAAAGCTAAGGAGGAACCTGGAAGCAAGAGAGAGTGTCTGTGGCTTATTAGTGGAAAGGGATAGGAGAGTTCGAGAGGACTTTGGTCAGACCTAGATTTTATTAAGTCAACTTGGGGCAGTTAAGTGGCACACCGGCCCTAGAGTCAGGCGGATCTGAATTCAAATATGATTTCAGACAATTACCTAGCTGTGTGATCTGAGGCAAGTCACTTAAGCTCACTGCCTTGCAAAAAACAAAAAAACTCAAAAAACTAAACTAAAAAAAATTGTAAGCCTGAGTGAATGGGGTAAGGGTGGGGAGTTGGTACCCTCAATAGTAATAGGGAAATGAAGACGGGATGGCTTGGAAAGAAAAAAAAGAATGAGCTCTCTTTTGGATATGCTAAATTAAGATATCTAGTTTGAGATGTCCAAGAGGCAATAGGTGATATGGGACTTCAGATTAGGAGATAACATAGGACTAAATATATAGCTCTAAGAACCATCTGTAGAGAAATGACAAACCCACTGAAGCTGATGATATCAAGTGAGTTAGTATAAAGGGAAAAAAGAGGGAACAGGAAAAAGTCTTGGCATATCATTCATAACTAGGAGACATGAGGAAAATGAAGCTCAGCAAAGGAAACAAAAATGGACAGAGAGGAAGGAAATCAGGAGGGAGCATTGTCATGAAAAACCTAGAGAAATGAGATTATATCAGGAGGAGAGAATAATCAATAGTATCAAAAGATAGGGAGGATGGAGAAAGAATGAGGATTAAGAAAAAAGCCAGGGGATTTGGTGACTGAGATGGCCCTGACAAGGTTGAAAAAAGCAGCTTTAGTTGAATGATGAGGTCAGAACATGTCAGAGTTTAGAAGTGACTGAGTAGTGGGAGGCACCTGGATGTATGGCTTCCTCTAGGTGTTCAGCTACAAAAAGGAGGAGAAAGAGAGGATGAGAGCTACCTAGGAGAAGAAAAGAGTAAGGAAGAGCTTTTTAAAGGGGGAGAGACATGAGCATCTCCCAATCGAGGACAGAAGAATCACCATATTTGGACTCATAAGACCATGGTGTGTTTTGAAAAGTAGTTGAAATACCACTGATGAAAATAAAAATGGAAAAATAATACAAGATAAGACCAAATATAAACAGAGGAAATCAGCGTAGGAGGAGAAACGATCTTTAAAGTGTTGAGGGTTCCAATCTGAAGGAAAACATCTTATTTTTATATATCACTTTATTTATTACCAAAAAGTAACCAAAAATGTTAATAATAATAATAATAATAATAATGGATTTATTAACTTGTCCATTTAAATAATAGGGAATATTATTTAATGGAATATAGGATAATGAAGAAAATAATGGAATAATCTATAATGGCATCAAAGACATTCTTGAGATGAGAAGAGTTAAGTTTTCAAAGCAACATTTCACAATAGATTGTATCTATCAGTACACAATTGATTAAGATGTAGAGAATACAAGAACTTGATAGGTTTATTTTGGGCCTATTACAACAAGTTATCTCCCATGAAAGATTTCTTTAAGAACATATACATAATACTTTGAGGGAGGGCTAAAGGGTTCTTGTGCTACCTCCTTGTCCAAAGTTAATCATCTGGGAACAGGACAGCTAGATGGCACAGTGGAGAGAGCACCAACCCTGGAGTCAGGAAGACCTGAATTCAAATTCCGTCTCAGATACTTAATAATTACCTAGCTGTGTGACCTTGGGCGAATTATTTAACCCCATTGTGTTGAAAAAAAGCCAAAAGGTGAAAAAAGAGTTAATAATCTATTAGACAAAAAGAAACAATGCAGGCCCTAGGTAACCAAAAAAGTCAAATACCAAAGCCTCATAGTTGAGGGCAAATCAAGTTCTGGTATGAAAAAAACAATGCAGAGTTCCAAAAGTAAAGGTAGGGAAAGGAAGCAAGGCAGGAACATTCAGGGAAGTTATGGGCAGTAGTGCAACAGAACTTTAAAACAAACTGTAAAACAAACTCATGAATAAGCCAGTCTTGAGAACCAGGACCAAGATACATCCAGAAATACCAAACTGTAAATTAGAGATAAAAAGGTCAACTAATAATTAATGAAATTAGAAAAGTTGTCCCTATTTTCACATGCCTGCCTCTGAAATTGATGCTGTTTTGACACCACCACAAAACAGGTTGGCAAAGCAATGAGATTCCCACTAAATTTGTCCTTTCTGTAGCTTGTATTACTCAAGTCATCTGCTAGATATTTCCTTTTATTACAGTTTATTAATTTATATGCCTTACTTTCCCCTAAAGGACAGAAAGTTTCTTGAGGGTAAAGATCAGTCTTCATATATCTTTGCAATCACTTAATAACCTTGTACCCTCACAGACAGTATCAATGCAAGTCAATGTGTTAAATGAATGGACATAAACCACATGAAGACAGAAAAAATGAATACAGAGGAAGGTAATGCAAGATGAAGCTAAGTGGGTCCAGTGGATTAAGCATGAGATTTAGTCAGGAAGAAGTCACTTAAATAGCTCTTGGTCTCTGTTTCCTTAAAAGTAAAAGGAGAATAAGAATACCAACCATAAAGTTGTTCAAAGGATCATAGGAATTATTATACATCAAGTGCTGGCTAAGTGCTAACTATAATTATGATGATGGCAAGGGAACTCAAAACCACCCCTCATAAGATTAAAATGGCATTAAGGATCAAGAAAAGGAATAAACAAAGGATGACAACTTTTTAAATTTTTGAAGACCTTGTCACACTGGAGAGGGGAATTAAACTTGTTTAACTTCAAAGAGCAGAAGTGGAACCAAAGAGGGCAAATTACAGGAAAGTAGGTTTCAACTTTTTGTAAGGAAAAGCTTCCTAATAATTACATTCAGCCAAAAAGTAGGATGGGTTACATCCCATGGTAAAAAAACTTTCCCCAATCCTGAAGATGCTCAAATGGAAGGAGTTACTGCTCAGGGAGGGTTTGGACTAGTTATTAAAGTTCAACTTTAATAAGTCCCAAATCATAACCTCACTCTATCCAAGGATGGAAAGTATTAGAGAAGACACAGCAAAAGTAGATAATTATTTTAGGGCAGAAACCTGAACTTGAACACTTAGATTCTAAATTATAACATGTAAAAAAATTCAATGCAATGACAACACTGGATAAAAGTTTTGGTTAAAGGAACCAGGTTCTTAGGGGAAAAGATTTGGAAAATGTTGACTAATAGCATAGAAAATATACTATTTAAGTTATATATAAAATAAGTTATATACAATGCAGATGCAAATAATTCTATGCTTCCCTTAGTTCTCCTATCTTTCTGATTGCTCCTTCTCATTCTCCTTCACTGGAGTATCAATTATTCTAACTAAGGTTATTGCCTAAAGCTCTGGGACTTTTTCTCTTCTCTCTCCAATGATCTCATTAACTCCATTGAGCTCAATTAGGCTTTTCCCATCACTTGTCAAGATTACTGCAACAGACTTCTGATTAGTCTCTGCCTTAAGTCTCTCAGCAGTTCAATGTCTTCTATATAACCACAAAAATGACTGTCCTTAATACAGATCTGCCCTTCTCTCACCTGGTCTGATTAACTCTACCAGCTCCCCACTGTTTCTAGCAGCAGAGCTTTGAGAGCCCTCCGTAACATCACTCCAACCTACCTTTCTAGCCTCACTGAATCTGACTCCCTCTGCATCTTTTTGTGATCTAGGCAGACAGCTCTTCTAATTCTTACCCACCACCCTCCATCCTATAGCCCCCTTTGTGATGGTTGACCTTCATTCCTGGAATGAAATTCTTCCTCATTTTTGCCTCATATAATGCCTTTCTTCCTTCAAAGTCTGGCTGAAGCACGACTCTCTCCAGGAAATCTTTCTTCATCCTCTCCTGGGCTGCTGTCCACTCCATAAATGGCCTTGTACTTATTTGGAGCTATATTCTTTATGTTCACTAGGTACATCCTCATACACATGGATGAGTATGCGTATGTATGGGTGGGATGCAGACACACACAGACCATCGATGCACTTTTGGGGGCCCTTCTGCCTCTGGGAATTTTCTCTGGGCCTGGGATTCTCTCTCTGCCTATTGGTGTCCCTGGCATCCCCTAAGTGCCAACTTTTCCCAATCCTCTTCCTTCTATTCTATTATTTCTCATTGATGCCTTGTCTGATTTCACCAGCTCCTTGTCTCCTCCCTTCAACTATGAGACCCCTCCACTGGTGTCCCCAGTGCTTAGCCCAGAATCGGCACAGACAATAAAACCATGTAAAAGCTGGCTGACTGACCTAGAATGACAGCTTTCTGAAGAGGACTTCCAGTCCCAGCACAGAGACCACAACATAAGGAACCCTTAGAAAGCACTTACTGACTGGTTATCATTCACAAACAATACATGATACACTACAAGCTCAAAGTTTATCTCCCTATACAAGTAAAGGAGAAAATGAAAATCATGTGAAACATCCTAACAAGATATAGTTATCATACTGAATATTATGGGCATTCTTATCCTCAAAACAATGTTAATTATACTTTGAAATTTAGAATAAAAGTGATCCAAAGGTAGATTTTTATATATCAGTCTTATATTATTTGCTTCCATAAGCAAAAGACATTTTAAGAAATCTTTTTAAAAAATTATTGCAAAGTTCTCCTCACTCAAATTGTTTTCTAAGTTAAAGTTTTGTTTAAAATAGATTTTGTCAATGAAAAAGCTTTGAGAAGGATCAAACTAAGCCATGTCTAAGACTTTTTTCCATCTCTGGCAATCTGTGATTGAGTAGTTTATCATAAGCATGCTTTCAAGTCAAATTATTACCCTCTTTATTTTTACTCCAGACCAAAAGAGTTTGCTTTCTTTTCTTTGAATACCAATAAGGTTATTTTTGAAAGCATATTTTTAAATGATAAGAAGAAAGTAATACAGGGCAGCTAGGTGGCACAGTGAACAGAGCACCAACACTGAAGTCAGGAAGACCTAAATTCAAATCCAGCCTCAGACACTTAATTGCCTAGCTGTGTGACCTTGGCAAGCCACTTAATCCCATTTGCCTTGCAAAAACCTAAAAAAAATTTTTTTTTAAATAGTAATGCTATTTTGTTGTAAAATTCTGTTGGGCTTACTTTTTTAAGCAGCTTTAATTCATAGGAGAGACACTAGGACTAAATACAGAGGCATAAACCATATATCCAGCTTCAGATTTTGATAATATACCATTCTCTTTACATAATGCATATGTATCCTTTAATCTATAGAATTTATTTTTCTTCTCTCCTCCTACTGGAAGAATTTCAGTTTTTTTCTCATGCATATGTATTGCCTAGCTATGACCTCTGAAACTGTGCCCCCCAACACTAGCACTTGTATCAGACTACAGTATTATGCTCCAATGCTGCCTGTACTATTTCTCCACTAACAACTGTCTTAATAATCAATAAAGATAAAAATACAAATCTCACTTGTTAAGTGACAAATTCAAAAATAGTGCAATAGTTCTACAACTTACCTCTAGTACTGGTCCAGCTCCAAGAATTATGTGCTCTATTCCACTAGCAAATCCTTTTTGGCTGAGAGTAGTAAGATGGTGAATTAGAAAGTTTGTGCTTTGAGTCTTCCCAGAACCACTTTCCCCTGAAATAACAATGCACTGGTTCTTTTTGCGCTGAAGCATAGCATGGTAAGCTACATCTGCCACAGCATAAATGTGGGGTTCAAGTTTTCCCATCTCATGGTTATCATACATTTTGACATATTTAGGATTATAAATAGGAAGAAATTTAAACGGATTAATTGCGATTAAAATGTTACCAACATAGGTATAAATTTTTCCTTTTTTAAACCGATTTCGAAGGTTTTCCAGAAGTGTTTTCTCATTCAAAATGGGTAAATTACATAAATCATCATAATCCTTCTGCTGTGGTTGAGGAAGGAAACCTCGTTCCACCATCCTCCTTCTTTCTTCAGTAACATGCAGCCAGGACTGAAGATTACCATAATGGATGGAGCCATCAAGATTTTTCTCTCTCAAAAGGAATCGGTAATCCTCCTCACTCAACTTGTTTTCTAAGGCCATTCGTGGCCACATCAACATTCGCTGAACAGGACAATCTGAGGGATTCAAAATCCATTCTTCACCACATTCTTTTACTTCAGCGAGAACATAACATTTTGTTTTGTCAAGTTGGAGTCTGTTAATGAGGGAACTGATCACTTCCACAGCAGTTGAGTTTTTTTCAGCTGGAATTGGACAATAGATGGTGCCTTCTGAAATTGATCCAGTATAAATATGTAATATGTGATCATTGTCCTCACAGCGTCGTCTTCCTCCAAAATCATTTAAGTTCATTTTGGATGATCAAGATCATATTCCATCAGAATTAATAATGTATATATTTAGAATTTTTCCAAACACAATAGATTCAAAACTGTAAAAACAAAAATGCAAAAAGACATCAGATTAGAATATCTTCAATACACTTTAAAATTTTTACTAATACTTTTTAATAGAAAAAGAATTAATCATATAAAACCACATTTCCTTTTATTGATTTATCATAGAATCTTAAACAGACATCTAATCCAAGTAGTACAATAATATTTATAGACAGAGAAACTTTTGAACAGAGAGATGAAGAGACTTGTTCAAGGTCATATAGCTAATTGTTGATAGGGCTAAGATTCAAAAGTACCTGTGTCTTGCTTTTTTTCTAGCATAATATTAAAACATTCAACACAATGTGGGATATACAGATGTAAGTCAAACTGTGAAAGGTAATTCAAAATGGAGACACAAATCAAAGAGAGGAAAAACAAACAATATGATCATAGATCCAATCATATTCCACTTGCAGTTGCTTTAAATCACTACTAAAATGAGTATCTTTTCTCAATATTGACCATATCATGTCCCAACTGATATGAAAATTTTAAATTCAGAAATAAGAAATCTTAACTCACAAATTCTTGATGATTTATCATAGCTAATTTCACCATGAGATTTACCAACTATATCTATTTATCTATCTAGCATCAGAAAAATAATCCCTTTATTCACATTAATAACAGTCTGGACCATGGACTCAAAATAGCAGACAACAATTCTATCAACGATTTATTATGTAATCTTTACAAAGTTAACTCCATGAGAAACTCAAAATAAAACAGCTCCTCTAGGTTTTCACTTCATATAAATAAGACTAAGGTAATTATGGAAAATAACAGAATACACAACTTTTAAAATTTTTGATGGAGCTGTGAACTGGTCCAAACATTCTGGAAAACAATTTGGAGTCATATTTTAAAAAATAACTACATGGGAAGTAATAAGTATTGATGTAGTACCCATGATAGACTAGGCACTGTTGCTCAACACTTTATATCAGTATCTCATCTGATCCTCACAACAATGCTATAAAGGAGGCTTAATCACAATCACATTCAATTTATAGTCGAGAAAGCTGAGGCAAACAGAAGCCAAATAACTTGTACAAAGTCGCATGGTTACAGAGTGTTTCAAGTCACTGAAGGCAGTGTTTTATCCATTGCATTACCTAATAAAGGGTACCTAGCAATACTACTATGAGGTACATACTGTCAGGATGGTCAAAGATGGAAAAAAATAATGTCCCAAAAGTGTCCAAGCAGGAATCCATCAACTGGGGAAATTAAAATTAAATATACCATGGAAACTAAACAAACTGTGTTATGGAACTGTTATACAATGTTACTACCAAAAAATATAACCGATAAAACAGCAAACGGGCAAAGTGAAATAAGAGCAAAAACAGAATAAGAAGAGTAATCAGAATAATTATGTACAGTTATATACTAATAAAAACAGATCACAAAAGAAATAGAGGAATGCCTTCAAAAATATAAAATATTCCAAATATCAGATGACCATATAGAGACCTTAAATAGCTCAACTGCAAAAAATCAATTAGATATAGCTGTAAACAACTACCAAAAAAAAGGGAAAACCCTTAGACCTGATAAGACTCACAGAAGTGTTCCATCAAACTTTTAAGAACAGTTTGTGCCTATACTTCACAATTACTCTCAAAACAACTGATTAAGAATCTTTTCTTAAAATTTTGGTTGTTTTTTTTTTTGCAAGACAATGGGGTTAAGTGACTTGCCTAAGGTCACACAGCTAGGTAATTACTAAGTGTCTGAGGTCATATTTGAACTCTGGTCCTCCTGACTTCAGGGCTGGTGCCCTATCCACTGTACCACCTAGCTGCCCCTACAGAATCATTTTTTCAAGAAAAATATAGAATTAATTAATACCTTATACCAGGGAAAGATAATATAAAGGAAACTATAAGGCAATATCACTAATGAATATTTTATAATCAAATAGGATTTATTCTAAGGATGCAAAGGTGGTTCTACATTAGGAAAAATAACCAATATAATTAAACATCCCAAATTACATGATTACCTCAACAGAAGCATAAAAATCCTCTGACAAAATACAACATTTTTGCACAGGGCTAAAAATCTTTGTACAGGCAGACAGACAGACCTTTTTTAATATCATAAAGCAGTATTAACTGCAACAGAGTCTTGATTTTCCCCATTAATACAGAAATGAAATACTCTCCCCAATATAATATGAAATCATACTGGAATCGTTAGCAAGACAAAAAAGTAATTTAAGGAATAAAAAGGAGATAACAACAAACCCTATTTGCTGATTATTTGATGGTTTACTTGGAAAACCCCAATAAATCAATAAGACAATGAGTTATAGGCTACCAACAAAATTCTCAAAAATCAACAGCGTTTGATTATAATAAAAAACAATACAAGGGAATAATAGACAGGGAAATCCATTCCAAAGAATAACAAAATGCTTACATGGGGATATCTAGAGATCAGACTCCCAAAGCACACAAAAGCTTTGCATAGATTCAATTAAATAGAGTCCTTACTCCTTAAAGAATTAACCAACTTAAATAGCTGGAGGAAAATTCAGGGCTCATACTTAGGTTGTGCCAATATAATAAAATTAACAATTCCACCAAAATTGATTTACATTTCTAATGCTATACCAATCAAATTAAAAGAGATTCCTTTACAGAACTTGATAAAATACAAAATTTATTTAGAAAAACAAAAGATCTAGAATATGAAAGGAAATGATGGGGGGAAAAAAAGTAAGAACTAAGGAAGAATAGCATTTCCAAGTCTCAAATTATACTATAGAGCAGTAATCATCAAAAACATGATATTGGTTAAAAAAAATTCAATGGAACAGACTAAGATAAGGGAAAAATCAAACAAATGACTTCAATAACACAGTTTTTGATAAAGTAGAAAACGACCTGGAAGAAAATAGGTTTAATCTAACATATTACACCCATTCCACAAAACATTCTATATAGAGGTTGCCTTAATAGGAAAAAAAACCGTTCATGAACTTCTCATTTTTATGTGTTAGAGATATATTCTAATCAAAAAAGATATAGAGGTAATTCAAAAGATTAAATAGATAACTATATTTTAAACTGAAAAGATTCTGCAAACCACATTAATGCATATTGGGTTAAAAAAAGGAAGTGGTCAAATGAGGAAAAAAATTTCTCTCAAGGATTTGTCATCCAAGATATATGATTAATAAAATACGTGTGTAAAACTAATAGCCATTCCCCAATAGATAAATGATCAAAGGAAATGACAGTTCTCAAAAGAAAAAATCAAATATTATATAAATAAAGTAACTGTTTGAACCAGAGATAACTAGATTTCCCCAATGAAACCATTGATTAGGAAAAAATATCTCCTATGCTCCAAAATAGAAGCTCTTTTGTGATAGCTAAAATTGAAAACATGGATTGAGAAATGGTTAAATTGTGCTTCATGAATACATCATGGAATGGCACACAGTAAGAAATGTGTGTGATGAATACTATATGGACTAATGCAGGGTGAAGGAAGCAGTCAAGAAAATAATTTACAAAGTAACAATGTAGATTGGAAAAAAATCAAAAAATCAAAAGTAAATTAGTAACTTTATAAAGATCAAGAAGGATTCAATTGAAGAGATGTGAGAAGACTCCCCCTTCTCCTCCAATCCAGTACTGGGGGATGGGAGGTCCACATATAGCACATTTTTCAGAATTTTGCAATGGATTGACCAGTTATGTTAATTCCCCCCCCCTCATAATAACAATAATAAAACCATTTTCCTATGGGTGGCTCTTGAGGAAGGAGTGAAGGGATATATATATGATACTGTAGTGATAAAAAAGAAAATATCAATCAAAAGTTCCTTTAAAACAGAATGGAGTTGCATATATACACCCAACAAAAAAATCAACAATCTAATCAATACTAGAAAATATCGTATTCAAAATAACTACAGTATGATAAAATATCTGCCAATCTAACTATAGATTCAGAACTTATCTGAATAAAACTAAAAAAATTTTTTTTGCAGAAATGTAAAAAAAGGGGAGACCAGTTAAGATCCCAGAATAGGAGAGAGAGAAAGGCAGCCAGTCCCCAGACAAATGCTCTTATTATAAAAATTTGTTTTCCAATTACATACTACATTTCTACCAATCGTTTTTTGCAAGGTTTTGAGTTTTACAATTTTTCTCCCTCCCTTCTCTCCTCCCTCACTCCAACAGAAGGCAATCTGGTAGTCTTTACATTTACTTCCAAGATATGTAGATTGAAATTTAATGTATTGTGAGAAGAACCAGATTCAAAAGAAATAATGGTCTTTGTTTAAGCTCCATAGTTCCTTCTCTGGATGGTATTCACTGTCACAGATACCTAAAATTGTCCCTGATTATTGCATTGATCGAATGAGCAAGGCCATCAAGGTTGATCATTGCCCCGTATAATTGTTAGTGTGAACAATGTTCCTCTGCTTCTGCTCATCTTACTCAACATCAGTTCATGAGAGTCTTTTCCAGGCTTCTCTGAATTCCCATCCTTCCTGCTTTGTAATAGAACAATAATGTTCCATAACATGTGCGTGTGTGTGTGTGTGTGTGTGTGTGCATACCACGATTTGTTCAGCCATTCCCCAGGTGATGAACATCTCCTCAATTTCCAATTATTTTGACACTACAGAGTTGCTACAAGTATTTTTGTACATGAGGGATTTTTACTTTTTCATGGTCTCTTCAGGGTATAGATCCAGTAGTGGTATTGCTGGATCAAAGGGAATGCATATTTTTGTTGCCCTTTGGGCATGATGCCAAATTGCTCTCCAGAAAGGATGGATGAGTTTACAGCTCCACCAGCAATGCATTAGTGTCCCAGATTTCCCACATCCCTTCCAACACTGATCATTGTCCTTTCTGGTCGTATTGGCCACTCTGAGAGGTGTGAGGTGGTACCTCAAAGATGCTTTTTTTAAATTTGGATTTTTCTAATCAATAATGATTCGGAGCAATTTTTCATATGACTAGTTAGTTTTGATTTTCTTGCCTGAGAATTGACTTTGCACATAGCCTTTGACCATTTGTCAACTGAGGAATGACTTGCTTTTTTATAAATTTGACTTGGCTCTCTCTATATATTTTAGAAATGTCTTTGACCAGAAACACTAGTTTACCAATTTACTATATTCCTTTTGATATTAGTTACAGTAGTTTTGTTTTTACAAAAAAGTTTTAATTTAATGTAATCAAAATTATCCAGTTTGTTTTTTTATACTGTTCTCTATCTCTTCTTTGGTCATAAATGACTCCCCTTTCCATAGATCTGACAGGTAAACTATTCCTTGTTCTCCTAATTTGCTTATAATATCCAGATAACTACTCTTAACAATTCTCTCAGTCAAGGCCCAAATTGAGCAGTGAAGGGAAAATCTAAGGCAAAATCACAATGAATCATGTTTTAAGCATAAGATCACAAATTTCCACCCAAAGACAAGTGACTGAGGCAGGAAATAGGGAACAGAGGAGAAATGGATCTCAAAGGAAGATCCCAGAAGCAAAAGAATATCAGGACACCAGATAAGATTATAGCATGATATTATGGCAGCGAATGATCCTGCCAGAAGCAAGCAGACCCGACGAAACACAAAGTCCCCAAAATGGATATGGGGCCGGAAGAATGACACATTCTTCTGGGGTTTTTTTCTGAACAAAGTAACAAGCATTTATGAAGTATTATCTATTTATGCATGGTAGGGATACAAAGAAAGGGGGGGGGGGAAGCCCCGCTCTTCAAGAGCTCACAGTCTATTGGAAACTACAGGAAAACCAGAATAAACTGGAAGACTCTCAGAGGGGAGGCACTTGCACAGAAGGGGAGTCAGGAAGGGAGTCTTGTAGAAGTTGAGGCTAGAGGGAAAGCAAGAAGATAATGAGACTGGATCAAAAATGGGGGTCATCTAGGGAAGGTGTTTCAGAGTTGGCAGAGGGTCACATGTTAAGAACAAAAAGGAAGCCGCTGTCACTGGCTTACAAAATACATGGAGGGGAGTAAGGTCTAAGAAAACTGGAAAGGTAGGAGGTGGTCAAGTTATAAAAAAGAATGTAGTGGTAACTGGGGATGACATGGTCAGTGAACACTGACGGCTGAATGAAGCATGCAATGATAGCAGCCAGAATTAAAAGGCAGGAAGACCAACCAGATTGGTAATGTAATAATCTGAATTTGTGTCCAGGCTCTGTTATGTACCTTAGGATCAGAGACTGGAACTCCTCTGCTCAAAAAGTTTCTCAAGCTCCCTATTGCTTCTAGAATGAATAACAAACTCCTCTGACTGGCATTTAAAGTCCTTCACAGTCTGATTCTGCTATATTTTCCCCTGGTTTATTACAATTAATCCCCATCACCTTCCTGTCCAACAGGTCTGCTTGACTTTTCTTCTTCCTAAGCAATATCCCATCTTCCATCTCTGTACTTTGAAAGGGCTTTCCCTCTTGCACAAAACACTCTCCCCTTACCTCTTATCCTCTTAAAATCCTACCTTCATTCAGATCTCAGTTCAACTGCCAATTCCTGTATCATGAACTTTTCTGATCCCCCACTTGCTATTAGCTCTATCATCTCCAATATTATTTTGACTTTGTTTTACATGGCATTTTATATTTAATTATGTGCAATGTTATTTAATTCCCTCCAATAAAAAACTAAGTTCTGGAAAGAAAATGAGTTTTTTTCTTTGTCTCACGAGCATCCTTAGCATCTAGACACAACATCTAAAACATAAATGTCTATTCAATAACGGAGAATTGGGCTACTTTATTTTTAGTAACATTTTAAAATATATACTTTTTCCTAAAATCCAACTATTTTATAAAATTTTACTAGAATACTTTGCATTCTGTTAAGTCATTTATAAAAGTCCTATAAAAAAGTGACTTTTTTATTAATATTTTATTTTTCCAATTACATATCATGAAAGTTTCATTCATATATATATATATATATATAATATGCACATTTTTAAGTTACATATTTTCCTTCCATCCACCCTTCGCACCCCCTTCCCCTCAATGGCAAGCAGTCAGGTAACTATTGAACAAAGACATTTGTTTAACATGTTTACAAATTAGTCATTTTTTGGTATGACGAATTAGGATTAAGGGCAAAGAAAGAAAACCAGGAGAGGAAAAAAATATATAAGAGAACTTGGTGGCACAGTGGATAAAGCACCAGCCCTGGAGTCAGGAGTACCTGGGTTCAAATCTGATCTCAGACACTTAATAATTACCTAGCTGTGTGGCCTTGGGCAAGCCACTTAACCCCATTTGCCTTGCAAAAAAGAAAAAAAGTGAATGTAGTGTTCATTTAGATTTTGAAGGTTTTTTTTGGTTTATTTTGTTCCCCCCCCTCTGGATATGGATAGCATTGTTCATTGATCTCCTAGAGTTGTCCTAGCTCTCTGAACTGCTGAGAGAAGGCTGCATCCAGGTTGATCAACTGGCGTTGTTGTTACATTGTTCTCTTGGTTCTGCTCCCTTCACTCAGCATCACAGTCCCAACCATTTATGATTCCTTATAGAACACTAGTATCCATAGCATTCATATGCCATATTAACTTGTTCAGCTATTCTACAAATGATGGGTATTCCCTCAACTTCCAATTCTTTGCCACTACAAAAAGAGCTGCTATGAATATTTTGGAACATATGGGACTCTTCCCATTTTTTTATGATTTCTTCTTCATACAGGTCTAAGTATTGGAATTTCTGGGTCAAAGGGTATGATCATTTTAATGCTTTGGGCATAGTTCCATATTGCTCTCTAAAATGGTTGGATCAGTTCATAACTCCACCAACAATGCATTAATGTCCTAATCCTCCCCCAACACTAATTGTTTTCACTTTTTGTCATCTTAGTCAATCTGATAGGTGTGGGTAATAACTCAATTGTTTTAATTTGCAAAAAAAATGACTTTAGAAGAAAAATATTTTAAAATATTCCAAATTCAACATTTAATTCATATAATTAAAAGGTGAATGAACAGTTTTTTCATTCATTTCCCTTTTAACAAAATAAGATCTCCTTTGGTTTCTATTTTGGACTTAGAAATGATTCAAGAACTAAACTGACAAAATAAGAAAGCAACAAGTTAATAATTACCAAGCATTCATCATTTTGATCACATTTTATTTATTCTATCAGAGCATCCCAAAACTTAATTACACTTCACATTATTTCTCCAAGTGAAATAAAAATCACATCAAAACAATCTATTTTATTAAATTTTTCTTTAGTTCTGAAAACTCATGGAAATGTCAATGTTTCAAAAGAATAATCTTACAGTTATCTCTTACAGAACAAAAAGGGGAAATTATACACATTAATGTTTCCTGTAATGTGGTTAAAAAAATCACTAATCAGAAATAACCTTTTTTTGATTTAATAAAGAATAGGAATGCATAATAGCATCCCTGAAGCATTATATAAAGCTAACAGCAAAAAAACTGCACAATAACTTATTATAAAGAGAAACTAGGTTTTGCTGAGCTATAGTATAAATTACATCCAAATAAATTTGCATTCTTACTGTAAAACTCTATATTAAACAAACAAGTAGTAAAGTCTCTGATCAGAAAATGATATTTGCTAGAATTAATTCTATAATATAGTACAACAAAGATCATTTTCCTAGTCATCAGATCAGTCTGAGGAAAATATCACTAGACATCATCCTTTGGAAAAGCATAGCTAAAAAGGTAAGGGGGAAGGCTTTCTGTGCTTCCAAATGCCAACCTTCAATGTTCTTCAATATGCTATACCTTTAATTCACTAATATAATAAAAAATATTTCAATCATTTCCTGGTTTTAGGGAAATGGAATTCCACACCACCATTAATAAAGTGTATCATTAAAGCCAAGTACTGAGGCAGCTAGGTGGCGCAGTGGACAGAGCACTGGCATCAGGGGGACCTGAGTTCAAATCCTGCCTCAGACACTTAATAATTGCCTAGCTGTATGACCATTGGCAAGCCACTTAACCCCACTGCCTTGCAGAAACAAAACAAAAAAAGTCAAGTGTTATAGACCTCTTGTTGTAACTTCAAAAAAGTTTTTAATTATCCCAATGAGACAAATAAAACAGAAAATAAAATAACAAGATATTTGCGTTGGATCATTAAGTCCTTTCACATTATTAGGAAACAGATTTGTCCTGATTAGTAAAATGAACACAAAAAATTCAAGCTTCCAGAATCCAATATCCTTTTCTCCTACATGTAGAAAATGGCTCCTGTAAAAAGGAACAATTCACAAGCACTATTAAGTACCTACTACAAATAGTTGCTTAAAACTTCACTAAAACTTTTAGGATATGCCATATATACCAAGTTATGTAAAGAAGGTGCATAGTTCAAAGAGAAAAGTAACAAATAGAATCTGACTACTAAGAGTTTACATACTAATGGGGAATACAATATCTACAGGCTAAGTTAAAACAATATAAAATAAGAAGAGAGCACAAATGACTAAGAGAATCAGAAAAGAATTCCTATGGAGTTCAGCCAAGAAGCTAAGAATTCTAAGAAACAAGTAAGGAGAGACTCCTTCAGGGCAGGGGCTATAATTTTATTTTATTTGTATCCCAGGTACTTAAGACAGTATCTAGCAAACATTGAACAAAATGAACATCGTGTGACTGAATAGAAATGGAGTTGAACTTGCAAGTTCTAGAAGTAGAATGCATACCAGCTTGGCTGGAATGCAGAATAAGGAAGAGAATGGTTTAAGAGCTGTGTGAAAAGGCAGACTGGAGCCAGTTGGGGTCACTGGAGAATCCTGGTCTGGAGAATTTGTTCAGATCTGTGCTTCTGGAAGACTGTTTTAGCAGGTCTGTAGAGGATTGGGGCACTGGAGGGATGAGAGACTGGAAAGAGGAAGATCTACTGCAGCAGCCCATGAGAAAAGTTAAGAGCCTGGATGTGAGTAAAACAAGGATCACAGATGCAAAAATTGTTGTGGTAGGAGAACCAACAAAACCTGGGGACATGATTGATATGTGAGGGGAGACAGAATGAAATTTAGGGATGACTCAGTTGAGAACCTGAGAGACTAGAAGGATAGTAGGATCATTAACCAAAAGAAAAGAAGTTAGCCTAGTGCCTTGCTTGGGGGAGGGAGAGATTATGGAGAAGATAATGAGTTCAGCAGGGGACATGATGAGTTTCAATTATCTACAGGATCATCCAGGTTGTGGAGCCAAACAGGCAGTTGTTGATGTAAAACTGAACCTCTGGAGGAAGATAGTCTAGATATACAGATATGGAAATCTGCATAGAGATAATTAAAACCATGAGAGCTGATGAGGTCACTGAAAATGAGGAAATAAATGAATGCTTACAGACTGAAAACTTAAACAAGTTTATATGAGTATGTGAATAACCCTAAATTGGGCAACAAACTAGTTCAGCACCTAGGATAGAAAAGGGAGAATACTATACCCAAGCACTTTTCATAATAAAGGGCAAAGATATTTACAAAAATAAATTCCAACCCAAGAAATGTGTCAGCAATAGATTTAAAGTGTTAGGTACCTACCATGAATATTTGCTTTTAGAACATTTACAGATAAGTAGTGAAGAATATAGTAGTACATATTATTCTACGTAGTTTCTTCAAAATACCTTCCTAATGAAGATTGTAAAGTTTATCGATCTGTCCTCTCTCTCATTTGAAAGTTTCAGTACAGCAGGTAAATATAAGAAGTTTTATTTTACAAAATTATATACACTATTACCCTTCTTAAGATAATGATAAGAAAATGATAGATGTGTTTTGCCCCCAGCAAAGGACACTGACTTTATGATCAAGCTATGCTTTCCACCTCCGCTCTAGGTAACTCTCTTGGACTATAAATTACAGAGGTGGTGATGAACTGAATTGGGAAGAGGAAATTTTCTCACCTAAGAGTTTCCTATACCAATAAAAATCATAGCTCCAGTCTGGTACCTGTCCCTAGGCACCAATATTGGAAATGTATATGATCATACTTATTGAGCAAATCTGTTAAACTAAAGAGAGGAAAAGAAATGCACTAGCTTAAGAATTTCCTACAAACTATAAACTTATGTGGCTGATGGATTTTTTTTTTAAGTAATCTTGGCATATTCTACTGGAAAGAAAATGAAATCTATTAGATAAAAAAATGTGACAGTCCCCAACACTATTTTAAGCTATTGCTTTTAAAATTCACTGATTCTTTATTTTTATCTACTAAACTACTAATTTAAAGGAAATAGTGCTGAATGCTCTAATTGACCCTGTTCTTTTCCTTCCCAAGAGTTGGTCTCTATAATTAGCCCACTCTAGTTCAGCCCAAGGAATAACATCAGAAGCAAGTCCTTTCTGAACCACACCCTACTGGCCACAGCAACTGGCACATATTGTTTCTCCAGATTAGCACAGAACTTCAGAATTAACCAGTTCGTAGCAGGCAACGAGAGGGAGGTTCACCAAGATACGCTAGTCCCACTATCATAAACCCACCTTTTGAGAGGGACCAGTGAATAACTGTTACATAACAGTGGAATTGCTGCTAAATAATTTAAACCAAGATCACTTCCTGGTTCATTACTCAATTAAATCTGGTAAAACAGCCAGAAACAGGAAATAACAAGGAAAAGCTATAACATCATGTGGGAGCAGTAAGAGGGAAACTTTTAAGCTATGTAACAATTAGGACAGCAATTCAGAAAGAATAAATTTCTTTAAATGTAGCAGAGGAACACTTTGCCTTAATAATAAGGTTCAACACAGAAAATATACTGTGATGAGAGCAGCAACCAGGGACAAATAAATAGATTGGACTGATTTCTAGCAGCACAGGAAGGGATGCTGTTCTCAGGCAATCCGACAAAATATCCACAGAATTCATGGGCACAGAGAGCTTACAGAGACATTAGAGATCACTTAATTTAGTGGTCCCAAATCTTTTTTTTATGAAAACCAGTGCATCCAACACTTTTACTCAGAATGTTCTTAAAGGCAGAAAAAAATTCAAAGCTGTTACTGAGTACCTTCAACTCCCTTAGCCCACCCCTTCCCTCTTCACCTTTCTCTCAGATCAGTGGCCTCCAAAGTAGGGTGCAGAATACATCAGAACTTTAATTTTTATATATAAATTTTAATATAAATTTTATTTTAATATAATTTCATTTATATTTAATATAATTTTGTTAATATAATGAACAGAAAACAACTTTAATTTTTATTTTAATATAATTAACTTTTACTAATTTATTAATATAAGAACTAATACTAGCACACTCTACTGTCACATATAGTTCTTGAATGTTATTTTATTTTTTTCAATGATATGAAAAGGTGAAAATACTTTTTTTAAGTTTTTTTGAGTTCCACATTTTTCTCCCTCCCTCCCTTCACTCTACGCTCCCCATGACATTGAGTAATCTGATATGTCATACACATCCAATCAAAGTCAAATATCATATTGCATGAAAGGTCTTTGAACAGAGGAGCAGGAGTTCTAAAACATGGTTAGAAGGAACAGTGGGCATTCACACTTATTCATTCAAAATAAGAGTAAATGAATCTGGTTAAATGAATTTATGTTTAATTTATCTGGTTTTACCACCTAAAGGATTTAACAAACTAAGAATTGAAAGTCATACTAATAATTCGAGCAAAAGCAAACAGTAATGATGAACTACCCCTATTTACAATGCAATGAGACAATAATTATATTTGATAAAACAGCCAAAAATATTTGAAATTATCAAGATTTGAAATATGAATTAATATCCACCATCATTAATAATGAACCTCACTCATACTGCACCAGTGACAAAAAAACTTTTACTGATATAACCCTAATGGCTAATACCCTCCCTCTCCCTAACCTTATATTTATTTTGTATTTTTCCTATATATATATATATATATAGAGAGAGAGAGAGAGAGAGAGAGAAAGAGAGAGTCTTATATTCCTAGCACCTACCAGAGGGCTTAGTACATAAGAACTTTGCAAAATTCTCCAAAGAATGACTTTGCCGTGGATGGGGAATGGTTCCAAGTTTTGTCCTGAACTCAATCCCATTCCTTTATCATTGAATGAATGAAAAAACATATATAAGTACTTACTATATGCCAAACACTGAATTCCTTCAAGATCCAGCTAAATTCTACCTTCTATGGCACAGATATCACAGGCAAAACTCCTGGATGCAGCTTGGCCAGATTAAAATGTAGTTATTCAACAACACAGATAATGTGAACTGAGGGTTTTCTGAGTCAATCTAGTGTCAATCCAGGGCAACAGGGATCAGCTCTAATGAAACTTGATACCACTGATCTTCAGAAAGCCCCTCACCAATCTTTGCCTTCATCCTTGTGGCCTCCTTTGGTTGATTATTTCCATTTATCCTGTACATCTTTTTTGTTCACATTGTTGGGAAGTTGTCTCTCCATCAGACCATAAATTTACCTTTCTTTGAATTCACAGTACTGTTATCACCTACTATATAGAGTAGGCATGTAATTAAGGTTTAATGACTAGAAAACTATAGACAGTGGATGGGGTTGATGGGAACAAGGTTGAGGGGTGCTTAGGCATCAGTAGGTGAGAATGGAGGGAAGAAATGGGTTGAAACAGGCCAAGACTGGGGAAGATAGTAAGACCAAGAGGAATATGGAAGGTAATATACAGCATGGCAAATTTTTAAATTCAAGTGATCTTCCATCTACCTGGAAGACTAGAGCTGGCACTTCCTGACTCATTGGTCTTCCTCTTAACCTGACCATCCAGAATGGAATTAAGAAACCCAGAGCTGGGCAGAAAATAAAGGGGTGTGACTAAAAGATCAAAACTGTGCATCATAAGGTAGGCATATGGTAGGCAAAAATAAGCTACAGAATTATTAGTGCAATGAACTGTGTAGCCCAAAGCAGGGAACATATCATTCAAAAGGCCAGAAAATTAAGTGAGCTAGCTAAGTAGTAAGACACTACAGTACTACTGCCCATCCAGAGAGAAGTAAAGTCTGTCCTGGGTAGATTCCTTTTGAAGAAAAGACAAAGAGATCTAAACAAGAGTAAACAGGATAAGAAGGCACAGATGGCTTGGAATCTGCAAAAAAAAATGAAATAGGCACCCTAGAGAGATCAGAGATCTACTGAAACTTTGAAGTGACAGATTTGGCCACAAAATGAAGAGGAAAAAAATAACTTCACAGTTTCTTGCCTAGAATGCTGGATGAATAATCTACCACTGAAAGAAATGGGATAATCTAGGAGAAAAGATTGATTTAGAGGGTGAGATACCAAGTCTGCTGTAGAATGATATGGGTAGAATGCTGTAGAAAGGAGTGAGTATGAATTAAAATTGCCTGAATTTGGCATAAAGGAGGTCACCAAAGAACCTCAAGAGAGCTATATAGAAGATGACTAAGAAAAAAGGAAAACAAATTAATTGGGGCGGGGGGGGGGGGGGCGGCGGGAGGGAGTGAACATGGACTATAAACTTCCTGAGGGCAGGGCCAATCTTGTGGCTTGAATCCTGAGCCCTAAGGACAAATCCTTACAGATGATATTTGTTACTGAATTTAACCAATAGCATAGACTACATATTTAGGAAGGTTCTAGCAGTGAAGAGTCTAAGAAATGAGAACCTGGTTCTGACTTGGGTTTGGTGAAGGCAGGTACAGATTCCAATGCACAACCCAATAACTGGGTCAGGATCATTCTCAGGAAAAACACTCCAAGACCTAAAGGCAACGATAGCTTGTGGAACCTAGACTTGCATCTAGGATTCCCCTCAAAAATCAGTCTCTACCTTCACAAAGTTCACCATCATCTGCTCACTTACTGAACATCCTAAGGAATTTCATTTTAGTCCTTTATAACTGATACTACTCTAATGTAATGAAAAACCAGGTTCTTTCCCTAAAGAACATCATTTGGATATTTGGAGTTGGATCCAAGAAGATTAGGATTTTGTCCAAAAAGGGTACTAATCCCATAAAAACACAATTCATGAGACACTAGATTATAGTAGGAACATCACGTAGCCTTAAATCATTTAGGTATTTATCATAATATATTAATATTTTTCTGTACTAATCTTTTAAAATTTGTAAGTTTCTTTTTTCATTTGAAAGTTAAGTGTTGAAACATACTATGAGATAAGGGAGGCTCAGTGGAACAGTGGATAGAGCACCAGCCCTGGAGTCAGGAGAACCTGAGTTCAAATCTGGCCTCAGACACTTAATTACCTAGCCATGTGACCTTGGGCAAGTCACTTAACCCCATTGCCTTGTAAAACAAAAACAAAAACAAAAAACAAAAAAAAAATACTATGATAGACTAAGTTCTTCTCAACAATAGAGTAATCAGTAGGCAACACCTTCACCAACAACAAGCCAGGGATCAGACCCCAGGCCCAGCAAAATAAAAGCTTGGATCTATACTCCATATACCCCAGGAGCAGAATTACAACAACAATGATGAGCAAAAAAGCTAAAGGAACACTCACTATCGAAAAGTACTTCACAGGTTTTAATGCCATGTCTGAATGATAAAGCAGTGAAAAATCACTCAAGTAGAAGTATCAAGAGTCTATAAATTGGACTCAAATCCAAAAGCCCATCAAAGAGCTTAAAAAAGAATTTAAAAACCAAAGAAGAGAGGAAGAAGAAAAAATGGAAAAAAAGAAATGAAAGTCATGCCGGAAAATTGTGAAAAATTGACCAGAGAATTCAACACTTTTAAAAAGGAAACACAAAAGGTGATTGAAGAAAATAAAATCCTAAAAATTAGAATAGAACAGCTAGAAACCAATGAATCTACAAGGCTACAAGATTCCATCAAACAAAATAAAAAGAGAATGTAAAGTACCTTCTAGGGAAAATGAATGACCTGGAAAACAGATCCAGAAGAGACAACCAATAAATCATTGGACTACTAGAAAGCCTGGGCCAACAGAAGAACCTGGAAAACATCATGCAAGAAATTATAAGGGAAAACCACCCCAATCTACCAGAACAAGATGACAATATAACAATTGGAAGAATCCACAGAAGCCCTCCAGAAAGACAACCCAAGATAAAAACTCTAAGGGCTGTAATAGCCAAATTCCAGAACCCTCAAATAAAAGAGAATATTGCAAACAGCAAAAAGAAAACAATTCATATACAAAGGGAACATAATCAGCCTAACACAGGACCTATCAACCTCAACACTGGAAGAACTGGAATAACATTCCAGTGAGCTAAAGACTTAGGATTACAATCCAGAGTATTCTAACTGTGCAAAATTCAGCATATATTGTCAGGGGAAAAGATGGCTGTTCAATGAAATACAGAACTTCCAGAATTTCCTGACACAAAGACCAGAACTAAACAGAGAAATCAATCACCAAATATATGACTGAAGAGTTACATAAAAAAGAAACAATAAATGGTGAGACTCTAGAGAAGCATGGAATGATTTATAGGATCCGATGCTGAGCGAAGGGAGTAGAGCCAAGAGAACAATGTAAACATCAACAACAACATTATGAGATGAACAGCCTTGATGGAGCCAACTGCTTGTGGCGGTCCAGAGAGCTAGGACAATCATATTTGATAAACTGTGGACTATATTATCCTCAACCAGAGGAAGAGAAAAAAAAAAAAACACACAGGAAAAAAAACCACCCTTACCGAATCTGATGAAAAGATTTATAAATCATAATTTATAAAAATTATCTCTTATGGGGCAGCTGGGTGGCAGAATGGATAGAGCACCAACCCTGAAGTCAGGAGGACCTGAGTTCAAATCTGACCTCAGACACTTAAAAATTACCTAGCTATGTGGCCTTGGACAAGTCACTTTAAGCCTATGCCTTGCAAACCCCCCCCTTAAAAAAAAATTATCTCTTGGTATCTCTTTCCTTTAATCCTAATTCCTTATGCCAAAAATTACTAATTTGTAAATTTGTTTAACAAAATGCTAACCTGACTATTCCCAACTGAGGGGAGGGGGATGGGAAGGGAAGGTGGAGGGAAACTTTGTAGCCTGGAAGCACACACGTACAAATGGATGAAAATAAAAAAACAAACAAACAACACAGTGATCAAAGACCATGTCAAAAGACTTGTGATAGAAAATAACATTCACAGCCAGAGAAATAACTATGGAGTCTGAATGCAGACCAAAACATACTTTTCTTTGATTTTTTATGATTTTTCTCTTTTGTTCTGCTTCTTTCACAAGATGACTAATATGAAAATGTTTACTATGACTGTACAAGTATAACCTAAATGCAATTACTTGCTTTCTTGAGGAGGGAGAAAGGAGGAGAGGGGGACAAAAATTTGTAACTCAAAATCTTACCAAAATGAATGTTGAAAAACTATATGTAATTTGAAATTTTTTTTAAAAGGGGGAATAAAATCTCTCTGACAAGAAAAACGTTAGTGCCAACTTTTACACTATTACACTTAAATCTTTTGCCTTGTATTACAGTAGTAGGCTGCTAATATAATACATCTATTGATATTTATTAGAAATTAAAACTGACAAAATCTTACTATATTACATCATTAATTCTTTTAAAATAACAAATCCGTTATGTAAAAGTAGATAAAGATTTAGTTAAAAATAACTTCTAAAACAAAAATTTAATGAGAAGCGTCATTTCTCCTATTTTTGCAAATCTCCTTAATGTCAGACTAACTGAAAGACAGCTGGATTCTCATCTGCTTCTACAGTCAATCTGCTGTGATATTTTGTTTTCCTTGAAGTACAGAAAGCAGTTACTAAGTGCAGTAGACAGAGCACTGGGGGTGGAGTCCACAGTCAACAGTCAAATCTACTCTCAGGAATCCTGGGCAAGTCTCAACCCTGTTGGCTATAGTCAGACTCATCTGGAAAAAGGAAATGCAAGTGGAAATGGTCAACCACTCCAATATCTTTGCCAAGAAAACTCCAACTAGGATCATGAAGAGTCAGACATGACTAAAACAACTGGAAGAAAATCTTGCCTCACCCAGTTATGTAGTTGGAAAAGGGAAGGGTATTTAATAGACAAATAACATCTTAAGTGTTATTATGAAAAAAGTTTTGATCTCTTAAAATTCAGGAGTCTCTGGGATCCCTGGAGGACCCCAGATTGCACTTCAATAAATGCTGGATAGGAAGAGCTGGTGGCGCAGCAGGTAGAGCACTGGCCCTGGAGTCAGGACAACTTGAGTTCAAATCTAACCACAGACATTTAATTGCCTGTATGTGTGACCTTGGGCAAGTCACTTAACCCCATTGCCTTAAATAAATTAAAAAAAATAAAAGATAGCTGCTGGATTAATGGAAGGTTGGTTCTGCTGAATTGTTTGTATTCAAATTGTTTGTATTCAAATTCATTACTATATAGACCACAGTATTTATTATACTGGACTAGTCACTGGACTAGTGACTGAAATAATCTATACTGATGTAGAGAGTCAGGAGCCCTAAATTAAATATATTGTATATCTTCGGTTCAATACACTAAAGCTTTCATGAGCTAATAAGGGATGATATAGGGAACCATGTACAATGAATTAGCCTTATGCCTTCAAAAATTAAGTATAAGGCAAATTGGAGAATGATAGACATCTATAATCATATATGAATAACAGCATTAAAATATGATAAAAGATCATGAAAGAAAGACATCAGTGTGCCAAATGTTATGGAAAGCTGCAGGGAACAAGTGAGACTAGGTTTTGGCAAATAAGTACAAATAGAAGATTAAAGAAAAAAAAAGATTGTATCCCAGGCAAGAACCATAAGCAAGCTTCAGAAGTGACCACAACTACAGTAGGGTTAGTGAGTATATTTTTTTAACATTAGCACCTGGAAGAGGAGGCAAATAAATACTGATTAATCTATTGAACAGAAGTCTACAAAGAGTAAAAAAGAGTAAAGAAAATTCTAAACAAAATTTTCCCACTCAACCTTATGAGAAAGGAAAGGGAAAGTTTACTATTTTAGTCACTCAGTAAATTTACTGTGAGCCTACAATGTGAAAAGGCATTATTGCTAAGATATGAGGGAAGCAGAAAAATAAACAGGATAACAGTTTACAATCTAATTCTAATTTTAGGGAGAAAAGATGTTGTGAATATGTTATAGAATTATAGTTGAGAAGCACATAGAATAATGGATATGGAACTGGTTTTCCACCAATCAATAAGCAATTATTAAGTGTTTACCATGTACATTTATGTGTCTGTCAAAGTTAATTTAGGTACTTATCATTCAAAGCTAATATAGAATATACATAAATAAATACATAATTATGGATACCACTGACATGAAAGCAAGAAAGATTGTTTTAAGGATACTTGAACTGAACCTTAAAAGTAGAGATTTTTTTAAGAGGCAGAGGTAAAGAAGGAGAACACATCCTCATAAAACTAACACAATACAAAAGAATTAAGAAAAAAGATACAATATCATATATTGAGGTCAGTGTGATTAGAACAAAGAGCTAGTCTATTAGAGAGAATATACATAGACAGAAGTGGTGGACACATAACTTTTCTGTGACTCAGAAAGAATGTTTTAAAAACCATACCTCCTTACAAAGGGGAAACAGTAAGGAGATGGGATGACAGAGGAGATTGAATGGCGTAAATCTCATCACATCAAGAGGTACAAAAGACCTATTGCAATACAGGGAAAGAAGGGAGGAGGTGAGAACCAGCTGAATCTTCATCTCATCAGATTTGGCTTAAAGCTAACTTACACATATTCAGTTAAGTTAAGAAATTTATCTTACCTTTCAATTATTAAAAGGGGAAAAGGGGAAGGGGGAATGGGGAGGGGAGAAAAGGGGAACTAACAGAAGGAAGGGAAGAAGGAAGGGGAAAAGGGGAAAGAAAGGGGAGGAGGGTTGATATAGGAAGGCAAACACACTAAAGGTGTTGGTATTCAGAAACAAAATACTGGGGAATATGGATAAAGGGGAAAAGGGGGGAAAATATAAACAGAGGGAAAATGGCATGGAGGACAATAAAGAGTCAGTAATAATAACTTTGAATGGGAATGGGACAAACCCTCCCTTAAATCATAAGCGAATAGCAGACTGCTTTAAAAAACAGAATCCTACAACATGCTGTTTACAAGAAACTTATTTGAATCAGAGAGATATATAAAGGTAAAAGGTTGAAGCAAAATATATTTTGCTTCAGTTGATGTGAAAAAAGCAGGAGTAGCAATCCTTATCTCAGACAAAGCAGCTACAAAAACAGATAGCTTTAAAAGAGATAAAAGAGATAGGGAAGGACCTAAAAGGTACTATAGATAATAAAGTAATCTCCATACTAAATATGTACGCACCCAATGGTATTGCATCCAAATTCTTAGAGGAGAAGTTGAAAGAGTTATAGGAAGACACAGAATGTAAAACTCTACTAGTGGGAATGGCTTAATTAACTATAGTATATGTATGCCATGGAACACTACTGTTCTATTAGAAACCAGGAGAGATGGGAAAATTCAGGTAAATCTGGAAGGATTTGCATGAACTGATGCTGAGTGAGATGAGCAGAACCAGAAAAATACTGTATACCCTAACAGCAACATGGGGGTGATGATCAACCTTGATGGACTTGCACATTCCATCAGTGCAACAATAAGGTACAATTTTGGGCTATCTGCAATAGAGAATACCATCTGTATCCAGAGAAACAACTGTGGAGTTTAAACAAAGACCAAAGATTATAACTTTTAATTTAGGGGAAAAAAACCATTATCTTATTATGTAATTTTGCTATCTCTTCTATTTTATTTTTCTTCCTTAAGGATATGATTTCTCTCCCATCACATTCAACTTAGACCAATGTATACCATGGACACAATGTAAAGACTAACAGACTGCCTTCTGTGGGGGGTGGGGGGAGGGAATCAAGATTGGGGGAAAATTGTAAAACTCAAAATAAATAAAATCTTAAAAAAAAAAGAACAAAGAGTTAGCATGAAAGAATATGTAAATCAGCAAGTAAGACAACGCCAAATGCTAAGAGTCTCTAAAGTGACATAGTCACTGAAGCTTCTTGAGCAGGAGAGTGACAACGGGTCACTCTGTGGTCAGATCTGTGAATTAGGAATATTGATTTGTCAAGCATATGCAGGATAGATTGTAGAAGGAAAACAGAGACAGATCAATTAAGAGACCACTTCAATAGTAAAGGAGGGGCCTAAACTGGAGAAGAATTGTGGCCTTGTGAGTGGACAGAAAGGTACAAATGTAAGAGGTGGAAATGAGACAGGACCAATTAAGATTTGACAATTGAATAGGAGGGGGGGGGGAGATTGAAAATATGAGGATGATTCCAAAGTTACAAATTGGGTTGACTAGGAGAGTGGAAATATCCTCAAGAAAAACAGGAAGAGTGGATTTAGGAGGAAAAAAATTAAATTAATTTCAGATATGCTGACATAGAGATGCGGTTGAAATGGCTATTAAGGCCCTAGTGATGGAGGAACAGATAATAGGAGAGAGATACATATGTAGGATTAGGTGTGTAAATCTGAGCATTCTCTATATAATGATAACAGTTTTATCTATGAAAGTTGATGAGATCACTAAAATATAGACTGAAAAAAAGCAAAAGTCCAGGTCAGAATGCTGGGGTACAGTCATGCAAAGGGGGCATGATGTTCTGACAGGTGACAAAGAAAAATGATGGGAGTATTACAAAGACAGGATTTGAAAAAGGAAGAACACTAATATCAATATTACACAAATTAATTTCAAAAGTTAAAAAAGAAAACACTGTTCCCAAACTCATTTTATAAGATAAATATCGTACTATTGGAGTACCTAAACCTAAGAAGGAAAAAAAGCAAAAGAAATACAAACCACCATCACTAATGATTATTGAGGTAAATTTTTTAAACTCTAGTAAAAGGATTAGAATATTGCAAAAATAATTTATTCCAACCAAAATAGATCTATGCCAGAGGTAAAGAAATGGATTGACATTATGAATTTGTAAAAAGCATTTAAGTACTTACTGTGTGTGAGACACTCTGCTAAGCACTGGAAGTGTACAAGGAAAGAAAGGACAAAGAGAAAGAAAACTGTTCCTTCCCTCAAAAAGTTTATATTCTTTTTTATTTTAGTATTTTAATTTTTCAAGTAACAATATTTGAATATAACCAATCCTTACTTCTCCCTCTCCTTCATAAATGAGCTATTTCTTTTTTAAATGGGGATAATAAATCTCTCAATATAGAGTCATACTATAAATTCACTTTCTATATCGGCCAAGTCTGAAAATGCATGTCTTATTTGCATTTAAAGTTCATCTCTATCGGATGAAATGGTATGCCTCATCTTGATTCTTGTAGTTTATCAATATGTTCTAAATTCTTTCAAAGTTGTTTTTCACTGTAATGTTACCATTGCTGTTCTCTTAGTTCTTTAGAGTTTAACATTGTAATTGGAAGGATCACTCAAAGGAGGGAAACTGTAAGGAAAGGAAGCCATAGTATGTTAATTAAAAAAAATGGCACCAAGGGAGTCAAATGTAACCTGACCTTTCTGGAGACAATAGTAGAATTACTTTGGCTGCTGCTGTCAAAAGAAAAACTAAAAAAAGATAGGTGAGGGGAGAGAAGATATATAAAAACCAACCAGACAAAAATGGCACAGGGAGCCAAGGAAGAAAAGGATGCTTAATCTAGGAGGGCAGAACCAGGGGGCTTAGCTTCTCCCAGGTATTATCTCTGACCATCCAGTTTTGGAGGCTGGAATAGCAGTAGGGCAAAGAAAACAATTACATAATTGATAATATTTTAAAGTACTTTAAGCTGCATTGATAAGATCACTTGTAGCAAAAGAATCTGACAAATTATATAAACTTATTCTGAAAATATAAAGGCATAGCATGGCCTTTTAAAATACTATACAAAGTATAAAGTGGATAGGTGGTGCAGTGGATAGAGCATTGGCCCTGAAGTCAGGAGGACCTGAGTTCAAACCTGACCTCAGACACTTAATAATTACCTAGCTGTGTGACCTTGGGCAAGTCACTCAAGCCCCACTGCCTTACAAAAAAAAAAAAACAAAAAAAAGTTGATCATCAACTAAAGTAAGGGTGAGCCAAGACCTCCCTCCAACCACTCGGGTCTCTTCCCACTCCAAGAGGATCTCTGGCCATCAAACCATTCTTGCCTGCTTGTACTCAACTCTTGACATCCTATCCGGTCTTGCCAGGAACCCAATTCTAACTGTGGCTTTGCCCTTAGAATTAAAAGTACGTAACACCCCCCCAAAAAAACCCACCCTCCCACTTCTAAATCAACAGTAACGTAAATGCATATGCCATCACGTGCCACACATCCTGGTCTGGCCAAGTTCTCCATCAGGTCTCCACTGTCCTACTACCACCCACACCCTATGCTGACATACAGCAAATGGAAAACTCTATACCTAAACAACAGGGTAGTATTTACTTAAAATGGTAAATATTACTGCTTAATGACATTTTGTGGGTCTTTAAGTTTACATTTCTTACTGGTGAGAAGAACATATCCTTCAATGATTAAAAGGAGACATCAAACTTTGAGGAAAAAGTTGTGTCCAATAAAGCAAAACCACAACAAACATAGTAAATAAAATAAACTACATATGAATAAAAACTGAAATTTCTTAAAATTGCATCCACAAGGGTAGGCCCTGGAGTCAGGAGGACCTGAGTTCAAATCTAGCCTCAGATACTTATTACCTAGCTGTGTGACCTTGGGCAGTCACGACCCCATTGCCTTGAAAAAAAACTGCATCCATAGATGTGATATGTGATTTAAAATAAAAGGTTTCTGACAACAAGCTGAGAGAGGGAAAAGAGATGGTAGCAAAGTATTCAAAGAATTTAAGCTGACATTGACATTTAACACTAGCATTTTTAATACAGTTTTAAGCCACATGCTCATATTTACTCATGAAAGCATGCTCTCTGAGGAAGCAACTGCAGGCAAGTCACCTAAAGGATTTCTCCAACGTTTTACATTAACCTAGAACTATAACGGGTGAAAGTGAATGCTAAATGATTTGAAATATCAAGCAATGCAAAAGAGAACAATCAGATCAAATTAATAAAATACACCATGGTCTCAATAAAGAATTCAGAACTTTTAAATGTCCTTGGCCTGGACATAAAAGAAAAAAATTTGTTTTGAAATTTTTTTACAATGAGAAAACAATTAAAACACACCCTATCTTATAATTTACTTCCATTTAGGAGCAAATTTTTACTTATCCAACAAGTTCCCCAATGCCTCTTGATCTCCCAGAACTATGCCCATTTCTACAGTACTCTTAAGGACTAAATTAGAGGGTGAAGTGGGTAGAACACTAGTCCTGAAATCTGGAGGACCTGAGTTCAAATCTGGCCTCAGACACTTACTAGCTGTGTGACCTTGATGAGCAAGTCACTTTAACCCTGATTGCCTTAAATCCAGAGTCATCTGCAGTTGTCTTGATTTATATCTGGCTCTGGATGACTGGTGACATAGGACAGCACCCCCTCATTCAAACCTAATTCATGAACATGTCATGGTCTTCTTTGAATACAAAGGATAAAACATCACCCTTATCTTACTGATGAGAAAGAGGTCAGATGATTGACTTGGCAAGATGACATGAAGTGTGGTCTCCAACAAAGCTTAAACTCAGGTGACCTGACTCCAGAGGTCACTGATCTTGTCTTTCCATTCCCAACTCGGTGCTATCTCTGTTCAAAGTAAGTGACTTGGTCAACAGGCATTTATGCAGCAGCACCTACTTTGATGTGACAGGTACTATACTTAACCCTGGGGAAGGCCAAAGAGCTCCCGTCTCATGGGGCTCCCAGTCTAATGGCATATAAAGGGATGGGAGACATGATGAAAATTAAGGACAAACAAGATAATAGGATAAACTGAAAATAATTACACAAAGTATCCTTAAGCAAGGACCAGAATAGCGGCGGGATTTTATTGGAGACTTGAGAAAAGTTTAGGGAAGCCAGGAAGCAAAGACAAGGAGGTAGAAAATTCCAGTTCAGTGGGCAGCCAAGCACATCCTAAACAGTTAGCAATAGTAGGTGATGTGTTTATTTCTTAAGACTTAGGGCTGTTAACATCTTCAGTCACAAAAAAAGATCATCTCAAGAGAAAAACACAATGAAAAATCTTTAATTTGTGATAAAAGAGATGCGTTTCAGAACAACAGCTGTCTGTGACTCAAGACAGCCATTTCACTGTACATATAACATTGCTCTGCAGCTGGATGACCCCACTGCCAAAATAAGCTGAGATCATTCATATGAAGACCTAGAGGCAAAACATTTTCTTTCAAGTACTTTAGATGATTACCTTTTCCAAGCATTCAAAACCTGAGGGATAAGCACTGGACCAGGGATTTCATTAGGACAAGGAACTCCTTAAATGAGAAAATCTGACTTACTAATATAGGTCAGCACCTTCTCTGCAACTTAAAGAGTATGAGAGGACTGCCTAGGGCCCTGAGAGGTTAAATGACTTTCCCAGGGTCCCAGTAAATGGCAGAGATGGGTGAGACTCGAACCTAATTAGGTTTTCCTGGCTCTGGGGGCAGTTTTCTTTCCACTATGTCATTCAAAATGTGCTATTTTCAAGCAAATTTATTTTTATGTGCCATTGTTCCTACCATTCAAAATGAGTTAAAGTTCAAATGAGTTAAAGGGGAGAAATAAAGCCCATTAACAATCTGAAAAGACCCATTCTCTAAGAGTAGTGGCAAGTGTCAAAAGAAAAAAGGGGGGTATGGGGGAGGTGTGAAATCAGCAGACCTGGACAATAACTTAGATAATATGGCCATGGGAGATGCTGAGGAATCTTGGATGACTACTGGTTTGTGCACTGTGGGAGGAAAGTTAGTGTTGCTCTCTGCAGGAATGAGGAAGATGGGAGGGGTGGGGGGGAGGATTGTGAGAATCCATTCCATTTTGGGCATCTTCAGTTTAAAATATCTACTGTAAAGCCAATTGGAGATGACTGAAAAGTAGCTGGAAACTTGAAATTGGCAGTTTAGAAGATTTTGAGAATCATCAGCATATAAAGGGTAATTAAATTCGTGGAAAGGGATGAATCATCAAGTGAAGTAATATAAGAAAAAGAGAAGAAGGTCCAAGACAGAGCCCTGAGGGACACCTAAAGGTAGAGGATGTGATGTGATCTAGAGAGAATTCAGCAGAGGAGATGGAGCCTTCAGAGAGTTAGGAAGAGAAACAGGAGAGAGGGATAGCCTTAAAGAATGTCAAGGAGGAGACTAGGATAGTGGAGAGTGTCAAAGACTGAAGAGAGGTCAAGGAGAATGAGGACTGGGAAAAGAGCACTAGATCTGGCAGCCAAGAGGGGCAGCTAGAAGGTTATGGGGAGAGCACCAGCCCAGAAATCAGGAGACTCTAGTTCAAATCAGACCTGATACCATATTTTTCCCCATGTATAAGACACATCTTAATTTGGGGGTACAAAATTTGAGAAAAAATGTATTTCATTAACTTATTGAACTCAAGTTTTATTCATCATAAAATTCAAACTACTCATCACTGTCAAAACTCCCATCCATGAGCTCGTCCTCATGTTTCATGACAAATCCTTGTCTTAGAAAAGACTGACCACTCTCCTGCCTGGGCTCTGGTCTGAGGTTGGCCACAAGCCCTCCCTGGTTAAGTCTGGTGCGTGGGAGCATGCTTAGTCCATTCATAAACCTAAAGCACCCATTGTGTCCTCCTTTGAAATCAGTCACTTCTTTTTCCATCAACAATTCTTGCCTCCTTCGAAACCATCTTTGTGGACACAGGAATTCCAATTGTCCTTTGCTCTTCAATCCAACTTTTCAATTCCGCTCTCTAACTCGTGCTATTTGGCTGGCTTGCCTCTCTCCTGGCCTTCTTTTGCCATGGTGTATTCAGTAGGGTTTCTTCTTCCCATTGCCAGTCTCGGATTGTATTCTCAGTTGGAGGATGATCAAGCTTACATTCAGCGGCACAATTTCCATTCACTTTTGCAACCTGAATAACTTTAAACCTGAATTCAGCACTGTACGAAAATCTTTTTTTTTCCTGAGCCATTTTTAGACAGATGCAAAAGATGACGACAAGCAAGGGAAAAGCAGGAAATGCAAGTAAAAAAAATCTACTGCTACTGTATAAGATGCTCCCAGTCTTTAGACCCCCAAATTTTTTGAAAAAGAGTATGTCTTATACATAAGGAAATATGGTATTACTCTATGTCCTGGGCTAAGTCACTTAACCCTGATTGTTTTGATCCAGGACCATCTTCAGTCTTACAGATCTATCATATCTGCCCACTGAACCCAAATGGTTCTGGAAGAGAACATGTCTTTAGTACCGTACCCCACATTCATGTCATGGCCTTCTTCTAAAATGAAGGACAAGCATCATCAACTTTGAAAAGAACAGTCTTACAATCTTTACAATTAATGTTTCTGACAAAGGACTCATTTCTAAAATGTACAGAAAATTGAGTCAAATTTAAAAAAAAGCCATTCCCCAATTGACAAATGGTCAAAAGATATGTAAAGGCAATTTGCAAATGAGATCAGAGCAATCTATAGTCATATGAAAAAATGCTCTAAATCATTACTTATTAGAGAAATGGAAATTAAAGCTTCCCTGAGGTACCACCTCACACCTCTCAGACTGGCCAATCTGACCAGAAAGGATAATGATCATTGTTGGAAGGGATTTGGAAAATCTGGGATACTAATACATTGTTGGTAGAGCTGTGAACTCATCCAACCTTTCTGGAGAGTTATTTGGAATTACACACAAAGGACAACAAAAAATGTGCATACCCTTTAATCCAGGCTATACCACCTGAAGAAATCATGAAAAAGGGTAAAAACATCACTTGTTCAAAAATATTCATATCAATTCTGTTTGTGGTGGCAAATAATTGGAAATCAGGTAAATGTCCTTCAATTGGGGAATGGCTTAACAAACTGTCGTATATATAAGTCATGGAACACCACTGTTCTATTAGAAACCAGGAGGGATGGGAATTCAGGGAGGCCTGGAGGGATCTGCATGAACTTGTGCTGAGCGATATGAGAAGAACCAGAAAAACACTGTACACCCTAACAGCAACATGGGGGTGATGATCAAATTTGATGGACTTGCTCATTCCATAAGTGCAACAATCAGGCACAATTTGGGGCTGTCTGCGATGGAGAATACCATCTGTATCCAGAGAAACAACTCTGGAGTTTGAACAAAGACCAAGGACTATTTAATTTAGAAAAAAAAACTGATATCTTATTGTCTGATCTTTCTATCTCTTAGAATTTAGGATATGATTTCTCTCTCATCACATTCAATTTGGACCAATGTATAACATGGAAACAATGTAAAGACTGCCAAATTGCCTTCTGTGGGGAGTGGGGGGAGGGAAGTAAGCTTAAGGGAAAATTTGTAAAACTCAAATAAAATCTTTAAAAAAATAAAAACAGCAGTTTCAGTGGAAGAATGGGCTTGAAAAACAAACTGTAAGGGATTAAGAAGAGAGTGAGGAAAAACTTATTTTTATTAATACAAATTACATTTTTGAGAAATTGACAAGTTATTCCATTTAGCCAATGTGTAATTAGGTAAAGCAAATTATTTTCTCTAAGGTAGAAGCATTACAAACATTTGACAGAACAAGAAAATCACATAGAATTGGAATATATGGGTTAAGCAAAGTACTGAAGCTTTTTACTATTAATAAGGGGAGAAATTAAAGTAATATACTTGAATTCCTTTCCAGAGTTAAAAACATCTAAATTTTTTAATTGAAAACATTTAAGATTTTAAGTTCAAAATCAATTCCTTTACTACATTTACAAAGTTCTATAGTATTTTCATTCAATGCTACCATCAGAAGCAAGACTACTGATAGTCTTAACTAGGAACTTTTCTGATACCGGTCAAATGTCATTCAATATATTTATTATCTTCGGGTCAAAAATTGGAGTCTAAAAATGAAAGTCAAATTCTCTTCAGGAAACATGTTTAACTATATAAATCGACTTCTTTTAACCAGAGATTTTCATTTTCAGTACATTTTTCTGCTGTCAGTTTTTATTACATACCTATTATATAAGTTATGTTGTGACTTAAATAAAATCCCATATATGAAAAAAACTGAATTTTCTTTTCCAAACAGAAAAAAAAAGACTTTCAATTATTTCCCTACCTTTATTTTTTCTTACCTACAAAGGGAAAATAAAGTATTTGCCTACCTTATAGCAGGGTTTAAAATAATTCACATGTTGTGTAAGTTTAAGATTAACTCATTTCTTCTACACAATCAGATGATCAAATATTGTCCTCTTTTCCCTTTGGCCCAGATGTTATTTCATGAATGCACAAAGCAGATCAGTGATGGTGCTATCTAATTTAAGATTTCTTTGGGGGACATAAGAGAGAACTGAAAGGTTTGCCCAAGGGTAGTCAAATGAGAACGTGTCCCCTGACGTGCAGTTTACAGCCATCCACAACCCCGTTCCCCACTCAGCTATTATGCTGGTGGAGTCGTTTCCCTCATGTCTGACTCTTCTGTTCTTTATGCCTAAATTAATTCAGGGCAATTGTACTTTAAACCAAGTGTTGAGATATCCTGATAAACATGTTTCAATACCCCAATTCCATTCTAAAGACCTCTCAAGAAGGACAGAGAATAGATAGTGCCATTTTGATATCGCAAAGGTACAATATATACAGTACAATTTTAACAATCACACTGCATAATGATCAACTACAACAGACTTCTCAGGGATATAGGGATCAAAGACAATTTGAAATACTTGTAATGGAAAATGCATCCATGGATGCATGCAGATCTGAATGCAGATCAAAGCATACTATTTTCACTTTTTTGCTTTTTGTTTGCTATTTTCCTTCTCCAGCTCCTTTTATAGAAGAGGAAACTGAAGCAAATGGGCTTACATGACTTGCTCAGGGTCACACAGCTAAGAAGTATCTGAGGCTAGGTTTGAGGAAATTGAGGCTTAAATTTAAATAATTTGAGTTCCCTATCCGTTCCAAATCTATGCTCTAACAAAGCTAGTGCGGGAAGAATGCCAAAAGATCCTACCTCTAACTCCACAGAATATAGTGTTCTATAAATATAAAGTATATTAAGGTGATAAGTTTTAGAATTATTTTTAGTTGTTCCATCTTCAGGGTTAAAGAGTACACAAACAAACAACAAAAAAAAAAGGGGTGGCATAGTGGATAAAGCACGGGCCCTGGAGTCAGAGTACCTGGGTTCAAATCCGGTCTCAGACACTTGATAATTACCTAGCTGTGTGGCCTTGGGCAAGCCACTTAACCTCACTTGCCTTACAAAAACAAACAAAAAAAAAGAGTACACAAATTTTCTTCTAAATGGACTAACTCAACAAATTACTAAAAGAGAAATAGTATTAAGTAAACTGAATATAATAATTTCTACCAGATTCTTCACTAAAAAATAAAACAAAATACCCAATCATTCTATTTGACCAAGAACTAAGCAACACCAACATTCACATATTTTGTTGTTATTCATCAGTCAAAATGTATAAACATGATAATACTGTAAAGTACTTCAAAATGCAATTTCCTAGGTTACACATCTCCCATGATGCATGCAAAATGTGACACACTGTGACACACACACACACATACAAAATTAGTCCAACTTTATGAAAAAAAAAAAAGCTGGTCAAGGAAGAAAACTGCCAAAGTCTCTACAATCTATACACTCTAAGCTTTCAATGAACAAATCAACATTTCTTCTTGTATGAAGAAAAAGCCTTATCATAAAAAATTACATATCAGAAAGGAATGGAAGAGAGAAGACGGGAGGGAAATCATTCTATTTCTAAAATTATTCCAGAACCCCTCATTAATACTATAAAATCAAAAAATGTATACTATCAGTTATTATTTTACCAAATAAGTTTTTGAAAATTAATCTCATACAATGTTGGCAAGTTTTCAAAACATGAATTTTATAAACTGACCTTTGTGCTTATTCTTTCTTGTTAGTTCAATTTATTCGAATTTATGTGTCTATATATATGAGAGAATGCCTACCTACCACTCTCTAAATATATGTGTGTATATCTTTATCTTCATCAGGAAATTGTTTTCATGATACAACCATTACTCAAAGCAAACATAAAGCTGTCAATAAACTTGGACTAAAGCATACTATTCTCCCCCTAACTATAAAATACAAAGAACCTTAAAAACAGGAGTAAAATCTTTTTTCCCCAACTTATGATAAAGTTCTCTCAGAATGCTCTTGCTTCCAAGAGAAATATCTTGAACAGTAAAATCTAAACTGGGCCATTGGATTTAACTAAATATATTCTTGAAAATTCAAACAATTTTTCAAATATATATATATGTATGTATGTATTCACACACACACACACACACACACAGCTGTTTATTCCAATATCATAGATTACCACCTAACCACACCTATGTGGTGTGGAACTAGAGGATCCATCCAATTTGACTAGATCATATTTCTTGCCTTCTCTTGACAGTTAGGACATCTTTGGAGCACATATGGCTAATAGATTTTATATTTCTTAAGTATACATTTCAAGGATGAACATAAAATTCATATCAAAGAGCTAAAATTTTCGTGGTTTTGGCCATTAGAATTTACAAGCTCCAGCTAACTACCAAATAATAGGTCATTTAAGATAAAGGAAAGCATTATCAAAAGCTGAATATCAAAGATAAGGGTAAGCAAGACACTATAAAGACTGCCTAATTTAAACAATATACAACCTTTTTTAAAGATTGTGTTTTTCACTTCATGCTAAGCAACACTTTAATTTTTCACTTCCCCTAGAGGAAAAATCTGGAAAGATTTAAGAGGACAGAACAGACTTTTTTTTCACCTGAGTCTATCACTGAAAATTGCCTTGGACAATAGTCTTTTCAACATAACAGTTAGTTAGAAATGTTCGAGTATTTATTTTAAAGCTAACCTGTTATACAGGCAAAAGATATTAAGAAAGCAGAATAATCTTTTTTAAATTATATTGTTAAAATATTAATTCTACACCAAATTGTGTAAGAACATGGAGAATTAAAGCTAAAAAAGATCCTTGATGTCATAGTCCAACTGCCACACTAGTTAGTATGACAATTCAGTGATTAACTTTGAATTCTCTTTAAATTAAATCATTTTGAGTTTCTAAACAGTAACAAACATCAAGAAAATGTTTTTGATATCACCACTACTGAAAAAAAACAAACATTTAACTATCCATCAACTTGAGAGTAAAAGCATACCATTTTACTCCACCAAACTATAAAACACAACTTAAAAATAGGAGGAAAATATTTTTCCTATTGGTCAATGGTACTTATGACAAAGTTTTCTCAGAATGAGTTTTTGATTCCAAAAGAACTATCTTGAAAGAAACATATTCTAAACTGAACCACTGGGTTTAACTGACCATCTATTGCCCCCTAGAAAGGTCAAACATTTTTAATTAACAAACCAATAAAGTTTAATACTTAATTAACAAAGTCAGCAAAGGGAATATTTAGGGGTATGGAAAGGCTTTACCAGTTATATTTGTTACTAATGACATCAGTGCAGCATTTGGTATTTGCTCCTCAGAAAAATCAAGACAGATTAAAGGAGTAGTAGTGCCCGTCTCCCCACCCCCCCAAAAAAAAACCCATTGGCAGCTAGTTTAATTAAAACTTAACTTATGACACAATTATAACATTCATTTTACAAAGCATCCAAAAGCAATACGTCAGGAAAACTGCTGCATCCATCCCACCAGGACCTTGATAGACAGATGGATCGATAAGTTACAGACAGACAGACATGCATACATACAGAGAGGGGTTAGACAGATAGGTGGATGACTGAGATACATTAGACAGAGATATGAACAGATACTGAGAGAGACATATAGAACTGGACACAAAGATAGCTATAGACAGACAAATGGGCAGAGGGCGATACAGACAGACAAATGGGCAGAGGCCGTCAGACATAGGAAAAAGTCACAGATAGAGACAAACAGACATGATAAACGGGCAGATACAGACTAATACAAAGATATAGTCAGAGGGGCAAACAGACATGAACAGGCAGAGCTATACACACAGCTGTAGACAGAACCATATAAATAGCTATCCTGACAGACAGGCAGGTAGATAGGCAGAGATGCAGGCGGACAGACAGAGGTATGGACAGACCCACACATGCGTGCCCAGGCAGCTCTGCTGCAAACCCTTCCCGCAGCAGGTGAATCTGCGGAGCCCTCGCTCTCAGGGGGACGCCGGGGGCTGCCCCCCCAGAGTCGAGGAGACCCGCCGGGCCCGCCCAGCCTTGGGCGATCCCCGACCCCGAGCTGTCAAGCCTCCCAGCCCGAGCGGTTGGGGCGGGGGCCGCCGAGTGACCTTGGAGGAGCCCGCCCCGAGCCCGGGGGAGAGGCCGGCACGCCCCAGCCCCGCCGCAGCCCCGGCCACACCGCAGCCCCCTCCCCGCCGCAGCCCCCTCCCCCGCCGCAGCCCCCTCCCCGCCGCAGCCCCGGCCCCGCCGCAGCCCCCTCCGCACCGCAGCCCCAGCCCCGCCGCAGCCCCCTCCCCGCCGCAGCCCCGGCCGCACCGCAGCCCCCCCCGCCGCAGCCCCCTCCCCGCCGCAGCCCCGGCCGCACCGCAGCCCCCTCCCCGCCGCAGCCCCGGCCGCAGCGCAGCCCCCTCCCCGCCCGCAGCGCGGGGCCTCCCCCGCACGGCCCAGGCACGCCCCCTCTCCGAGCCCCGCCGCGGCCGAGGCCGGACTCGGCGCCTCCACGGGCGGCTGGGACCGGGCGGAGGCGGCCTGCCGCCGGGGCGGGGCGCGGGCCGGGCAGCCCGGCCGCGGGAGGAGGGAGGAGCGGCGGGCAGCCCGACCCCGCCGGCGGCTCTTACCTCCCAGGCGTCGCAGGGCCGGCGGCCGCCTCCCGGGCTGGAGCCCCCCCCCCCCGGCCCGGGTCGGCCGAGGCCTCCGCCGGGCCAGCCTGGGCCGGGCCAGCGGGACCCGGGCTCCGGGAGGGATGAAGCAGGGGGGTCTAGCCGCCGCGCATCCCCTGCCCGCGCCGCCCCGGCAGCCCGCCGCCCCCCGCGCCGGTCCCCGCCCGCCGCGAGCTCTCGGCTCCGCGAGCCCCGCCTGTGCCGCCCGGGCAGCGGCTGCCGCGCCTCGGCTCCCAGGCTGCGGCGCCCGCGGCCGCCCCGCCGCCTCCTTTACGCGCTCCCGGCGCTGCCTCAGCCCGCGCCCCCGCCTCCTCCGTAGCCGGTCGCCGCGCGCACGCGCGCTTTTTTCCTCAGCCCCTCCCTCCGGGCTCCGCGTCCGGCCCACTCGCCCCTCCCGCTCGCCCCCTCCCACTCTGCTTTTCGCCGTCCCCGAGACTCCCCGGACACGCCCAGCCCTCTGCTCCACGAATCGCGAGCGAGCGCGGACGCCCCGCCTCCACTACGCCCCGCCCCTGCTCGGAATGTTTGGGGGTTCTCGCTCCGTTTCCAGGCGTCTCGGATGGCGTCAGAAGCTTACGTCACAAAGGCGGGAGGGGAGGCCGACCTGGATTTACGACGGCAGCCCTCGCTTTACGGCATCCCGAGCGACCCAACCGATTGGAGGGGGGGTAGGTGAGGGGTCGGCGCGAGCCAAAACGGAGGCACGTCCCGGGGGGCAAGCCCGAGCCAGGTAAGAGGAGGGCGGGAGTAGCCGGCATGGGCCGGGGGGAGGCGGCCCGCTTCTGTTCTGAGGCTGGAAGACATCATCCACCAGGCCGCGGCTCCCCGGGCTCCAGGGCCCGGAGACACTGTGCCCGCGCCCGGGCCCTCACGGGGAAGCAGAGGCCGTGACACCGAAACCCCGCGTCGGAGTCGGTGTAGAGAAGGGGCCCCAAATCCTGGAGGTGGGGGAGGGCAGAGCGCCCCGAGGCGTCGACCCTTCCCCCAGTCCGTGCTTGCCGCCGCACGTGGGTGGGCCACACACCCCAGCCGGGCACTCGGCGCTTCCACTTCCTCCAAAGCTTTCCTCACGAGTCCTGTGCCAAAGTCAGGGACCCCCCCTTCTCCAGGTGCACCCTCACCCCAACTCTACCTGTTAAAGCAGTGACTTCTTGAGATTTCTCTCCCCGCAATAACTGGGCAACTCCCTTGGCAAATCGAGCTTGAGACTTTTCTGTGAAATTCCCCGAAGTCCCGGCGCCCCGTTCCCAAGCTTAGAGCCGCCGGAGTCTTGATGCCTCCGCCTAGGGACTACTGTTCCCCAAGCCCCGGGATCGTGCCCGTGTCCCAGGGAGAAGGCAACTTTGTATCTTTGTCAGTGACCACTGTCCCCCAAGCCCGGGATCTTGCCCGGGTGTCTCAGAGAGAAGGCAACTTTGTATCTTTTTCAGTGACCACTGTCCCCCAAGCCCGGGATCTTGCCCGGGTGTCCCAGAGAGAAGGCAACTTTGTATCTTTTTCAGTGACCACTGTCCCCCAAGCCCGGGATCTTGCCCGGGTGTCTCAGAGAGAAGGCAACTTTGTATCTTTTTCAGTGACCACTGTCCCCCAAGCCCCGGGATCTTGCCCGGGTGTCTCAGAGAGAAGGTAACTTTGTATCTTGGCAGTGACCACTGTTCCCCAAGCCCGGGATCTTGCCCGGGTGTCTCAGAGGAAGGTAACTTTGTAACTTTGTCAGCGACTCCTGTCCCCAAGCCCGTCTCCCGGGGCGGAATGCAACTTTGTATCTTCCTCAGCCTAGACCTGGCCGGCAACTTCCAGGCTCTGACCAGCTCTGAGGATTTAGGAAGAGCAGAGCAGCTGTTCCTCATCTTCCTCTTTGGGGCTGCCCCCCCCCCCCCCCCGCAAGGCTGAAGAAAGCCGAACTCTTTTATTTAGCCTGGTGCCTCATTAGAATAATTCAACCTATGATCTCCACTATCATTAAACAACTTCCTGTCATTCATTTTCCACTTTGGGAGGCTTTGAAGTTTTTTTTTTTAAATCAATTTCTCCTCAGCCCCTCCCTCCCAGGCCCCTGGACCGGCCCCCTCACCCCTCCCACACCCCCTCTGGCCCGTCCCGAGCCTCCCTGAGCACGCCCAGCCTCTCCTCACCGAATCGCGAGCGAGCGAGCGTGGCTCACTCCGCCTCCACGCCGCCGCTTCCCGGCTCTAAGTGTTTTGATGGGTTCCCCCCCCCTCCCGCTCCGTTACTAGGCCACTTGATGACGTCAAACTTTCTACCTCACAACAGGGAGAGGGGAGTCCGGTTGGGGTTTACGGCCTCTGCCCTCGCTTTACGACGACCCGACCTACCTAATCTGCTAGGGGGAGGGGAGAGCAGGTGAGGGTTAGGCGGGTCCCAGGGCTGAGCCCCGAGGCGCTGGTGGACGCCGGGGCTACGGGGACCAGCCCATCTCTCCCCAGGTAGGGGAGACCCCATCCAGGCCTCGGCTCCCGGGAGTGTAAGGCCGACATCAGACCAAACTCTTGAGACATTTGTAGCCCCCATCTTTGTGGCATTCCCCAGGTGCATGTGTCACTTGATTGTTCCACATTATTTCGTGGAGTATGAACTACTGGAGGACTTGAGCTACATTTATGGAGCACTTGGACTACAGCCGCATCCATCCTGTGCGTCCTGGTCATGTGGCTCGAGCTCTCGGAGTGTGTGTGTTATCTGTGAGATGGGGACCCTCCTCCTTACCTTGGCTACCTAGCCCGATGGCTGTGATCCCTCCACTACCATAGGAATGCCGTGGTAATAATAAATATCAGCTATTTAAAATAATCATGCTTGTTGCTGAAGAAAGTGTGTTCATGATGATTTCCCTTGATTAAAGTTGATGTAGATTAGATGAACTCTTAAGGAACCTTTTAACAAGCTAGGAATTTTAAATTGAATAACTATGAGTTTCTGTAAAAAAAAAATTTAAAACCCTGTTGCTTCATACATGAAAACGACAATGAGTTTTTAGGCTGGAATATTGCCTTCTAAAGTTCACTAAGACACTGCCCAAATTATTCCCAACAATTTATATTAGAAGAGATTATTTTTACAGTGAGGAAAAATAAATATTTTTAAAATCTCTACTGAGTGTAAATATGAAAAATATACCACAAAGCTGTTTCTTAAATGTTTTATTCTCAGTACTTAGGTATGTTATATAGATATCTTTCAGGATAGTGAACCCTGGACTTAGAAGAGCCAAAGTATCAACCAGGTCAAGTCTCCTCACCTCTTAGTACTCCCAGGTAACTCTAAATTTATAAGTGATGGCTGATGATTAACGCAGAAGGAGTTTTCACACCAGGGAGTGGACAAGTATGGAGCCCCTGAGAACTTGCCATATCCTCCAAGCCAGTTGTTCCCAACTGAAATATTGAGGCTGATGTGGTAAATGGGGAAGCAAGAGAGCAAAATACTTTCTATTCCAACTCTAAATCTTATCCTCAAATGGGTTGTAGCAGTTTAAACTTACTGATAAAAGATTTCCCAAGTTGAGATGAATGTTATAAAGATGTCTGTCAAAACTTTTTTTAAATAAAGTTTCTATTTCAACCCAAACTTCAACATTTTTAAAATTGTCACACATAAAATGTTTTGACAAATGTAGGTTGCCTTTTTTTTTCAACTACAAGCCTTTTATTCTTTCTGCCCTTTTATAATATAATCATCAAATTAGGTTTTGAATATCACAGTACCACAAATCTGCTTTTGTTAGCTCAGTTTCTAAGGAGAGTTCACTGCCTCTATTCCAGGTGCCTCAAGTGGCTGGCTGTTTTGTATGCCCCATTATTGTTGCTCAAAAGAATTCATTAAAAATCAAAGTGGTTGTAGTGGTGTAGTTTCAGATTATAGAAGTCTAGCTTTATGCAGCAGCTGAAGACATTGGAATGAATTAATCCACCTTTTCTCCATATCTTATAATTAAAAGAAAAGATATTTCAACTTGGCAGTTGAAAAGCTTTAAAAAAATATGTATTGGAGAAAATCTTTTCTGAAAGAATTTTATCTTGGTGCTGTTTGTCTAATAAAGTGCTGAATCATCTTGTGGATACTTATAAAAGCATCAATCCACAGGACAATTTTTTGATCCTAAACCTAATATTGCCTGATGGCCAATGAATAAATAAGTGCTTTCATGAGATTATTATAAATAGGTCTTTACCTTTTCAAACACTGAATTTGATAACTTTTCCTGCCCTCTGAGTTGAAGATGAAGAAATAAAAAGAACATTGCTTAACTAACCAGTTTATATTAACAGCCTTGGTCAATTATTAGAGGAAAATGTTCATTATATTTGTTTCATTGAACTCAAATTTTATTGGAAAAACAGTCTCATTTTTTTTAAAAAGCTAAAGACATGAAAGGAAGTGTTCTATTTAATCAAAGGCTGTCAGCCATGTAGATAGATAAAAAGTAGATAAAAAGTAAAACCTAATTAGCTTGAAATCTCAAAATTGGATAGGTAGAAGACATAACAGTGTATATGCAATCTATGAAAGAATTAACAGAACATAAATTAGCTTTAAGAGGAAAATGTTTAACATTTTTAAAAGAACAATTTTCAAGATTTTTATGAATAAGATTTGCATAGCAAACAATACTGAATACAAATGAACTGTTCATGAAATCCCAGCCTTCTGCTGAGTTATTAGCTTTTGATTTGCTAAGGTAGTTTTCAGAAAAAATAATTTCATGATTTTAGAAAATAAAGCCAGTGCGGTGATAGTGTACTTCCCAGCTATGTGACCATGGACCAATCTCTCAACTTCTTTGAAGCTTCGTTTGATAATTCTCTTTGGATTTGGAACTGAGAGGACCATGGGGGATCTTTTTGTTCAGTGCTCCTATCTTAAAAATGGAGAAACCAAGACCTGGAGAAATTGTGTTTTTCCTAAGTAAACAACCATGCAAGGATTGAAATCTTAAGTCTTTTTGACTCCAAATTCCATCTCTCTTGCTCTTAAATATCCTTAAAATGACTCTTTTCAAATGCAGTTTTTAGAAAGGTTCCTGGAATTTAGGGTTAGTGCAGAAAATATTTTAAAAAAATAAAAATATCTGAATTTTCTTTTTGAAAAAATTTCTATTTATGCTGCCATGAAACTATTAAGATATAAGCTGGTTAACCAAATTTAAATTAGTATTTTAGTGGTATATTATAATTGCTTTTTTAATCAAAAATTGTTCATTTATCAATACATTTCTATAGTGCCTATCACTGTAAGCAATATTGAGCATTAATAAGTTAAAAAGAGAGAGGATTATTGTCTTCCTGACCTTTAAATGCTTACCCAAATTGAGCCCAATCTACAAAAATATAATCTGTTGAGAGCAATGAGAAAATCAGCAGTGTTTCACACAAATTTTCTAAGTCACCAAACCATATGGACACCTTTACAGTCATAACTAAGTGAAAATGTATACTCTTGATTTTGAGTTTCTATTTCACTTTTTTATTACTTTCACTTTAGCCAACATTACAAGTACAGATCTGCCTTAATTTCCAAACCAATATTGAGCTGTAAAATGATTTTTTTTAAACATAGGCTCCTCAGCTTGGGTTGACAGAAACCATTGTTTCTTTTGTGTAGTTCTTTGTTTTTTTGCTTTGATCCTATATAGCCATTCTTTACTGTCTAACTTCTTACTGTTACTTCAGGTTTTTTTGTTTTGCAGAATTTTATTTTGTTTTACCAGTACTGCTGAATTCTTATAAGAAGTCTATTGGGTGAAAAGAAATTTAATTGGTTCTCTGAAAAATCACTTGTGGTATCGACTTTATATCATAATTGAATTGTGATCAAATATATATCTTGGTAATCAAGTCATTTTTTAAAACAGCAGATATAAGTAGAATTTAAATCAGTTGAGGTATAGGGATTAAGTAACTGCTAATGAGAGGGAGGAAATACTTAAGAAAGACTAACTACCTTGAAAGTTAGAAAGACAAGGTACTTGCAGTAGGTTTTTTAAAAAGACAAGTTTCTTAGCACCAATTTAATGATTGTTAGATTGATTTGGAGTTTGGCTTTCCACATGGAGGAACACAGTAATTTAATAAAGAATCTGAATGGAAAAAGATAAAATTTATATTTCATTCAGCAAATAAATTCAATAAGCATTTATTCAATTCAGCTAATAAATTGAATTTAACAATCATTTATTCAACATCAATTATGGATCAGGCACTTCAGATGCAAATGCATTGAAACAGAATATTCTACCAGTTGTCCGCATTAGGCCATCTTGATGTGGAAATTCGCAGCAGCTCTGCATATGTTATCTATTTTAAATATTTTTCATCTCTTGTTATTTGAAAGGCTGTCATATGGAAAAGGGATTAAATTTACTGTGTAGCTCCAGAGAACAGAACTAGAGCCATTGTTGGGTGGGGACTATTCCAAGGAATATGAATTGTGTAATGGAAAGAGTACAAGGCTTCAGAAGGCCTGGGGTCCAGCTGTGGTACCTCAGGCAAGTCACTTTAACTCTGAGCTTGTTTCCACATCTTTAAACCGAAGATAATACACACAATTTTTACTCCCAGGGGTTGATACATTATTCATGTCATGAGATTGCTAAGGAAATCACATAGTAATCAATGTAAGGCATAACCTTGAAATATTCTGTCAGTGAATTGGGAAGAACTTTGTAGCAATTAATTGTTCCCCAAAATTAGAAGAAAAATCTTCTAACTTATATCTGAATAGATCGCCTCCTAAACATCCCCATTAGAGCATGCACTCTTTGAGGACAAGGACTGTCTTCATTTTTTTTTAAATTTTATTTTAAGGCAGTGGGGGGTTAAGTGACTTGGCCAAGGTCACACAGCTAAGCATTTACTGTCTGAGGTCACATTTGACTCCAGAGCTGGTGCTCTATCCACTGCATCACCTACTTGCCCCCTATCTTCACTTTTGGTTTTGACTCCCTAGCATTTTCTCAGCTTTGGGCTTGGGTTTTGACTTGAACGCTCTTGTGAGGAGGGATGCCACTGCCTCCCTTTTTTTGCAAGCTCTTCTGATTGTTTAGAAAATTTTTCTGATATCAAGGCTAATCCTTCTTCAGCATAACTCCTCATATTCTTGAAAATAGATGTCATGTCTACTTCCTCTGGTCTTCTATAATCTCTTCTTCAGGCTAAACATGGCCAGTGCTTTGAATCAGTTCTCACAGAGCATGCACTCCTGGCTCGTCCTATCCTACTTGTTCTCCACTGCTCACTCTCCCACTTAGCAGTGTTCGTAAAATGTGACTCCCAGAACTGACAGTACATTCTAGATGGGGTATAATTAGGGAAGTAGGCTGCATATCAAAACAGAAGATAGCATCCCTGAAAGTGGTCAGGCCCAGAGCCTGGATGACCATCTTGTAGGCTTCATATGTTAGGTGGAAGTTTGGGCTACTTGATTTCAAATAAAAATCTAAGGTAGATTCAAAATGAGATTATGTTAAAATTCTTAACTGATAATGCCAGATTATACTTTCAGACTTGAGCATCACAGAGACAAAATTGTCATTAGCTCCAATAAATGACTTGACCACTAATGCACAGCCAGCACTTAAGCCTTGATTAAATATAGGAAATCATGTTACTGGCAATTATAGTATCATGTTACAGTGAGCATCACTTGCAGTTAGGATATTTTCTGAGCAATTACATTTAAGCCTTACTCAGTTCAACAGCCAAAGACTATTTGAAAAACAGGATCTCTTAGGCATTTATGTTCAGCAGAGCTGCTGCTTCTTGTTTGATGTCTTAAAATGCATCATAATTAGGCTGTTTTACATATCTGTATGTGAATATATAAGATTTATGACTTATGGAATATATAAATTTGTGTAATTAATGTAAAATGTATATGAATATGTAAAAACAGCCTCTTCTGTATGTTTGTATAGAAAGGCTGTGTAACTAGATATAGGAGACACTTTTAAGTGATTTATTATATATTTTATTTAAATTGATTCTATAAATCTTTTATTTATATATAAACTCATTCCTTTTTAAAAGTATGTGTGCATATGTGTATATATACATATCTACACATGAATGACTTTTAAGTTTTATATATATATAAAATAATAAATTGTAATAGGAACTGGACTTTCTTAGTGAAGCTTTATTTATTAAAGCCAATGATACTGATGTTTTCCTCTCCTGACAGCCATAAGCCCATTTTCCACATATTTCCAAGAAAATGCATATCTCACTTGATCACACTAGATTCTACTACTTTGCTCCAGTTTATTTGCAGTATTCTCCTTATGACTTTAAACCATATTCCAAGGAGCATTTCGATAGATGAGTTGAGAAGATTCATCATACTGAGTCCAAATCTGACTTCAGACACTAGCTTTGTAACCCTGGGCAAGTTGATATGGTCCTATTTGTCAAGTTCTTCATCTGTAAAATGAGCTGGAGAAGGAAATGGCAAACCATTCCAGTATCTTTGCCAAGAAAACCCCAAATTGGTTCACCAAGAGTCAGAAATAACTGAAAAAATGACTGAACAACAAACACAGCATGCTATAACTAGGTCTGAAAATCATTAACAAACTTTGCAATAGGAACCATTTCCTCAAGTAACATCTAACCACCACTTCTTAAACATTAATTCATTCATTTTTTTTAACAATTATTCAATACCTACAATGCAAGCATTACATGACGGTTTAGACCTAGAAGCAACAGAATTTGCAGCCAGAAAATTCTTCAGGATCATCCAGTGCAATTCTGCCACTTATAAACAGAAAATTTAAATGACTTGCTCTTTAGCTAGCTAATGTCTAGTTCCTTAGCCTAGTTCAGTGCTTTTTTAAATCCTATGGTTAACTAGTAATCTAAAAGCTACTTGCATCAAATTAATTAGTCCTTTAAAAATTAGCAAACACTTAATTTTTTGACTCTTTTGTACTTTATATTAACTCCACTGAAATGAGGAATTTTACATTACATATCCTTACAAATAATTAGATTCATTCTTTTTTTTTTTTTAGGTTTTTGCAAGGCAAATGGGGTTAAGTGGCTTGCCCAAGGCCACACAGCTAGGTAATTATTAAGTGTCTGAGGCCGGATTTGAACCCAGGTACTCCTGACGCCAGAGCCGGTGCTCTATCCACTGCGCCACCTAGCCGCCCCTAGATTCATTCTTTTATTAAGCTTTGATTGTCAAAGAGGCTTCTGTAAAATCATTAAGAATTTATTATTGGGGGGCAGCTAGGTGGCGCAGTGGATAGAGCACCGGCTCTGGCGTCAGGAGTACCTGGGTTCAAATCCGGCCTCAGACACTTAATAATTACCTTGCTGTGTGGCCTTGGGCAAGCCACTTAACCCCATTGCCTTGAAAAATCTAAAAAAAAATTTATTATTGGATTCATTTATTTGTAGAGTACAGAAGATACTGTAAATCCAGTACTATTCAGAACTGCTTGGTTTGTATACATTTGACAACATATTGATGTTTCCTCTAATAGTATTTTCCCTATTTGGGGAGAGAACAAAGAGTTCCTTTTGGAGTGAGTACTCTGGTGTCTAGTGACAAGTATAAAATACTGTAATAGATTTGATTCTTAACTCAATTCAAGTATTTCCAAGGAGCTAGTCTACTTCAGTAGCTACTCAATTATACTATCTAAAATGATCATTCTCTTTACCACCCCAAAACAAGAAAGTACAGTAAAATCAGTACTTAACTTTTCACCTTTTTTTCCTCCTTTTGAGGCAAAGTTAAATATAAACTTTTCTGATTGTATTTTTCTTTATTTGCTGAAGCATTATCTGACATTAAATGTAGATAGCTCATTTTGGTATACAATTGAACTTTTAAGGTTTATAAAACACTTTCTTCACAACAACTCTGTGAAGAAGTATTAGAAAGACTATCACTTCTTAGCAGCCTAAAAATTAATTCCTAAGCAAGGGTTTTTTTGGGGTTTTTTTTGGAGAGGGAATATAACACAGTTAGACCTGAGAGCTAGAGGGGATCTTCAGATATCATCTCATCCAGCCCTCTCACTGGAAGAAGAGGCGATTGAAGCCCACTGTTAAGTGATTTACCCAAGGTGATATAAGTAATAAATAGTAGAACTAGCATATGTTTTGGAGTAAAAATAACAACACTTTTGGAGTTTGGAGTCAAATGTGTTTGAATCCTGCCTCAAACTTAGACAAGATTTGTGAATGTCAGCATAGCGCTTAACTGAGCTTTCATTTCCTTATCTTTTAAAAAAAGGATAAGAATATCTGTAGCCCCCTTATAATCTCAATTTCTCATCTATAAAATAGGGATAGTTGTAAAAATAACCAAGGTTTACATAGCTTTTTAGGGTTTATAGCAGATGATAAACTATGTCATTCTAAGTCTCACAGCCTTGTGAGTTTTTGGGAGAGCAGCTCATGGTATTTCTAATTTGAGTTTTTTTAAGTGATAAAAAAGCTGGAGCTCAAAATACCTAGGTAGTGATAGAATAAGATCTAAAATACAGGTTATTTGTCCAAGTCCAAGTTCTTCCAAACTCCCTACAAGTATGATTTGGTTTTTCTCTCTTTATTCAGGATATACATCAGTAAATATTGTCTTTTACCCTTTGCTTCAGCTCTTGGCGTTTGTTTCCAGTTGGTCTCTGTGCAGAATGGACCCTGTTGTTTTGAGTTACATGGACAGTTTACTACGGGAATCTGATGTCTCACTGCTGGATCCTCCCAGCTGGCTTAATGACCATATAATTGGATTTGCATTTGAGTACTTTGCTAGTGACCAGTTCCAAGACGGCTCAGATCAAGTGTGTTTCATCAGCCCAGAAGTCACTCAGTTCATCAAATGTACCACCAACCCAGAGGAAATAACCATGTTCCTTCAGCCCCTTGATTTGCCCCTCAAACGAATTGTATTCTTACCCATCAATAATAACTCCAATGAAGCAGCTGGGGGAACTCACTGGAGTTTGTTGGTTTATTTCCAAGACAAAAACAGATTTTCCCATTTTGATTCCCATAGCAGAAGCAACTCTGTCCATGCAAGACAGGTAGCCGGGAAACTGGAGACCTTTTTGGGAAAAAGAGGGGACAAAGTAACATTTGTGGAAGAGAAAACCCCTGCTCAACAAAACAGCTATGATTGTGGAATGTACGTAATCTGTAACGCAGAGGCCTTGTGTCAGGGCTTCTTTAAGGGACAGCCAGAGACTCGGCTCCAGCATCTCACGCCTACGTATATCACGAGGAAGCGGGCAGAGTGGAAAGATCTCATCTCCAAACTTGCAAGAAAATGATTCAGTGCAGTTATCTCGATCTTTCCTGGATTTCTACCTTCTCTGTTTGTTTTTCTTTATGCTCTTTTAGTCTCTGATTCTGCTTCCATAGCAGAGGGAGATGCTTGGTGTCAGTGCCTAAAAGAATGTGATTCTCAGGCATTATTGTCATTCTCAGGCATTCATTGTTGCAATGAAAGAACTTCAGGTACTACTATGGGCTGTGAAAGTAGCTTAACTGCATGTACCAAGACTCCAAACCAGTTACTTTCAAACTTGGTTAGTAGTCTTTGCACAAAATTTTTATTTTACTATTGATAAATACATTTAACCATCCATCTGCCTTTGAAGTACATTATTTTTATGTATAATTTGTCTATACCAAATAGAAACAAATCGATCTTTTTTCACAGTCTAGAAAAACTAGGAGCCATGGGAGGGAGCAGAGCACTCACTAAAATAGCAGAACTGGAAAATCACAGAAAGAAAAAAATCACAAGTCTCTTACAGTCTAGACCCTCCATACAAAGTAACCTCAAAAATGAAAACCAATCAGGGTAAAACCTCAGTGGAGCTTTAAGTAGCCAGGGATCAGTTTTGTTTTGTTTATTTGTTTCTTTTTAAATATTTGTTATTCACCTCAAGAAATCTTCCCTGGCTCTCTGCTTTGCCTTTGCAACTCTTTGAGAAAGATGAAATCTATTCAATGACCACTCTGTCTGATTCCTAGAGTGCTAGAAAAAACAGTGAAATTGAATAATTTTATGCTAAAATAATTACTTTGGTTAGCATCTTGATTTAATCTGTTGGCATAGTAGCTAGGGGTTGGCAGCTACTGTGTAATGTCAAAAGTTTTTCTAGCCTCATCTTCTCTTCCCATTGACATAGCCTCCTAATTGAAACTTAACAATTCTAAAGCTCCTTACTAGTAATTCATCTAAATATGGTAAATATTAAACTCCTCCTACATGCAAAGTTCTACTTGGCACTGTCTTGTCTTGACTCAGTATAGAGAAACACTTTTGCCTTTGTGGTGATGATGGCATCGTTCTTGTTTCTCTCCTCCCTCTCCCCTTTCTAGGAGATTTGTTCATTCTGATTCTATTGCTATATTTGTATATAAAATTTATGCTATTTTTTAAAATGTTTAAAAAATGAAAGAAAAAAATCACCTCCTTAAACCATTACCTTAGCTGAAAATAGAAACACGAATAAAGAGAAATAGCTCCCCACCACAATCACTGGTGTGTGGTGGTGGTGTCAATGTTCTTGTAAAGGGCTTGATGTATTTTATAAAGTGTATGTATAACATGACTCTTGTTCCTAACTCGAATAAGGTATAAGATGCATAAAGTAGCTAAACTTCAGTCAGGGAACCTGTTGTGATCACCTCCAAACCTGACCCTGTATTCCAGCCCCCATCTTCCAAAATAACCTGACCACAAACTGACTGTTAAGAGAGGAACAAAGTTTCTTTTAGCAAAGGAGGGAGTTCATACTGAACCAGACCTTGAAACAGTCCAGGCCACTGTCCTCACTCAGCAGCTAGGAGAATGGAGCTGAAGAGGCTGTGGGGTGACCCATGAGGAGGGGAAGAGAGGTGAGAAGGAATGAGAACACAAGGGAAGCTCACAAGCCTAGCTTGGAGTGTTAGAGTCCAAGGATATGTTACAGCTGTGGTTTCTAGATAAAGATTAGAAAACTGATATTACTGTGGACTTGAAAATTGCCATTCTCAAGGCTGTGGAGGAGGCAGAGCAATATTTTTTTTTAGAGATTTGAGGGATGAGTTCATTTTATACTGTGAAAATGTCATTGAGAAGTTAAACAATGTGTCCAGTTGGAATATTAATACAATTGAGAACAGTTTTTCTTTATTTTTTTGGTTCTTCCCAGCAGTGAATTTACTTGTTGAATTAAATTGAAGAACAAGATGTCCTTAAGACCCCCCCCCTCCAAAAAACAAGGAAGATGATATCCAAGGTATCCCACTGGGGTCACAAGTTTTCTCCCTCTGTTAAATTCCAACAGAATGCCATTTATATAAATAGTGTTACTTGGATGACAGTGACCTTGTGATCCTTTGGCAAATACTATGGCACACCATAATTCTTGCAGGTGGGTAACTGCTATTTTTTTATATGAACACGTTTAAGTGACTAGGAAAGCTAAGACATAGGGAGTAATATTATTTCTAATAATATTTTCATCAAACATAGTCTCAGTGACTCAATTGGTGATAATCTAGATGTAATATTTGGATTTGAAGTACCTCCCCTAAAAGCCAGACACATTTTATTTAAGTCTATGATGGGGCAGCTAGGTGGCAGTGGTCAGAGCACAAGCCCCGGAATCAGGAGGACCTGAGTTCAAATTTGACCTCAGACACTTAATAATTAACTAGCTGTGTGACTTTGGTCAAGTCACAACCCCATTGCCTTGCAAAAAAACCCCCAAAAAATGACAGTAGTTGCATAAGTTTGTTATAGAAGTTAATGTGATTATTTCCATAGCTTCTTCAGTTTTTCAGAAAATCAGAGTTAGCAATCTCCAGCATCACAAGGGAGGTGACTTGAGAAGAACAAAATCTGTGTTGTTTAGAGATAAAGTAGAATTTTGCCTTAAGAACCAATTGGGACATTAGTTTCCCGAGTAAAACAATGAAATGCCTTTTTCAGAAAAGAAGATTGGAAGCAGGGAGATGGACTAAATGAGCTCCCCAAGAATTTTACAAACTCATGGTTTATGTCCTAGGAAATTTAGGTATTAAAACAAGTCAAATACAATCATTATTCCTAGGTATACTGAAGACTATAATTGACACTTTGCATTATTGCTGTTTTTCATGACACTACATTATTCTACTTTGTACAAAGTCTATCCACTTTAGAACCAAAGAGAAAGGTTGGCTAATATTCAGCTGACTGTTTATTTGAACAAGAGATATTTATTCTTTTAAGAATTTTCACAGTGATATAAACTCTGTTTTACAGAAAAATTAAAATTATAAGCACAGGTAAATTTTCTTTTCACCATTCTAAAATAAAAAACACCCAGTCCTGTGTATAGATACATGATCACTGAGCACTAATTTCCTAATTCTCAATAAACCAAGATTTTTGCAATTGCTGAGATTCTTTATGTCTATATCCGCAGCAGTTTATTTACTTTTATGGGCACTCCTGTTTATTATTGAAGAGTCACCTATTTCTACTTCCTAGTTCCCCAAACTTCAGTGCTTGTCATAGAACATAAGACATTTTTATGCAGAAATCTGATGAATTTTCAGCATACCTTTTATTTTTAGGAATTTCTTGCTTATTAATTTTTAGTCATGCCCAACTATTTGTGACCCCATTTGGGGTTTTCTTGGCAGAGATAGAGGCATGGTATATCAATTCCTACAGCTCATTTTACAGATGGGGAAAATGAGTTACCTTGCCCAGGGTCACAAAGCTACTGAGTGTCTGGAGGTAGATCACTAGGGCCAGGACACTATCCATTGCATCACCTAACTGCTCTTATTTTTAGGAATATTAAGTTTATTAAAAATCAGTGATTTTTATATCTTAAAGCTAGGATAAACCATTAGGAGCACAGAAAGGCTGCAAGAGATGGAAAAAGAAAATCAAGTTTGAACACTTTCAATGTCATATTTTTTAAATATTACAGAAGGCTGTCCATAAATGAGAGTACGAATTGAAGATTATATGATTAAATCCAAAAGGAACCTGAATTACTCAAATTCTTTGGAAGGAATCTAGTCTCAACATTTGTATATTTTTAAAATGGTTAAAACAAAAAATATCATGAGTCAGAGAAGCTAATGTGTAGTCCTGTGATCATCTACTGAGACCATATTTGCCATACTAAATAATATTACAGGTAACTTTATAAGAATTTAAAAAAAAAACAATTTTATAATAGAAATTGTGGAAATAATGTAACCTTCAAAAATACCTACTGTATGTCAGGCTCTGTGTTAGATACTACAACAACAAAAGTCAAAAGAGCTTATATTCTATTAAGCAAATAATTCATACAAATGAATACAAATAGATAAAAATATGGGAAATGAATAATGATATAATGCTGAGAATAGAATATAAACTAGGTAATTTGTGTAAATGTCTGATTCCAAAATGACATTAACTTCAGTTAGGGAAGGGTCAAGTGCTAGAGGCTTGAAAAAAGAATTTATTTACACAGAGCAAAGCAAACATGTTAAAGCACCCAGGGTGGTTCTAGAGGCCATCAGTGCAAACAGTAAAGAAGAACTAGACCAACATTATCCTGGAGAAAAACAATACTGCAGCTGGGTTAAGTCACCATGTATTACTTGGGGCGAGCCAAGGGCTTTTGATCCCTATGTAACTATATGCTGGTTGATCACAGATGAAATCAAGTGGCTAGTAAACAGAAAACCCTTCACCCCATAGGAGAGGATTGAACAGCAGCCAAATCACAGCATTTGCTTAAATTTCTGCCTCTTTCAGAAAAGTGAAAATGGAAACAATTTACCAAAGAAAAACTGGAACCATCTTTCCCTGACTTGTAGCTCATTCACTTCTAAAACTTTCACAAACTGCCAGAGCACAAAAGCCCTCTTGAAAAAAAAAAAAGATCAATGCCATATTACTAACTAAGCTTTTTCATACTTGCAGGAGAAAGAACTATTGTTAAACCACAGTAAAAGAAACTGAATCTGGTCATAAGATTCTAGGCTTAAAATGTCTTGCTAAAGGCTTGATGTGGAGGCGGCTTCCTTCAGACTAGGCAGTGTGTAGAGTGAAGCGGCCCTACCCAGAAGAGACATCTTGGTAATCAAATCCTCTCATTGGCAGGCCAGGCTTCATTGCTGCATTCCCTCCCCACCCACTTTACCAGCAGCTTGTGGGCTGCCAAAAGGCTGAAGATGCTTTTGGAAAGAAAAGGGGATGCAAACCCAGCAAAGCCACAGAGCAATACCAGTTCTGACTGATGGGCCCAAATTCTACAGGTGAGGAGGCCTTTGTGGGTGGTAAGATAATGAGTATCTGGGTGTGGAAAGAAGAGACAGCTTTAAAAATCTGGCCACCTCCTTAGCAGTGTAACCAGAGCACATTTCTTGTGCCTCGGAATTTACATCAAAGATCTCTTTTGCAATGACTTTTCACTTGGTCTTGTCTCCATTCCTCTCTCCTTCCAATTCAGTCTTCCTAGAATATTGATTCTGTCATGGTGTTTCCTTGCAATAGAATCTATAAGAGTTCTGTATTGCCCCCAAAAGCATTTTTCAATGTGTCCAAAAATAGAACTTAATCTGTCCTCTGAAACCCTCCTCCTTCTAAATTTCTCTAAACTTATTGCTGTTTGGCCTTATTCTTGAAGAAGACAATGATACGAGGGAGGTGATGCCATGACATGTGTGTGAATTGGATCTCAGTGATGGGGTGCTGTAAACTTCCCTATGCATAGCTAAGGGGACACTATCATCCTCACTTTAAGCCCCATGTCCAATCAGTTCCAAAATCCTGTTGTTTTTACCCTCATAATATCTCTCATATATAACCACTTTCTCTTTTGACATATCACCTCCCCAATGGCCAACTTTCACCTGTAGAATCTAATCTAAAATCCTCTATTTGGCATTCAAAACTCTTTACACCCTGCCCCGCTCCTACTTTTCCAGCTTTCTTATACTTCACCCCTCATGAACTCTGGGGTCCACCAGCACTGGCCTCCTCACAGATCCTTATACAAGATACTACACCTACCAACTCTGAGCATTTTCACTAATTATACCCATATTTGTAATTCTCTCCCTCTTCATCTCCACCAGCAGGCTTCCCTGGCTTCCTTCAGGTCCTGGATAAAATTCCATCACCTAGAAACCTTTCTTGATTTCCCTTCATGCTAATGCCTTCCCTTGGCTGATTAACTCCAATTTATCCTAAATATATCTGTTTGTACACGATCATTTTCATGTTACCTCCCCATTAGACTGGGAGCTCTGTGAAAACAGGAACTGTTTTGCTTTTCTTTGTATTCCCAACACTTATCATGGAAGCTGCCACATGGTACACTGGATAGAGCACCGACTTTGGAGTCAGGAGGAAGGGAGTGTGAATCCACTAGCTGTGTGAACTTGGACAGGTCACTTCACCCTGACTACCTCACAACCAGGGCCATCTCCATGTTATCTTGATTCATTTATGGTCACTGGATCCAGATGTTGGAGAAGAAAGTGAGGCTGGTGATTTAGTACAGTCCCGCCCCACTCAAATCCAAGTCATTTGCTTGTCATGGCATCACCTCCCTGATGTCATGGTCTTCTGTGGGAATGAAGGACAAACATTATTAATAAATGCTTATTCACTAACTGACTAACCCTTGCAGTTCAACAAGTAAAGCCAGGAGATCTCAAAAAAAATGTTTAGTAGCAGCCATCCCAACCCACTTGTTCCTTGTGTTCCAGGTGCAGCCCCCAAGGCCCCTCACAGACCCCAAAGGAGAAGCAGCTAAGTCCAAACCTCATTCCATAGGCAGTGCTGCCTCTCTCTAAGTTCCTACTCTGGTCTGACACCTTTCTTTTCCCCTTGAAACTAGACCTCTGATGTTATCCAGGTAGAGAATCTCTAGGTTGAGGAATTTATCAACACAACACCTTCTCTGCAGCTTCTGGTGTCACTTGGAGCATACAGCTGGCATGTGTGAGTAGTAGAACAAGTTTGGTCCTCCAGACTCAGCACTCTTTATGCTCCCATTCTGTCCTTCTCTTTTGGAGGGTTATTAGAGCTAATAGAAAACTGAAAAGGTGGAGACATCTGCAAAGTGTCCCAACACCCAGGCTTTGAAACCACTCACTTCTCCCCTCCACTTCTCTGCTTTATACATTCAGTGTCTCATCTGGGCTTCCACTACTGTCCTTTCCTTCAGGTCCCACTTTGTCATCATTCCTTCCTCTCCAATACTTTTCTCTTTACATGTTCTACATTCCATTTTGCTGATTTGTGTTATCCCAGAAGGGAGTCATTTTTTACTAGATTTGTAGATTTTCTGGGATAGTCCCATAACATTCAATAGCAACTCAGGTCACAAATGAGAATAATCTTTTGTCATACCAGAAGAATCCTATCCCTTAAGAAAGTCTGGAATGAAGGATTCCCACTAGACTTTGGTGCTGCTGCCAGGCTTCCACAAGGGATGAAGATAGAAAGGTCTCATCCTTTCCATTTTACTGTGACTTAAGAGTGAAACAAATTTGAATTATTTGTACCCATTCTCCCACTTGTCCCCTTCCTCTCTAAATTGCATTGACTCCTGTAAAGTCCTCTCCCAGCCTGGTCTCTGTCTACCTTTCTAGGCTTCATATACCTGATTTCCTTCCTCAGACCACAATCCAGCAACCCCAGGGCTGTGGGGCCTCCAGACCTGGAATGCTCTGGGCCCATCTCTGCTCAAACCCTGACTTCTGCAGCAGCCCTTTCTTCAGCCGCCCCTGCCTTCCCCTCTGCCATCACCTTCCATTTACTTTATACGTGGCTTTGGTGGACCAGTTGGGCTGAGGGGCCTCCCTTACTGAGCATAGAGCCCTAGAGGGCAAGTCTCTTCCCTTGGTTTAGCCCAGCATCAGCACCCACCTCATAACTGATTCTTAGTAAATGCTTGGTGACTAAGTCTGGGCAGTGGACTAGGTTTGGAAAAAACAAAAGACTAGTTCTTTTTAAAGTGTGTCAAGTAGCACTAGGCAGGAACCTTTAAAGAAGTTTGTTGTTCCGTCATTCCCCCCCCCCCCCATTTCTCTAAAACCTACCCATTTTTCAACTTCATTTCAAATTCCCTCCCTCTCAACCAATCTATCCCACAATCATTGCTTCTCTGATACTTATATTTACATCAACACACACTATATTTACACATTCACAACTCACAGCACTTTTTTCTGTGTCTTTTCTTCCCAAGGGGAAGGTTCCTTGTGAACAGGCTCCATATCCTACGTCTCTTCCACTTCTGAGCACAATCAAAACTGCTCAGTAGATAACTATGAAATTATACTGAACTACTCTATGACCTGGAGAGATTATGGTTTGGAAGCTAATAGAATTCCTGGATCTTACAGCAAAGAAAAGCTTCCAGCAGAAATTCTACACCACTTAACACTTCTTCAGGCCAGGCTTGATCCCCTCCTAGGAGGTATGGCATTTCCCCAGAGCAGTGCCGAAATCCAGCTCCAACAAGAACGGATTTAGAGGACAATTTGTGTGGAGCTCTCTCTAAGCTTCAGGTCAAGTTTAAGCATTGATGAGCCCAGGTTAGCTGTTGGGGGTCTGAGCACCAGCTCTCTCCTTCCGCTTGTTGGTTGCTATGTGATCTGGAGCATGTGAGTTCACCTCTGTGCCTTACTTCCTATTGGTGAAAGGGCAGCTTGGGATGGATGGAATGCCAGATAAAGGTCTGTTGACCCAGTGATAAGAGCCCGATAGGATTAGGTTAATGGTCTGATAAAGGGTTACTGTTTACAAGAATTCTGGCCTTTCATGTGGACAGGTCATTCCATTCAAGGGTGGCCAGCTTTGTGGGCCTCTGCTTTCATTACTGAGTATATTGGTTTTTCTCTTCAATGTCCCATTTCCCTTTTTTCCTCTGAGAACTTCTCTTTTCTCCCTGGTCGTGCTTTAGTTTGTGTGAATGTACCAAGCACAGGCATCAATAACCTCATGTAGTCCTTGGAGATTTACTTGAAAAGGAAGGATTCATCATAACTGTGGTTCTTGTTCCTCCTTCTCTGAGGCTTTGCTGCTTTCTCAGCAGAGCGAGATTTGTTGGGGAACCCAAATGGGGGGAAGGCCTTGATATATTGCCTGTACAACAGAGCCAGTGCTCGGCCTCAGTCCAGGTGAAGGGGCCATGGCCCAGCAGCCTGTGGGGAGAGGAAAGCCAGAAACACAGTAGCCAGGCCCTCTATTTTTTGCAGTGTGTTCTTCCCTCCCCAGGTGTCACTGATGACAATGCAACAGCAACTGCAGGAAGAAATCCCTTTTCCTGGAAGGTCCAGGACCCCTGCCAGCTTGGAGTTCAGCACAATGACCATGTTGAGACCCCACAGGAAAAGAGTGGCATGAAAATCATATCTGGAAATTGCAATCTCTTTCCTATGAATCTGTGTTGCTTCAGGGACAAAGGGGCAGATCTTTGTGGGACCCTGCCACATAGGCTTTAACTTCCTTGGCTTCCTCCTCTTCTCCTTACCCTTCCTTTCAGATAAACATCTGACAAGTGTAAGGGGAGTGTTTCTGAAGTGGACACAGCTCTACCCACACCCCAAGGATAACCAAGGCAAAACTGGGTATTTACTGTGCATTTCACTGGAATAAAGGGAACAAGTTTGGGCTTCTTGGGGAGGAGTCAAGTTAAAGCCCAAGTCAAAGCCTAAGGAGAAACCTAGGCTTTGTCCCCTCCCCATGCCCAGATTTCCTCAGGATTTTGAAAATTCTACCTTAATTTTTAAGAATGCCCATTGCCAGAAATAACCCTTTATGTGAATTTTTTTTTAAGAGAAAACTTTGGCTTTCTCCTAGCATATCAAACATGAAAGAGTGACGTGGTAGGGATAGATTCAAAAAGGAGCTTTTTCAGTATTGCAGAAGATGAATTTGGGCTAGAGCCAGAGTACTTAAAAGGTATCTATTTTCCGAGAGACTAATAACCAACTAGCTTGATCATTCTACAGCCTTGGGCTGGCTGGGTTAGAGAAATTTATAGGGAGATCCTTGTTTGTAGTGCTTCCATATGAATTCACCCTTCACTTTGGCACAAGTTTTCTGGTTTGTTTTGGTTTGGGGTTTTTGTTCTCCTCTTTATGCTTGTTATCTGACAACCAGATTGAATTAGGCAAGACTAAGTGGAGCGACTTGTTTCTGAAAGATGAATGCTATTCTTGGGGAGGGTAATTCAGAGACAAACATCCTTCATTACCCATACTATTTTCCAAATTGAACTTTGGGAATCCCTCAAAATAAGCTAAAAACAAATTGCTTTTGTTACTATTATTTTAATTTACCCTTGATGAGGAGGAAGTAAAAGAGAAAGGAAACTTCTCATAAGGAGAAGAGGAACTGGGAACCAGGAAGGATCAAATGATTCATTGTAGGCATGTATGCATTTGCCCCCTCCCCCCCCAAGGAAGCGATCTCTTCCGTTCCCTGAACTCTCATAACACTTGTATTTCTTATAGGGACTTAAAGTACTTTCTGTTGCTAAGACTGTAGCATATCATTGTATAAAATAATAAATATTTAATGAATAAATGGCATAGACCACGCTTTTTTTTTTTAATATATACTTGTATCCCTCTCAACTCCTAGCATAGTGTTTTGCACGTGGTGTTGGTTGAATGCTGATTATATGCTGAGGACAGGGCTAGTGCATCTGTTTCTCCTCAAGGAGTCTGTATCCCATTGGGGAAAACAGCCTGCACCCCTATAAGAATACACAAAAAGTGATTTCAGAGGGGAGGCATTAGCAGCTGCGGGGTTGGGCAAAGGCATGGGCTTGCAAGCAAACTAGGACTAGGAAGAGGCAGGGAGGAGGAGGAGGAGGAAGTCATTCATGCCGTGAGATGGCACGATGAGTTCCTGGAACAGTGAAAAGGCCAGCTCTCTGTACTGAAGAGTACAATGTGCTATAATTCTGGAAAAGAAGGTGGAGCCGGGTGCTCAGATTTTTAAGTCAAAGTCATGGTCAAGGCTGTGAAAAGCCAGATGGGGATCAATTCCTGCAATGTGTGGAAGAGGGGTAGGAAAAAATATGTGGCTATGGAAGGATCTCCTGGGAAGAAGAGGAAAACCTGCCCCTCCCCAGCAGCCAACCCTAGGCTCAAGGAGCTTTAACAGGAGGTCCCCAGGGCCCTGGAAACCCTTTGGTGATGTCTGCTGCCACCTGGTGGACAATTCCATGGAGAGCCTCCCGAGGAAGCCCCTGCAGCCTCCCTCCCCCAGCTTCTTAAGGGGGACCCCAGGAACTGCTTTAGAACTTTTCTAGAAAAGTTATGGCCCTGGTTCACTTGATGGATTAAAAAAGAAAGGGGCAGGTTCCTGCCAAAGAGCCCCACACTCTGCAGTGGGGCCCAGGACCCAAGTTCTCTTCCAACTCCCCTCATGCCAGTCCCCAGGAAGAACAGGACAGACAGAAAGGGAAGAGGATGGTAGTGTCCATCCCGGACCCTGCTCACCTTGTCTTGCTAACCCCATTATCACTTTCTAGCTCCTAAAATGGACACGGTGGCATCAGGGTTTAGAAATGGAGAGATTGCTGGGCCTGAAGTCAAGACCAGAGTTCAAATCTCACCCCAGTCACATCCTAGCTGGGTGACCATAGGCCATTCACCCTACTTCTGTCTGCCTCAGTTTCCTCAACTGAAAACTGGGGATAATAATAACCTCTCCCTCCCCCTTAGAATAATAGGGAGGAACGAATGAGAAAAAAATTTGTAAAGTTCTCAGCACAGTGATGTCACATGAGGTACAGAAAGGGAAGAGGATGGTAGTGTCCATCCTGGACCCTGCTCACCTTGTCTTGCTAACCCCATCATCACTTTCTAGCTCCTAAAATAGACACGGTGGCATCAGGGTTTAGAAATGGAGAGATTGCTGGGCCTGAAGTCAAGAAGACCAGAGTTCAAATCTCACCCCAGTCACATCCTAGCTGGGTGACCATAGGCCATTCACCCTACTTCTGTCTGCCTCAGTTTCCTCAACTGAAAACTGGGGATAATAATAACCTCTCCCTCCCCCTTAGAATAGGGAGGAACGAATGAGAAAAAATTTGTAAACTTCTCAGCACGTTGATGTCACATGAGGTAATTAACTGCTTCTTCACTTCTTTCTTTCCCAAATGCAGTCTAGTTTGGGGGCAGCTGGTGTCCCAATGGTCAGAGTCCCAGGCCTGAAGTGAGGAAAACCCAAGTTCAAAGCCAGCCTCGGACACTAGCTGTGGGACACTGGGTAAGTCACTTAACCCTGTTTGCCTTGATTTCCTCCTCTAAAAAATGTAGCCCCTACATCTCCCTTAAGGTTGTTTTAAGTTCCTGCTACATAGTAAGAGCTTACTAAATTTTTGTTTATTTCCTTATTCCCTTTTAAAAGTAACTTTGACCCCATGATACCACCATTAGGCCTATATCTGAAAGAAATCAAAAAGCAGAAAAGATCCCTATGTTCAAAAATAATACCAGTTCTTTTTTGTAGTGTGTAGAACTGGAAACTGGGGGGGGGGGGGTTACTCATCAGATGGAAATGATGGTATCTGAATGTAATGGGATATCAGATTCAAAGAAGTCTGGAACTGAGGCCGTCTAAACTGATGAAGAGTGAAACAAGCAGACACAGGAACACCATTTATATAGTAATATCTTAAAGATGACTCTAATCGGTTCAATGAGCAACCCCAAGTCCAGAAACCTGAAGCTGAAGTCTGCTGCCCAAGTTCTGCATGGGGATGAATTCAAGATACAGATCAGACACGTTTTTGGACATGGTCAGGTGTGAAGATTTGTCTGAATTGACACTAGAGATTTGTCATAAGGGTATGAGATCTTTTTCATTGCAGGGAAGAAGAGAAAATAAAAGCTTATTCGTTGAAAAATTTAGGCACTTAAGCTTTTTGTGCCAAAGCTAGTTTTCTGCTTTAGGAATAAATAAAGGATTTCTGTAGTTCCCAAAATTTTTATTCCAAAAACTCAGTGAGAACCATTCCTATTACCAGAACTATGGGACACAAGAATTTCACTTCACGGAGGTTGTCCCCTTACCATTTACGTTACTTCATGCTCTTTTTTACCAGCATCCTGGAGCTGTGATAAATGGGCCAACCACGTTTCCCACCTACCAGCTAGAGCAAGTCAGTTTCCTCCTCAGAAAAATGAAATTTTTCATGGATAGTTAACATATTCCATTTTTAGATATTTTTCCTCAGAATTTTTCCTTCTGAGAATAAGCAACTCTTGGTGAACCCTAGAAAGTTATTAAGATATTACTTTATCTCTCTAGCACTCAACCTTGAATATATAGTAAATGCTGAATAAATGTTGAATTGAATCTTCTGTATTTATTCTTCCCCTCCCCCCAAGTGAGGCATGGAGATTAACCGGTCCTGTTAATTATGTGCTTCCAGTTCTTGGGAAGAAATGTCATGTGCATGCCAGGCAGTCATATCACGAAGAAATCTTGACCACCTCTCGAAACCGGCAGTGAGGAAAACACACTGGGATATAGGACCAACACTCGAGACTGAAGGACCCACACCTGCATATTTCATAGAGGGAGTGACTATCTTAGGAATGGAAGCATTGCCAGTTTGGAATTTAATCTCTGAACTCAGTGTTGGGATATTAAATTGATAAGGATCATAGGGTATATCAGTGAGTTTGATATTTAAATTTCTACCTAAACCATGAATCCATGCTGAAATGTGGGCTCCCAAGTTATAGGATCATGGATTTAAAGCTGAAAAGGGACCTTAAAGGGCCTGGGGTCCAAATCTCTAATTTTATATGTGAATAACCTTAAGATAGTGATTGTATCTTAGGGGAGATTCAAACCTAACCCAAGTTCAGTGTGCTCTGCATTCTTGCAACATCTATATGACAGATGTGGGAAATGGAGCTGATATGAGTGATTGTTCTCAACAACTATAAGTAGTAATACTTATTATTAGTAATACTTTGACTCTGTCTGTAGCATTTTCCTCTGGTGATCCCAACCCATATGGTTTAAGTTTGGGTTTGCAGCAACCCACTGCTTTCTGAGTATAGGCTATCCTATTAGAAGAGTCAATAATAGGGAAATTTCCAAACCACAAAAAATAAACAAGCAAAGTCATATTTTTTAAAAATTTAAATATTTTCATGTTTACAGGTTAACGTCACAATAGAATTGAAATATCCCCAACATTACCCACCCACCTCCCCAAGACAATACGTATCTGGTTGGACCATCTTCCCAGGAAATCAAAAGAACATCCAATTCAAAGTATGTCTGTGTAATAAATACTTAGTTTATAATCGTCACAATAGAAGACTCCATATTGCCCCTAGTGCTCAGCTCCCAACCAACCCTCCTGCCCACAAACTAACAAAATGAAATTTAGAAGTGTAAGTGTGAAGTGTTCTGCTTGAGCTTTAAAAAATCAGCTGCCCAGGTCAGGGTGGGGAGGAGGGAAGGAGAGACACATTACTGGACAGCAGTCCATATGACAAGGATGTAGTGTTTTTAGTGAACTGTAATATGAGATGATCTGTGAAATGGCAACCAAAAAGAAAGATAATGTGATTTTAGACTATATTATATGGTATCCAGAATATGGAAGATGATAGTTTTGCTATAATCTGCCCTGATAAGAAAATAGAATCTAAAATACGTTCAGTCTAGGGTGCCATATTTGAGAAAGGACATGGACAAGCTGAAGCACATCTAGAGGAGGTCAGCCAGGCTGATAAAGAAATTGGAAAGTCCTGGGGATGTTTGGCTTGAAACTTGACTTAGAATATGGACATTGTCTTCAACTCTTTGAAGAATCTTCATGTCAAAGAGAGAGTAGACTCATTCTTCTTGGCCCCAGAAAACAAAGGTAAGACCAACAAGTAGAGACTGCAGAAGTAAATTTTGGCCCTATGGAGGAAAAACACCTAAAAGCGTCCCAGAAATTAAATGGGCTGTCTCTTGAGGTCATGTGTTCCCTATCCCTTGAGATGCTTCAGGTCCTGCTTGAACTAGACTACATCGGAGGTCCCTTCCCACTCTAGGATTCAGTGATCAAGGTGGCTTCAGTTTGCTAAGGCTGTCTGACCCCCCACCCCCAGGACCATGATAAGAGGAAAGAGAGGTAGTGAGACAGATCCAGGAGCTCCTCAGGAGGGGCAGGACGTTCCAATGTTTATAGCAGCATTGATTAAGGTTGCAGAGTTCATTCTGGGAGATTTCCCAAGCATTTCTCCCCTCACTCTTTGTCTGGCATGCCTGTTGGGGGATCCCAGGAAGCTGGGGTTATTATACTCCTGCTCTCTTTCTCCATGGTCTACAAAGAAACATACAAAATGCCCAAGGAGCCCATCTCAGGAATCTTGAAGGGGAGGATGGCTGACAACCTTGAGAGAGTGGCACCTTCTGTACTGTCCTCTGGTGGACTTAACATGTTCCCTTCTGCTTTCCTTCTTGGCCTGATCATAAATGGGAGAAAGAGAGCCTAGGTTCCCTGCCTGTCCCTATGGCTCAGCTAGTCAAAGATTAAGGAAAGGAATGAATGGAAACTACAGGAATAGGGAATGGGGTGGGGGTGCTAAAGGGGGGGGGAATTTGTGAGAACAGGTCTGTTGCACTGGGGTTCACCATGCCAGTTAGCAACCTTTTCAGCCAACTTCATTTCTTTCTGCTTCTCTCAACTCCCATACTCAGGAAGAGGCTTATTTTTTTTTTTGGAATATCAGAAATTGTTTTCCCATCCCCAAAGAGGAAAAGATCAGGATTATCAAGTTGTTTCCCTAATAAGAATCTTCTTAATAAGACTTAGGGAGAAAGCTGGAAAATTCAAGAAGAAAAATCTGGGAACCATTTTAATCCAAATATTGACCATATCTAAACTTTACAACAAGCTGTGCAAAACCTAGAAGCACCTGAGACTGATGATTTTGTAAATTATTTAAAAGGGGTTTAGGGGTGGGAGAAGGGGAAGTGAAACAGGCTCCTCCCTCCGTGGGACGTCTCCTCTTCCAAGAGAAGACTCTTAGGTAAAGTCTATTACTGCCCCATAAAATCAGTGCCAGCTGACATTTCCAGAAAATGAAGCAGTAATCCAGGGTACCGTTTGTGAAAGAAAGTTGAAAGTGTATTTTCAAGGATGGTGTAGATTAAAGGCACAATTATTCACTTTGCTGATTGCACCTAAGTTTAGCTGTGACAATGACCCACGTGGTCCAAGCAAAAACACTGGCCCTGATTGATTTATCAGTTATCTCTGGCCTGTCTGCTCCTAGCCTCCTTGCAAAGGGTAGAAACTCAGTATAGAAATCTTTTGTGATGTCTCCTTTTCCACCTACAGCCTGCCCCTTCCCAAATGACCTTCACCAGCTTCTATATGCTTTCTCATCTCTTTGAGGCCCTTCCAGCTTTGCCCCAGGCTGTCGGCAAGGCTAGACTTTGCTACAAGTATAAGCATAGTCCACCTTCTGTTGCTGCCTCTTCATCCCCTCCACTTAAGCATAGTCTGTCTCTCCCTTTTCCAAGTCAGCTTTGTCCTAGGCCCATGTCTAGCTATCCCAACAGTGGGTATTCAATTTGTTCTGGGTAAGATTTCCAGGGAGCTCAGAGGAAGGAATTCTTTTGGGCACAGCTGAAATCTCCAGTTGAAGGTTAGTTCAGGGAAGCAAAAGGAAAGAGCTACATTGGTGTTCAGTCCTTTGATTCCACAGACACTGGAGTCAGGGACATAATAGTGGGAGTGACTTCAGTGAGACCCTATTCCTGATGCCTCCCCATAGCAATCATTTTTTGAGGAGCTTAGACTTTAGACAGCTGAAACAGGCACAGGATCCTGGTTTCTCCATCTGCTGAGTTGAGTCCAATAAGGCCAGGAGAGGATTCCTTCATATACAGGAATTTCAGATCAGGAAGTCAAGATAGCAGGAAAATTAGAAATCTTTTCATTAAGACACTCTTCTTAGCATTTCATCAAGAGAAACTGAAGGGGAACTATGTTGGAATCTCCAGACCAAGGGCTCCTTTCTTGGAAAGGGATCATGCATATGTCCCACTGCTGTCACCTGCCGTAGGGAAAGAGTCAAGAGGAGGACAATAAGGACCTGGTCTGGAGCACTTTTTCAGGAGTCCCTTTGGGTCTTTGGAAAGGAAACCTCACCTGTGTTTATGGGAGATAGAGTCCCAGTTCAGAGAGCACAGCTGCTGTTCCAGGCGGAAGATACGAAAAGCCATGTAGGATGATGACACCACCAGGAGGCAGATCCTAGGGTAACAAGAGCAAGTAATGTCTAGATCAATTCCTGTAAAGAAAAGACTCCCTCCTCTCTAATTTTTTTTCTAGACTATTGGTTCTGTTTGTGGTTCTTGCCCATTTTTACCTAAGAAAACCAAAATGACATCACTATGTTTTGAGACAAATGACAGTGTGTCTGACTGTGGTTGATCAGCCCAATCTGAACTCGGAACGCTCTGCCACAGGTTGGGCACAAACAGTCCGTGAGAACATTAGGGTCTTTATTCTAAACTTAGATATGTCACATTTCCTTTGAGCTGCTTCAGTTCCTCATAGCGTGCAGCCCCCTCACTGGTAAAGGTATGCCATGCTGGGTGGTCCTGTGCCTCCTATGCTGTGCAATTCTAAAGTTCTTAAAGAGAGACCTTCAGGGTACCCCTGTATCACTTCTGACCCTCTTGTGAGCCATGTGAACAGAAAACCAAAACCTTTCTGCATCAAGAACTCTAGGCCACTTCTCAAATGAGACTTTTCATCCTAGCAACAAGAGGGGGAATAAGACCCCTAATACAATAAACTATCCTCACCTACCACATACCGGGAAACCACCCAGGCTTTTTTTTTTCTTTTGCTGCCTGGGAAAGGATCCCAGCCAGGCCATCTACAAGGATTGTCCTCTTCCATTACCACATCGTTAGGATTGGTTCCATTGGTCTCAAGGTCTAGAGGGGGTTGAGTGGTTTTTTTAACCCTCAAGTCCCACATCCTTGAAGACCACTAAATTACATTGTTTATAGCTCAGGAAGGCTTAAATGGTAATTATTCAAGTAAAAATAGCCACAAAGCCAGAGTCAATTAGCATATTAAAGAAAAAGAACCTGTAAACCCCCACACACACACCCTCATATGTTTATCTTGATTTCTCAACATCTTCACTCCCTACTTAGAAGAAGCCAGGCCCCTCAGCCATCCTAACTTTGGATCCCTAGCATTCACAGTCTTCAGAGAAAGATAGAAACAAAGAATTTAAACCTCTATACATTTATGTTCCATAAACCTACTCTCATAGGGACCAAGTCTCTGCTTCCTCTCAGAAGTTATGGAGCCACTCAGATGCCTTCCCAGCCTCCAAAGATCATCCACACCAACTCTATATATATATCCCTTAATATTTGGTAAGATGAACAGCATCTGGACTTCCCAGTTGTCAGGACTCTTCTCTAGCCCCGCTGCTGATAATAATAGGAACACTTTAAAGGGCTACAGAGAACTTTAAAAGTATTTTATACAACACTGAATATGATCCCAGCATATTATTATCCCACTTTTATGGATGAAGAAAAAAGGAGGTTCAAGACCAAATTTCAAAGTCATTCAGCGACCAACCCAGGACTATACCCTAGATGTCAGTGCTGGCAAGTTCTTCCCACTATGTTGTGCTAATTCATTGCAAATAGTTTTGTGCTTTCAGAAGCTGCTCCTGACTTAGATCTGTGACTGAGACAGAGTGAGGGGGATAAAGAGCTCTAATGGACTTTGGTCAGAGCAAATGACTTCTGAAACCCTCTCCCACTCTTAAGTGTAAGTAATGCTGTGATTTCCTTGGACCAGAGCTATAAGTATATTGATGTAACCCACAAATGCTGTTCTAGAGGGGGGAAAAGAGAAATATTTGAGGGGGGGGGGATTGTGAAGGAAATAGCCCTATTTTCACAATAATGAATTACCTACATAGAAGTCTTTTCAATCACAGATTTAGTTGGAAGGGCCCTTGAAAGTTGCCCTGAGATCCATAAAGGTTAAGAAATTTTGCCCAAGATCACACAAAAATAAGAGGGAAAGCTAGGAAGTGAACTCAGGTTCTCTGACTTGATGCTAGTACTGAACTAATGCTTGATTATTTTCCCAAGGCCTGTGCTTTCATAAGTCCTAATAACCCCTTCACCCTGGAAGGGGAGGATACTAAGACTCACTCCATCTTTAGGATAATAAATAAAAAAACAACTTTGGTACATTCCCATTCTAAATGAAGCTAGAATATAAAAGTAAGTTGCAACTATGGAAGGATGATTATAAATAAGGTTCTCAGTGAAGAGGAGACAACTTTTTCAACGCTTAAAAGATTGAATGAGTTACTATAGCCAAAAAATATATATTAATCCTCTTGCCAACTTTCTGGTGCTTAGCCCCTCCAAATTTAGGTAGGTCAAGGCCAGTCCTCAAAGACAGTTGCTTTCAACATCCTCCCCAGGGCAAGAAGTAATGCCATTTCATCAGATATGTGTTTCATCTCACTTGGCAGTGTTTATGATGGACACAAACCAAAGATCATCATGAATGAGTGAATGAAAAAGGGTTTATGTGCCAATATTTGTTGCAGAGGATGAAGAAGTAGAGAAAATTCACAAATTCCCAAGATCATCCATACCAAATTATATAATATATCCCTTAATATGTGGGTAATATCAATGCAAAAGTGGACACTGGGAGGATAGGAAGATTCAGAATACTATATAGGATGATGATATATCTAGGAGGCAGATCCTGGGGAAATGTTAAAATATGGTTCAGAATTAAGATGTAGAACAGGGCAAAGGCTTATTGGCAATGCCAATAAAGTTTGTGCTTATAAATCCTGAATATATTCATGAAGAGAGTAGTTGACTGCAAAAATCACAAAAGGTGAAATGTTATCTTTATGGACAAGTTATTAATGTGAAAGTCATTTCTTAGGTTTGTTTTTTTTTGGTAAGACAATGGGGTTAAGTGACTTGCCCAAGGTCACATAGCCTGGGAATTATTAAGTGTCTGGGGCTGGAGTCAAACTCAGGTCCTCCTGACTCCAAGGCTGGTGTCCTAATCACTGTGGCACCTTAGCTGCCCCATGAAAGTCATTTCTAAATCAGCTATCTTTCCTCAATCAGATCATTGACTTGTCAGGCAAAGATTAAAATCAGCACCAAATCAGAAGAAATTATAATATATAGAAATATACATATATGTACACATAGAGTAATGCATATACATATTTAGAAATATACATAAATATATCTGTATAAAAATAATGCCTGTGACTTACTCAAGCAAACTACTAAAATCTACTAAAAAACTACTAAAATCAAAAAATGGATGAAGGAAAAGACACTAACATCATTTTCTATGTATGTGCAACATTTGCTATAACAAGGCCAAAAAAGCCCAGAAAATGTCATTTTATATCCTTGCCAAATGGAGAAAGACAGAAGTGAAGGAACAATATCAGTTTTGCAGAATCTTACAGGGAAGAAAGTGGGAGATGAGTAGCAGTATTACTGTATGAGATAGGGAAATCAGTGAAGGAAAAAACCAAATCCATGTGAGATCCAGTTAAGCCAAATCATTTTAAGAGCATATAAAGATGAAACTGGAAGGACAAAATACTATTGAAAAATGAAATCACTCTGTCCACATTTGAATGCACAAGTGAATTTAAAAGCATTACGCTAAGGGCAGGAGATATGAATATAAAAACAGACAGTCCCTGCTCTCAAGGACTTCACATTTATACTAAGGGGAGACATCACACACAGAGGAGTTGTGGTTTAGGGAGGATCACTTTGGTCAGGCAAGTCACAGGGATAGAGAGTGGTACCACAGTGGAGGAGATGGGCTTGCATCCCTTTCATGGTTCAAGACTAAAATGTGGAGGGGAAGGTGTAAGTGGAGAATATGGCCAGGGAATAAGGAGTGAATTAAAGTAGTTTTGTAGCCTCCCTGAAGTAATGGACCAGGTAAGATAGTCACTGATAGGGGCATCTAGGTGGCGTAGTGGAGTCAGGAGTACCTGAGTTCAAATCCAGCTCAGACACTTAATAATTACCTAGCTGTGTGGCCTTGGGCAAGCCACTTAACCCCATTTGCCTTTAAAAAAAAGAAACCTAAAAAAAAAAAAGATAGTCACTGATAAGACCAGTAGGATCTCTAGGCAGAAATTCCAGATAAGAAATGGTGATAGCATTTCTATAACTTCATCCATGACAGCAGAACATCTCAGTCTCTGATGTACAATATGAAGAAGTGGAAATGGTCTTAAAGAAAATTTTTAATAAAGAGCAGTTGCATTAGACCAGACATATAGATAAATAGATCAGATAAAACTTTTACTAACTATTTACTCTATGCTAAGCACTGGAGAAGTGAATACAAGTAAGCAAGACAGCCCCTAAGGTGAAGAACCTTCCATGCTAATATGGGAGAAGCTGATACTAAAGGCAATATGATTCTGAAGACATCTGAAAAGGGGTAGGATGAGGAACTAGGAAAAATCCTGGAGACAATTACTAGAGTGACCAGTTCAAAAAGTTACAAAGACATGGCTAATGCAGGAATTTGTTCTGCTTGACTATGCCTATTTGTTTTTCTTGCTTTTTCAGTGACTGAGGGAGGAGAATGATGAAAAGGAAAAAAAGTGAGAAATGAAAAAATAAAAAATTTAAATTAAAAAATTTACCAAGGCTTTCCAATCCATATGCCTCCTTTTAATCTATAGCATATCTAAGATATCCTTGATGAAAAATGAGAATGATTGAATCAGACTTTCACAAAAGAAATTCTGACACAGATCATGTCTGGTGTTTTTGTTTACTGATTATTTTGAAAACCATTGATTCCTCAGAGCAAAAGCTGTCCTAAAGCCTCTGCTGCAACAAGGCTTGTCTGTTTGTTAAGGTCATCTAATAATCTTTAACAGTAAAACTGAAAGAGTTTAATTCTGCAATCTTCTTCTTTTTGTTAAAATCTAAGGCAAGATAATAGTAGTAATAATGACAGATGACATTGATATCACACCTATTCTGGGTCTGGCCTTACAAATATCTTAGGAAATCTTAGCGCAACCTTGGAAAGTTGTATTATTGTCCCAATTTTACCTAAGAGGAAACTGAAGCAAACAGATGAAGTGACCCACCCAGGGTCTCCCATCTAGAAAAGGGTCAGCATATGAATTTGAACTTGGGTCTTCCTGAATTCCAACTTGGTGCTCCATCAATGGTGCAGTCTCACTGCCCCAAACCTCAGAACATAGAAGGAAGCAGTGTTTATTAAGAGCCTCTTAGAAACTAAGCCCCAGGTCATGTGCTTTACAAATATTCACTCATCTGGGGCAGCTAGGTGGCACAGTGAATAGAGCACCGGCCTTGGAGTCAGGAGTACCTGGGTTCAAATCCAACCTCAGACACTTAATAATTACCTAGCCGTGTGGCCTTGGGCAAGCCACTTAACCCCATTGCCTTAAAAAAAAAATCAAAAAAAAAATTTTCACTCACCTGATCCTCACAATCATCCAAGAAGGTAGGAGCTCTTATTTATCTCTATCATGTATGGGGATAATTGAGGAAACTGAGGCAGACAGAGGTAAAAGTGACTGACCCAGGATCACCCAGCTAGGAAGTGTCTGAAGCCAGGTTTGAACACCTGAACGCCAGACCCAGAGTTCTACTCACTGCCTCTAAAAGAGACATGTGTCCCAAAAAAGAGAGCCATATATTAACCAAGAGTGTTGAGGATGACCAACACAGACTGTAAATAGAAGAGAGATTTCCTATGGAAGCTGAGGACCAAGAGATGTTCCTGGTGACATTCAACATTGTCTTGATTGCATCACTCCCCAGAATGTTACAGAACTTCCTATGGGAGATCCATAGAATCCAAAAAAAGTTGTAACTATGCACAGAGGGGAAAAAAAGTGGATGAAGAATGCCTGTTGTCTAGACTCTGATACACAACTGGAAAGAGGCTCACTGAGCTATTACACCAGTACAAAATACAGACCTGCAGCTGGAAAATGCAATGGATCTAAAATTAAAGGGAGAAGGTAGGGAAATTGGGCGATTCTTACAGATCTCAAGATTTTCTCTGACACACACACACACACACACACACACACACTAAATTTTTTTGAACATCAGTGTTCTTCCAGTTCTATGTGGCAACAAATCATGGAATTATAAGTCAAAGAACAATAGAAGAAAGTATGTTGGTCATAAGTAGGCTGAAGCAAGAAATAACATGAAGGTAGAGTGAGCCCACTATGTAGTAAGAATAAGGAATAAAATATGGACAGCCTAACTACTACATTGGTGCTTCATAATGTTTAAAACCTAGTGGAGGATAGCTAAGTAGTACAGTGGAGAAAGCACTGGCCCTGGAGTCAGGAGGACTTGAGTTCAAATCTGACCTCAGACACTTAATACTTAGCCATGTGACCTTGGGCAAGTCACTTACCGCCATTGCCTTGCAAACCCCCCCCCAAAAAAAATGTTGCCAAAATTCAAAGTGAGGAATGCATTTGGTTCAAAGGGAATTCTTCTCCAAAAACTCCCTATATCTATGGGTCTGATTTTTTATAAAATGAGAATGATATATCTTTGGAGTGGATGCTGATGAAAACCAGAAATATCAAGTCCAAAGTTCGGGAGGTGGGGGGAGAAAGCAGGTAGCAGCAAGGACTTCATGTGACTTCTCTATCCATCCCTTGACTCTGTGTCTGGACTCTCTCTGTATTTGGGCAATGGGGAGTCATCCTTATTGAGGTTCACAGGAGATGTAGGAACTGTGTTACCTATAGTTCCTATTATTGTTACATTAGCCATGACTTACCTTGAAAATGAACACGTATGGGAGACAAACCTTACAAACATCTACAACGTTTAGATGAGCACTAGAGAAATCGTAAGGAAGGGCCCTAGTTCCTCATAATACCAGGGGAAAGAGTTAAATAAGAAAGGGGCAGCTAGGTGGCACAGTGGATAGAGCACCATCCATGGAGTCAAATCCATACTCAGACACTTAATAATTACCCAGCTTTGTGACCTTAGGAAGCCATTTAACCCCATTGCCTTGCAAAAAACAAAAAATAAATAAATAAGAAAACAAACTAGCCATGTAACTTTGCTCAAACTGCCTCACCTCTAAAGGTCTCTTTTTCCTCCTCTGTGAAATGAGGGGTTTGGAGGGCAGCTAGGTGGTTAGCACCAGCCCTGAAGTCAGGAGGCCCTGAGTTCAAATTTAGCCTGAGACATTTAATAATTATGTAGCTGTGTGACTTTGGGCAAGTCATTTAACCCCTCCCCCACTGCCTTGCAAAAATCAAAAAAAAAATTAAATGAATGCTAAAAATTGTCTTGACATATAATTGGGAAAAAAATAAAATGAAGAGTTTGGATTAGATGCTTTTACCCCCTTCCAGTTTCAATGATCTAACTCTGTTGCTGAACTTGAGGGAAACTTCCCCTGATGTTTGAAGCCATCTCATTCCCAAAGGCTTTCAACTTGAAGGCTCTAAACTCATTCTTCACAATGTACATACACATACCACTTACAACACAAAGAAGACCTTGAGCAGTTGATAATCCCAGGGCCTCAGTTCCGGGCTACCCTCCGGTTCCCCCTCCAGCTCCTCCTCTGTGTGGATGGCATTATCTAAAATGGAAGTGCAGCAGAACCATAATCCTTGGGGTGCCCTGCTCCCAACTCCCATTGAAGCACAGACTCTCCTTAAAAGCTGCTGAAGAAAAGACTAGCCTCCCTAGCTTAAAGTTCTGTCACTAGGATACAGTCCAAGGAATCCCAACTCCAACCTTTCCCTGGGAACCAAGTTTGTTACTCTGGGTTCTTAATTAGAATAAGGACTTTTAAATATGGGTTTTGTTATGTCTTTCGGACAGCTCTTAGAAAGCCTGGTCACCCCACGCCCCCATGATTAACCCTATGAAACTCAAGGTGGGGACAATTGCAGGTTTTCTGTAACTGCTGATATGGATTACCTAGAGAGGCTTGTCACACAGGTTTGGCCTACTCTGATGAAAAGTATTATTATTTTTATTTTAGTTTTGCTTCAAAAGCTCCCTGCTGCTTTTTCCTCCTCCATTTCTACACTTATCAGAATTCAGAAATTTATACAAATGAGTTGGGGGGTTGGGGCATGGGAATGGGTCAAAGGCCTCCAACTAGCCCTCCTCCTCTCCACAGCTCACCAGATACCAGGGGTTTCTCAGAGGGGAAAGAGCTCTCCTTGGTGCTCAGGCTGCTCATAGATCCTCGATGAATACAGGGGAAGACATCATCAGGGAGGGACAGAGACAATGAAGTGGGGGACATCTTTCTCCACTTCATTTCTGGAACGAGGCCCTCCTAAGGAGAAAAAGAGAGAACCCAGTCTCAGAAAACCATGGCTATGTTCAGACTGTGGGAAGTCATCACCATGGCAACAAGGAGATAGCCTCCCACCATCTTCCCGGCTCAGTGTCTCTCTTAGTGACTCAGACCATCTCTTGGAATCTTTCATCTAAATTGAAAGTGAATGAGTACTCTTCCTGCTATGGTCTGAAAACATAAGAAAAGGAAAGTTCCACTGGAAATATCTGGTGCCAGGGTTCTGTGTAAGCTGGAAACAGACCTAATCAAGGCCCCAAAGCACCAGTTCCGTTATCCCTTCAGTTATCAAAATGCCAAGACAACGTAAACAACCCACTCAGAAGCCATCCCCTTCTCCAAACCTTAATTTGCTCTGCATCAATGGAAAATAATTTCACTTGAGAGCTACTGATGTAGAACTATGATATCTTAACAATTAACCAGAACCCAGGGCATTTTTCCTTTAGCTGAATCCAAAAAAGCCTGGTGGCATTTGCCCTAATCCTTTAGAATTTCAAGCAAATTTAGATGACTCTTGGAGTGAGCATATCCATCATGAGACTACTTTCTCAAATATTCCAGAAGGGAGGAGAATTAACAATAATTCTCTTGGCTAAATGGTTATCTAGAATCTTTTCCTAACTTTCAATATCATCTAGATCACAATATCATCGCTCAGGTTAGCTTTCGAGTCTAACTCCCCCCTCCCTGCTCACTCCCACACATCTCTCATACCTTCTGTTCTCTTGTTGCTCTATGATACAAGGTAGCACATCCAAAAACAAGTTTTATACTGGCTCATGAGCTTCCACAGAAGAAGCCACTGACTTTTTAAAGTGGGTTTCTAATAGACTTTAAAAAAATAATAATGTTAAAGGTAGGAAGGTGTCTAAAGATCTGATCTTAAGAGTTGTCCAGTCTTGGATTCAAATCCCAACTCTTACACACACTGGGTCAGTGACCTGGGACAGTCACTTAACCCTTTTGTGTTCCAAGCAACTCTCCAATTTCTAAATTACAGAGGAGATGTGAGTCTGTGTCAGAGGAAGGAGTTCCTCACCCAGAAGAAATTACAGGTCTGGTAAAGCAAAACAAAAGAAAAAGGAGAAAAGCACCTCTTTCTAAAGAAAACACATGGGAAGCTGGCCTAGACATAGGTTGGTTACTGAACTTTGTCTAAATCCTGCTAGCTCTACTATTTTTGGACGTATATTCTTACCAGAAAGACAGAGAAAACATGGGGTTCTATTGATCGCTTGAGCATGAGGAAACCTGATCTATCTGCAGAACAAAATTAAATAGAAAATGCTTCCCTCAAGGTTGAAATATCTGCCAATAACTTCCATATCTATATATTTGGTTCTACTCTCTCCCCTCAACACCAATAGTATACAGAAAGTTTCTATTAAAGGTTCCAAAGGCATCTTAAATTCAACAGGTCCAAAATCAAACTCATTATCTTTCCCCACAAACCTCTTCCAAACTTCCTATTTTTGTTGAAGGCACCACCATCATTACAGTCACCCTAATTTGCAACTTCAGTGTCAGGCTTGACTCCTGACTTTCATTTAGCCCATAACTTCTTAGCCCACATATATTCTTGACGTTTCTACATCCACAACATGTCTTCTTCCTTCTCTCTACTTACATAGAACACTAGTTCAAGCTCTCATTATCTCCCTCTATCCTATGCAAAGTCTCCTAATTGATCTCCATGCTGCAAATCTCTTCCTACTACATGCTACAGTCAAAGTGATTTTCTTATAGAACTATGTCACTCAATATACTCAATATATTCCATTGTCTCCTTATTACCCCCAATTTGGTGTTTAAAAAACCCTTTATAACTTCAGAGATAGTATCTAGGGTCCTATCCCTAATCTATATGCAGACTTGTTGATCAAGTTTCTTATTGTGATTGTCTTGTGAACTCTTGTCACTCCTTAATTTAACAACTCAGGGAACTATCCAGTGAAATAAGAACCACAGGAGATTAAGTTCAGCCTTCTCAGTGTACCACAGTGTACCACAATGGTACAGTGACTTACAAAAAAAATGAGTAAATCATAACACAAAGACTAGTCTTTGCTGTTCTTCTGAATCATTCATGAAATAGAAGATCAAAGACCTGAGAGATCATCTAATTCATCTTCCCCCATTTTCCACATGAGGAAATAGATAGTTGGTTAAAAAAAAGTTTAAAGTTTTTTTTGAAAAGTTTTTCATAATATTGGGCCAAAATCTGCCTCTGTATAACTTGTACATACTGGTTCTAGTCCTACCCTTCAGGGTCCAGGCTTTTCAAGTGTTAGCCTTTATAAATCAACTCTTCAAATATTTGAAGCCTACTATGGCCTCTGAAAGTCTTCCATTCTCCAGTCTAACCAAACCTCTTGTTGTAGGTTTTCAATTAATTTCAAAATCCTGGTTTTGGACCCGCTACTTCTTGTTAATGGAATTTCCATTACACCAAACTACTGAGAGAAATGAGATGGACGGACCTATGGGAAAGGTCAGACTAAGAAAAAGACAATTCACACTTAATTAGGTAATCTAGGCAGCTTTTCTCCTACTAACTACATTAATCAGTGGGGTACATGATCAGTTCAGTTCCAGTAGGTGATAATGACATGTAAACAGGACCCTAATTAATTACTTTACTAATAGATGGACCCATTTTAATGTCATTAACCAAAGTAATATTGAATATTAATTCCATTGTACTTGGTCCCCTGAACAAGATAACCTTGTTGCTCCCTAGATCCTCACATTCTTATAGAGATCACTGTATTTCTACAAGGCAAATCTCACCAGAGACTCAGAGTCAGGTTCATCTGGATATTCTCTTACACTCAGACTCTTCTTACTGGAAGGCTGTGGAATAAAGGAGGTAGTTGTTACTGTCTGTCCAGGGCTAAATCTTCATGAAATTTCATTTCTGGAGAAATCGTGAGGGCTTAGCTCCTGGGGTTCCAGTCTCTCTTCAGTCAAAGAGACAACTAACTTTGCTTCTTCACTAGAGGAGTAAATGTTCTAGAACTCCCTCTTTCCCTATTTACTTTCTTTTTCTGCCTGCTTCTTGATGTTTCCTAAAACCTAAAATAGAGATCAGAAGAGGACCTTGATCAGGAGCTCTTCATCTGGAGTGAATGGACCTCAAATTATCCCATATTTACAGGGGATTCATGAATTTGGATAGGAAAAATAGGACTGGTATTCTTTTGTCAACTTATGTGTTATTTTATGTGTTTAAAAACATTATTCTGAGAAGGGGTCCATGGACTTCACCAAACACTGCCCGAAAAAGTCAATGACACACAAAAAGTTAAGAACCCTTGTTGTAAATGAAGGGGAAAGGGAAAGAAAAGAAACCATTCTAGTTGTCTGAGAAGAAATATAAACCTCCTACATAACACTAAGTTTCGGAGCAGATAAGCATACATACAGACATAAGGATGGCAATATACACATATAATGCACACTCATGAGCACAAAAACTTTTAGACCAACTAGCCTATTCTGCCACAGAGGAATGACCTTCATGGAAAGTGCTATTCCCTGAAAATTTAGCTCAGTAATAATTTAAGTTTCCCTTTCTATTTCCTGTCTTCTCCTGTGCCATTCCATTTCCCTTGCCTTTCCTCATCTCCTGCTTACCAGTTTTATTACCCCACATATTGGGGTGGAGAAAGAAGGGAAATTTCATTCCCTTAGAAAAGACTTTTAAAAAAGAAAAGACTTAGTTCAGGGAAAGAATATGTGATGCTGTTGGCAGGGCTAGCTCCCAGAGAAAGCCAGAATCCAACATTACCTGCAAATGGGTGCAGACTCTCCTTAATACATCATACACGCTGTCCCTTGAGATCAGTGACACGAAAATATACTATGATAAGAGAAGAGAAATAGTAGCAATGAGAAAAGGGGGCTGACAACACCTACTTTTGTCACACTGTCTGTCTCTCAAACATAACCTCAAGAAGATATCACAGCCCTGAAGTTGGCAATTGCCCATAGGATACAATTGAGGAGTACTGTGAACCTTCCCACACACACATATACTTTAAAACTATGTCTTTCATAGGCCTATCACAATGGCTGCAATTTAACCAGTAGAGAAATTTAAATCCCTTTGAATTTGGAAAATATTTTGAACTTCCAGAGTCTCTCATAAGAATGCAGACCTTGTGGGGGGGGGCGCTCTATAAACCACCATCAGCTGACAACAGTAAGACCCTTTAATAATGGAAGAGTGGGGCAAGGTTAGAGAATGAATAGGGATAGGAGATAAGTGCTAATAAGGGAGGTGGAAGTGGCCAAAAAATATTCACTAGTTTGTTACCTATGGGTGAGCCCTGAGAAGTATCTAATTCTCTTAGGAAATACCAGCTCTGATTTATTTATGCTGTTTTCTCCATTAAAATGTGAGCTCCTTAAGGACAGGGACTGCTCTATTGCCTTTCTTTGTATTCCCAAATTTAGCACACTTGGCCTGATCCAGTATAAACACTTAATAAATGTTTTTTGATTAATTGGGTCAGATCAGGTCAGAACTTAATTGCTTTTGCCCAAAGAATTGTAGGATCTAGGTTTAACTGGCCTTAGGGTTGAAAGTCAAGGGTTAATTTATGTTCTGATTTCTCTATTACCATACTCCCTTTTACATTACACACCCCTGCCAGGGGCATACAGATTTTTGGAACATGGAGTGGACCATCACCTTTTACTGAACCCACACTAAAAGCTGCCTCAATTTTAAGATATTGTTTGCTTGGGGACTATTCAGGAGAGGTCACCTCCATTGGAGAGAAATCCAAACATTATGGGCCACAGGTCTGCTACACACTGAGCTGGAAGTTCTGTGCCACTGACCTGAATAGTAAGTGGGAGCTAAGATCAGCAGCTTGGAGGAGAAAGAAATCTAACCCAGGTTCAAGTTTTACTTTCATGGTATGAAGGGTATCTATGTACACAAAAATGGCAAACTTTGAGAGGGGCAGAAAGTAAGTGGAAAGGAATGAAGATGGGAAAGTGATAGGAGGTTCAGTAAAGAACACCATTTCTTGTGGTAAGCAGCATGTCTTATTGGGTCAAGGGGCACAAGTATTCCCAAGATGCCATGTTCTCTTCCCATCACATGAATCAATCTTGCCATAGAAACAATATCTGGAATAATACTATTAAATTATACATTAAGTACGATTAATTCGATGGTTTAATGACATGCTGACTTAGTTTTTGTGAACTGGTCTGGGAATCTAACCACCCTACCATTTTTAATGTGGTTTCTAAGGGGAAATGAGCTTCAAGTTAAAAAGCAATCTACTTATCATAGAAATGATAAATGATAAAGCAAAACTATTGTTAGAATAATGACCATTTTCAGCAACATTTTGTTCTTAGGATAAAGAAGTACCTTCTTCATAGTTCAGAATCCCTGAGCACAGCCTGGGGCAGCAGGGGCACAGAGTGATTGACTTCTGTGTCAAGAGTAAAGTATAATTTAAGAAAGAGTTTTAGGTCTGACATTACAACTCAGAGAGGGAGGATGGTATGCAGGGCCACATTGGCCTTTGTGGGGAACTTTAGCTGGCTTTGGGGTAGTTACTGTTTTCAGTCATATCTGACTCTTTGTGACTTTATATAGGGTTTTCTTGGCAAAGAGACCAGAGTAGCTTGATATTTCCTTCTCCATTTTAGAGATGAGCAAATTGAGGGAGTAAGTGACTTGCCCAGGATCACCTAGCTAGAAAGTGTCTGAGATTTGATCAGGAAGACTCATCTTCCTGCCTCCAGGTGCAGCATTCTAACTGCTTCCCCATTCAACAATTCCCAGTCTTGAAAGGATATACCTGCCCACACAGGGAAGCGGGAAGAGATGCCGGATGGGTATGGGGAGACTACTGACCTTCCTGCTTGTGTTGGTTGTAATAGCCAGTCCATTAGGCAAGAGTCTGGCCATCTTGTGCTTTTTTATCATCTGGACAGATAGCACAGGGATAACTACCTGAAGAGAGAGAAACATATTTCTCTTGGGATCCATCCTCCCCTACTTTGTCAAAAGACTTCAACCCTTACATCATCAACATTGCCCCAGATGTTCAACTCCTGATGGCTGTGAACTGGGCAAAGGAAAAGATACTCTAGAGTGTGATCCTGCTTTCTAACCTGTCTTCCCCTTCCTCTTCAGCCTCTACTACTTTGTTCCTATCCTTTCATTCTCTAGAGATTTCTTCACACATTCATTTTTGGACACAGCCAATACATAATATTTATGATATTAACTATGCTTTAACTCCCCCTCTCTGTTTTCCTGGTCCTATTCTGTTCCACCTCTCACTGCAGTTTCCATTTATTCCATCTCCTTCTTTCATGTGTCTCACCTCAAGGACCTTTAGTGAGAACATTATTAGCCTACAGGGAAGTTTTGAAAAGTTCTACTTTCAAAATACAACTGGACAACATACTCCAGCACTTCTAAAGTTATTCTAACTGATTCCCGTTCCTGGGCTCCATCCCTATTAGAGAAAAGCCATGTACATTCACAAACTACTCTTGGCTAGTCAAGTGCTCAGGAACTAGTTTTTCTGTTTAATCCAAAACATGATTAGCCATGTTATGGTAGTTGTCATACATGGAAGATGAGACAATACAAGCACCAGCCCCAATTTTAATGATTCAAAAGCTAGATCGGATCTTGTAGAGCTTTTGGGCTAAGGTTTATCAGTTGGTGGAATCAGAAAGACTAATTTAAACCCTGACTTGTCTCTGGAATGTCCTCTCATTACAAAGTTTTGGGGGAAGCAGAATACAGGGAAGGACTCAATTCTCTAGTCCCTTATAGGAGCTGAGATGCCTAAAAGGAATTATATTTATCGCTTATCTGATTCACAAATACTTATTGGTATCTCCAGTTATGGAGAAAAATTTTAAAAATCCATAAAATAATTAATCTGGTTTCAAAGAGTTGTAACACATGCCAGATATTGCAAACAAAATCCCTAAAAGGGGGCAGCACCACCATACCTTGATGTCTTTCCCAAAGAGGCTGGCATGAAAGCAGAGCCAATTGTGGGAGATATATAGACGACCTTGTATGAGGATGTCTCTTTGGAGTGCACAGGAACACACTGGAATATAGAAATAGAAAGATATACATCCACATATATACATCCATAATCACCCAATGAAAACAAAAAAATCATAAATAACAGTACAAGTCACAGAGAGAGGCTCTGGGTCTCATGAACTAAGGCTGGAGTTCTATCACACACATTCATATTCTCATTCTCTCTCATTCTCTCTCTCTCTCTCTCTCTCTCTCTCTCTCTCTCTCTCTCTCTCCTCCCCCTCCACCTCCAACTTCTTCTCAGAGGACCTCTAGGATGCAAAAACTATTGGACATGTCAGATTCCCCTCCTCTTTAACACTCCATCCTCCGTGCCTGGGACACTCTCCCTTACCTGTATCTACCTCTTAGTAACCCTGGTTTCCTTCATAACTCAGTTCCAAGGCTTTCTTCTGTAGGGGACTTTTTTTTTTTTGGTTCCACTCCATCCTACTACAGTCTTCTTCTCAATGATCACTTTCTACCTTTCCTCAGTATATCTTCTATGTTCCTAATTATTTACATGTTATATCCCCCTCTAAGGAATAAGCTCCATGAAGGCAGGAATTGTTTTACCTTTTTCTTTATCACTTTCTCTTAGTACAATGCCCTGGAAAAGCATGTTGGTTGGTTAAATTGTGATCCTGTTGTTGCCCACCTGATGTTACAAGTCAGAAACACCGTCTAGAAGATCCTGCTTTCTAACCTGTCTTCCCCTTCCTCTTCAGCCTCTACTACTTTGTTCCTATCCTTTCATTCTCTAGAGATTTCTTCACACATTCATTTTTGGACACAGCCAATACATAAAAAAGGGTTTTTCTTTTCCAGTGGGAGGTGGCAAGGTGGGAAGAATAAGATAATGAGATTGTCCCAAAAAAGGAGGAAAAGAAGGAAAATAGAGTTACAGAAGGCAAGCCAGAAAGAAACACAAATAGGGTGGCTTATATGTTGAAGTTATTATCATTTTAAAGGAAAAGTAAACTTTATCTAAATGAGATCCATGTTTTATGTAAGGTCCTCTTTTTCTTTTCCACTTAATATGTGGAAATGCTTATTTTATTTGGTGTTTGTTAATTAAGCTCAGCATTTTAAAAAATTTAACAAGATTTCCTATATAACCCTACCTCTTGCCCTTCTCTGTCCCTAACAATATTCTTCTTATTCCCCAATACCTCTAAATTTTTTCATTTTCCCTAAGTATAATGCTGTCAATCAGAATTCTGGAACCTTTGTCCCAAGATGCCATTCAAAATCCACTTCAGGAAAAATCTCAACTGTTCCTTCCTGTTATAGTTATGTTCTCCATATTCACCTTACTCACTCAGAATTTTCAGTCATCTCCTTCCCCACCACCACCATTAAAGGTCTTTTCTTGGTGTTACCATTCCTTCCTTTCTACTTTTCTCCCCTACCTCAAATAGATTTCACTAAGCCCTGGTCCTTGGCTCCCTATCCTCATACAAAATTACCATGTCAGAAAAGTTCTTTGAAAAACACTGGAAGTAAGGAAGAAACTCAGTTGAAAATAATCACATTTATTAAGTCACTTACAATTTACAAGATGTATTTAAGAGTTCAACTCTGTGCCCTAGCTCAGCAAAAGCTTTTTATATTTTTAGAAAAATAGTATCAACAAATGTTTAAGGGTCACCAATACCCATCTACAATTGCCATAAAATTCTATCATGTCTGAACTAGAATGACCTTTGGAGTAGTTCAAGACCCTTTTACATATGAGAAAGGTAAGGCCCAAAGAATAGAAGTGGCTCTTCACCAGAATTAACTGTCAGAAGACTTTAAAGTTCATCTGACTCTAAATCTTTCTATTGAACATTGCACCTCTCAAGGATGATCAAGAAAAAGGCCCCCCAGTTTGGCCACCTCTAAGTAGGAATGCCCAAGAGATTCTCTGTGATCTAGTCAATCACACATTATTAGCTTACCTTTCAGAACTTTCTCTTCTGGGGGGATGTCCTTGAACAGTTTGTGATATTGATGGTTGTATTTATTTGGTGTCTGTAAATAAACATAGCATGTTTGGGATACTATAGACCCTGGGAGGCAGAGGTTAGCTGGAATGCCTCACACCCAGGATCCCTGGTAGCAAAACCTAAAAGGAACTCAGAAACTTACCAGGAAGACAAAGTGAGTGGTGGTTTTCTATATTAAGCAAGTTTCTACAAGTTAAAACTGTCACTTGGACTTTTAGTCTTTCATCAAGTGGGTAAGGCCTAATGCTTCTGTGTTGACATAGGAGGTAACATTATCTCAAGTCTCCAGGTAGCTCAGGAGTCTGATGCTCACCTGGTTTCCTAGTGACTGAGCCAGCCACCATGGGAAAAAAATCATTATCATGGAGTTAAGAATTGCAAAACCATCAGAGCTCAACCTCCACTCCCTCAGCAGCTCTCACACTCTCAGACTGGGTCAAAGGGAGGCCCAGTTCTTGCTTCTCCCATCCCATGGAAGTTTGTTCTTGGAAGGCAGGGTCTCAGGACTCACCACTTCTAGGCTGCTTTTCTTTATCTCTTCATCCTTTAGACCTTCAGCCAGATGCACACTGCAAGAGAGACATTGCACTCTAGGGCTAACAAACCCATTGACTCCCTCCCAAGTCCATGTTTCCTCAAGCCCAAATCTACTCCCCCATTCCGCCTTGGCTGTGGTCTGGAGACGTAGGACAGCTGTTCTGAAGGTAAAAGTTATCCTCTGGGTATGGCTATGAGTGCAGGGCACTATGACTAATTCAAATACTCGAGGGGGTCTTGGGTCATAAAAAGTAGGTTCTCCCATCCCTACCAAGTTCTGGGCTCTTAGAAAAGCTGAGTCTCAAGCTCCCCTTTATCCTCATTGAAGTCCCTGCTCATATCTTTCTCCACTTCTCTGTTCAATAGGCAGCCTGTAGGAAAATCTTATGACCTGGGGAATATCAATCATAGGGAATGAGTTGAGTCAAGAAAAAGGGATAGTGGGGGGAGAGTGGAAGGCAAGAATCTCACAGTTCCGATGGGCAGGAGGGTGAGGACCCCAGAAGCTCAGCCAGGGGCATGACCTAGTCAAGTCAGAAAGGCTCTGCTCCCAGATGCTGCTTGACTCAAAGTGAGAGTGAGAGGCTTGGGGCTGGCAGAAGAAGCCAGCAGGAGCTAGCTGGAGGGTGTGAAAACCCACTCCTCTGTACTCCTCAAGAAATGTGTGGGAGAAGGCTGTCAGGTACAAGCAGGGAGGGAAGGGCACTTCAGATGGCCTGAAGGCAAGCCCTCCAGGTTTCAAGGAGAGGCTTGAGGAAGAAGGAAGTAACTCCCCAAGTCTGGTTGAGAAATGCTCTTTTCCCGCTTTGTCCTTGGAGAATTTATGTTGGGTAAAGGTTCTAACCTCTCCTCCAGGGTTTCCAGGCAAGGACTCCTTTCTTTTGGAGATTCCTCCAACTTCTCCAGTTGGTCCACTGGGATCTTCAAGGGAACTGTTTTTTCATGCATCTGTTTAGAGCTGTAGAAGGCCCAGAAAGTCATACAGAAACATAATATTAGAAGAAGAAGGGAGGACTACACTCCTCTCAGAGAGTAAAACCTAAGATTCAGCCTTCATCAACCCAGTCTGAATATAGGTTCTTACTCTGTAGGGAAGGGTGTAGCCTGGGGCTAACTAATGTACCAGCAGCAAGTGCAGAGCTCAGAAATCTTGAAAGCAGGAAAATAGTACTTTGGAAAAGTCATTAAACTGTACAAACTCTATAAGCATATCTTTGAACATAGGCTACTACTGGTGCATCTAGGTAGTACAGTGGATAGAGTGCTAGACTCAGAGTCAGGAAGACCTAAGTTCAAATGACCTCGAATACTTTGCCAGTTGTATGACCCTGAGTGAGTCACTTAACCTCAGTTTCCTTAATCCACTGGACAAAATAACGGTAAACCATGTCAATATTTTGCCAAGAAAATTCTAAATGGGATCATGAAAAGGGGGACATGACTGATGGATAAAAAAAATAGCAAATGCCACTTCTAAGCCTATAATCCAAAAAAGAGCAAATAAAGAGGAAAAGGGGAAAAAAGAAAGAGGGGAAAAGGACCTATATACATAAAGCAGTTCTTTTTGTAGTAAACCCAAACTGGAAACTAAGGAATGACTAAACAAATTGTGATATATGAATACAGTGGAATTTGTGCTCTAAGAAATAGCAAGATGGATAGTTTCAGAGTAAACTGGGAAAATCTCTGAAAAGATGCAGAGTAATGTAAGCAGAATTAGAATAATTTATATCATGACAACGACATTCTAGAGAAAAAATAACTTTGAAAGACTTTAGAATTAGATCAATCCATTGATAAAGCACAAGTCCAAGGGACCCAGGATGAAACATGCCACTCACCTTATGCCACAGAGAGGATAGACTTAAAATGCAGAATGAGAAGGATATTTTTAATATCACTAACATGGAAATTTGTATTGCTGGAATATATGTGTATGGATACACACATACACATGTATATAAGCATATTTATATGTATGTGTGCAATGAGGGTATCATTTTCTCATTTTTTGAATGGAAAAAAGAATGAAAGAATACTTAATCTCACACACACACACACACACACACACACACACACACACACACACGATCCTGCCCAACTGGCTCATGCTGATAGTTAATAAAATAAAACCAAAACTTAAAAATCCTAACTAAAATAGGATTCATCTATAAGAAACCAGTAACCAGTTAATATGATAAAAATTCTGCCCAAGTATACCAAATACTGGTTGTTGACAATCCTCTGCAGAGGCTAATATGGATTTATGCAGTTTAAAGGGTCCTTTACTGGAAGAAAGAAATCTTTCAGATTCACCTCCACAAAGAAGAGAAATTCATGATACTAAGCAAGCTCAGAAGAAAGAAGAGAAAGAGTTCAAAGTTGGTCCTTTCCTAACCTTGGTCCTGTGGCATAAGTGGGTATCCTTTCTGCTTCCAAAGGAAATTGTTATTTCTGTGATAAGTGTAATTTCAGTGTTTGTAGGCTAGTAATAACAGGATTCTGGGGGGGGGGGGGAATCATTCTCTTGGGAGACACACCTAAGGGGTGAGTCATCAAAGACTCAGAGGCAACTAGGCAGCCCAGTGAATAGAGCCTGGAGTCAAGAAAATGAGCTCAAATCTGGCCTTAGACGCTTACTAACTGGGCAAGTCACTCTGCTTCAATTTCCTTAACTGTAAAATGGGAGAAATAATCACACTTAACCTCCCAGAACTGTTGTGAAAATTAAATGATATAATATTTGTAAAGCACTTAGCATAGTATCTGACACATAATAGGTACTTAAGAAATACTTGTTTCCCTCCTCCTTTCCTTCCTTCCTTTCTTTCCCTCCCTCCCTCCCTTCCTTTACCTCCTCCCCTCCTTCCTCCTTCCCTCCTCTTGTTCTTTCTCTCCCTCCCCACTTCCTTCCTTCCTTCCTTCCTTCCTAAGAAGACCTGGAGTAAATGAGAGAGCTGTAACTTGACTTACCATTGGGCTGAGTATACAACAGTTACCTGCTTGACACTCTAGGTGTGACTAGGAGGTTAGAGATATGGGGGAAATAGAAACTTAAACCACTCTACAGAAATCTTGGACTTTGAGACAGGAAGAAACACAGAGTCTGCTGCTGTAGGCTATGTGTAATGGCACAGGTTCTAGGGAAGAATGACCATTATAAAGGCCATTAGAAAAAAACAGTGCCATGATCTAGCTTAAAACAAGACGTAGGAAAAAATGAACCTTACCAAACACCAGAGCACACCCAGATGTAGTTGAGATGAAGAATAGGAATTATGGTTCAGTCAAATGGTGCTGGCAAAACCTGTCTAGACTTTGGTTACTTAGACTTGAAACCTATGCTCTGGAAACTCTCTGCTTGCTTAATTTCCTTTTCCCATGTGATTCCTTTAAAAAAAATTTCTTTTCTGAAAAGAAAAGAATTCCATTTTATACTCATGAAACTAAGGAGCAAAAGAATCTGCCCCCACCTTTTCTAGGCTAAGATATGTAGGGAGGAGCACATGGTATCTGGAGGGAGTTCTGGTGATGGCAACTGTCCCTGGTTCTTTGGGCAAAGTAAGTAGAACAAGGGCAGAGAGAAGAAGCAAATCAATCAAAAGGGATAGAGCTAGAGGACACCTATGACTAGTGGTTCTTTGACTAAAATGGAAATATACTACTGTATACTACAATTCATTAGAAAGAGCACCAACCTTGGAGTCAAAAGACCTGGGTTCAAAAACCAAGTTTTGCCCACTTGTATAATCTTGGACAGAATTTCTCTTAAGTCCCAGATTTCTTATCTGTAAAGCTAGTAAGATGGTTTCTAAAGTCCCTTCTAGCTCTATAGAAGATCCTACAATATCCAAGTTTTCCCTATTAGAGTCTGAATGTATTGAATCTAAGGATTTAGAGTCTAACCCTGATAATCAGTTAGGCAGCTAGGAGAAGCAGTAGATAGAGTTCTGGACTTGGAGTTAGGAAGACTTCTTCCTGAGTTCAAATCCAACCTCAGATATCTACTAGCTGTGTGACCTTGGGCAAGTCACTTCACTCTGTTTGACTCAGTTTTCCCATCTATAAAATGAACTGGAGAAGGAAAGAGCAAAATACTCTAGTATCTATTATTTTGGTAAATAATATTTTTTTCAATTCCTCATAAAGATAGTTTTCAACAATCTTTTTTCTTGTTTTTTTTTTATTTTTTGCAAAGCAATAGGTTTAAGTGATTTGTCCAAGATCATACAATTAGGTAATTATTAAGTATTGGAGGCCGGATTTAAACTCAGGTCCTGACTCCAAAGCCACTGCTCTATCCACTGTGTCACCTAGCTGTTCCTCAATATTCATTTTTATAAAATTTTTGGTTTCAAATTTTTTCTCCCTCTCGCCCATCCATCCCCTTCCCCAAAGATAGAAAGCAAGCTGATGTAGGTTATACATATGCAATTGTGTAAGCATGCTTCCACATTAGTCATTTGTGAAAGAAGAAATAGAACAAAAGGGAAAAAATACAAAAACCAATCTAATAGTGAAAATAGTATGGTTCAATCTGCCTTCAGATTCCATAGTTTGTTCTTTGAATGTAGATAGCATTTTCCATCATGAGAAATTGTCTTGTTGATAAGAGCTAAGTATAATATAATTGATCATTACACAATGCTGTAGTTACTGTGTATAATGTTCTCTTGGTTCTAGTAACTTCACAGAGCATCAGTTTGTGTAAATATTTCCAGATTATTCTGAAATTTGCTTCCTCATCATTTCTTATAGCACAATAGTATTCCTTACATTTATGTACCACTTATTCAGGCTTTTCCCAATTGATGGGCATTCCCTCAGTTTCCCAATTCTTTGCCATAACATAAAGAGCTACTATAATAAATATTTTTGCACATGTAGGTTCTTTCCCCTTTTTATTACTATCTTTGGCATACATATCTAATAGTGGTTATTGCTGTATCGAAGAATATGCATAGTTTGATTACCTTTTGGACATAGTTCCAAATTATGTTCCAGAATGGTTGGATCAGTTCACAACTCCACCAACAATGCATTAGTATCCCAATTTTCCTACATTGTCTCTAACATTTATCATTTTTCTTTTCTGTAATATTAGTCAATCTGATAGGTGTGAGGTGGTCTCTCAGAATGATTTTAATGTTCATTTCTTTAATCAATAGTGATTTGGAGAATTTTTTCCATATGAGTATGGATAGCTTTAATTTGAGTTGAAAAGTAGCTCTTTATATTCTTTGACCATTTATCAATTCAGAAATGTCTTGTATTCTTCTAAATTTGACTCGGTCTCTATATATTTGAGAAATGAGGACTTTATCAGAAATACTTGCTATAAAAATGGTTTCCCATCTTTGTGTTTTCCTTCTAATTTTTGTTACATTTGGGGTTTTGTGGAATAACTTTTTAATTTAATGTAATCAAAATTAATTCATTTTGCATTTCATAATGTTCATTATCTCGTTTGGTCATAAATTCTTTTCTTCTCCATAGATCTTACAGATAAACTATTTTTTGTTCTGCTAATTAGCGTATGATATCTCCCTTAATGTCTAAATCATGTACCTATTTTGACCTTATCTTGGAATAGTGTGAGATATTGTCCATGCATAGTTCCAGTTTCCTTAGTAGTTTTTGTCAAATAGGGTGTTCTTATCTTAGAAGCTGTAGTCTTGGGGTTGATCAAACAATAGATTATGTTAATCATTTACTATTGGCTTGTGTAATTAATCTATTAAACTGATTAACCACTCTATTTCTTAGAGAATACCAAACAAACCAATTTGATCATTGCTGTTTTATAATATAGTTTTAATCTGGTATAGAATTCCCCTGATATTCTTGACCTTTTGTTCTTCCAGATGCTTTTGGTTTTCATTTTTTCTATTTCCAAAAAAATATTTTTTGAATTGTTATGGAGCTAAATAAATAAATTTAGATAGAGCTATCATTTTTATCATCAACTTTTTTTACATCATTTTAACATCATATTCTTTAGGAAAATTGGTCTATAATTTTGTATTTTTGTTTTGACTCTTCTTAAGTTAGATATCAACACCATATTTGTTATCATAAAAGGAACTTGGTAGAACTCCTTATTCACCCATTTTTCCAAATAGTTTATATAGTATTGGATTAATTGTTCTTGTTTGGAAGAATGTTCTTCTAAATTCATCTGGCCCTGGAGATTTTTTTTCACAGGGAGCAACTAATATTTTTCCAACTGCTTAGATCTGATTTTATTTGTGTAAAAAAAATGTTTCTAATTGTATTCATTTCATTCCTGGGTTTGTCTTGGTAGGTGGACTCCCAAATATGTTATATTATCTGTAATTATTTTAAGAGAAATTTTAAAAACATTTCTAATGAGGGGCGGCTGGGTGGCACAGCGGATGGAGTACCAGCCTTGGAGTCAGGAATACCTCAGTTTGGGTCCGGCCTGAGACTCTTAGTGGTTGCCTAGTTGTGTGGCCTTGGGCAGGCCACTTGGCCCCCATTGCTTTGCAAAAACAAAACAAAACAAAACAAAACAAAACATTTCTAATGGCACTTATTAGATAATTTTATTTTGTTTATTTTGTTTGCAAGGAAATTATGTTAAGTGACTTGCCTAAGATCACACATTTAGTAAGTGTGAAGTGTCTGAGATCTTATTTGAACTCAAATCCTTCCAACTCCAGGGCTGGTGCTCTAGCTGCTATTATCATCTAACTGACCCTGTCCTTAGTTATTTTAAATGGAATTTCTCTATCTCTTTTTTGCTGAACTTTGTTGATAATATATGGAAAAGTTGGTGGTTTATGTAGGCTTATTTTATAACTGCAACTTTGCTAAAATTGTTAATTATTTCAAGTAGTTTTTAAGTTGATGTCTAGTATTATCTGATGTATATCATTATATCATTTGCAAAGAATGCGAGTTTATTTCCTCAATGCCTACTTCTAAATCCTTCAATTTCTTTTTCTTCTCTTATTGCTAATGCTAACATTCTAGTATAATACTGAATAATAGTGGTGATAATAGGCATTCTTGTTTCACCCCTGATCTACTGGGAAGGCTTCTAGCTTATCCCTGCAACAGATAATGCTTGTTGATGATTTTAGATAGTTACTACTTATCATTTTGAGGAAAGCTCCATTTATTCCTATATAGTGTTTTAGCTCTATAGTGTTTTAGTAGGAATTAGTACTGTATTTTGTCAAAAATTATCTAGTAAGAATCATATAATTCCTGTTGATATGGTCAATTATACTAACAGTTTTCCTAATATTGAACCAGCCCTACATTCCTGGTATAAATCCCACCTGGTCATAGCATATTATCTTGGTGATAAATTGCTATAATTTCTTTGCTAATATTTCATTTAAATATTTTACATCAATATTCATTAGGAAAATTGGTCTATAATTTTCTTTTTTTGTTTTGACTTTTTTTTTTAGATTTTTGCAAGGTAAATGGGGTTAAGTGGCTTGCCCAAGGCCACACAGCTAGGTAATTATTGTCTGAGACTAGATTTGAACCCAGGTACTCCTGACTCCAGGGCCAGTGCTTTATCCACTGCACCACCTAGCCACCCCTGTTTTGACTCTTCTTAAGTTAGTATCAGTACCATATTTGTATCATAAAAGGAATTTCATAGAACCCTTTCACCTATTGATTCAAATAGTTTATATAGTACGGAATGAATTGCTCTTTATTGTTTGGCAGAATGTTCTTCTAAATTCATCTGGCCCTGGAGATTTTTTTCACAGGGAGTTCATCAAAGGCTTGTTCAATTTCTTTTTCTAAAATGGGGTTATTTAAATATTTTATTTCTTCTATTGATCTGGGAAATTCATATTTTTGTAACTTCATCCATTTCACTTAGTTTGTCAGATTTGTTGGCATACAGCTGGGCAAAATAACTCCTGGTTATTGTTTTATTTTCCTCTTCAATGGTACTGGAGTCCCTTACATTTTTTATACTGGTTTGGTTGAAATTAACCACAAAGCTTTATCTATTTTATTGGATTTCCCCATAAAACCAAATCTTAGTTTTAATTATCTATTTTATTTATTAACAATCATTTTCTTTCAGTTTTATTAATTTGTTCTTTGATTTTCAGGATTTCAAATTTGGCATTTAATTGGGGCTTTTAATTTGTATTTTTCCTAGCTTTTTTAGTTGCATGCTCAATTCATTGATCTTTTTCTATTTTATTCATGTAGGCATTTTGAATCACAGAATTTCCCCTAGGTATTATTTTGGCTATATCCCATAAATTTTGGTATGTTATCTCATGATTGTCATTTTCTTTGATGAAATTATTATTTCTATGATTCATTCATTCTTTAGAATTAGATTATTTGGTTTCCAATGCATTTTTAATCTATTTTTGCATGGCCCCTTTATTACTTGTAATTTTTATTGCATCATGATCTGAAAAAAATATTTCTTCCTATCTTCACTGTATTGTAAGGCTTTTTTGGTCAGCTTTTGGATAGGTGCCATGTATCACTATTCCTTTCAATCCAGAAGTTTATCATATCCAACTTTTCTAAAATTCTATTACTTTCTTAACTTCTTTTTGGGGGATTTGTTAGATATATAAAGTTTTGAGAGGGGGAGGTTAAGATCCCCCACTAGTATAGTTTTACAGTCTATTCCCTCCTATAACTTATTTTTAATTTCTCCTTTAGATTTGAATGCTATACCATTTGGTGAATATATATGTAGTATAGATATTACTTCGTTGTCTATGATAATTTTTAGCAAGATATTGCTTCCTTCTTTGTCTCTTTTAATTATATCTACTTTTGCTTTTACTTTTCCTGAGATAAGGATTCCTAACTACTTTTTTTTTACTTTGAAGAATAATATAGTCTGTTCCAACTTTTTACCTTTACTCTGTATGTTTCTCTGCTTCAAATATGTTTCATTTTAACAATGCATTGTGGGATTCTGATTTTTTTATTAGTTTTTCATTTTTTATTAGTTTTCATTTCATTATATTATCAGCATCCCATTCACAGTAATGATTACTGTGTATTTCCATCCATACCATTTTTATACTTTTTATCCGTTCTTTTTATACTTTTCTCCTTTCACTTTGTCCCTCCTCATCAGTGTTTTGTTTCTGATGCTCACTTGCCCCAGTCTTCCCTCTCTTCTCTCACCCCTCCTTTTTCTTTCCCCTTTCACCTCCTATTTCCATATAAAGTAAGATAGATTTCTGTACCCAACTGATTGTGTATGTTATTCTCTCTTTGAGACAAATTCAATAAGAGTAAGTTTCAAACAGTGCTCACCCCCTCTACTGTAATAGGTCTTTCATGTCTCTTCATGTTATATACACTTATCTCATTCTGCTTCCTTATTTCCTCTCTTCCCAGCAACAATCTATTTTCACCCCTTAATTAAATTTTTTTATCATCACATCAAAGTCAATTTACCCTCTCAGTATCTTCCTCCTAACTGCCCTAATAGAGATACAGATCTGAAGAGCTACACATATCATCTTCAAATGTAGGGATATAAACAGTTTAAACATATTGAATACCAGGGTTTTTTTTTCCTTTCCTGTATACCTTTTTATGCATCTCTTGAGTCTGGTATTTGAAGATCAAATTTTCTGTTCAGCTCTGGTCTTTTTATTAGAAAAGTTTGAAAGTTCCCTATTTCATTGAATGCTCATCTTTTCCCCAAAATACTATGCTCAGTTTTGCTGGGTAATTGATTCTAAGTTATAATCCAAACTCTTGTGCCTTCCAAAGCATCATATTCCAGGCTTGTGTTTAATCCTAACTGGCTTCTTTATATGTGAACCGTTTCTTTCTGGTTGCCTTCAGTATTTTATCTGTGACCTGATAATTCTGGAATGTGGCTACAATTTCTTGGTATTTTCATTTTGGGATCTCTTTAAGGAGGTGACAAGTGGATTCTTCCAGCAACTATTTTACCTTCTAGTTCTGGGTTAACAGGGCATTTTTCATTGATAATTTCTTGAAAGATGGTGTACAAGGTTGGGATTTTTTTTTTGAGTATGGCTTTCAGATAGTTTGCTAATTCTTTTTTTTTTTTTTTAGGTTTTTTTGCAGGGCAAATGGGGTAAAGTGGCTTTCCCAAGGCCACACAGCTAGGCAATTATCAAATGTCTGAGACTGGACTTGAGCCCAGGTACTCCTGACTCCAGGGCCGGTGCTTCATCCACTATGTCACCTAGCTGCCCCTAGTTTACTAATTCTTAAATTAACTCTACTGGATCTATTTTCCAAGTCAGTTGTTTTTCAGTGAGATATTTTACATTTTCTTCTATTTTTGTTTTTGTTTGATTGATGTTTGATGTCTCATAAAATCATTGGCTTCTGCTTGCCAAATTCTAATTTTTAAAGAATTATTTTCTCTGGTTAGCTATTGTACCTTCTTTTCCATTTGACCAATTCTATTTTTAAAGGAGTTTCTTTCTTCAGTCAACTTTTGTGCTTCTTTTTCCAAGTTGTTGATGTTTTTATAATTCTTTACCATAACTGACATTTCTTTCCCCAATTTTTCTTCTACCTTTCTTACTTGATTTTTAAAATCCTTTTTGATCTCTTACAAGAGTACTTTTCAGATTTGAGACTAATTCATATTCTCCTCTGAGGCTTCATATGTAAGCATTTTGATATTTTTGTCTTCTTCTGGGTTTGTGATTTGATCTTCCTTTTGCCATAGCAACTTTCGATGGTCAGGGCTCTTTTTGTTTTTTTGATCATGTTTTAAAGTCTGCTTCTGGGATATTGAGGACACTGTCACATGCTTCTTGCACTGGGGTCCAGGGGCTTGGTTGCTGGTTTTCTATGCCAGGATCTCTGGGGCTGATGGCTTATCCACTATGCCAGGGTGGCCCAGCCCAGGTGGGCCTGTTGTGCCCTGAGTTCTGGGGCTGGCAGTTTGCCTGCTGGCCACATGGTTGGCCTGCTGTGCAATGACCTGTTGAGCCAGGACCATGGGGATTTGGTTGCTGATTCATGCTGTGGCTAATAGCATCCTGCTGGCTTGCCCAGACATCACTTGGGCTGGGTAGCACTCCCCTTCTAACCAAGTGAGACTGACCTTTCCTGAAGTTTTCCCAAATTATCTTTGGCTAGAAAATTGTTTCATTCTGTTGTTTTGCGGGTTCTGTCCAGAATTCTTTAAGAGACTTGATTTGGCATTGTTTCTGAGGGAAACTGGGGAGAGCTCAGACAACTTCCTGGGTTGTCTCCACCACCTTGGCTCTCTAGTATCATTGAAAAAAAAAACCCAAATAGGGTCATAAAAAGTTGAACATGACTAAAAATGACTGAGCAACAGCAGCAACCAACCTAATAATCCAAGTCTTTGTCAGTAAATTGACGAACTTAAGATGGAAGGGATCAGGATGCTCTTTAGTCCTGACCATACCCAAATAAGTCTCCTCTGCTGCACACCTAACAAATGTTCACTCAATCTTTGCTGAATGGGTTCCTGAGAAAATCTGTCCCATTTCTGGGTAGCTCTAAAGTTAGGGAATTTTTTTCTGAATCAAACCTAGATTTGCTTCTTTGTGACTTCTAGTCATTATTTCTAGTTCTGCCTTTAGACCTAAGGAAGAACATACCAAATCCCTCTTCTATATGATCATGTTTCAAATTCTATTGATTATAGCTATGATGTTACTTCTTAAGTCTTCTTTTCTCCAAATTAAATCACTACTTCCTTCAGCTAGCAAACTCTCAAGGACCTTCCTTCATTATTCCAGTTGTCTATCTCTGAACTTTTAATTTATTAGTGTTCTTGAAATGGGAAACCCAGAAAAATACACAGTACTTCAAATCTAGGGTGACCATAGCAGAGTATGATAGAACTATCACCCTTGTAGCTCTAGACACTAGGACTACTCTTATTCAACTTAATTTTTTTAGTTGCCATATAACACAATCAGGAGAGGGAGTTTAGTTATATGGAAGGAGAATTAGACTCAAAGCAAGGAAGATTTGGGATGAAGTCTTATTTTGGACCCATCCTGGCAGTGTGTTCTAGGGATGTCTCTTGATCTCTCAGTATTTTAAAAATCATCTATGCCAATAAGTTTCAGAGAACATACTTGCACTGGTAGAGGGAGCTTCCTCTCCCAGAATTCCTGATATAAATAAATCACAGCCCCATTCCCTGTCACTATGCTTATCAAGTCATTAGCACACTAAAATATCAAGACCATTTTGAGTCCTCTATCCTATTCTTTGCTGGTTGAATTTTTTAACTCAAGTATATTTTTATATTTATCCCTTTTAAATTTCAACTTATTCTAATAAGGTTCTAGCTTGTCAATATTTTTTTGGTTCCTGATTTTATCAATCAAATATATTTGCTGTCCTTCCTAGCAGTGTCATCTGCAAATTTGACAAGCATGACATTTGTCTTTTTTCCAAGTCACTGAAAGTAATGAGGAATAGCATAGGTCAACCACAAATCTCTGTGATAACAATAGAAATTTCTTTCCATGATAACATTGGCCCTCGAATGACTACTTTTTGACTGTGACCATTCAACCAGCTCTCAATTTACCTAACTGATCTATCCTTTAGCCCACAGCTCTCTATTTTATTAAATGCCTTGCTAAAACTAAGTAAACTCACAACATAACTAATATGGGGATATGTTGAATGATTGCACATATATAACCTATATTAAATTGTTTATCATCTCAGGGGAAAGGGAAACCAGGGTGGATGGGAGAAAATTTGGAACTCAAAATTTTTAAAAATGTTAAAAATTGTTTTTTTCAAGCAATTGGGGAAAATAAAATATTATTTAAAAAATAAAAATAAAGTCTAAGTAAACTATTTTACAGCTATTTTTAGCTAAATTTAAAACTATTCTCCTTTATCTGTCTAGTAAACCTGTCAAAAAAGGAAATTGGGTTTTCCTGATGTGACTTGTTCTTGATGAAGTAATGCTCTTTATGATCAACACTCCTTTTTCTGACTGTTCATCAACAGTTCTTTTGCTAATATACTCTAGAATTTTTCCAAACAGCAAAGTCAAAGTCACCTGACTTTGCTCCATTCATTTCCCTTTTCTCTATTTCTTCATCTTCATTATCATGATAATAATGATGATTTAAAAAAAAATTAAGGCAATGAGGTTAAGTGACTTGCCCAAGATCACACAGCTAGGTAATTGTTAAATGTCTGAGACTGGATTTGATCTCTGGTACTCCTGACTCCAGGGTCAATGCACTGCATCACCTAGCTGCCCTAATGATGATCTTTCAGCATATGCTCACCATGAATATTTAGAGGCACTGACCCATTATTTTTTTCAAATTCAGTTGTTTCAATAAATAGTAAATAAAATTACAGGATTGCTTTCATTTCCAATGAAATACCTCTATGCCTCTTAGTTCCTTTCATATTACACTTATCTATTTTTATCATATTTTTATTGGTGTCATTTGTTTTTTAATATCACCTTCATTTCCAATTATGTCCCCAACCTCTTCCATATAGAACTGATCATCACTTTAAAAAAGGTTTTTAAAAGAAAGAGAAGAAAAGCAATTCAGGAAAACTAAACAACATATCTATTATGAGGTATGCATTTTTTGTTTGTTTTGGGTTCTGCAAGGCAATGGGGTTAAGTGACTTGCCCAAGGTCACACAGCTAAATAAGTATTAAGTGTCTAAGACTAAATTTGAATTCAAGTCCTCCTGATTCCATGGACAATGATCTATCCACTGCACCACCTAACTGCCTCCTATTATGTCTGACAGAATATGCCATATGCCATATCTACAGTTCCTGCCTTCTACAAAGAGAGAGAGAAAGAAGTTTTCTGAACTCTTTTTCAGGGCCAAACTTAGTCATTATAATTATGCAGTGTCCAGGGTTTTGTTGTTGTTGCTATTGTTTAATTTCCTCTTATACTGTTGTGCATATTGTGTATGTTGTTTTGCTACCTCTGCTTATTTCTCTTGGTATTAGTTGATATAAGTCTTTTCATGCTTCTTTGAATCATTTATGATTTGTTGTTTTATATAATGCAACACACTTGTATTATATTCATGTATCACAGTTTGTTTAACTGTTGTCCAGTTGATGGGGAGCTATGTTTTTTCCAATTCCAATTCCAGTTCTTTGCTACCCCCCAAAAATGCTGCTATAAATAGTTTGGTGTCTATGAGATCTTCCTTTCTGTCTTTGGAAATATGTCTGTGTCAAAGAACCTAAACATTTTATTTATTCTTTTAGCACAAGTTCAAATTATTTTTGAGAAATGTTGCATTAATTCACAGCTCTGTTAATAGCATATTTTGTGATTGACTTTTCACAGCCTTTCCAATATTGATTATTTCCATCTTTTGTCATCTTCATCAACTTGCTGGGTATGAGATAAAACCCAGAATTGTTTTGATTTGCATCTATCTTGCTATTAATTATTTGGAGCATATGACTGTTAATAGTTTGCAATTCTTTTGAGAATTGTTTCATATCCTCTGAGCACTTATCCAGTTCAATTATCTCTTGGAATGATAATTCTTTTTTTTTTCTTCTAAGTACATGATCAAACAAAGTCTAATGGCTCCTTCATCAACCTCTCCAAGGAGAATTACCCTTCTGTCCAGCTAGAACTTCAGCCAGGAGTAGGTAAAATGATTGGTTTTGGGGTAATGAGAAAACCAACAATTAAATTAATGAATGTAAATGATTTAAGAATTGTGTGATTCTTAGCAACTCCTACCCCAATTTTTCCCCAGTATCACTGCAGAAGTAAAAGGAGGCTACATGTAGGTCTTTTTTGTGGTTTTTAACTGTTTCATGAGTTATTGCAGTAAATAAGAATGATAATGTTAATTACCTGGTGGTTAACCTTCTAATGATGAACCTTCTTCACACTGGAAGTTGCTGGCAGGCACTTAGAAGCCTGGGATTATTCTTTCCAATATGTAAACTTGGAGATAGAAGTTCATTCAGGGCATTCCAGTATTCTTCTGTTGGCAGAAAAAAAAAACTCGATCTTTGTGTGGGCATTTCAATTCAGCATAACAAATATTATCTAGAGCCTCAGAGAGTGAATAGTTCAGTACCCTTTGCCTCCCTCTGAAGGGTGTGGCATACTTAATTCTTTCTTTGAAGGAATAAGTTACTCTTTCCATCTTTATTATATAGAAAATACACTAGATTTGGAATTGGAAAAGGGTTCAAATCCCAGATATAATGTTTACTTTGTTTAAAAAAGGGGGGGGGGATATTTTCTGTTATCCAGTTTCCTCAAATATAAAAAGGAAGATAAAGATCATTTATCTTTATCTACCTCGTCTTAAAATACAACATGCATAACTGTATATAAATGAATAGCAAAGGACTGTCAAAGCACTTTATCTGGTTTAACTTGAAGATCATTGCCTCCTTTGGATTTGCTTCTTCTAACACTCCAAGCTATTACTCTTTCCCATCAAGGCTCAATCTCCCTGACATACATTGAGTAGGCCTTTGGGGCAGATTATATGCACTGTATTTGTACTTATTCATGTTGAAAATAAAAGCTAAGTTTTTCAAGGAAGTCAATAATAAATGTCTCATTACAAATTTTAGAGAGGATGCTTGTTGCTCTACCTGATTTATCAAGTACAGATGATAGTATCATAATTGGATAAAAGACCAATTTCCAACTACCAAGGAATAGTAGCCTATCTGTATGGCCATATAGGCATAAATCCTTACCATAGACTTCTTTTAGTGGTGGTGGGGATCTGAGCTATGATGGGAAATAGAATTTGAAAGTGATACCTTTTATGAGGGGTCCACTCTTCAGGAAGAGAAAGAGAGCCCTCAGAGCATCAAGGTTCTCTTCAGAAAGGACCATAAAACAAATGAAACCAGAAAATGTCTTGTAAAACATACTATATGCATCTCATAGAGTAGGCTACTCTGGACCACAGTGCATATAAAATGATTCCACCCTTGTGGATTCTAGCTCTGAATTTTTGACCTGGGATAGAGAAGTCATTCTTGGGGCTCAGTTCTTACCTGTGTTCTATGTGCCAATGATTACATCTAGCCCAAAATGGAACAAAGGAAAGAATAGAACAAGAACATCTACAACTATGGGATCCACTGAATCTTTTTTTTTTTGCAAGGCAATGGGGTTAAGTGACTTGCCCAAGGTCACAGAGCTAGGTAATGATTAAGTGTCTGAGGCTGGGTATGAACTTAGGTCCTCCTGACTCCAGGGCCAGTGCTCTATCCACTGCAGATCCATTGACTCTTAAGAGAATTCCAAGGCAGAAAAGGATTTTCCTACCCTACCCCAGGAAAATGAGGAGTAAGATTCCAGGTTTCAGAGTTGTAATGTTAATTCTACTCCAACTCATGGGGTATATCCCAGAGGGAAGGTAAAATTGATAATGAGATGTGTAGTGTGCTCACCTTCAGACTGGGAAACTTCTTTGGGATAGGTTCTTATGAAAGAATTGTTTGACTGGAAGAGAAAGGGTCTCCCAAATGCTAGAGGAACTTCGGGAAAATAGATGCACTAATTCACTGTTTAAAGAGCTGTGAACTGGTTCAACTATTCTGGAAAGCAATTGGGAGCTATATGCAAAATGTTTTTAAACTGTGCGTCCCTGCAATTGCACTACTAGGTCTATACCCCAACGGGATCAAAGAAATACAAAAACACAAAGAAATACAAAAGTACAAAAATAATTATAGCAGTTATTTTTGTGATGGCAAAGAATTGAAAACTGAGGGGTGCCCATCAAATTGGGAATGTTTGAACAAGTTATAGTACATAAATACAATTCAGAAAAATTTTGGAGGACTTGAATGAGTTGATCCAAAGTGAACAAAACTAGGAGAACAATTCATAAAATAACAACAACAATATTGTAAAAATAAACCACTTTGACAGATTTTGAAACTCTAATCAACACAATGACCTAATACAATTCCAAAGGCCTTAGGATGAAACTTAATATTCCCCTCTATCAGAGAGCTGATGGACTCAAGAGTGAAGACAGCAGCAGGTTTCCATGTTTCCTTCCTTCCTTTCCTTAACAAATCTAAATTCAGGAATTTGTTTTGTTTGACTAGACATATTTGTAATGGATTTTGTTTTTCTTTCTTTCTCATTGAGTGAGAAAAAAGATAGGAGGAAGAAAATTTAGCACTCAAAATTTTTAAAGAACAAATTAAACCAGGCATCACTGCCTTACATTATCCTGGGTACCTACTGTATTCTCCACCCCAGGGAAAGTGGATCTTGATTAGCTCTTGTGGTGAGGGAGTTTTGGTTTTGTTTTGTTATGTTTCTTAGTATGCCCTTGAGATAGTGTGGTCTGTCCAGGTCCCAATATAAACAGGCAAGATTATTGTGTGACTGCCAAGTCAGGCACTGTGGTAGAGAATTGATTTGGGAGGGGCAGGAGGTGGGGGACCTGCTACTCATCACCTAAGATTAAAACTTTTGGGAGCCAACTACCCATAGTACTCAGGTCCAGAAAGTTGGCCAAGTTTTTTCACAAGGTTGGAAAAGCTAGGAAAAAGGACATTTGCAGTGACAGCAAATAGCGACATTAATGTATCTCATAGATAAGGAAGAAACTTGGGACTTGGGAATTGAAAACACTAGGCCGTGCTCAGTTGTATAACTTGGACAAGCCACAAGCTTCCCTTTACTCAGTTAATATCATGTAATCATAGAATATCACAACTGAGGAAGGATCTTGGACATACTCCAGTCCATTAATATCTTTTTTTTAAATCCCTCTTTAATAAACTAAGCTCCTCATAAGGATAATCAAGATGTTAGGTCATAGAGGAGAAGGCACTGTTTATGTAAACCACTTTGAGGCCATGACACCCACACACAGACAGGAATACCTTCTTTATAAGGATAGAATAATAGATTAAACATTTCAAGTTACATTAAAAGTGCTCTATAGATATAAGGGAATATAATGATTTAAGTTTTGATGGTGGGGTATAATCAGAAGGTCTAATGTTGGAGAACTAAATAAGTATGAGTTGGGTAGTCAGAGAATGCTTCATGGAGAAGGTAGGAGTGATGTGGACCTTGAAAAATGCTAGAATCACATTGTCAGAGTAGAAAAAATATTAGAGATCTACTCTAACAAACCCTTTTTACACATGAGGAAACAGGGGCCAGAAAAGTGACTTGGTAACACTTCATTCCTAGTAAGGGTAAAGAATGGTGGCTAAAGGAAAAATTCTGGACCATTAAAAAAAATAATAAATATTGGAGTTAGGAGAATTGAATTCAAATTCACATTCATAGGAATATGGCTCATCATTTCACACATAAGAAAACTGAGGTCCAGAAGGTGAAGTTGTCCAAAGTCACAGATATGAAACTTGAATTCCTCTGACTCCAGTTCTTTCCACATACCATTCTGCCACTTTTTCTTTAATCCTCGATAAGTCACTTAACCTTTTGAACTTCAGTTTCCTCATACATATGAAATGGAATTAGGGGCAGCTAGGTGGCACAGTGGAAAAAGCACCTAAAATCAGAAGGAGCTGAGTTCAAATCTAGCCTCAAACACTTAATAATTACCTAGCTGTGTGACCTTTATGCAAGTCATTTAATCCCACTGCCTTGCCAAAAAAAACCCCAAAAGCCCCAAAATGAAAAGGAGACAATACCTCATAGAGAGGAAAGCAATTTGAAAAGTAAAAAACACTAAAATGATTTAGACCACTATTATTGCTAATACTCTCTACTAGGTTGCTGCTCACTAATAGACATAAGGGTGACTGTCAAATGTCATTATCTAAAGTCCTTTGATTCAAATCATTAGTTCAATGGATTAGTGCAAGTTTTCCTTTGCTCTTTCCATGCATATTTTGTTTGATAAATTAATCATATTAATAAGATTCAATTCAATTCAACTGGTAATTGTAAACTGCTTCCACTGTGACGGACACTGGTGGGACAATGACAAAATACTTTAGAAGTACTTACTGACACACAATGAAGAGATTAGTTATATAGGAAAACCAAAGAGAGATAAGGCTACAATTTGTTGCTTGGCTGGGGTATAAGTTACCATCTTTTTCCAATAGCCTAGCCCCTGTGATTTCCATAGAACATAAAGCATAATGGGAAAAAGTTTAAACCAGTTCCCTTAACACAGTTTAGGTTTGCTTCTTTTCTATTTAAATAGTGCTCTGAGAATATTTACTTAAGCAAAGAAGGGTAGGAGGGAAGAAGGTATCATAAGAACTAAGAACTAAAATGGGTTTCTGGCCAGTCAGTTGAGACCCTGAACTGAAGAAGTTTGAAAGGATACTAGCAGAGAAGAGAGATTTCAGGAATAAATATGAACTGAGCATGGGCATTTCCTACCTGCTGGAAAAAAAAAGTAGTCTGATTTGAGGAAATGGTTCACAACTCTTAACTATCCTTTACCTTTTTGCCATTTCCCTAAGTCTATACTGGGACCAAGTAAAACAAATGTATTCCTTCCACATGACAATCCTCCAAATATTTTAAAACTGTTATCATGCTCTCACTCCTGATAGTTATGGCACTGTCAAACATCCCTTCTGGGCACATTCTAACTTGACAATGCCCTTTCTAAAATGTGATCATCAGAACTGTGCACAATGTCTTGGCCAAGGCAGAGTATAGCAGAACCATGGCCTTCCTTTTCCTGGACACTAGATTTTTTTTTAATTCTTTTTTTAGTTTTTTTTTCATTGTTATTATTTTTCCAATTACATGTAAAGATAACTTTCTACATTCATTTTTGTAAAGTTTTCTCCCTCTCCCCACCCCAAAACAGCTGGTAATCTAACATAAGTTATACATCTTCAATCATGTTACAAATATTTCCCTATTAGTCACGTCGTGAAAGAAGAATCAGAACAAAAGCAAAAAACGTGAGAAAGAAAAATCAAAAAAATTTAAATGAAAATAGTATGCTTTGATCTGCATTTAGATTTTATGATTCTTTCTCTGGGTATGGATGCCATTTCTATATTACTTATTGTTGCCTAAATTCAACTTAAAATTTTTGGCCGCCATGTCATCCTATTGATTCATACTGAGCTTGAAGTCTTCTGTTAAAAGTCCAGGAATTTTTCACATGCACTATCATCTAGTCTTGTGTCCTCAAACTTATTCTCCCAAAGTTGATTTTTAAAAATGGAATTGTATGACTTTACATTTTCATTTAATTTAGGTGCCATGAACCTTCCTCTTCTCAAACCCAAGATTTGTGCATTTCCCAGCTACTACCCAGTTGGTATTGGTGGTGTTGTTCAGTTGTGTTTGACTCTTCTTGATTTCTTTGGGGTTTTCTTGGCAAAAGTGCTGTAGTATTTTGCCATTTCCTTATCCAATTTATTTGATAGATGAGAAAACTGAGGTAAACAGGGTTAAGTGATTTGTCCAGGGTCCCACAACTGAGGTCAGATTTGAACCCAGTAAGAAGAGTGTTCCTCATTGTTATTCCTGGTTTGGTGTCAGGAGAGTTACAATGACAGCTTTATGAGAAGAGGTCCAAAACTGCCTCATCTCAAGTAAATAAAGAAGAGAGTGAGGGTGAGAGAGTAGGAGGGTTGGAGAAAGAGAAATGGAGGACTATCAAAGTCTTAGAAATAGTCTGGAGGCCTGAGATCCTGAGAACTCATTTCTTATCAGTAAATGCTCAAATTCTTGAGCAAAGAATACTGTGCCATGAACAAAAAAAAATTGAGAATTCTGTTCAAGCAGATCAAAATCTTATTTGATCCCAATCCAGACAAACAACACATCAGCTACCCCTCCTGACTTTGTGGAATCTGTAAATTACAAACATGAGTGATATCTGCCTTCATCCAAGTCACTTATTTAAAATGCTGAACTAAGGACCAAAGATAGAGTTCTATTGCACGCTACTAAAGACTTTTTTTATACAATTTGACATCCATTCACTAGTTTTAAGTTGATTGTTTAACTGGCTCTGAATCTACCTCACCATATGCTCATCTAGCCTACATTTCTTCATCATTCATTATAGAATGATTCTATGAATTTTTTTTCAAATATACTGCCTCTATTGTTTCACAGTTTGTGTAATATCCATTCAGACCGGTTAAAAAAGGAGCAGTAAGTGTACCAGAAAAAACTTCCAAAGATCATCATGGTCTGATAAGTCATCAGATTCTGTTAACAGGCCGGTACATCAAGTACAGTATATAGTGATGGTAAGATAATGGGGAGGGGGATGGAGAGAGTCGCTGTAATTTCATCAGTTGTGGGAAATGCCAATACCCAACTCTTTCTACTGGCACAAATCAGTCATTAATTTCTCTTTTTTGGCAAGGCAATGGGGTTAGGTGACCTGCCCAAAGTCACATAGCTAGGTAATTATGGTCTAAGGCTGGATTTGGATTCAGGTCCTCCTGACTCCAGGCCCCGTGTTCTATCCACTGTGCCACCTAGCTGCCCCATTAGCCATTAATTTCTAATTTAGAGTCTTAGCTAACTCAGTTATTGAGAGATTGAATTCAGGATCAGCCAGTTCATGTAGGACAAAGGTAGAATCTGAATCCAAATCTTCCTGATTCCAATCACTTCCTGATTCTCAATCACTTAGAGCAGGCTGTTTCCCCAAAGGTTTATTTCACATTGGCCAAATTCATATTAAATAATACTCCATCCAATCCCCCCCATCAAAAAGATCTAATAGAATACAGAATCATTAGAAGGGTGAGCAATGACAATCTGGGCCTAAACATATTAAAAGGAAAGGAGAAAAGATGATTATGGAAGAAGCTTTCCTCTTTCTCTTCTATTTTCCATTTAGATTAAACATTTCTCCAGATGTTGATTAACTTTCCTAGTACCCTTTGTAATATTCAAAAGCTTAAAAGATGGTATTAGATGACAACAATAGCAAAGCAATTACTCTTTCCAAGAGTCTTCAGGGCTGTGGCCATCAGCTGACCCTCCACAGAACAAAGACAAAGAAGAAATTGGCTTAATTTTTAGTAGGAACCAACTGTACAACAAATAGTTGAGTAGCATCATGGGAAATGATAGAAAAAGACCAACAGAGAAATGTTGAGAAGTGGGGTTGTGGCTCCATGGGGTGGGGGATTAGGAAGAAGAGAATTACAGTAGGGGGAAGGGGAAAGTCAAAGGGAAAGGGAAAGTGAGGGAAGTAAATTTTTTTTTTTAGGTTTTTGCAAGGCAATGGGGTTAAGTGACTTGCCCAAGGCCACACAGCTAGGTAATTATTAAGTGTCTGAGACCGGATTTGAACCCAGGTACTCCTGACTCCAGGGCCAGTGCTTTATCTACTGCGCCACCTAGCCGCCCCTAGGGAAGTAAATTTTACCGTTCTTACAAATAGTTTTCCAAAATGAAGTGGATCAATCTGGCTGAACTTTGAATAGTTCTCCCTCTGTCTCCTAAACTTGCTCCTGTCCTTCATCCTTCATAAGAAGGCTCCGTTTCACCATCCCTCTTGCTTATGCCTATTTCCTCTTGTCCTGTGTTCAGGGCTACAAAGATCCCAGACCCAGAGGTCACTGAAATTTTCATCCTCATTAAAGGCTGATTCCCCCACACCAGTTTTCTCTTCCCTGCTGCTAAGTCCCACTGACATTTACCTTGGTTAGAATGAGGTGGGGGAGGTGTCCTACTTAGAGGCAGAGGGCCCCAAGAGGCCCCAGGCCTGAGGCAGGAATTCCTCCCCCAAACAGCCACCTAGAGAGCTGAGCTGCCAGAGAGCCTGGAGCCAAGAAAATGAGAGGCTGGCCCTGCTGCTCTGAAACAGGCCATTGTCAACTTCTGGCAGGGAAAGACTGAGTAACCACAGCCGGAGAGACCACATTAGGCTTGGTCTGGCTCTGGTCCCCTGTGAGGGAGCCCGACCTGAGATGAGGAGAGTTAAGCTTCTCTAAACCCATATAGCCTCCTCCTATATGGAAGGGGGTAGTCAATGGAAACAGATCCTCAGAGGCAGAAAATCTACCTTCTTAAAAATGAGGACATCCTTCTGGATGCCATCCAAGTCAAAGAGTCTCGTTGTCTCTCTAACCAGTAGAATTGGAGGGATTTTTAAAAAATGAGTCATTGGAATTACGTTAGCATCCCTTTCTATGCTGAATTCAAATCTGTCCTTTGACTTCAAAGCTTTGTGACACTGAGCAAGTCACTTAAACCTGTTTGCCTTAACTTACTCATCTCTAAATGGCAAACTATTCCAATATTGTCATCACAAACACCTCCAAATAAGGGTCACCAAGAACAACTGAAAAAAATACAGGAAGATTGTGGGCTGAATATGAGATGAGTATGGTACTGAAAAAGGTTTTCAGGTTTATAATTACTAGTGATCTTTTCCCTGAATGAATCCATACAGGTTTTAATCTAAATTCAGGATAGAAGAAAAGGGGGAAAAAAACCCTTGCCAGGTCAAATCATCCCATTAGCTCCCTTTCCCCATCAAGCCTATTTCCACCTCCCATTCATTGATCAATAGTAATATTTGTTTATTTAACAAATACTAGAAAGAGCACTTGCTTAGGAGTCAGAAGACCTGAATAGATTATACCTCTATTCTACCTCTACAAAACTAGATGAGACCTTGGACAAGTCACTTCTCTCCCCTCTGAACTTGTTTCCTGTGAAATGGGGATAACCAGATACTGTTTATCTCCCATTATTTTAAGTATCAAAATGAGAACATGAAACATTTTATAAATCATAAGGCATCATTTGAATTCCAGGTCATGATGGTGCTGAAAGTGTCACCATTAGTGGTAAAAGGAGGTTAAACAAGATGATCACTAGGCTATCTTCTCATGCTATAATTCTAAGAGAAGACCTTGCTGAACTCAGCTGAACTCAGGAAAAGAAATGTGGTTGGGGTTGTCCTACCCTTTTTTTATTTCTGTCCTTCCCCCACCTTCTACCACCTCAGGATGCCCTTTTATGGTTTATATTCTCTTTCAAGACTTCCCAGGACTCTCATTATAACCTGATGTCACCTGATTGGGGGTGAAATGGGGAAGTTTCCTCCTTTCCCCCATTGTTATTTTCCAGGGAACTGTTTCCCTAAGGAGAGCCCAAGTGGCTCTCTACAGATCTTGAGATACTTCTCTGATTGCTCCATCCTATTGGCACAGCCACATTTCCTCCAGCTCCTCTCTCCATCCCTGTCTGCTAGCTGGCCAAGACTCCAAATAGACTGAATTTCAGGAAGTGATCACAAAATTAAACAAGACAAAAATATGTACATCTTATCTGAAACAGAATACCCATTTAATTAAGGGAAGACTGGACACTGAATTCTCTGTGGCATACTGGAAGTTTGAATAGGAAATTGTATCAAATTGAGGCTGTCCTGGGAATAAGGATCACTACCAGGATGGTGAAAATTCCAATCAAGCACTTCCCTGGAAGGATCCTGGAACCTTAGATGGAGACTAGTAGTTCTTAATGCTTTTTGTGGCAGTAACTGCTGAAGCCTGTCAGTTCCTTTTCAGAATAATATTTTTAAATGCATAAAATAAACTTTATAGGAGTACAAAAGAAACCAAAGATAGATCCTGGGGATGGAACAAACTCACTTAGCCCTTATAAAGCACAATGCTCCCCAACAACTTGTGCAGTCTTTGAGTAATAAGGTTGTGTATAGATGAGATGGAGGGGGAAAGATAGTTATTCACAGTGGAGGGGCTAAGAGTCTTCATATGTATCACACCAAATCTGTGTCTAGACAAGCCTCCTTCCCTGGAGTTAACTGCCAACTGATCCCCTTCTCCCCACTCTCTTCCCCCCCCCATCTGTCTGTCTGTCTGTCTCTCTTCCTCTCCCTCTCTCCTACTTGCTACAGTGAGGCTTGTATCTAGGAACCTCCCTATCAGAGAAGAAAAGAAATCAGTCCAGTTTCTAAATTTAGCTACAGATTAGAAGCAGTTTGGACCACAAATCCTCCACCTAATCCTGCCTGCTTCAGAGCAGAGGACAGAGGAGAAAAATCATGCTCTCTATCACCAGTAGTACATCAGATGAAAATAACCTCCATACACTAGATCCCTAATACAGTACTCTTTGGAATGAAGGAAAAAGAGGAAGTCCTCACTTTAATGGGTTCCCCATTTTTCTCTGGCTCAAAGTCTCAAAGGTTTCTATTGCCTCAGTCCTATCTTCTCAGTTCCTTATAAATATACATCCTTATAAATGTCCATTCCTATTCCAAGAGAGCTATTCAACATTTAAAAGCTATTAAGGGGCAGCTAGGTGGCTCAGTGGATAAAGCACCAGCCCTGGAATCAGGAGTACCTGGGTTCAAATCCAGTCTCAGACACTTAATAATTACCTAGCTGCATGGCCTTGGGCAAGCCACTTAACCCCATTGCCTTGCCTAAAAAAAAAAAAAGCTATTAGTCGATTATTATTATTAATAGCTATTATTAGAAGAGGGAAGATTAACTCCATTGGACTGGACAAAAGCCTAGTCAGGATTTATGTCCCACATCTATCTCTCCCTCAGCAGTGCTGTGCCAAAGTGAGAACTCAGGATTCCTCTCCTTTTCTTTCCATCTGCATCATCTTTGTCTTATCCCCAGCTCACTGAAAGCCTTCTTCCCCTAGCTTAGCCTAGATCAAACAGCTGCAACAAAGACATTTCAATATGTAAAATGATCAGTTTCCATAGAAACTCGGCATTCAGTGTGGTGCAACCCAAAGACCCCTTGGGGGTACCCACTCTCACAAACACACCTGAGATTATGTAGGCCTTGGGGCACATCATGATGTTTTCATGTTCCTAATTCAAACCAGCCCCCCTAATAATTCTATTATTGGTCTCACAGAACCCTCACATGTATCCTGATTCTGGAAAATAGAAGTCAAATCTGCTGAAGAGTACCGCCCTTCTACTTCATAAATGTCCTGAATCATCTAGAAGACTGGCCTGCAGACAATGATGTGCAAATGCTATGATTTATGATTTAGCACCAGGGACTAGCTCTCTGGCCATAGGTACTTCATTAAAAACAAAAACAAACCCATTAGAAGACAAATGGCGGTCTGTCCGGGCCCTCTCATTGTCCTGGTGATGCTTTTACAGATGTCAATTTCCTTTAAAAAAAAATATGGCATCCAGAGTTGTGAAGACAAGTAGTCTAGATGTTGTCTAACCTGGATAGAATTTAGCAAGATTATCACCAAATGTCCCAGGATATTAGGGGAAGTTTGAGCTCTAAATCTAGTGTAAATCCTCTCATATAGTATATTTCTCTTTCATAGTTTTCAACTGTTTACTAAAGCACACAAAAAGACTAATGTGGCCACATGTTCTCATTTCCCTTGACACATTCTTCAAAAACATAGCTTTTCCCCCCTCCCTCTATCTTAATCCCAAGAAACAGGAGGGAGCACAGAGGAAGGTTACCATGTGTTCATATCCATATATCCTTAGAAGAGGCTATCTATGCAGTTTTGGGGATTGGGGTTGCCATCAGCAGTGACATCTGGTGTCATATTTATCTCATAGTAATGATAATCCTTGTCTATTCATTCCAAAAGGATGGATGAGTAAACATGATTACTATGTAATTAAAATCAAAGTTATTTCTAGTATTTCCAGAGTCCTATACTACTGGTTGAAGTAACACAGGTTCTGATCCTGGCTGTGGGCCACTGGCTTGCTGTGACCCCAACCAAGTCATTTTATTCCTTTGGATCTCTTTTTTTTCTAATCTGTTTTTTTTTAATGAGGGAAGAATAAGTCTAGATTATTTAAAGGTCCATTCCAGCTCTAAGCAGGTTTAGTGAGATTTCTTGTCAAATTAGAATGAGAGAATGGTTATGAATATAGCTATCTTATTTCAGTTCCATCAACCGAGGCTAATTGGGTTATAGTTCCCACCAGCACCAATTTTTGATTTCCTTGCCATAGTCACAGTGAGTTGGCTACCAGTTCTTACCACATGCTCCTGAAAGCTAAAGGAGAGATGTATGGACAGGATAAGGTCAGAATAAAGAATTCACTGAGCTAAGAGTCAATTGTGCAATGGAAAGAGCCCTGAACTTGAAGTCACAGGATCTAAGTCACCTGTGAGACTTTGGACAAGGTGCAATTTCTCTGGTCTCAGTTTCTTTATCTGTAAAATGAAGAAACTGATTAGTATGACCTCTAAGATTCTTTCTAATTTTAGATCTAAGTCTAACTGGCATAAACCTGAATCCATGGAACCTGGCATTGTTTTGATGAGTGATCCCCAAAGTGTGATTCAGACCTAGAGATCCTTTCAGAGAGTCTAAGGTTAAAACCATTTTCATAATAATATGAAAAATATCAACAGATATAACTTATAGACAAAACTCTCTGGGGAAGGAGCCTTAATAATCTTTAAGGATCCTAAGACCTAAAAGTTTGAGAATCTCTGGTTTAGGTGTTTGTAGCCAATGGTTCCCAAGATATTGGTTTGCTGCCTCATCACTAGTTCCCAAAATACTAGATCACTGCCTCATTACTAGTTCCCACAGATCCTGGATCAACACCTCATCTACTTTCTAGCTCTTTGACCACAAATAGATATCTTCTCTGAATCACAATTGGCTAATCTGTAAAATGCATATGAAGGCCTATAACACCTCAGAGAGTGATGAGAAATACATTTCCTTAAACTATTAGGGGATATAAAAATGCAATTTGTTATCTACTCTGAGAATCTGTGGGTCTCCACAGCATCAGAAATGACAAAAGCCCACCGGCCTACTAACTCCAAATTTTCCACTATTTCCCAGCCCCTGCCACATCGACACTGGCACAAAGGATTTGCCAAACCTCATCCTGGTTGGCCCCATCCTCTGGTCACACCAGTGCCCAAAGCCTTCTCATTGGCACAGACACCCAGGTCACACTAGGACACTACTGGGAAACACCACACCAGGGGAACAGTAGGCCCTGGACTATGATGGGAAATGAACAAAAGCTTCATATTTTTTTCTGCCTTAAGTACACAGATGCTTTTCTTTCTAACATAAGGAAATAGCATGACTGGCCACAGAGAAATGCCTGTGGGGATACAGAGGGGGCTGGGCAGAGACTGATACCATGCTTCTTTGCTCCTGAGAGTAAGCCAGCTTTAGGAAATGGGACATTCCAAAAGACTGACACAGGGAGGAAACTGGTACTAAGGCTCTTCAGGAAGCTTAATTAACAAGGCAACAGCAAACAGAAAAACAAGGCAATGGCTCCAAACAGAATCAACTATGTACATGCACTGCTGCCCCCACCTTCTCCAATCCCAAGAACTAACCAGCCTAGCTAGAATTCAACTGCCTGATGAGGCAGAGAAGGTCTGTGGCCAGGGCCACGTGAACTGAGTTACAAATAGTCTTTTTCTTGGACCACATACTGATGTGGTTTCTGATCAGAGGCCTATGAGAGCCCCAGCTATGTTTACAGGCGAGAAGCTGGTCATTCGAGTCTACAAACATGAATCCCACATTCATTGGGGAAATAAAAAGTCACTGTCATTCTGAGCCTGTTTGCCTGCCTTCCTAATACTGAAAACAGACAGGAGGGAAGCAGCTGAAGACACAAGGGTTTAGCTTCTCATCAAAACATCATGCTTCTCACAGGATCAAGCCTGAGTTGTGATCTTGGATTCCTAAACCATCCTCTAAGCTCCCCAAATCATTTTGTTTCTGAGAACGTACTACAATCTCTCTGATAGTATTAGGAGATTTGGGGAAACTGACTTATCTGTGAAAGAGTCTTGAAAGAGCAAGATATGAGGAGACAGAAAACCTAGGTTTTTTGCATGTTTTTCTAATTCTCACTCTGCTGTTAACTTCAATGGCTCTCTGTCTTTGAGCAAATCATTTAATTCTCTGGGTTTCAGTTTCTAAATCTGTAAAATGGAGCTAATCCTACATGCTTCACATATAAACACCTTGAAGGTCCTATGATTTCCTCAGAGTGGGAAACTCTAATCATCAGATTGCTAATTTAATAAGCCTGAGGGTTTATTAAGTGATCTACTCAGAGTTATCTAGCTGAGAAATATCAGGAATGAGATTTATACCCAAGGCTTCTTGATTCCAAGACAGTATCTGTTCACTTAGAGACACTACCCCATGTTGTCATTGATAAATGATCACCTGCCCTCTTAATGAAGACTTCAGGTGATGGAAAACCCTCTCTCCCCTAAAGAATTCCATTCCACTTTTGAATGGCTGTAATTGTCACCTACTCCAAACTGTCAATCTCATAGGGTCACCAAATGAGAACATGACAAACTTTAAAAACTGTAAAGTAGTACATACAGATGAATGTCACCATCACAAACACAACTCTTGAGACCAGCTGCCATGTCCCATAGGCAGCAGATCAGACTGTTATTTCAAAATACAATGGAGAGACAAGGGAGGCAACCTCTCCAATCTCTATATTTGCTTGCCACCCCCAGATGAAGGGGTGGAAGTATGGAGGGAGGAGAAAAGTTGTCAATGGTAAAACCTACTTCTGTGACACAATAATCCCTACATTTGTTCACAAGGACCACCTTGTCCCAAATGGTCAAAGATCTAGGATATCATGCTAGAGAACTCCCCAGATTGTGCTTCGAAATGGTAAAGAATGGAGTATCTGTCTCTTTAAGCTCTGCTTTTCCTCAAAACTTCCTCCCTCTATTGTATTCCAATTTGTACTGTAGTCATTTTTTTTAACATATAACCTTACTACCTATTAGATTCCAAACTCCTTGAATACAGATACTGGTTTATTCATCTTGTCTCCCCAACAGTAATTAGTAGAGTGTACCGCATATAGTAGGTACTCAAATATTTATTAAATGAATGAATGACCCCAGAGTCAGGTGATTCTATAACACTTCATTATAATTCAGACCCATAAAAAGGATTCCTGAAGCCAACTCATCAGTAAACATCTCTAAAGTCTGGGATATGGGCCAAGACTCATCCTTCAGACAAGGTCAACCTCACTCTATCACACATTTTCCTCTGTCATTTATTACCTCTGTGACCTTGGACAGGTAACTTAATCATTTTAGCCTTCAGTTTTCTCATTTGGAAAATGAAGAGATTGACTAGATGGCTTCTAAAGTTCCTTCCAACTCTAAATCATGATCCTAGGATCCTATGACATGATTTGAACTAGCCAGGATTATCAATTGATCCGAACATCTCAGAATTGGAAGGGACTTCAGAGATCACCTGGCCTAATCCATCTACAACACCTGATCATGAAAGACATCTTCACAAGGGGATTACAGAAGAAGCAAGACTGAGGAACTAAAGAAAGAGAAGGGGAGAAGCTAAGTGGCATAGTGAAAGTCCAAGCCCTAGAATGAGGAAGGCTCATCTCCCCAAGCTCAAATCTGACCTCAGACACTTACTATGTGATCCTGAGCAAGTTACTTAACTCTCTCAGTTTCCTTATCTGTAAAATGAGAAGAAAATGGTGAACCATCACAGTATCTGTGCAAAGGAAACATCAAATAGAGTCAAAAAGAGTCAGACACTATTGAAACAACTGAACAACAACAAAAGAATAGAAAAAAGTAGGAGCAAAGGATTGGAACCTAAAGCAAGAAAGCTCAGATGAGGAGGTTGCAGAACCTCAGGCCAAGCAGATGAGCTCACATACACCTCTACCTACACAAAGTTAAGAGTCTGAATAGAGTACAGTCCACCCACAAGGACTCAGTTCCACCCCAACCAAAACTCCTTGCTTCTATCTGGGCCAGAGCATTGAAAGTCAATTTAAGACATGAGATTAAAGCAGGGTCAGAATTTTTGGTCTGGAATCTCCAAGGAAGCAGTAGGTAGTTCCAGGTAAAAGATAATGTCTAATTCTGAATTCTGCCTACCTACTCAATGATACAGGTATTTCAATAGTTAAAGCTATTTCCATGCAATAGACCCCACCTAAGCATTCAGTGTGGGTATCTAAATGAGGAAGAAATACTGCCTTTACAAAAGAGATCAGCTCCTCCCTTTCTATTCACTTCCAAGCATTAACCTAGCACCCACTCAACTCATTCCAAACACCAACGACTTGCATCACCTATGGTAAGCAGAGGACTCATCAGATAAGAACTGATAAGAACAGATACTGCTCCACCCTCTTCCACTTTTAGCAACTCTAGTTGTGGATAATTTTTTTTCTCCTATCTAGATGAAACCTGTATCTTTGCAACTTTCATCCACTCTTGCTTGTCAAGAGAAACAATTCTATGAGATAGTTTTTCAAATCCTTAAAGCTGAGCCCGCTCAAGTCTTCTTTTCTTCAGGTATGGTTTTGAGCCCTCTCCATTCCCTAGATGCGCTCCAACTTGCTAATATGATTCCAAAAATAGAATGCCCCGAACCAAAAGTATTAGTCATATTTATATAGTTTGAGAGCCTATGTGTTAAAATTGTATCTTGTTCTGGTCCTCCTGTCTGCCACACCTGTCTCAAGTCACAAGTAGCCCATATAAAGTAGCAGCTAGATGAGGAAGTGGATAGAGAGCACAGGTCCTAAAGTCAGGAGGACCTGAGTTCAAAGTGGCCTCAGACACTAAATAAGCAAGTCATTTAACCTTGATTACCTTGAATTCAGGGCTATCTTCAGTTGTCCTGATTCATATCTGGCCACTGGACCCAGATGGTTCCAGAGGAGAAAGTGAGGCTAGTGACTTCGCATAGTACCCCCTGATTCAAATCCAATTTATGCATGTCCTATCATCACCTCCCTGATGTCATGGTCTTCTTCATGAACAAAGGTCAAAAGAAACATAAAAAAAACACATATAAAGTAGCAATATGATTGGAAAGAGAAACATAGAAGTCACATAAAAACCTTCCCAAAGATAAAAAAGCATGATTTATCAATTGTAACATAGATTAAACAAAAAGCACATTCAGTAATATGTACTAAATCAGAAAAAAAGCCATCTAGACTCTCCTGTCATGACTATTTGGTACTATGATACATAAATAACAGTTAAGTTTCAGATATTCATAGTAAGACCAGCCCAGTATCAAAAATTATCAATAACATTGACATGATGTGGACATATTAACTTTCAAGTTTTACTGACAACTTTGAGAGGATCTAGATATGTTAATGAACTGACTACATAAGAGATGATCTGTTCCCCCCTCAAAACCTAAAATGAGACCATACACTTCCTGCCTCCAAGCCCTCTTCCATCTTCTAAGGGTCCATGTTGTCAAGTGCTCCCAAATTAATTCATGGCTATATGAGTGATTCTGTGTCTCTCCTCCTCCCCATTGCTGTTTGTCTTTCACCCCATTCCTTATACCAGGCTATCTGCCTCTGAACTCCCTTCACTGCTTGCCTGTGTACTTTCTGTCCTGTTTACCTCTACATCCATGTGCCTTATAATAAAGTGTACTTGCAGCTTACTTCCCCCTGCCATCATGGACTATACTGCCAAATATCCAGAAAATCTGGGCAAATTTACCCCCCCACTTCATAACTTCATAAAGTAATTATTAATTCATTTACAAAGCACTTCCTCACAATGGTTTCATGAAAACATGATCTTCATTTTTACAGTGCAGAAAACTTCATTGAGTTACATCTTTCCCCAAACCTACTCCTTCCTCTAACTTTCCTGTTTTTATTGAGGGTATCTCTATCCCTTCAGTTACTCTGGTTTATAACTTCAAAATAATTCTCCCTCATCTCCCAATTTTAATCAATTACCTACAAATTTCATCCATCCTCTCCTTCTCTTTAATCACATGGCTACCATTCTAGTTCAGGCCCTAAACATATTTTAACTGGATTATGGAAACAATTTAATTGGTCTCCCTGCCTCCAAGTCTTCCCCTATTCATTCCACCCTCTGCATAATTGCCAAATTGATATTTCTAAAACAAAGGCTACTCTGCCACTCAAGAAGCTTCAGTGTCTCCCTGTTGTTCCCATGATAAAGTACAAATTGTTCTTTTTGACCTTTAAAGTCATCCACAAATCGTTGCTTGGTTTTTAGAGTCCTTCACCTCCTGGGTAGTGGCAGTGGAATATGAGATATGGAGATTAAAATTAATGAAGAGAGGAAAGGGACAATGAGAAATAAAAGAAGACCTTGGCATTATAACCACCCTAGTCCGGATTCTTATAACTTCTTTCCTGGACCATTTCAATAACTTCCAAATGAGTCTTCATGCTATGAGTCCCTCCCACACTACTATCACATTAAATTATCTCATGGCAGCTATGTGACACAGTAGATTGAGTACAGGTCTTGGAGTCGGAAAGATGAAGTCCTGCTTCAGACAACTGTTTCACCCTGAACAAGTCACTTAACCTCTCTCAAACTCAATTTTTTCACCTGTAAAATGGGGATAATATCCTGCATTCCAGGAATATAGTGAAGATCCAATAAGATGATGCATAAAAATCACAAAACTTAACTATATTTGCTAATCCATATCTCTGACTGTATTATTTCCCTGTTCCCCAGAATAGATCTCTCTTAACTATCATAGGACATCCAGGTTCCTTAGGCTGGCATTAAAGGTCCTTCTGGTCCCAATCTATCTTTCCAATCTTACCTCCCACTATTTCTCTTCATGATTCTATGCTCCAGACAGAATATGACCCAGACTTTCTGCCTAGTTTCTTTTCATGCTTTCCCTATATCTAGCTTGGTTCATCTCCATAAAGGACTGTTGCTAGGAATAAGTGAGGAGGGGTGGGGGGAATGGAGGGGAGAGAATCAACTGGAATGAAAAAAAAGAATTCCTTGGCCTGTGTCCCATTCTTTTCTCTACCCAGGTTCCCACCATCTCTGGACCTATGGCCTGATCCCTGATGTGCCCACTGGTAATGTGTAGGGGGCACCTGGGACAGGTAGGTTAAACAGACAACTCTAGCATGTACACCAGGAACCTTCCCATGGGCTGACATGAAAATAATGAAATTTAATAGGATCTAAAAATTTTCATAAAGTCAAACCCTTAGGTTCAATAAATCAATCTTACACACTTAAGATGGGAGAGCTAAAACTTAATAGAGGTTCCTATAAAAGAGATGAGTATAAATCAATAAGCCTTTATCATGTGACTACTAATGTGCCAAGTGCTAGACTAGAAGCAGAATATGAAATAACTTGTATGGAGGCTTCCCTCCAAATCAAAAAACCCCAAACAAACAAAAAACATGCCTAAAGAGCTGGCCTCAGTGGCCATGAGCAAGTCAATATGTTTCTCTCTTAGTGCCACATGCTCAGGGTTGGGGCACATGCTCAGATGCTTTAGGGAAGAGATTTCCTACACCCATTGGATAATTCTTTATATTGATTAAATTGAAATTTGTATCCCATTCTCCACCCCCCTTCAAAAAACAAAAAGCAAGTACAAGCTGAGGCTGCAAAACTATTGCTATATGAGTATATAATTATATCCTTCCATAGATACATTATCTCATCAGTGTGCCTCACCCTGACCCAACCTTACACACACACACACACACACACAAACACACATCATAAACTTTCAACACCTTCTTATCCTGTGCAATTCTTTTCCATTCCCCTTATAAATCCTCTGGGTCCAGCCAATCCACTAGAGGAGGCTTTCTTCTAGATCTGTTTTTAAATTTAATTTAATTTTATTCTAAAGAAATAAAACACGCCTTTCTATAACATAGTAAAATAGAAAAAAATGTATATCAAACTGCAAATCTTTTGTATACAACTCACTATTCTTTTTAAATAAACAATAAAATTGGGGCGGCTAGGTGGCCCAGTGAATGGAGCACTTGGAGTCAGGAGCACCTGGGTTCAAATGCTACCTCAGACACTTAATAATTACCTAGCAGTGTAGCTTTGGGCAAGCCACTTAACCCTGTTGCCTTGAAAAAAATCTAAAAACAACAACAAAAAAACTATAAAATTGTCGTATAGCTTTCTTTTTTTTCTTCCCCCCACCCTTTTTTTCCCTCTCCACACCTCTGCCCTAGAAATAGCTACCATTAGACAATGCATATCCACCAGCCCAACACAATATCTAACCAAACACCCCCAACTTTGCTATGTTCCTAGACTACTTCTTTTTCTGATGGTATGATTCCGGAATGATAGCTTTTATATAGCAAAAAGCATCATGCCATGGCAGATAGAAAGCTGATCTTGAAGTCAGGAAAATCTGGGTTCAGGTTTTGCCTCTAACACATACTGGCAGCAGGACCCTGGGCAAGTCATTTAACCTCAATAGTCTAGGCAATTCTCTGGGGCTAGAAGTTGCAGAGAAAGTTCTGGTTGAGCTGAATTTCAAGGAGTTTGCTCCCCTGGGAAGTCCCTAATATCAATGAAAATACAATTAAAATCCTTGCCACCATCCCTAAATGCCATTTTTTAGGCATTTAGTAATGGGATAGCATATGGAAAACTGCATGTCATCGAGTATTCTCACATAATTTCCTAACACAAAAGGCAATTTTTTTAAACACCAGTGTTCTTCCAAACTGCTCACAAGTCATGAAATACACCAATCAATCCCTAAAGACTCCTTAGAGTAATATTGATTCAACAGAATGAATATTATGGGGTCTTCTTCTCCAGCATATTTCCTGTCTTCCTCTACCATGTTCTAGTTCTCCACCCTGAAGCTTCACTCCAGCCCTGGAATTCACACATTGAAAGTGTCAACAAGCCCTGTTGCCTCTCCGTCTGATTGGATGGCTCCTCCCAGAAACTCTATTTAAGGAGAGCACCTAGGTCAGCCAAATCTCTCTCCTCTTCCCAATTACACTCCTGGCTTTTCAGTTTCCTTAGTTGTCTTTTCCTATTAGAATGCAAACTTGTTTAAATGAAGACAAAAGTTTATTATCTTCAGTTTTTTAAAGTGTCTTATGTAATATTTATGTAATTTTGTTATCTCTAATGTTTTCTCTCTTCCTTTTGGCTCTGATTCTTCTCTCATAATACATTCAATTTTGATCTATGTTTTTAGCAAGGTTACAAATGTAAAGCGTTTATCTGATTGCTTTCTGTGGTGGGGAGGGAAGGGAGGGAGGGAGAAAAATTGTAAAACTCAAAACCTTGCAAAAAAAGATTGGTAAAAACTACCATTGTATGCAGTTGGAAAAACAAATAAAATATTTAAATAATTTTAAAAAGAAAAAAGAAAAGAATGTAAACTTCTTGAAGGAAGGAACTGTCTTCTTTCTTCTTTCTATTTGAATGTAACAAGTCAAATGCTTGTTAATGGAGAGAAGTCGTCTGTGGCATATTACTAATTAATCAATAGTCTTGTACTAAGTGACTATTATGTATCTTACTCTAAAGAAACTTCTAGTCTATTGGGAGAGATATTAAATATCTATATGTGTTACACAAAATAAATTTAAAATAAATTCAAGGTGGTTTCAGTTGGAAGGGGGGGTTGAATTAGGATAGACTTTGTGTAGGAGATATTTGAAGGAAGTGAGGTATTATCTGAGGTAGAGGTGGTGGGTGGTAGTAATGGAAATTCCAAAGTATGGTTGGTTCAAAGGCATAAAGATGGAAGATAGAATACTATGTGTGGGCCAATTTGACTGGCGCATATGGGAGGGAGGAACAAGGTACAAATGAGCCTGGAAGATTAGGTTGGGCCCAGGTTGTAAAAAAAAAAAAAAGCTCTGAAAGTCAAACAAAGGGCTTTCTATCTGATCCTGGAGGCATAAGGGAGCCATTGGAATTTATTGAATAAGGGAGAGACTTGGTCTGATCTACAAGGCAAAATAATGAGTCTGATATTTATTATCATTGTTACTATTATTATTTACAGAAAAAGGAGATCATAGTTCTCTTCCTATACAATGCACTGGTTAGACTACATCTGGAATTCCTGAACACAATTTAAAAGGGATGCTGATAAATTAGATCATCTCAAAAGGAGGGCAATGGGAGTAGTAAAAGACCTAGAAACAACTGAAGGAATCAGGATGCTGGTCTTCTAGAAGAAACAATTTAGTAAAAGAAATGTTAGTTATCTATGTTGAAGAGAGTGCAAATTAGTCTCTGTGGGATTGCAGGAAGTATGACTAGGACCAATGGATAGAAGCAAATTTCAGCTTAAAACAAAGAATAACTAACCACTGGAACTTCATACAGTTTTAATGGTCTGCCTTGTGAAGTACTAATTTTCCTGTCACTGGAAGTGTCCAAGCAAAGTCCAGATGATTATTTGTTAAGGATGCTATGCAGAGAATTCTTGCATGCGTTAAAAGGTTGGATTTATTATTATTAGCTATTAGCATTTTAAAGTTTGCCAAGTGCTTTACATACCTTATGTCACTTGAGCTTTCCTATGAATTAGGTGCTACAGGTATTATTAATATTCTCATTTATGGATGAGGAACCTGGAATTCAGAAAGGTTAAGTATGATGTTGCCCAAATCCCACAAGGTACTTTGTGAACTTGCCAGTGCACAGTTCTGTCTATCCATGTTATGTATCCACTCAAATATTCATTTCTTTGACTCTATGGTTTCTTAGAGTCCAATGAGTCCATAAAAGGAGAACCTGGCTAAATGTAAAAAAAATACGAATTTATAATGGAAAGGCTGACTTTATGGCCTTCAGCAACCCTTGCCAGTTCAAAAGGTGAGAAAATAGAGGGGAGAAAGTACTCAAGGTTGAGCACTTTTAGGGTAAATACAGAAAAAGATTAAGAGAGCAAAAATTTTAGCTGCTAGCAAGATGAAGGGAGGGGATGACCACTGGGTTAGGGACTGGTTAGTGCCCTGAGCAAAGCTAGCAGGAGATAGATCAACTAGAAAAAGGAAGGTTAAAATACTGGAGGTTAGGATGAGGGGGTCGAACAGTGTCAGCATAAGGAGGAGGAGTACTGGAGATGGTCCTAGCTTGAAACATTGGAGGTAGAGTAGTTTTAAGTGATAATACAGTACAAACTGACCATACTTGGTAGTAACCAAGGTAGAGATGATGCTCACCGCAGAAATGTTAAGGAACTGTGAAGCCAAATAGCCAATCCTGGAAGAAGGTTAACAAGAATGAAGAAGAATGTGAGGAATGAATGAGCAACTTTGAGTTTCTCTCTTGCCTTCATCAGGCCTCAGTTTACCTTGCATCCAGTAATCTACAGAAATCCTGATGCATAGAAATCCTAGGACTATCAAATTCAGTGCCACCACATTTATTTTATAATACACAATATGAAATCATAAACTTAAGTATCTAAGAAGTATACTATTATTATAAACATTGAATTTTCTTTATTGACTAGATTGATGCACAGAATCAGAATGATGATGTTTTCTCTAATTTCCCCTCAAAGTTGATATCAAGAATGTACATTTTTTATATAATGGGTGCTGTACCATTTTGCCCTGCTTAATGTATTTGTTCCAAATTACAGGGGTAGGAAGTGAGCAGGTGCTTTGAAAGTATACAGACATCCCTACTCATGCAGCATCTTTATTCTGAGTATATTTAAGGAGAAGAAACAATTTGAAACTGATCTTCATTGTTCATGAAGCAATTATGTGTACAGTAAGAGAGACAAGGAGATTAAATTCAGATTACACAACTATGGAAGTGTTGGACTCCAAGATGTCTTTTTTGTTGTTGTTGTGCATCAGTGTTCTTGGCTGATATATCAAACTTTTGTAGAATGATATCCAGTGGAGCAGAGAATGGGGGAATAGGGGTAGGATGAGAAGGGGAAGCAATTTCCTTCTTCTCCAAGGTATCTCCTGTGACTGAATTGATAAACACCACTTCAAGTATAGTCTTAGCATGGTTTTGGAGGAGTGTCTAAATACTTAATGACCTAAGGTTCAGCAGGGTATATCTGGGTATATTGCCCAGTATTCCTTTCAATTGAAGGCCTGGCAAGAGGGACCAGAATCATGGCAGTTTCAAAATTAAATCTGAATAAAGTATTGCCACATTCCTATTGTTAGAAGTAATTGGTAATAGTTTTTCACCTACTTTAGCATCTTTTCAGAGAAACAATTAAAATTAAACAAAAAAAATTAAAAAAAAAACATAACGTGGCCTCAGGACAAAGAAACTCACAGATATCTCTTCCTCTGCCTTTCTCCTACCTTGTCCAATGCTCCAGTAACCTATCATTGCTGACTGGGAGAATTTGTGTGAAGGAAGGTAATAAGCAAAGTATACCCACTATGGGCCCAGCAATCCCCATACCTGAATCCTGTGGTTTCCTGGGGCATCAGAACCTAAAATGAGTTGATGTGCATTGATCAACAGATATACTATACTATTGCTCTAGCCTGAGAATCACTGGCGTATTAGAAGGTGGGGCAGACAGACAGACAGACAGATAGATAGATAGATAGATAGACAGATAGACAGAGATACAGATACATATATATGCATATATATATACATACATACTAAAATTGTGGGAAAGGTCTGCTGCTATATGAAACTTCAAAACTTACTAATATAAATGAATTTGCTTTGATTGTCTTTAGTGTTTAAAGAACATAGATTTCATTAAATTCAATCAAATGTTGATTGAACATTGCTAAATGTCAAAGAGGACAGCTAGATCGTAAATAGAATGCTAAGCCTAGAGTCAGAAAGATCTGAATTCAAATTTGGCCTTAAACATTTACTAACTATATGACTCTGGACAAATGATTTAACCCTATTTGCCTCAGTTTCCTCATCTATAAAATGAGCTGAGAAGGAAATGGTAAACCATTCTAGCATCTTTGCCAAGAAAATCCCAAATGGAGACACAAAGAGTGAGATGCAGCAAAACAACTCAAAACAAAATATCAATGTCAATACTAATTGCTAAAGATACAAAAATATAAAAATGGTACAGTTCCTGCTCTCAGGGACATAGATAGCTTAACAGGAGGTATAAAACATGTATCCAAGAAATACAATACCAGAGAAAATGTTATACAGACACAACAGAAATGGAAACAAAGTGCTAGAAGAAAATTTGAGGAGAGAGAGACATTTCAACTGTCAAGGACAGAGGGAATCCAGGAGAGGAGATGTAACAGCTAGTTACAGTAACAGAAGGATGTAACCATAGTCTGTCAAGGAAGAGACAGAATATGGGAAAGGGCATAATGTCAAATGAGATTGGAAAGGTAGGTTGGAGGCAAATTGTGCAGGGCCTTAAATGCTAGGCTAAGAGCTTTGTAATTACCATCAAGGCAAATGGCAATGAGTGAAGGCTGATTCATCAAATGATGCAGTCAGGCCTTAGAAAGATTATTTTGAGGGATTGGAGAGAAAAGAAGACTCAAGAGTTGGAAGGGGACCTCAGAAAAAATAGTTTGGAAGGTTTTTAATAATCTATTAGTGAGAAATATAGGACCTGGAATAGGGTAGTGGGAGAGAGAAAAGAGAGAGGAGAGATGGGAGATGATATATGATGGAAAAATCAGCAAGACTTAGAAACTATATCACTGTGAGAGGAGGAAAAGTAGAGAATCAAAAATCACAGAATCACAAAATCTTAGATTTGGAAAGGGCTGCAGGGGTTATCTACTTCCAACTCATCCATGAACAATAATACCCCCCATGATGTCCCTGACAAAACTTCACTTAAAGACAAGAGCAACAGGGAATCCCCAGCACCTTTTGAGCCTTCTCTTTCCACTATTAGATAGCCTCAATTATTTTTATATATAGTAAAAAATGCTAGCCCTAGAGTCAAGACAACTTACCTTCCTGAGTTCAAAGCCAGTCTCGGACACCTACAATCTGTGTAACCCTGAATAAGTCACTTAACTTTACTTGCCTCCATTTCTTTATCTGTAAAATGAGCTGGAGAAGAAAATGGCAAACTATTCCAGCATCTTTGCCAAGAAAACTTCAAACTTCACCAAAAGTCAATCACAACTTAAATGACTGAATAGTAACAACAACAACAACAACCAGTCAGATTCAGTCTCTCTGAAACCTTTACTCAGGGCAACTAATTTTGTCTTCTGGGAACACATTCTCCTTAAGACTTACTCATCAACTGTTGAAATTTTACTCTTTCTTCAAGGTTCCTCCTAAGGGCCACCCCCTCCATGAAGAAGATACAAAGCTCATCTAGAGTCAAGAAAGTAAGAGACAGTTCTGTTTACATTGAGAAATGTACTCTAGTGTTGAGATGAAAAGGAGGTAAAGCTGCAGAAGGGATTGGGGCTCCCACAAAAATTAACCTTAGAGCTGCCTAGATAACAAAAAGATAGAAGGCGAATAAGCAGAATGAAAATTGAGTTGAAGAAAGATAAGTGGGGTATTGGATGCATGTGAGACATGGGATGAGTTCTGAGAGGGCAGAGAATTTCTGTGAGCAGATTCAGAAGACATTAGCCATGTCAAAAGTTTTTTTATTTTATATTGATCAATATGATTCATATAATGAAGTTAAAAACTTATTTTCCAGAAATCCTTTTCACAGGTAGGCTGTGGCTTGGGAAAACAGTGAACAGAAGTCATCTGTCCATCATGACAGCTCCTGCCCTGAATTGTGTTAAGTACTGTACTGTAACCCCCAAATTATACAATCAACCCAGCTGTTCCTAGGACTCCTATTTGGATAGTTATAATGATGTAATTGTTATATTGTCCTGGGAAAATCGATCACTCAAAGTCCAAATCTTGATTATTCTATGATCTACCTGCTCGTTTATAATTATGTATAAAATATCTGGTTCCACAACAGCAAGGTAGAGCGGAAAGGATGGAGTAACCCCATGATTTGCAAATTGGTTCTTTACAAAGAAAGTAATTAATAAATTTCTATCTGATCTACTGGCACTCTGTCTTTGGCCTGCTTTGTCATGGCCAGGTTGGGGATAGCTCAGCAAAAACTAGGCAACTAGGACAGTTTTGTTTTATTTTATGGTTTTTGCAAGGCAGATGGGGTTAAGTGGCTTGCCCAAGGCCACACCGCTAGGTAATTATTAAGTGTCTGAGGCCGGATTTGAACCCAGGTACTCCTGACTCCAGGGCCGGTGCTTTATCCACTTCACCACCTAGCCACCCCTAGGACAGTTTTAAGGGGGACAGTTTCAACCTGAAGTCAAAAATTCAGTCAAGAAACATTTATTATGTGCTAAATATTGTACTACCTGTTTCAAAAATCCAAAGAGATAAAAAGAGCCCCTACTCACCAGGAATTCAGTCTAATTGTGGAGAAAACAAGCAAAAAATATATGCAAACAAGTTATATATAGGAAAAATCAGAAATAAACATAAGAGGAAAGACACTAGGATTAAGAAAGGGGAGGAAGATTTCCTGTTGAAAATGGCATTTGAGGCGCAGCTAGGTGATGAAGTGTCTGGAGCACCAGTCCTGGAGTCAGGAGAATCTGAGTTCAAAAACAGCCTCAGACAATTAATAATTTACTAGGGTGTGGCCTTGGGCAAGCCACTTAACCCCATTGCCTTGCAAAAACCACAAAATAAAACAAACAAAAAAAGTAAAATGGCATTTTTAACTGGGACTTGAAGGAAGCCAAGAAAGTCACTAGGCTGAGTTGAAGAGGGAGAGCATTCCAGACAAGGGCAGCAGTAAAAATACCAAGAGAGGGAGAGCTTTGTTGGAGGGAGTAACAAAAAGATATAGTGTCACTGATCAAAGACTGTGTAGTGAGGAGTGAAGTTTAAGAAGTCTGGGCTTTGGACAACAAGCAGGGTTTTATATTTGATTCTAGAGGTAACATGGAGCTACTGGAGCTGAGTGTATTTGAGTGTGTATAACAGGAATGGACCTGAAAAGTAGATTTGGAACCCAAAGAAAAAAGGACTCTGTTTGCTTTGGAATCAAAGGAACTGAAAAACAGTGTTCAGCCTGGGCAAAGATGGAAATAAGGGTAAATTAGCAAGAGAGGGCAAGGACCTCAAAGAGCAAGTCTGGAAAACACCAAAAGATTGGAAGGGGAGGTGAAATAAAGATCTCAGAAGAAACCGAAGTGACAGTATAGTAGATATAGAATAAAGAGGTCTTGATTTGGATCAGGAGAACAGAATAACATGTATTTAGATTTAGAAGGGACTCCAGAAGTCTAGCTTAATCCTTCATTTTAGAGATGAGAAACCTGAAAGACTAAAGAAACCATTCAACATCACATAGCCCTAATTCTGATTCTACCTGGCAAGTCAACTAACTTTCTATAGTCTCCAGATTCCTCATTTGTAAAATTAGAAGAGTCAAATTTGTTGTCTGTAAAAGAGTCTATTTTCTTGGGTTCCTATGATACTTCAAACCTGAATGAGTAGGTAACTGAGGCTGTAATTTAGTTCACGTGCAAATATTTTGTACCTGATACACTTTCATTGTAGGAAAATAACTGCACAACTGAAATGATAATGTGCACTCTATTTCAGGGAGAAAGTTTTGGAGCAGGGGCACAGGTCAAAATGAAAAGAGGAAAGTTTCAGTAATGCCAATGTCCACAGGCATGACCTTGAAGATCTGTAGCTGGGGTTAGAAATCATTTTCTGGCTTGGAAATAGAATAAGGTTAACTAACTGGGGACTTCTTACTGAATCTTCATCAGTGCAGATTGTCAACTGGTCATCAAATCAGGTGAAACCAATATTCAAACAGCTCCTAAAGGAACCATGAAGGGAAGCTCAAATGGACAAATCAATTAACCTGGCTAAATTTCCTCAGCTGGGAAATGAGAGGATTGTATTCTTTTGATTCTATGACTCCTTCCTGCTCTCAATCTCTCTGATCTTATGATCCATATGGGTCTGGCCAGGGAAGTTTTCAATCTGGTTCTGATCACTGCTGAGGCTTTCGTTGAAATTTTGAGGCTTTCATTGACATTAATTTGCTGAGACAGTAGTAAAATTCTCTTAAGACCTGGTCTACATGAAGTCCTAGAGTCTGCTCCCTCTTCTGCACCTAAGAAAATCCTAGTGGGACATAACAGGAAAGAAAAAGAAGGATACTCCTCAGTGATTGACCTAGGATCACTGAGAGAAGGGGAGGCAGAGCAACTCAGTCTTGAATGGAGGAGTATGTTCTATAAGATTCCCATACAGATGAATGGATACACTGAGGTCCCAGATATAGACACACCTCAACAAACATACCCACAGAAATCTTTTATGACTAATCAGAATGGAAATAATAAAGAGTACAATAATATCATTCTAGTAGCATTATCAAATTTTTCCCCTGGTCTAACCAATGCACAAATGTTCATGCCCATATCTCCACACAGATACATGAAGATAGACATGCCCACACACTGGCAAGAGCTACCATCTCCCTAACCACTTCCCATCTCCAACACTAGAGCAGCACAATACTTCCAATAGGAGGGAAGATGTTGGCCAGGTTGGGCACAAAAATGAATAGACCTAGGTGTAAAGACTGAACCCCAAAGCAAGGATAGAAGGGACATGATTGTCATGATACCATTGCCTTCTCTCTATTCTGCCAGTTCAAAGATTGGCTCCCAAACTCTTAGGAACCAGGACCTTTAACCTTCTCATGTCTACACTTCAATTTCTTCAAGGGCAGTTCCCCATAGTAAGGGAATGGAATTTCTTTGAATGTAGTTCTCTGGTCCATTTGGATGTCAAGTGTGTCACCTGGACTTTATTAACTTCATGCTCTAAATCACTGAGCTTACTGGCTCAGAAGTTATTTAACATAGCAAACAAGAAGGAAATACTTTAACAGGTAAACTATGGGTTTGGAGTGTTTTAAGGTAAATAATAGTTGTTTTTCCACATCTGACCTCAAATTATTTCTGAATTCAATTCCTTTAATCTTGATTCTAAATGCAACTGATGACTAGAGCAATGAGGTCAATTGTTCAAGTGGTTTATTACATTTGTTTGTTTTCCTGAACATAATTTCATCTGATGAGGAACTTGCTCCACCAAAGCAAACCAAACCAACATCTTTTCTATTCTCATCCTCTTAGAAAGTTGTCTGAGATTACCTGTATGTTGTTTTGACCCAGGTATAAAAATCTTGGAGGGAGGGGCAGAATGACCTCATGATCTCCATCCCCCAAAGATGGACACTAGACATTGAGATAAATGGCCTGATTCAGAGTTCTGGCTCTGCCTCTTACCACTTATTACCTATGTGATCTCAGACAACTCACAACTTCCTTGAACCTTGACTTTCTTGATGTCATTGCTTTCTCTTTGGCATATGATAATCTGAGTTATTTAATATGGTATATGATAACCTTGGCTTCTCCAGACCAGAAATCTTCCTCCAAAAGTATTTTTCTCCAAGATTGATACTCAGTCAACTTCTCCAAGCTGTTCTCACCAACTCCTCTCATTAACTCACTCTTGTCCTCTGATTTTTGTTCCTGTTCAGAATTCTGGGTTTCCCTCCTCCTTTCCCCTCCTACCCCACCTACCCACCGTACTGGCCCCAATCTGTCTTTCTCTTTATTAGTTCATTTCAGACCCATACACAGTTCACATCTACTCTCCACCTACACTGTACTGGCTTAGCTACAGCAAAGAGGAGCAAAGCCTTGATGCCAAAAGCCCCTGGAGGAGAGGGGGGAGGCTGTGTTCCAAGGTCAATCAGGTCCATGGGTTAGAACATGAAGAAAGGCTACCTGGGGCGGTCCCTCAGACTTAGGACTTGTTTCACTGAAACAGGTGCATGCTCTTTCCTGGAGCTCTCTCTGCATTCACATGCTTGAGCTAACATTCCATTTTCCTGCTAGTTTTCACTTCTCTTACCCTGGAAGCTGGAATGAGAAAGGGAAATATTCAGCCTGAAGGGAGAAGTTTTTTGAAAGTCACACCCAGTATTACATACACTTAAAGGCTGCAAACACCATAATTAACTCTCACTGTTTCTCCTTCCCTGTTCTGGGGACTGAAATAGAACAAGCCCTTCCAACACAAAAAGATGGAAGAGTTCACTGTGAATGTGCTCAGCATTTGGGGAACAGAGATTGGGAACTCAGCTGAAAGCTGCAACATTATTTTTGTAAGTGTCTCAATTAGTAGTCAGGAGATAACAGTGAAAGCTAACTGAGCAGATGGGAGGCCATCCAGGGTTATTGGAAAGAGCCCTCTGGCCAGAACACATCTAGGGGCAGGCAGAAGGCTTCCTATTAATTGATTTACTCATTTTCTAGCTAGGACTGGACTAGATCAATTGACCAACAATCACCTATAAAGTCTTTAAGGTGTGTCAGTATGATGTTAAATCCTGGGGATACAAGAAAGGCAAAAGATAATTCCTTACTTCAGAGAGTTTAAACGTTAATAGGGGAGACATTGTATATAACAGGTGGATTCAAGATGTGGAGTAAGATGAGAGAAAAGTAACCTTAAGGAATTAGATGCTAAAATACCTCCAGCTCTGAATTTTACCCTAAATCCATTTCAGATTGATCACCATTAAGCACATCAACAACAATGGGAAGGTATGAGGTGAAATATCAAATTTCACATCCCATAGATATGTTTTTTTAACTGACATCAATTCAGCTAAAAATATGTTCAAAAACTTTTTTTATAAAAAGCATAATTTTGAAGGTTCACCAAGGATTTTACAAGCATTCATTTATTAGATAATCTAAACAGCCCTATGAGATAGATTTGCTCTATCTCCATTTTTCAGAAAAAGAAACTGAGGTTCAGAGACATTAAGTGATCAAACCCAAGGTTGCTGAACTTTAAGTCCAATTATCTTTTCATTCTATAACTTTCTCTTTTGCTGAGTAACCAAAGGAATATGAAAAGTCACCTGCCAGGAACAGAAAATGAAAGTAATCTTGTCTTAGTTTTCTTCTGATGAAAGAGAGAGAGAGAGAGAGAGAGAGAGAGAGAGAGAGAGAGAGAAAAGTAAAGAAAATTACTATTTTTATTCACAGTTTTTTCCTTTCTAATCCTGTAGTCACATACACACACACACACTTATAGGACTAAACTTAACAACATGAACCCTGAGGTGGAGCATGCTTCAATGTGCCAGCAACTTGGCTATTTCAAAGCCGAGAGGGGTTTCAAAAAATTATTAAGAAGAGAGTTGAGGCAGCTAGGTGGTGCAGTGGATAGAGCACCAGCGCATGGGTCAGGAGGACCTGAGTTCAAATTCAGCTTTAGACACATAATAATTGCCTAGCTGTGGGGCCTTGAGCAAGTCACTTTACCCCATTACCTTGCAAAAACCTAAAAAAAAAAATAAGAGAGAGTCACAGAAAAAATGAATGCCCACTACAAAGTCTCTGGCAAGTGGTCATTCAGAGTTTGATTGAAGACCTCTACTGAATGGAAACTCAATTCACCTGAGCCCAAATTAAATATAAAATCTTATTAGATTCACTTTATTATTATAGTTTGTTAAGAAATTTTTGGATCCTGACTTTGTTGTATAACTCATGAGGTTTTTGAATCTTGTTTCACCTCAACTATAAATGTGATTAGCATGTTATCTCTGCCTTTATTCTAGATAAAGATAGCATTGAACCAAAGATAGATTCCTGGAGTACTCCTCTTTTTAAAAGATCTTCCAAAGAGGCATTGAACTGTTACTGATTTCTGTCTAGCTACGGACATTCAACCAGTTCTAAATTCTCCAAACTATTTTCTAGCTTGTCTTATCCACAGGAATAGCATGAGACATTGTCAAAAGATCTACTGGGATCTAATTTAATGTTTTCTATTCCATTTCCTAGTCCAGAAATCCTAGTCCAAAAAAGAAATAAACTCATCATCTAATCCAAATCCTCATCATATAGACCAGAAAAGTAAGGCCCCAAGAAGTTAAACATCTTACTCAAGGTTACCAGAGTCATTTACAAAGGTTGCTAGGACTATAAGTCTGATCTTTGAGTTCCTAGACCCAATGATTTCTTCCATTAGCCAATGTGACTTTGAGCATTTGAAGGACTTGAATTCAAAAATTTGACTAAGCTGAAGAATGGGCTAGGAGCAGAAACTGTGAGCAGATGGGGACCATGTTGCCCAGGCCGTCAATGAAAGGAACATTGCTACCTTTAGAAAGCAAGAAAGCAAGAGGAAAACAGTCATGATATGTGAATAAGGTCAATAACTACTGTCTGTTCAATTTGAGGTGATATTTTCCTCCTAACTCTGTGAAACATAGGGATAATAGGATATCTAGTAACCTAATGACTAGGCAAAGTCCTGGATTTCCATCAGAGGGGTTTTTCTCTCTCTCCCTCTCAGCACATTAGGAAGGGGGAGATCTGCTCAAGTCATTACTTTGTTTCCTGGTTTTCTCATCTCATAGGCAGGCATCCATCAGGTAGCTCTTGAAGGGCACCATCCCTTTCCTCTTGCTCTCTTTATCTGAACAAGAGGAAGAATTCTCCTCCCCTGTTCTTGCATGTCTGATCCAGTGTAACTCAGGGCAGTCATGGCATTTGTTTTATGACAGGCAAATAGTAAGTGAGGAATTATTAGGCTTTCCTAAAACCCAGTTCTAAGCCATGTCCTTCTGCTCCTCAAGAAGACTCAGTGGCTCTCTACTAGCTCTACAAATTCTTCTATCAGTACAGAACTTCATAATCTGGCTCTAGCCTGTCTTTTCAGGCTGGTAACACTCACATCATCTTCATAGACAAAAAGCAGTCTACTTGTTGTTCTCATTCCATTTCCAGTTCCAATTCCCACCACCTTGATATCTTTGCACAGGTTTCCCCCACACCTGGAAAACTACTGCTTCATCTTCACTTCTCAGAATCTCCAACTCCCTTCAAGACTTGGCTCAAGGTCATCCTTCTGGATTTCCACAGTTGTTCATCCTTTCCCCAAATTATTTTGGATATATTTCCTCTTTACTTTTCTTACTTATAGGCATGCTATATCATCCCCAAAGAGCAATGGCTCTTTGGAAGAAGGAACTGGTCTTGTTTGTCTTCCCAGAACCAAGCAAAATGATTAGCACTGTGTTTAATAAATTCTTGCTGAATATAATTGAATGGAAAAAGTGGAACAACCTCAACAGACCTGAGTTCAAATTCTACTCAGACATTTACTAGCTGTATGGCTCTGGGTAAGTTATTTAAACTCTGTTTTTCCTCAGTTTTATCAATTATAAAATGGGAGAAATAATACTTATTCACATGGTTGTTGGGAGGATCAAATGAGATATTTGTAAAGTTGCTGCTAACACAGTACTTGGCACATTCCCTCACCCCAAAGCAAGCCAGGCATATTCCCACATTATTGCTAAGTGTTTCTAAGGACAGTAGATCCCAAGATTCAGCATGTCATCTTTTGGTCGACTCCAAAGTAAAAATGCAAGTTTGCCCCGACCACAAAGTCAAATGTCAGATGTCACTTGGAGGTCTTCCAAATGAGGCAATTCACTGGGAAAGAGCTTTGTAGCTGTGAAGAGCTATATAAATACAAGCTATTGTTATCATTCAACTCTAGGCAGGAGCGTCAAAAATGTGGGAAGGAAACTGGATTGGGAAAGCAGAATTATGTGTTTTGTAGATACATGTGAAGTTTGGGGAGAACATACAACACAAAATGTGCTACTTCTCCCCTCCTCAAGCCTGGCAAGTTTCCCAATAGCTGAATCAGGTTCCCAGGTAAACTTTGCCCATTCTAATTTCAGCTGATCTTCTTTCTTAGCATTGGTAATTCAGGGTCATTGTTTAACTCATATCATTAAACTATAACCAGCTGACCTTTGCTTATGAACTAAGCCCTAGTCTACAACATGCTCTGACTTCAAAGGGAGACAATATAGTCTAATGGAAATAACACCAGTCCTAGAATCAGGAGATGCCAGTTTGAGTCCAAGATTTATTAGTTGTATGACTAAAGGACAGGAATTTAACATCTTCCAAGTTTAAGTTTTCTCTTCTAAAAAAAAATAGGTATTTTACTATACATACTATCTCACAGATTGTTTAAAATGTGTTTTACATTTAAATATTTCTTTGAATTCATGTTCTCATCAAGATGAGCACTTCAACCTACCCACCCACAATTCATCTTTCTTGATTCTTGTCCACATTGTCCCATAAATCCTCTATAGAGGATGTGAATATGAGAATAAGAATGTGAGCTTCTTTCTCCTCTTATAGAACCCCCCTATACTATGGAGAAGCATCCTTAATTCCATATCTGGTGGTGATGGTAGAGGTAAGATGTCATTGGAAACATAGGTAGTCTTTACTTTGAAAAAATCCTGGTTTCAGTCACTATCTTGGGCACAGTACATCTATAAGACCCAAGAATGAATGGATGCATATTTTAACAGGTAAAGGAAGTAAGGGCACAGGTAGAGTGCCTTTTCTTTTTCATCCATCTACTGCTAAGATTGGGGCAAGAAAGATTACATCCAATTTTTTATTCCCAGTGCCTTCATTCTCAGGACCTTTAATCTGCAAAAAGAGAACAGAGTTTTCTATTTGGCAAACATATCCCATGGATAAGTATATCACCAATACTTGAAAATATAGATTATAGAGGAACAGTTGGGATGACAATGAGAAATAGATTTTGATCCCCTTCTTCAGCAGGGATGGATTAGTTTGTGCCATTTTTTTACCCACATTGATCTAAGGAAGAACATGTAGGCCCTCAAACTTCCCAGAAAGCAAATCTTAGCTTTTTAAAGTCCCAAGGGAGCCAGCTCACTGGTCGGTCTGGAATTAGCATACCTACTTCACAACTTGCCCTGGTTTTCTTTCTAGAAGCTTTCAAGAGCCATTGTTTATATTCAGTCCTCTTGATAGCTCCACCCCAATGACTAGAACCACTCTCAAGAAATCCCTGTGGACTTTCATTGGTCATACCGCAGGAAATGTCTACTCTGAAATGCTCCCAGCATTGCTATACATGGTTGCTTTGGGGGGGAAAATGCCCAAAAACCCTGGGAAAGAGCCTCATTGCTTAGATGAAGAAATGGAACATTCTAGAAAAGATAAACTTTAAGCCTACAAGCTGAAGTCCTTGGTGATTTACTGTGGATAAACAATAGAGCAAGCACTTTTGAACTATAAAGAATGGTGTGATCCATCAATCAATCTCTCTCTCTCTCTCTCTCTCTCTCTCTCTCTCTCTCTCTCTCCATATATATATATATATGAAACACCTGTCTGAGCTTGGTGGTGCTCCAGAAAGTTTTCCTGGGAATTCTTGCTGGTGCACTTGGAAGTTGCTTAGTGTCACCAGGAGCCTTAGCACCTCTGATTCTGACTCAGAACATTTTTCCTCTCAACTCTGCTGACATGGCATTGGTGCAATCTTCATTCCCAGAATGTTGTTTCTAGTGGTATATGAAGCCCCCAAAATAGTAATAGTAATAATAATAATAGTTTATGTAATATTTTCAAGATTCCAGTACATCTTCCTCCAGCTCATTCAATCATACAAATATTATTTGGGCTTGGTCCATACCTGAGGATACTAATAATTCTATGGGACAAGAACAGGTTTCTTTGAGAAGAATGGGAGCCAGGACTCTGGATTCCAACCAAGCTGTGGCTTAGAAGGCCAGAACTTCCCACAATCTAAAGAATGCAGTAGGAAGCATATCTCCACTGAATTGCTGTTGGCCAGAGAGGCATCCACTAGTCATGGTGCCAGGTGCACACATCCTGCTTGAAGCAATGGAATCTGTGCTTGGGAGCTCCTTGGTATGCTTACAGAAGTAAACCTCAAGAAGATATATAAATATTAGCTATTATTATTATTATTATTATTATTAGTGGTGGTGGCAGCAGCATTTATGAAGACAAGTCACAGCATCCCTGAGTTTTCTCACTTATAAAATGGATATAACTCAGAGCTGTTATGAAGTAATCACCATATAAATTCAATATTCCCATTCTTTGAGAATAGGATTAAGTGGTGAGAAATGCCCATATAAGAGATTTCACTGAATAGTTTTTTCCAGAAAACACAGTAATTTTTTCTAAGGTTACAAAGAAATTCAGGAGAAATTGGTCTTGTTCAAGAAAAAAAGGATGGGGAGAGGGGTGGCTAGGTGGCGCAGTGGATAAAGCACCGGTCCTGGAGTCAGGAGTACCTGGGTTCAAATCCGGTGTGGCCTTGGGCAAGCCACTTAACCCCATTTGCCTTGCAAAAAAAACCCTAAAAAAAAAAGGATGGGGAGAGCAGAAAGGGGTGAAAAGCTATGTAGTTATGGACCAGAGCAAGGTAACAGATAAAGAGGCAAGGGTATAGAACCCATTGATGAGGGAAAGATTCTACTGGAGCCAGGAAGCACTATACTTGATCACTTTCTATATTCAACTCCCAGTCCAAGAACCAGAAAGCATCTGAACCAGAAGACAACAGAGATCCGTGGCAGAAACATCTGAATCGTCATGGCCAGGAGGCAGCTAACTTGCCCAGCAGTACCTGGAATTTCTTTGGTCATTCTCTCCAGTTAAGGGGTCCTATCTCTTCCTCTCTCCTCCTAGAAGAAAAGCATCCAAGGTTTCTCTGTCCTGTTCTAAAGGCTCAACTCAGGGAGAGGGCCTTCAGGACCCTCCACAATTTTATTTTGAGGTCAATTGCTTTTCTCTTCCCTGAGAACTTCACAACTGCTATTAGCAAAACACAAGGATTCCAAGTCAGCCCCATTCCCAATGCTCAACTGCCAAGCTTCCCACCCACCTACCCAGGCCAAGCACTGCCTTAGAGAAAGAATATATGCAACAAGTTACCTCAAATATGTAGCTAAATGACTGAGATGTTCTCTCTTCCCATCTCAAAATGTACTAGTCTCTGCTCCTGCCTATACGTGCCTAAGATAAAGAATAACATTCTCTACCATGACCTTAGCCTAGTTCCAGAAGTTGTACTCCCCTGAAGGAAGGTCCTGGGTGAGTTCTAATACAGAAAATGTTGAATTTATTCTTTCCAAATAAACCAATTCAATGACTTGGCCCTTACCTCCCAACACCATTCCTTCTTTTCAGCATTCATTGGCCCACCAACCCAATTCTGAGAATGAGGCAAAGCTCTTTGGAATGTCAGTATCCAGGAGGTGCTCTCCTAGGCAAGGCCATGGGAAGATATGCTGATGGAACCTTAAAGTTCCTTCCCAGAGAAAGGGTTATCAACAGCTGCCTGATGGTTAAAGTTCTTGGTGAATGAGGCCCAAGTCATAAGTAAAATGACCAAGATGGGATGATTGCATCACTTCTTTTCTAACTAATCTCAATTTCTGAACTGACATCACACTCAATCTATGCTGACACTGTGATCCCCATATCTTTCACAAACTGGGAGACCCAGTTAGTACAGAGGTCAGTCTACTATCTCAACCAAAGCTGCCTTACTCTCCACAAACTATTCCTTTAAAAACACCTGCTGTTCTTGCTGTGCCCCCCTTTTTTTTTAGTTTTTTGCAAGGCAAATGGGGTTAAGTGGCTTGCCCAAGGCCACACAGCTAGGTAATTATTAAGTGTCCCAGACCGGATTTGAACCCCAGGTACTCCTGACTCCAGGACTGGTGCTTTATCCACTGAGCCACCTAGTCACCCCAATCTGCCCCTTTCTATGCCCCCTGGACCTTGAGAACTATAGCAAGAGGGCAAATCGAAGACAGGCTGTTTCTCATGGCCTTTGTGAGTTCTCTTCTTCTCAAAGTCTTCTTAGCATTTTTCCTGTTCCTTTCATAATATCATTAGCATTTAGACCAGACTTAGAGATCATTCCAGTCCAATTCCCTCATTTTATAAAGGAGGTAATTAAATCAGAAAGATGCAAAATGATTTTCCAAGTTTACTCAAGATTGGGATAGGAATTCAAATCCTCTCATTTCAAACCCATGATTTTCTCCACCAAGTCACACTTCCTCTTCTTTGCATTTAAGAATTCTCCTTTGAATCACAGTAATTTGAATATGTCTTCCTTACCACTGTATCAAAATTAGATTGATTAAAATTATTTAATATTCTTTGTGCTCAAAAGAGTAAACATTTTAGGGGGTGGCTAGGTGGCACAGTGGAGAGAGCACCGGCCCTGGAGTCAGGAGTACCTTAGTTCAAATCTGGCCTCGGACACTTAATAATTACCTAGCTGTGTGGCCTTGGGCAAGTCACTTAACCCCATTGCCTTGCAAAAACCTAAAAAAAAAAAGAAAGAAAAAAGAAAAAAAGAGTAAACATTTTATCCCAAAGATATCAAATAAGGGGAAAGGACCTATTTGTTCAAAGATATTTACAGCAACTCTTTTTGGAAGCTAAGAATTGAAAATGGAAGAGATGCCCACAAATTGGGGGGGTGGCTAAACAAGTTGTGGAAGATGTGATTATAATATAATATGATTGTGCTATAAGAAATAACAAGCAGGGGGCGGCTAGGTGACTCAGTGGATAGAGCACTAGCCCTGGAGTCAGGAGTACTTGAGTTCAAATCTGGCCTCAGACACTTAATAATTACCTAGCTGTGTGGCCTTGGGCAAGCCACTTAACCCCATTGCCTTGCAAAAAAAAAAAAACTAAAAAAAGAAATAACAAGCAGGATGATATCAGAAAAATCTGGAAAGGCCTACATAAATTGATGCAAGTGAACAGAAGCAGAACAGCATACACAGTAACAGCACTATTGTTCAATGAAGACCTGTGAATGGCTTAGTTATTTTCAGCAATACAATGAATACAGTCTGAAATATGCTATTTTTCCACTTTATTTCATTTTTCCTTTTATTTGAGTTTTGGAAATGTTTTACATAATTCCTCATGTATAACCAACATTTGATTGTTTACTGTCTCAGGAAGGGGGAGGGGAGTGAGACAGGAATAAAATTTGGAACTCAAAACTTTAAATAAAAATATTAAGAAAAATACATTTAAAAAACCCAAAGAGCTGATAATTATGTCATTAAAAAACAGTAGAAAATGGAAAAATGTGGAATGTAATTGGAGAATACTACATATAAGTATCTGTCAACATAATCCTTCCCTCTTATTAAGGTTTTTTAGATTGAATTAGTCATCCAATATAACAGTCCCAATTACACTAAAGTTGCTCACTAAAAGATAAGTCACTTGAATGAAATTTCAGCCTTCCTACTTCTCAAAGTACTGCCCATATTGATGGTTTAACTTTGTATTTAGGAACTTGACCTGGAAGCCACTGTCTCTAGGTCAGGGAGATGAGCTTGGCTGACCATAGGGTCAAATTCTGGATGGAGTGTGGTAGAGTTAGTGAAAAGAGAGGGATAAAATGGAGGAACTGTGAATTCAAGATTCCATACTCCCTGCTATATTTTCTTAACAATTGTTATTTTTTAGAATGAAACAGTCTGCTCCTTGCTTATACTGAAGAACTCAAATGTATCCACTCAGGGTTTCTTGGGATTGCCAAATGTAAGCTTCATGTTGCATTGGTGAAGCATCACCAAATTACAGACATAGATAAGCATTGGGCAGGCAAAACCAGGGCACCCATGAATAATTATCAGAGATGGTCTTCTAGTCATGGCAGCACCTGGACTTGGGGATGTAAGAGCAAGCCTGCAAACCCTCCTCCCCTTACTAACAATGCTAAACAATGCAACAGGAACAACTCAACATGCCAAGATTCTTTGCCCATCCAGACTGAGTAACAAAAGCCCAACAATGAGTTAATGCACAGAGTTCCAGCTGCTTAAAATAGGTGCGGCTGTTCCTGCAGGCAGAAAGAAACACCTTGCTATAGCTGCCAGAATCATGCTGGGACAACTCAGGTCTCTCCAAGCTGACTTTGTCTGTCTACAATGGGGGGGGGGGGGAGAGAAAGAGAGAGAGAGAGAGAGAGAGAGAGAGAGAGAGAGAGAGAGAGAGAGAGAGAGAGAGAGAGAGAGAAAGTGAGTTGTCCTAAGGCCACTTGGTAAAACAAGAGATGTCAAGAGAAAGGAGACCTCCTGACCAAAACTTAGTAGGTCATGGATGGTGGATAAGAATGAATCATTAAAAGAGTTGGTTAGGGGGGGCCTCAAAGTTCATGTAAACTAATTCATATCTGAGAATCTCTTCCATACCTCAATTCATGATAGAACCTGCTGAACCTCCACTTCCCTTTGGAATAGCTCTAATTGCAAAGAAGGCTTTTCTACCTACATGTACTTCTTTGCAAAGTGCTTATTTCATTTCCCTAAAGCAGAGGTGTCCAACCTTTTAGCTCTTCTGGGCTGCATCTCCCAACAAAAGCTCCTCGAGGGGGGGAAATTCAATACCCATTCATGAATACTACCAACTAGAATGGAGCCAGAATGGACCAGGAGGGCTGCAGGTTGGATTCACCAAGCAGAACAAGGGCAATCCTTCTACATGTCAGCCTTTCAAACATTTGACTATTGCTACCATGCTCTCTTTAAGCCTTTTACATTTTAATTTCTTTTCCTATTATATACAAAGATAGCTTTCAATTTTTTTTTTTTTTTGCAAGGCAATGGGGTTAAGTGGCTTGACCAAGGCAACACAGCTAGGTAATTATTAAGTGTCTGAGGCCGGATTTGAACTCAGGTACTCCTGACTTCAGGGCCGGAGCTCTATCCACTTTGCCACCTAGCTGCCCCTTTCAATTTCTTTAAGACAGAATTTAAGTCTTCTCTTGTCCAAGTTAATCAACCCTTAACAGCCTTTATATGTCAGGGTCTCTAGTTCCCTTTCTTCTGGATGCTTGACCCAAAGCATAGAACAGCAGAGGACAATTATCACCTTCCTTCTATTGGACACTATTTGAAACAGCCTAAGATCATGTTGACTCTTGGCCTGCTATTTCACACTTAGTCCCGATTAGATTGTTAGATCCTTAGGGACTGTCTTTTGTCTTCCTTTGTTTCTCCAGCCCTTAGCCAACATAAATGGCTCGTAGAAGGTGCTTAATAAATTCTTATTAATAAAATCTTATGATGGTTCATATTGAGCTTATGGTCTAGTAAAACTCCCAGAGAAGGAGTCCCTTCAAGTCACTGCTAAACTTCATATGGGGGTGCTCCTTTCCTAATGGTGGGAACTTAAATTGAAGGGGTATTTCCATTTGCAGAGGTATCAGACCACCCTCCCAACCTCATTCTTTTAGAGGGTTAGGATTAGACTAGAAGGGATAACGGTGTCCTCAAAACTCCAAATAATCTGAGTCCCTTGGGCCAAACATCCTCAACATATCCTGCCTCTCTCTCCATCTCCAAAGAAATCAGCATCTTTCCTTCCTCTTAGTGGTCAGTCATGATCTTCCAAGATAACATGGTCCTTCTTCCTATACCAAGTCATTAAGCCCACTGTCCTCAGAAGTGAAATCTGGGGAAAAGAAACTTCGGGGCTAGGCTTGGGAAGTTTAAAAGGAAGAGGCCAGGACCTCAAACCTACCACAAGACGTTCTAGAGGAGCCACCCTACAACCAAACAACGCTGGCATTCCAGGCAACTGGTGGTAACCTCTTGGTCCAACGAAAAGTGTTCATATTTAGAGAGGAAGCAAACAAACAGTGGGCAGATCCTCTCCTTGCCGACCCCCACTCGGCCACCCCAGGAGACATGGCAGGTCAGAGAAAGCAATTTGATAAATGTGCAATAAATATGCAATAAGAACGCTTAGTGGCCTCAGAGGTCCCCCGCCAAGCTTGACCAAGCTCTGGGAGGCCAGGAGGGCAGAGAGCACAGGTCGGCAGGGCAGAAGCTGCCAAGTGGACAGATCCGCCTGCCCGTGGTTCGCAAGCCAGGACTCGGGGCAGGGATGGGGCGCCCGGCTCGGGGCCCAGGCTCCGATCCCAGCTCCCGGCTGAGCTGCCAAGGTGTTTGAAGTTCTGGGGAGAGCGAAGATGGACAAAGAGAGAGCGAAAGGAGAGGATGAAAGCAAGACAACTGCCGAGAGCTTCGCGGGCCCAGAGGGAGGCGGGGATTGAATAAGTTAAGGGAAGCAGCCACAGCCAACTCCGGCTCGGGTCCGGCTCCGGCTCCGGGTCCGGCTCCGGCTCGGGTCGGGCTCCGGCTCGGGTCGGGCTCCGGGTCCGGCTCGGGTCCGGCTCCAGCTCTGGTCCGGCTCCGGCTCCGGCTCCGGCCCGGCTCCGGCTCGGGTCCGGCTCCGGCTCCGGCCCGGCTCCGGCTCGGCTCCGGCTCCGGCTCGGGTCCGGCTCGGGTCCGGCTCGGGTCCGGCTCCGGCTCCGGCTCGGGTCCGGCTCGGGTCCGGCTCGGGTCCGGCTCCGGCTCCGGCTCGGGTCCGGCTCGGGTCCGGCTCGGGTCCGGCTCCGGCTCCGGCTCGGGTCCGGCTCGGGTCCGGCTCCGGCTCCGGCTCCGGCTCGGCTCCGGCTCCGGCTCCGGCTCCGGCTCCGGCTCCGGCTCCGGCTCGGCTCCGGCTCCGGCTCCGACAAACCCACTTTCCTGGCGGCTGCTGCAATCTCGGGCCAGCGGGCGGAGGGGGCCCCCAGGATGCTTCCGACCTCCCCTCCCCTTCCTCGCCAGAGTTCCCCTCCCGTTCCCCGGGAGGGGGGGCAGAGCGCCCCCAGACGGGGCCAGGACTAGCCAGAGCCTGTCTGAGCAGCTCGGACGCGGGCCGTCGGGCTGGCTGGCTGCTCATCACACTGCCCGTCCGTCCGTCCGTCCGCCCACCCCCTCCACTCACGCGCCCCCTCCCCGGGCCAGCCGCCCGGCTCTCTGGCCCGTCTGTCGGCTGCTAATGTCTTGGCCCACGCTGGGGAGGCTCCGGCACCGTCTGCTCCTCTGCCCGTCCCGAGGAGGGGTCGCCGGCGCGGGCTCACCTGGACGGGTGGGCAGCGGCCTCTGTCCGGCTGAGGGCGGGCATCCCCGGCACTCTCCGTGGCGAGCCCCCCGCCCGCCGCGGCCGCGGCCGCTACCCAGACCCCGCGGCCCGCCCCGCCAGCCCATTGGCTGCTGCCGCCGGTCCGCCCAGGTGAGAGCCGCCTCCGGGGGGAGGAGCAGGAGGGAGGAGAGGAGGGAGAGGAGGGAGAGGAGGGAGAGGAGGGAGAGGAGGGAGAGGAGGGAGAGGAGGGAGAGGAGGGAGAGGAGGGAGAGGAGGGAGAGGAGGGAGAGGAGGGAGAGGAGGGAGAGGAGGGAGAGGAGGGAGAGGAGGGAGAGGAGGGAGAGGAGGGAGAGGAGGGAGAGGAGGGAGAGGAGGGAGAGGAGGGAGAGGAGGGAGAGGAGGGAGAGGAGGGAGAGGAGGGAGAGGAGGGAGAGGAGGGAGAGGAGGGAGAGGAGGGAGAGGAGGGAGAGGAGGGAGAGGAGGGAGAGGAGGGAGAGGAGGGAGAGGAGGGAGAGGAGGGAGAGGAGGGAGAGGAGGGAGAGGAGGGAGAGGAGGGAGAGGAGGGAGAGGAGGGAGAGGAGGGAGAGGAGGGAGAGGAGGAAGGAGCCCGGGAAAGCCAGGAGGGGGGAAGCCACGGAATCGAAACTCGCCCACCACCTGAGGGACCGCCCCTTAAAGGGCCCGCTCCGGGTTCACCTGCTCGGGCCCCACGCCCAGTTGCCGGGGTGGCGGCTCAGGGCCGTGAGCATCGGAATGAAGGGCGTGGAGGTCTGTGGGTAGACTCCGAAGGACCACGCTTCAGAGTGGCAAGGGAAGCCCGCGCCTGTACCCCGCACCTAGGAGAGCAGCCCGGACCCTGCAGTTACCCAAGTGGAGGCCAGCAGCCTCCTCCCTGAAAGCCGTCAAAGCGGAGGACGGACCTCGCGATGCTCCCATCCCACTTTGGTTAGCGTGAGCCAAGGCCTATGGCCCTAGGATTTACTTGCCAGGTCCCTGCAGCCTCTTAGAGAATCCTCGGAGCCTTTAGATACTGCGACCCAGACTCTAGCCTCACTCAGAAACCACAGGACAGTCTTAGTCTCTCTCTCTCTCTCTCTCTCTCTCTCTCTCTCTCTCTCTCTCTCTCTCTCTCTCTCTCTCCCCCTCCATTTCATTTCTTTTTTCTTTCTTTCTTCTTTCCTTCCTTTCTTCTTTTCTTTGTCTTTCTTTTTCTTCATTCTTTCCTTCATTTCCTTCCTCTCTCTCTTTCTTTCTTTCCTTCTTTCTTCTTTCCTTTCTTTCTATCTGGCTTTCTTTCATCTTTTTTCCTTCCTTTCTTTTCTTTTTCTTCTTTTCTTTCTCCCTTTCTTCATTCTTTCCTTCTTTGTTTCCTTTCTTCTTCCTCTCTTTCTTTCTGGCTTTCTTTCATTCTTTTTTCCTTCTTTCCTTTCTTCTTTTCTATCTTTCTTTATAGCTATCTTCCATTCTTTCAGTCTCCTTCTTTCCTTCCATCTTTCCTCCTTCCTTCTTTTCTTTCTCTCATTCTTTCTATCTTTTTTCTTTCCTTCCTTTCTTTCTATCTTTCTTTTCTTTCCTTCCTTTCTATCTTTCTTTTTTCCTTTCTGACCTTTTATCTTCCTTCCTTCCTTTTTTCTTTTTTCCTTTCTTTCTATTTGCCTTTCTTTCCTCACTTTTCCTTCCTTCCTTCTTTTCCATTTATTTTTCTTCCTTCTTCCCTCCCTCCCTTCTTTCCTTTCTTCTTTTCTATCTTTCCTTTTTGTCTTTCTTTCCTCCCTTCTTCTTCCTTCCTTTCTTTCTATCTTCCTTTCTTCCTTCCTGTCTTTTTTCCTTCATTCATTCCTCCCTTTTTCCTTCCTTCTTTCCTTCCTCCTTCCTTTTATGTCTTTCTTGCTTGCTTCCCTTTTTGTTATTTCCCTTAAATATCCATTTGTAGAGTATCTGTGTTCTCCCCATATCATGGAAGTATATTTAAAATTCAATATGCATTAAGAGGGGGCAGCTAGGTATCTTAGTGGATAAAGCACCGGCCTTGGAGTCAGGAGTACCTGGGTTCAAATCCCCTGTCTCAGACACTTAATAATTACCTAGCTGTGTGGCCTTGGGCAAGCCACTTAACCCCGTTTGCCTTGCAAAAACCTAAGAAAAAAACACAAAGAAACCCAACATGCATTAAGAGCCTATTAAGTATATAAAAGACATTTACACAAAAATTTACTAGCTATGTGACCCTAGGCAACTCACCTAATCCTTTTTGCCTCAGTTCCTCATTTATAAATTGAGCTAGAGAAGGAAATGGCAAAACCACTTCAGTATCTTTAACAAGGAAACCCCAAATGAGGTTATGAAAATTTTGATTGAAACCATTTAACAACATGTTTCACACAGTGGAATCACAAAAATCAAAGCATTCCTTGCCCCTGAAGGTGCTTGCATTCTGCTGGAAGGAGAAAACATGCAAATAGATTTTCCCATATTTTACAAGGCAATTTGAGGAGGACCCTATCAATGAAAGGGATTCTGGAAAGGTTTGTAGGATGTAGTTGAAAATAAAGAAGTGCATTCTAGGGCTGTGCAAGACTTGTGTGAATAGTGGGGAGGAAGGAGAAGGCAGTCAAATTCAAAAATCAAGTAATAGTCCATTAAGATTGATATGGAGGGGCGGCTAGGTGGCTCAGTGGATAAAGCAGCGGCCTTGGAGTCAGGAGTACCTGGGTTCAAATCTGGTCTCAGACACTTAATAATGACCTAGCTGTGTGGCCTTGGGCAAGCCACTTAACCCCATTTGCCCTTGCAAAAAAAAAAAACCTAAAAAAAGATTTATATGGATACCTTGGGCAAGCCACTTAACCCCATTACCTTGTAAAAACTAAAAAAAAAAGATTGATATGGATAATCATCACATGTTTATGGAAGGGAATATCTATGTATATGTATTTATCAGTTATGTGATATTTTGTAACTTCAAATAAATTTATATTAACAGTGTTTGATTCTCTTGGAACATGTAAGCTATTTGAATACTGTAATATTAAAGCCTGGAATTAACATCTGATTGCTTTGAAGGGTTAAGGGAAATATTACAAATTATGACCCCCTTCTGGAATACATCTATGGATTCATGCATAGTAACTCATGTCGTTAATTGACTTGAATGCCTGGTTGTTTTTACTATCGTTTTATTGCACTGGAATCAATAATGCATGTTAGGAATGTAAAGTTACCTAAGATGTTCTAATGTTTTTAAGTAATTCTGAAAGTAAAAAAAAAAAAGATTGATATAGATATAAGGAGCATGAAAATAATTAGGCAGAAAAAGTAGATTAGAATGGGTCTTGAATAGCTAAGGAATATATATTTTATACTGGAAACAGTGAAGATCATCTTTACTTCCTCCAACCATATTATATTTTGCACGTTTTTTTTGTTTGTTTTAATCATGTTCTATTTTGTATTCTTGTTATTTGGCTTTGTACACAGTATCCTCTCTCTGAAAATGCAATAAGAATAGCTGAATTTGCAAAGTACTTTTGGATTTTCAAAGTGTTCTGTATACATCATCTCATTTGATCTTTACTACATCCTGAAGAGATCATTGCTATGTTCCCTATTTTATAGATAAGGATAGGTTTAGTGACTTGCCTAGGGTCACAGATAGTAAGCAAGTTTCGGAGGCAGGATTTAAAGATAGGTCTTCCTGACTCCAAGTTTCAGTGCTTCAGGATGTCTTCAGGTTCTGTAATGATTTATTTATCTCTGAATCTTCTCCCCTTTCTCTTCCCCCTTCCCCCCAGTACTATGCCTAGCATAATGATCTCACATGGCTCATGATAAATGTATGGCAAGTCCCATCTGGAGGCAAAGAGTTGGACCAGAAAAATTTCCTGGCATTCCTGTCAGACTTCTGATTCTCTCATTCCAGGACTGGCATGCCAGAAGAGTTTATAAAATGAAAAATATAATTCATGTGCCTATGACTGTCTAGATCTTTGATTTTAGATACATTAATGGGTGATATCTCCTGAAACACCCACACCAAAATAATAGTGACACTACTGTGATATATTGTGATATATCCAGCTTATGTAATATGTGGCAGAATGAAATTGTGTGTGTTTGAGTGTATATTTGCATCAAAGTAACTGTTATTTATCTATAGGCATGAGACAATATGAGTCTGTGTACTTGAGAGTGGTTTGTGGCTTGTGGGGGAGAGTATCAAGGTGTCTACAAAGCTTCTGAAACATAAGTTCCTTTATAGTGGGCACTGACCTTCAGGGAAAGAACACTCAATTTGGAGTCAAAAGGAGAACCTGGATTCAAATCCCAGCTCTACTACTTTTGTAACTTTGGGCAAATTGTTTAACCTCATTTATAAAATGAAGAGGATGAAAAATAAATAATTAATTAAAAAGTAAAGATAAAATGAAGAGATTGAAAAAGAAAGAATGAAAGAAATGGAAGGGAGGAAGGAAGGAAGAAGGAAGGCAAAAAAGAAAGAAGGCAGAAATGTAGGAAGGAAAGAAGAAAGAAAAAGAAAGAATGAGAAAAATGAAAGAAAGGAAATGAAGGAAGAAAGAAGGCAGGAAGGAAGAAAAAAGGAAACAAAGAAAGATAAAATGAAGAGGTTGGACTAAATCTGGAAGGTTCCTTCCAACTTTAAATCCTAGAATCTTAGGACTATCTCCCCTATATTTCCTTCCCTCTTTCTCCTTCTCCATTGCTTCCATCAGCCTCCTTACTCCCTACAATGTTTCTCCAACTCTAGCCATTTCTTCAAGTTCTCCTGCTCTGGAGAACTTCATGGAGGATCCAAAGCCCTTCTATTTACTCTGCATATATTTTGTAATATGTCAGTTTATTTACTTGTCGTATCCCCCTTCAGAATGTAAATTCTTTGAAAACAGGGACTATTTTTGTCTTTCTTTATATTCCTAACACTTAGCTCAGTGCCGATCACATCATAGTATCTTTGTAAATGCTTGTTGCTTGGTTGCTTGATTAATCTTGGGGGATATGGCCCCCAAATGCCACATTTGTGGATTCCTCTATTCTATTTCCCCATCCCATGAAGTCAAGGGCAATTCACTTGCCCTTTTAGAGCTAGCCCTCAGCCCCAATGACTGAAATTTAACAGTAGAACCACCATGATTGTCTGGACTCGGTCTGTTGCCCCATGATCCTTAAATGTTCCTCCAACTGACTTTTGTAAATAACCACTGCATTGGGATTCATCAAGGGATAAAAAAAAATCAGTTGGAGTAGAGAGAGACCAGATCTGGGCAAGAGGGAAGACTAGGGTCCTGCTACCTCCTCAGGTGAAGAAAAACCTCCTCAGGAGCCTAGACTTTCAATTAAGAAGAAATGACTCAGTCTCCAAATTTGGGCAAAGGGCTCAACTATCTTCAGGTTTTTCTAAACTAGCTAAAGGCTGCAGCCAGTGAAAATGAACTCAGTTGTAGGGAGATAGGGTCACAAGGGAGTGGTGAGGGGTTTTTTGGGGGGAGATATGGAAAGGAAAGAGTTATGGGGGAGAAAGGTCATTTATGACAAATGGTCAGTATGTGATGGGGAGGTATTGGAATAGGAGGGCCAGTTGTAAGGGAATATATAGGTGAGATGGGGAAATGTACAATTATCAAGGATAATGAAGCAGTTGTAAGAAATGTTTAGGGGTAGAGCTGATACTTGGGGTAATGTGGAAGGTATAAATTATGAGACGGGATATGACAATTATGGGAGGACATAAGTGATGAAAAGGTTTTAAGGGTCTGTGTAAGAGGGATGGGACAGCTGTAAAGGGAGATGAGAAGAGGAAAATTATAAGATGAATGGAGAGTGAGTGGGGCATTTTATAAGTCCCTGTTATAGACCAGGTACTGTGCCTAGTGCTTTATAAGATCATTTCATTTGATAGAGTAGTGATGGGAGATTTAGAGATCTTGACATGGGGAGAAGTAAGTTCTGAAGGATGATGTATGTTGTTTGAAGAGGGTAAGAACAGTTAATCCTTTGGTTCCTGCTTCATTATGCAGGGTTTTTTTTTTTATTTCTTATCTTCGACCTTCTCCTGGCTGTCTTGGCCTCCTGGGCCAAAGCATCCGGAATACCCAATCCCTCTGACCGGAACCAGCCCTGAACTAAGGGGATGCTTCTATTTTTTTTCCCAGCCAAGAATAGCCATGGCCTTGGCCCAGACCAGATCCTATTACAAACACTGATGCATTTACTCTGATCCTTTCAAATGGTTATTTCCTTCCTGCTGTTTCTCTCTCTCTCTCTCTCTCTCTCTCTCTCTCTCTCTCTCTCTCTCTCTCTTCTCCCCCACTCTACCCCCTCCCCCACCTTTGCTGGATAAATTTGGGCTCTGGTTCCACTATTATTTGGAAGATGGAATCTCCCTCATTCCCACATAGCCCCAGACTGGGCTAGGGAAATCCCATCCCTCTGTTCTACCCAGAATATTTGAACCTGGATAGTTACTTTGTCTCCTCCTCCTCCCCAGTCCCTATTATACTATTATAATAAAGACAAGTTAGTTCCCAGGCTGGTCAGTTCTATAACCCTGTCCAAAATATCTGACTTTGTTTCATGGTGTTTTCCTGCTCAAATCTCACTTCCCCAAGTTTTTTTTTTTAAAGCTAATACTGGAGCTATAATCCAGAGACACTCTGACTATTCCAGTCAAGTCTAAACAAGTATGGTAGAAATCTAATTCTTCCATGACTATATGCACTGGGTCACTGAGGAGGCTGTTTAATTTCAATCATTCCTAATTTCCCTCCCTTCCATGAGCAGGAGGCCTTCTGAAATAGGAATTCTTTCTCTCTTTGCAAGAATACCACTGTTTGCTATTTTCACTCAGAACGGAGGTTGAACATGTTTCTCAGTCCTCCTTAAGTTACCACATATCAAAGAATCCCTCTCTAGCACCAAAAAGAACAGTCATCATCTCTTGGTATGTTGGAAAGCAAAAGCCTAAAAAATGGACGTAGCCTTGTGTCCTATGTGTCTGATTCATTCAGATTGACTACTCATACTCCACATTTAATTTTACAGAGTTCTCAAGGGCCATTCTTGTTTCAAGTTCAGAGTTTCAAGAGGAATACAGAACATATTTTTCTCCCTTTTCTCCACCTCTCACTTGCTAACCTTTCCTGGCTACAGAGTTGCCCAACTTAGAGGGTTCCAGGAACAAATTTCTCCTCTCAGGTTCTCTAGATAATGTACACAGGCTAGCTATTCAGTGTCTTCATGAACTTTCTGACTCCTTTCCTATTTATACATTTTGAACCTACTTGAAGCATGTTTTCTTCCTAGCCCTGCTTCTTCATCTACTCAAACCTTACTCATCTTTCAAGATCCAAAGTCCAATCTCTCCTTCCAGGAAGCTTTCTCAGACTGTATCCCAATATCTCCCCATTTGTCTAAACTCATAACATGGGTTATCTTTCTCCCTTTAAATGTATACTGTCATTCTTTACTTAACCACTCCATACTCATGTGCATGTGAACTGTTATTTGTTACTTAACAGATTATATTGTATGATGGAAGGAACATTGAACTTGGATTCAAAAGATCTGGGTTTTAATGCTGATACTGTTGCATGATTTTCTGGGTTACATTAGACAATCATTTAACCTTTTGGTATCTCAGTTCCTCTTCTGTAAATTTGAGATTAAAAGGTGATCTTGTTTTCATCTGATTCATAGTGCTATTTTGAGCATCAAAGAGATAACAGATGAAAAGGGACTTTGTCATTGGAAAATACTATAAAAACAGAAGCAGCTAAGTGGTGCACAGGGCCTGGAAGCAGGAAGACTCATCTTCCTGAATTTAAATCTGAACTTAAACACATACTAGCTGTATGACCTTGGGCAAGTCACTTAATCCTGTTTGTTTCAGTTCTTTATATGTAAAATAGCTGGAAAAGGAAACTACTCTAGTATCTTTGCCAAGAAAACCCCAAATGGAGTCACAAAGAGTCAGATATAACTGAACAACAACATGGAAATGGAAACTATTATTATTTCCAAGTCAGTAAATGAAGAAATTCATCATGGGAGGGTGAAGGGGAAACTCTCATATTTGCCAATGAAGATCTTTCTTTGAGTTACTGGTTAGATCAGGGGAATCTGATTTGCTAGACTGAGGTACCTTTGTTAGACTGAGTTAAACATTAGGGTCTGGTTCTTTGCGGAGGCAGAAACTTTGGGCTTTTAGGATCAACATGATCTTTATATAGAGATGAAGGTGAAGGGAATAAGCATATGGATATATATCTATTTTTAATTATCTTTCTATATAGCACTTACTATTTCTGGGTACTGTGATAAGGGATTTTACAAATATTATTCCATTTAATCTTTACAATAACCCTCCCAGGTAGGTGCTATTTTTAGTCCCATTTTACTGTTGAGGAATCCAAGAAAACAGAGGTTAAGTAATTTGCCCAGGGACATATAATTTATAAATGTCTGAAGCTGGATTTGAACTCAGGCCATTTTGGCTCCAAGCCTAGTACTCTATCCCACTTCACCATCTAGCTTCAATAGGAAGAATCAGAGGTAAAATTTGAACCCAGATTTTCCTGACTCCAAGTCTATATTGCTATCTGCTGTGCCAAGCTGATTTTTGTGAATGTCAGGGAACTTGCATCTTTGTTGTGAATGCCATACAGTTTTCACTGGATAAGGATGAAGATGGTAGTTATAATAATAATAAAAATAATTGCATGTATATAGTGCAGTTTGCTAGAAGTATTCTTACCCCCATTTTCCAGATGAGGAAACTGGGGCTTTTAAAGAGAGACGTAATAAGCCAACCAGTAAATGGTGGAAGCTCAAAGCTTCAAAGTTAGTGATCAGCTCTGTGTTGATAGTGTCTGTTCATCATTCAAAAAAAAAAAAAGACTATGACATCAAGGAAGTATGCCATGACAAGTATCTGAATTGAATTTGAGTGAAGGAGTATTATGCTAAGTCACCAATCTCCCTTTTTCTTCCAGAGTCATCTGGGTACAGTGGCCAGATATGAATCAAGAAGACTGGAGATGGCCCTGGATACGAGCCAATCAGTGTTAAATGACATCCTAGTAAATGTCAGGTGTCTCAAGCTGAATTTGAATTCCCATCCTCCTGCCTTCAAGGCCAGTGCTGTATCCACTGTGCCACCTAGCTGCCCAAAATTTTTGAAGAAGATGGCATGACAAATTGAATTTGAGAGAGTGGGTGCTGTGCTAAGTCATCAGTCTCACTTTCTCCTCCAGAGCCAGCTGGGTCCAGCACCCCAGATATGAATTAGACAGGAGATGGCCCTGGATATGAGGCAATCAGTGTTAACTGACTTTCCCTAAGTCACACAGCTCATAAGTATCAAGTTTCTAAGGCTGGATTCTAACTTCCATCCTCCAGACTCCAAGACCCGCGATCTAGCCATGGGTGCCACCTAGAGGTCCAACCCTGTGCTAAAGGAAAACCAAAAGCCCTGAGTGCAGGACCTGAAGAAGGTATAAAAAAAATAAGGTATGGAGATATGGGAAATCCTCTCAGCTTGAGGAATCTTGACCAAAAATGAATTGGCTTACTATGACTACAGAATTGAGTTAGATTGAGAAGTTTCATATGGGTGAAGGCTCCCTTCTTCATTAATGTTATTTCAAACTGTTATTGATTTAAGATCTGTGTTTAAATTTCCCCCAAGAAGCTGGCAGCAACCTGAGGACTGGGAAAGTGTAAACAAAGGTAAGGTTTGAGAGTAAACATGTAAGTGTTATGATTCCATCTAGTAGTCCAAGGTATGACTAGGAGATAAGCACATTGTTGATATCCTAATAGCCATGATTTCTCAATCAACCATTTATTCCCTATCACAGCCTAAACAAACAAGATAACCAAACCAAAGAACCAAGCCTTCTTTTGAACTAGCGTGTTGGGGCTTAGGCCTGCTTAGGCTTTCCAGGTTCAAGGTGTCTTGATTCCTAATGTCTGAGAGGAACAGATCCCTTACCTACACACTCTCATCTCAGATTCAAAAGCAATCTCTGAACAAATGCAGACAAGAAATATGAGCTTCACCCATCAATAGTACAGAGTTCTCTTACCATGTGATGTTTAACCTGTTCCACTGTCAAGATTTACAACTCTTAGCCCTTTTCTCCATGATCGCAAATTCCCATCACCTATTCCATTTCCCCTTGCACATTAAAAAGTTCTTGGACTCCAAACTTCCTGTTTCATCCAAACAGGATGCTTCTGACAGCACTTGATCAAATGTTCAGTTATATCACACCAGTCCTCACTACTCTTCATTTGGACTTAGAATCTGTTTTGGTAATTCCCCACTCTGAATTTCCTCACTTCCATCTTTTCCTCTCCTGATTCCAAGGCAAAGGGAAGATGGAAAATTATGTAGATTTGGCACATTACAAACTCAAGCTGCCCAACTCAAATCCACCCTCAATAATCCTGTTCTATATCTCATGTTGTTTCCTTAACATGGTCACCAAACTTTCCCCACCATTCTCAAACCTTAATCTTTCCCCATTCACTTCAACTCTAGCATATGACTTCTCCTTGTACTTGACTGAGTTAAGCACAATTGGCCCTCTCAATTTCACTTATTGATACTAAAAATTATTTGTCCCTAATCCTTGATCATCTTCTTCTCCTTTCCTCCTACATCAGAGAAAAATGTCTTTTCAAGGATGTCCCTTCTCTTTAAATTTTTTTATTGTTTATTTAAGACAATGGGGGTTAAGTGACTTGCCCAAGGTCACACAGCTAGTGTCTGAGGTCAGATTTGAACTCAGGTCCTCCCAACTCCAAGGCTGGTGCTCTATCCACTGTACCACCTAGCTGCCCCCTTTTTAAAAATTTAATATCTTATTCCCCCCATTGCATGTAAAAACAATTTTAACATTTTTTTCAAATTTTGAGTTCCAATTTTTCTCTCTCCCTCCCCTGTCCCCACAATTTGACTTAAGTTATACATGCGTAGTTTAGTAAAACACATTCACATATAAGTCATACTATGAAAGGAAAATGCAGGGGGTAGCTAGGTGGCCCAGTGGATAGAACACCAGCCCTGAAGTCAGGAGTTCCTGAGTTCAAATCCAGCCTCAGATATTTGATAATTACCTAGCTGTGTGGCCTTGGGCAAGCCACTTACCAAAAAAGAGAGAAAAAAAAAGAAAATGCAGACCAAAAAACCCCCAAGAAAAATAAAGAAAGTAAAGGAAAAAAAATCCCTTCCATAAGCATTCAGGCTCTATCATTTCTTTCTTTGGAGATGGAGAATACCTTTCATCATAAGTTCCTTAGGATTGTTGTGGATCATTGTATTGCTGAGAATATCTAAGTTATTCATGGCAAATCATCATACAATATTGCTGCTACTGTGTACAATGAGCTCCTGCTTCTGCTCATTTCAATTTGTATCAGTTCATGTTAAGTCTTTCTGGGGTTTTTTAAGCACAATAATGTTCTATTACAATCATATAAATGATTTGTTCAGCCATTCCTCAATGAGTGGACATCCCCTCAACATCCAATTATTTGCTACCACTAAAAGAGCTGCTATAAATAATTTTGTACATAGAGGGCCTTTTCCTTTTTTGTTTTTATCTCTTTGGTATACAAACCATGTTGGTAATGCTTGGTCAAAGAGAATGAATGCCCTTTGGGCATAATTTCAAATTGTTTTCCAGAATGAAGTGTATTGGTGTTTTAATTTTCCCAAATCCCTTCCAATCTTTGTTATTTTCCTTTTCTGTCATATTAGCTAATCTGATAGGTGTGGTGTGGTAGCTCAGACTTGTTTTAATTTGCATTTATCTAATCAATAGTGATTTGGTGCATTTTTTCATTTGAGTATATATAGTTTTGATTTCTTCTGAAAATTGCCTGTTATGTCCTTTGGCCATTTATCAATTAGGGAATGACTCTTATTTCTATAAATTTGACTTTGTTTTCTATATATTTGGGAAATGAGGTCTTAATCAGAGAAACTGGTTGAAAAATATTTTTCACAGTAATGATTACTATGTATTCCCCTCAATTCTATTTCCTTCTTGTTTATACTATTCTCTCTCTCCTTTCACTTTGTCATTTCTCAAAAGTATTTTACTTCTGATTTTTACCTCACCCAATATTGTCATTCCTTCTATCAATTCCCTCCACCCTTTTCTTATCCCCTTCCCCCTACTTTCCTGTATGGTAAGATAGGTTTCTACACTCAATTGAGTGTGTATGTTAATCATCTTGAGTCAATTCCAAAGAGAATAAGATTCACACAATTTCCCCACTCAATTTTCCCATCTTTCCCTTCACTCTTACTCTATTCTACCCTTCCTTTCTTCTCCCAGTTCATTGTTCTGGCCTCCAAAGTTTATTTTTTTTAGATAATCATTCCATTATATTCAATCCACATCTGTGCCCTGTATATACTTCTTCTAACTGTCCTAATAATTAGAAAGTTTTTAGGAGTTACAAGTATAATTTTCCCATGTAGAAATGTAAAAGTTTACATTATTGAATCCTTTTGATTTCTCTTTCCTGTTTATCTTTTGTATGCTCCTTTTGAATCTTGTATTTGAAAGTCAAATTTTTTATTCAGCTATAATCCTTTCATCAGGAAGGTTTTAGAGTCCTCAATTTCATTGAATGTCCATTTTTGCCCCCTGAGGGATTATACTCAGTTTTGCTGGGTAGGTGATTTCTAGCTCTTTTGATCTGTGGAATATCATATTCTGATTTCTCAGATCCTTAATGTAGAAGAAGCTAAATCTTACGTGATCCTGACTGTGGTTCCAATATTTGAATTGCTTCTTCTTGTCTGCTTGCAATGTTTTCTCCTTGACCTAGGTGCTCTGGGATTTGGCCATAATATTCATTGGAGTTTTCATTTAGAATTTTTTTCACAAAGTGATTGATGTAGTCTTTCAATTTCTATTTTACCTACTGGTTCTAGGTTCTCTTTTTTGATCATAGCTTTCAGGTAACTAATAATTCTTAAATTATCTCTCCCTGATTTATTTTCTATTTTTTCATTCTTTTGATTTCATTTTATTGTTGATGTTTCATAATGTCATTAGCTTTCACTCATCCAATTCTAATTTTTAAGGAATTACTTTCTTCAGTGAGCTTTTGTACCTCCTTTTCCATTTGGCCAATTCTGCTTTTTCAAGGCATCCTTCACTTCATTAGATGTTTGGACCTCTTTTAGCATTTGACCTATACTGGTTTTTTTTTTTTTAAGATTTTTTTTTCAATATTTTTTGTGCCTCCTTCACCAAATCATTGACTTTTTTTCATGACTTTCTTGCATCACTCTTATTTTTCTTCTCAATTTTTCCTCTAAGGGGCCTCTAGGTGGTGCAGTGGATAAAACACTGGCCCTGGAGTCAGGAGTACCTGGGTTCAAATCCAGCTTCAGACATTTAATAATTACCTAGCTGTGTGGCCTTGGGCAAGCCACTTAACCCCATTTGCCTTGCAAAAACCTAAAAAAAATTTCCTCTACCTCTCTTACTTGAATTTTAAAATCCATTTTGAACTCTTCCATAGTCTGAGGACAATTCATATTTTACTTTGAGGCTTTGGAGATAGAAGTTCTGTCTTTGTTGTCTTCTTCTGAATTTGTGTTTTAATCTTTCCTGTCACCAGAGTAAATTTCTAATGTCAAGATCTTTTTCCACTCTCTAAACATTTTTCAATCTATTTTTTTTTTACTTTTAACTGTATGCTAAATTTGGGGCTATGCTCCAGTTTTTTGTTGTTATTATTGTTCAGTAGTTTTCAGAGATAATCCTGGAAATATCTAAGTTTTCCATCTTCCAAGGTGATATGATCTAGGGAGAAGTGTGTTTACTACTCTCCTATATTATGTACTATGTGAGCCACCACAAGCACTCCTTTCTGCCCTGGAACTTTGACTGGGGTCTCAGTTCCCCTGTGCCCACAAGCTCTTTCTGGGACTGACCAGGACTGCAACCTAGATTCATGTATGGGCACTGCAACAGAATCCTTTCCCCAGTGCTACCAAAGGAACCATGCAATCTCTTGATCAGTTATCTGGACCCCCTTACCATTAGTGGGCTGAGAATTCTAGAAACTACCACTGCTGCCACTGATTCACATTACCAAGTCCTATTCCTGATTTGCTGGGGTCTGTCTGCAATAACCAAAGCTGTGCCAGATTGTGATCCATTCCCACCCGGGTGCAACAAATCTTCCCTGACAATCTTCTAAGTTGTCTTGTTCAGAAAAATTGTTTCACTCTGCCCTTGCTGTTCTAGTATTTGTTTTGAGGCATTATTTAAAGAAGTTAGAGGAATTGGGAAAAAGTTCAAGAGAGTCCTCAAAAGAGTCTGCCATCTTGGCTCTGCCCATTAAGGATATCTCTTCTTTTTATGTTCTTAATCATATTTAATCTCTCTACAGCATTTAACATTTTAAAAATATTTTTATTTAACATTTTGAGTTACAAATCCTGTCTCCCTCTCTCTCCTTCCTCTTCCCTAAAATATAGGCTAAACAGGTGAAATTACTTAAAACATTTCCATAATAGTCATTTTGTACAAGACAGAATAAAAATACAAGAAGGAATATGAAACAACAAGATTAATATGAATCTTTGTTTAGCTTAATTATTTATGTAGAACCTATGTTAGATTGCTTTCTGTCGGGGGAGGTGGGGGAGAAGGAAGAGAGGAAGAAAAATGTAAAACTTAAAACCTTGCAAAAAAAATTATTGGTGAAAACTATTGTTTCGTATGTTGGAAAAACAAATAAATAAAAATATTAATGAAAAAGTTAAGCAACATCAACAAAAAAAGAATGTGAAAATAGTATGCTTCAGTCTGTATTCAATCAATATTAGTTCTTCCTCTGGAGGCAGATAGAATGCTTCATCATTAGGGATTATCTGAGATCATTGTATTGCTAAGAATAGCTAAGTCATTCACAGCTCTTTGTCAAATAATATTATTGTGTATGATTTTGTTCTGTTCTGGTTCTATACACTTCATTATGCATCAGTTCATGTAAGTCTTTCTAGGTTTTTCTAAAATCATTCTGCTTAATAACAAACAACAGTAATATTCCATAACAATCATATACTAAAACCTGTTTAGTCATTCCTCAATTGATGAACAGCCTTTCATTTCCATTTCTTAACCACCACAAAAAAAGAGCTGCTATAAATATTTTTTGTTTTGTTTAGGTTTTTGAGAGGCAAATAGGGTTAAGTGGCTTGCCCAAGGCCACACAGCTAGGTAATTATTAAGTGTCTGAGACAGGATTTGAACCCAGGTACTCCTGACTCCAAGGCTGGTGCTTTATCCACTGCACCACCTAGCCGCCCCTGCTATAAATATTTTTATACAAATAGGCCTTTTTTCCATTTTTTTGGATGTCTTTGTAATATGGACCTAACAGTGGTATTATTGGATTGAAGTATATGAAGAGTGCATTTAACATTGTTGATTAACATCCCACCACATCTTCCTTTTTTTTAACTTTTGACCTCAAATCATTATGTTTGTAACATAAATTTATAGTGGATTTAGTCAATACAGTTTCATGATTTTCTTCAACATTTTTTTTGGCTTCACTTGAGTAGGAATAAAAACAGTAAGTTATGAGCATCATCTGAGACTCCACAGGGTAAGATTTTTGATAGGATAAAGAAACAAAGTCTTGAGAGAAGAGGTCTGTTTAAAGTTGAGCTGATTCACCAAGGGTCAAAATGGGGAAGCGAAGAGAGTGCGTAGCCTTTGCCAGAGTTGCTGTTGTGTTTTATCCTCCATTTGGATGACAAACCTTTTTAGTGTGAGGGCTTGCTGAGCTGTTTTCAGGGTTTTTTCATCCACCTTTGGTGTCCATAATTCACCCCCACTCTCACCTGTGGCATTGTAAGAGTGATAGCTTGGAAAAGAACTGAGGGGTAGTGGGAGGTCATCATGAGCACGCTGAACAGAATTAATATATACAAAGCAGAGGGGCAGGTGGAATAACTACAGATTCTGATTACTCAAAGGAATTTCAGAGTTCACAAATATAGGAGTAGAATACTTAGGGGTCATGGCAAAAACAAGAACATAACTCTGTATGTAGCTGAAGTGGGGTGGAGGGGTAGAATAAGGATGTTTGATGAACTTTGAAGTTAGGATATATGAAGGAGTAAATGTTTCTTCATGGATTTGCAGTCTAGTCCATTCTTGTGAGGATCAATCAAGCTTTTCCTTATCTCTTAGTGGTTAGTGCTTTGTCCCTCATCAAATTATCTATTTAACCACTAGAGGGCGGTGGTGACCAGTCCTTGATCTTATTTAATAGCGATGGGGAATGTGGTCAAATAATCCACTCTAGCTGCTATGCACTCCATCAGCACCAGAGGGCGGTCTAAGGTAATTGCCAAAGTCTCTGGTTCTCAGCTAGCTCTCCCACCTTAGCTCTGCCCCTCGGTTTGGGGGGCCCTCAACTTGTTTTGGATCATGGACCCTTTGGGCAGTCTCGGGAAACCTTAGATCCCCTTTTCTGACTTATGTATGAATACACAAAATAAAATATGAGGGATCATAAAGGAAACCACTTATATTGAAATCAAGTTACATTAACCTAGTTAGTAAATGCATTCTTTGTCAACAGTCAAACCAAACTGGGAACTTGGTTCTATTATCATCTTCTCCCATGGGACATGGCAGATATCCACTCACAGTGCTTTTCCATTCATAGCAATACCTTCCAGAAAGTATCCAACCAGGGTATATATGTATGAGAAGATTGGTGGTAGTCACTGACATAGACCTCGTCCCTTCAGTTAGTCACTCTCTTCTGTACACTAGACTCAGTCCTGATGGAAGTCTTAATCAGAGGTTGGTTTTTTCCTGCAGACAGTCCTGTGTCTGCCTCTAGGCTTGAGAAAAACCTGATTCCATAGACTCCATTAGAGATTTCTATTTAAGCCTCAGAGTACTCAACCTTTCCTCGGTTTTCTGCTTATCTCCCCAATACTTAATAAATGGTTTTTCATTCATTCATTCATTCATCAGTGTGGTTGAAAAAACTCAAACTGTAGATCTCCCTGAGAGTGGTAGGGCATAGCTTTAGGTTTCTTGATTCCTGCCAGTGACACATCTCCTAAGTAGTCTGCTTTTGCAGAGTAGATGTTTCTACAATATATTTCACCTAGTGAGGCTACAGCTTTAGAAATCTTGGCAAGGGGAAATAGATTATTAAGTAAGGTATCTGATAATAGAGAAAGCTGCGTGTAGGAATGTATCTCTCAAAGTTCTCTATTTCCTTTCCACCTATTCTGAAAAGACACTTCTAATGTGTATGTGTGGACTGATGCAATGTGAAGTGAGCAGAACTAGGGAAACAGTTTACAGTATAATATCAACATTGTAAAGCTGAATAACTTTTAAAAACCAGGACCAATGATAAAGAATGCTACTTACTTCCTGAAGGAAAATGAATATATAGAATGAGATGCACATTTTAAAAAAATATATTTATTTATTTTCATCCATTTGTACATGCATATTTCCAAGTTACAAAATTTCCCACCCCCTCCCCTCAGCAAAAAACAGTGAGGTTGGGATTTTACATACATGTTTTGTTAAACAGATATACAAATTAGTAATTTTGGCATGAAGAATTAGGATTAAGGGAAAGAGATACATAAGAGATAATTTTTATAAAGTGTTCATTAGATTCAGAAGAGTTTATTCAAATTTTTTTCTGTGTTTTGTTTTGCTTTGTTTTTCTTCCTCTGGTTGGGGATAATATAGTCCATAACCAGTCAAATATAGTTTCCTTGCTCTCTGGACTGTTGAGAGGAGCTGCTTCCATCAAGGTTGTTCAGCTCATAATGTTGTTGATGTGTACATTATTCTCTTGGTTCTACTACCTTCACTCAGCATCAAATCCTGTAAGTCATTCCATGCTTCTCTAGAGCTCAACCTTTTATGGTTTCTTATAGAACAATAATATTCCATAGTATTCATGTACCATGACTTGTTTAGCCATTCCCCAATTGATGGGCATCCCTTCAATTTTCAGTTCTTTGCCATGACAAAAAGATCTGCTATGAATATTTTAGAACATGTAGGATTTTTCCCATTTTTTACAATTTCTTCTGGATATGGACCTAGAATTGGAATTGCTGGGTCAAAGGATATGAACAGTTTTATTGCTCTTTGGGCATAGTTCCATATTGCTCTCCAGAAAGGTTGGATCTATTCACAATTCCACCAGCACTATATCAATGTCCCAGTCCTCCAACAACCTCTCCAAGATAGATCATTTTCCTTTTTTTCTCATCTTGGCTAATCTAATAGGTGTTAGATGATACCTCATTGTTTTTTAATTTGCATTTCTCTAATCAATAGTGACTTGGAGTATTTTTTCATCTGATTATATATAGCTTTAATTTCTTCTTTTGAAAACTGTCTGGTCATATCCTTTGACCATTTATTAATTGGGAATGACTTGTGATCTTATAAATTTGATGCAATTCTCTATATCTTTTAGAATTGAGACCTTTATTAGAACTCTGGTTGTGAAGATTGTTTCCCAGCTTTCTGTTTTCCTTCTAATTCTGGCAGCATTGATTTTATTAGTGCAAAATTTTTTTAATTCAATATAGTCAAAACCATGCCTTTTGCAGTTTATAATATGCTCTAATTCTTGTTTGGTCATAAATGTATCCCTTTTCCATAGATCAGATAGAACATTTTTGGGTCTATTAATTTATCTTGGTACTGCCCTTTATGTCTAAATCCTGTGCCCATTTTGACCTTATTTTGGTATAGGGTGTGAGATCCAGATCCTACTATTTTCCAGTTTTCCCAAAAAATTTTGTCAAATAACGAGTTCTTATCTCAGAGGCTGATGTCTTTGGACTTGTCAAATAGTGCATGGCTGTAGTCATTTACTGCAGTTCCTTTTGAACCTATCCTAATCCACTGATCCATACTCTATTTTTTTTTAGGTTTTTGCAAGGCAAATTGGGTTAAGTGGCTTGCCCTAGGCCACACAGCTAGGTAATTATTAAGTGTCTGAGGTTGGATTTGAACCCAGGTCCTCCTGACTCCAAGGCCAGTGCTCTATCCACTACACCACCTAGCCACTCCCATACTCTATTTCTTAACCAGTACCAGACAGTTTTGATTACTGCTGCTTTATAGTATAGCTTTAGATCTAATAGAGCTAGGCCACCTTCCTTTACATTTTTTCGAGATGCACATTTTTAACAGGGCAAATATGAGAATTTATTTTGCTTGACTATGTTTATTTATTACAACATTTCTCCTTCTCCTTATTCTTCATGTGTAGGAAGTGAGGAAAAAAAATAATACTTTTTGAGAGAGACAGAAAGACAGACAGACAGACTGAGACAGAGATGCTTGCCTATCCAATGACTAAAAGCTGAGCAAATGAGTCTGAGAAATTTTGGTGGGGTAGGTAACCAACAGCTACTTTCTACTCCCTGGTGCTGCTCCCAATAAATCTGAGCTGGGAACAAGGAAAACAAGAGAAAAACAAATGCTGGACAGCTTCAATGAATGAAGTCGAAACCCTAGGACAAGAAATGAGTCCAAAGCATTGATTGTGGTGGTGGTAGTAGTTGTTTGTCCTTCATTCTCAAAGAAGACAATGACATCAGGGAGGTGATGGCATGACATGTATGTGAATTGGGTTTGAGTCGGGGGTTGCTGTGTTGTCACCAGCCTCATTTTCTCACCTGCTTCCAATAGCCAGATAGGAATCAGTACAACTGGAGATGCGCTGGATGAGAGGCAATCAGGGTCAAGTAACTTGCCAAGATCATACAGTAGTGGTGGTAGTGGTGGTGGTGATGGTAGTGGTAGCAGAGGGGTTTCAAATACCCAATCTTTCCCTTAACCTTTTTTTCCTAGCCCTCCCAGCTAGGATGGGGTTTAGGAAGAGGATTAAGTTGTTTAAGAGAGGAGAGTAGCTGATAGTTACATTGCATTTTAATTGTGTCTTAATAAACCATGTCATTACAGAGTGTGCCATGTGTATAATATAAATTCAAACAATTGATCAGATTGAAGGAAACTTCCAAGGTAGGGGCATAGGGTAGAGGCAAAGTCAAGTCAGAGCTTTCAGTGTCCCTAAGCCATTTCTTGAATTCGAACCAGCACCTTCTATCACACAGAGTCCTCTAACTTTTCTATAGTTGGAGGTGTGGATAGGCTAAGCTTTTTTTTTTTTTTGGTTTTTTTTGAAAGGCAAATGGGGTTAAGTGACTTGCCCAAGGCCACACAGCTAGGTAATTATTAAATGTCTAAGACGGGATTTGAAACTGGTACTCCTGACTCCAGGGCCAGTGCTTTATCCACTATGCCACTTAGGCGCCGAAGGCTAAGCTTTTTTTAGGCAAACCTTTGTCAGTAGGCAATAACTAAAACCTAAGGGTTCTCAGCCTCTCCTGTGGGGATCTACCAGTGTCCATTCCCAGAGCCCTTTCATTCATGATGTAAGTCAACAAACCTTCAAGTATTTCTCAAGTTCCTACTATGTATCAAATAATGTGCTAGAGATACAGAGAAAGGCAAAATAGTCTCTTTTAGACAGCATGTAGTCAACTATGTTCTAACAAGATATAAAATAGATAAATTGGAGATGAGATTAGAGGGAAAGCAAAGCACCAGCAGCAAGGAGGACTGGGAAAAATTCCTTGAGAAGGTGAAAGTTTAGCTAATACTTGAAGGAAACCCAGGACACCAGGAGGCAGAGATGAAGGCGGGGGTGGGGGTGGGGGTGGAATCCCAAGATTTTGGGATAACCAGTGAAAATCATGGAAATCAAGGGATAGGGTAGTGCATCTGTGTGTGCATGCATGTGTTTGTGTGTGTGTGTGTAATAACCTCCCAAAGGGTCAGGGTTCAGTCACTAGATGGATGGATTTTTGATGGTGGAGTTCAAAGTCTTTCATTGGTCCCTGTTTCTTAAGGTGATCTGACTAGTAATCTAGAACAGACACTGATTCCTGCCTCTGGCTGACTGTGGCTCTAGACTTAGCTCTCCATACTTTCACGGCTTAACCCTGGGCCTGGTTCATAGGCTTGGGAGATTACTTTGAAAGGTATATTGCAGAAAAATAAATGGAGGGGTAAGAAACAGGCTGGTTCTAAGCTAATCATCATTTTATATCTGTCCCACTAAACTTTCACAGAAGTTTATTCTGTCTAGCTCCATCTAATGTTAGCAGATCCACCATCTTCCCCTAAGTGTTCCTACTAATAAGAAAGATTTCCTACAGATTTGCTCTTTCCTGTTCCTTGTTATCAGACTCCTTTTTAAAATATGTGGAGACAGAGGTCAGTGACAACACTGTTGAAGAACAAGGATAGGGGTGGCAAGGTGGCGTAGTGGATAGAGTGCTGGCCCTGGAGTCAGGAAGACCTGGGTTCAAATCCGACCTCAGACACTTAATAATGACCTAGCTGTGTGGCCTTGGGCAAGCCACTTAACCCCATTGCCTTGAAAAAATAATTTTTTTAAAACAAAAAGAAAAAAGAACAAGGACAAGGCAAGAGGGTAGAAAAGGAGGAGCATAAAACTCCTTTGAAGGATTCGTTTATTTGCACTAATTGTAACCTAGCTCTATTTCCTACTGCTATAATTATTCAGTTGTTTGACTGTTGTATTCCCCCTTCCTCCAATAGAATGTAGGCTTCTTGAGGGCAAGACTATTTTCTGATTTGTCTTTGTACTTCTAGTAGGTAAAATAATGCCTTGTATATATTGGGCCCTTAATGAATGCTTACTGAATGGATGAATGATGTGTGTATGGTGTTTTGAGCAAAGAACAAAATAAGAGAGGTGGCTAGGTGGTGTAGTGGATAGAGCACCAGCCCTGGAGTCATGAGGATCTAATTCAAATCCAATCTCAAACACTTAATTATCTAACTGTGTGGCCTTGGGCAAGCCACTTAACCCCATTGCCTTGCAAAAAAATCTTAAAAAAAAAAGAACAAAATAAGACAGCAAACATTTATTAGATGCTGACTTTGTACCAGGCACTTTTCTTGGTATTAGAAGTACAAATACAAAGAATGAGATAATACCTACCCTCAGGGAGTTTATATTCTAATGGGAGAGACCACAAGTACACATAAAGGTATAGGTATAATTAAAGAGAGAATAAATGTACATAAAAGGAAGGTATTAGGTATAGAACTATATAGAAAATATCTAAGTTAACAAGGTATAGAAGGCCAGGGAAGGAGAACACTAGAAGTTGGGAGGGAGTGAAGAAAGGTTCAAATCTCTGTCTTGTATTGAATTATACCTTGTTCAGTCGTGACAGTTTTCTTGGCAAAGACACTGGAAGGGGTTTGCCATTTCCTTTTCCGGTGTGTCTCCATTTTACAAATGAGGAACTAAGGTAAATAGGATTAAGTGACTTGTCCAAGGTTACAGAGTATCTGTAGGGTAAGACATTTGGGATGCTGGCTTTAGGGAACAGAAATTTAGAGAACACTGATATCATCTTTACTCTAATAGTTGAAGAAACATCTAAGATTAGCCCAAAGATAGCAAGAATTGAGATAGGAATTGAACTTGTCATCTCATTGGTATGTCCATGGCCTCTGAACAAAAGGAAATGCCTTTCAATGCAGGTAGGTACTTTCTTTGCAACAATATATAGTCTTACAAGTCTAGAGCATTGGGAGGTAAAATGATTGGCCCAAGGTCACACTACTGAATAAATCAGAAGTAGGATTTGATGCTAAGTCTTCCTGGTTCTCCTCTTTATCCTCTGTGACAAGAATAATTAATTAAAATGGGTAACTACTAAGTAAATGACTTTCCTTTTCTCCAGCTCCTAATCCAGATAGATGGCCCTGAGATGAATTTTTTCTCTCTGGGTCTTGATTCTCATGCCCAAGGACAGTGTTATAGAGTCTCTTCCCTAATGTGTCCCCATGTCCTGAGGTCCAAGGTTTCTTAACTCTCATCTCTCACTAACTGAATTTGTCTAAATTTGTCAGTTTTGACATTTAAAATTTTTTAAAGATGTTTACTCTCAGCACTAAAATTGTAAGTCACTGCTCTAATCTGATTTTTCAGCTTCATGCACAACTATTTACCAGATAATTATACATCATCTAAACCAGCCTCCTAAACACAACACATTCAAAATCAGACTCATTATGTTTCCTGAAAAAAAAACCCTGATCTTTCCAGTTTTTGTCAATGGCAGTATCATTCCCCAGTCACAGGCTGTAAATTTCAGTCATTTTGAGAATTCCCTAATTTACTCAAGGCGTAATTAATTAAATTCATATCAAATTCATTTGTACTATGTGCTAAGCACTGTACTTCTGTAATATCTCTAAAATCTGACCCTTAAGAATTCAGGCCCTCATTTCCTCTTATCTGGACTATTATAATAGCCTAACCCATCTCCCTACCAAAGATCTCTCCCTCTTCCAATTCAATGTACAACTGTTGTCAGGTGAATCTTCCCATAGGACTGTTCTGACCTCAGGCATCTAGCTCCCCACTGACAATCAAAAAAACTCAAATTCCTCAACCTGACAGTCATGGTTTTCTATTATCCATCTCATCTTGTGGTTTTATATTCTACTGTTCTACTCAAACCAGCTAGGTATGAATCTTAACTGCCCTTGACTATCCTTAGCCACTGTCCTGTTCCCTTCCTTACCTTATCTTGTGCTTCCCTTCCTGTACATTCTTGCAGGTGATTATTTCTGTTTTATTATTTTATTTTTAATAGTATTTTATTTTTCCAATTATAGGTAAAGATAGTTTTCAACATTCAATTTTATAAGATTTTCAGCTTCAAAATATTCTCCCTCCCCTCCCTTTCTCCTTGCCCAAGATATCAAACACTCTGATATAGGTCATACATGGGCAATCATGTTTAAAATATTTCCATATTAGTCATGTGAAAGAAGAAACAAAACAAAAGAGAAAACTACAAAATTCCACAAAAACTAAACCAAAAAAGAAAATAGTTGTTTTTATCTTCATTCAGACTCCATAATTCTTTTTCTGGGTTTGAATAGATTTTCCATCATAAATCTTTTGGAATTGAATTGGATCACTGTGTTGTTGAGAAGAGCTAAGTCTCATAGTTGATCATCACATAATGTTGCAGTTACAGTATACTGACTGCTCATTTCATTCAGCATCAAATCATGTAAATCTTTCTAGGTTTTTCTGAAATCTGCCTGCTCATCATTTCACATAGCACAATAGTTGGCCTGATTATATGGTAAGAAGAAGCAATTTCCCCCTAAATCTTCTCAGACATGCTGTCTGATTCCTAAAAATTTACTGTTACTTAGTTTCAAACAATCAACATAAATTTATTTATTGGCATCTATTTTGTGCCAATTCGTGTGCTAGTTGCTGAGGGTGCAAATAGATAAATTCAAGGGAGGAGAAAACAAGAATATATATTCAAATCTATAGAGGAAATACAAAGGAATGTAACATGTCCCAAACATATTGATGCAGTTTAAAGTTTTAAATATCTTAAAATAGTTTAATGCAAGGTAGTTTGTGTCAGAGCATACACACTACCATCAGGAGAGGTTTCACATAGAATATGGAGCTTGAGTTGAGTCTCAAGAAGGAGAAGGATTCCATGAAGTGGAAGGGAGGAGGAGGCACTATTCATATATAAGGAACTTCCAGTGCAAACACATGAAGATAGCAAATGGAGATTTATGTGAGAAACAGAAAGGACAATTTGGTTAGGTAGCAGTCTGTGGAAGAGAGAGTAATATCCACTGAGGGTGGGAAAATGGTTGGAACCAGGTTGTGAGAGGTTTTAATAGCTAAACAGAAATGCTTGATTCTTAATGCACAAGGAAACCATTATATTTGTTGGTCTAGGGGAATAAAATGATCATATCTATGTTGAAGGAAAATCACCTTAGAAACAGTGTGGAGATGACTGAAGGACTCGAGGCAGGTAGATCAACTAAGAGCCTCTTTCAAAAACTGAGACAATAGATGAGAGGGCTCTAAACTACTATGGTGGCTATGTGAGTAGAGAAAGGGGGAGAAATGAGAAAATGTAAAGCATAAAGAAATGGCAAGGGCAGAGCCAAAATGGCAGCAAGAGAACAGACTATCCTAGGAGCTGTCTCCAAAATATTTCAAAAACCTTAAACTTATGACTCTAACTAAATTTTCAAGAGACAGAATTCACAGAAAGATCCAGTGCGACAATTCTCTAGCCCAAGGTAACCAGGAAGACCATGGGAAGGCTCTGTTCCATGGGTTTGGAGGGGGCAGCAGCAAAGCTAGGATCACCACACAGAATGAAGGTGTTCCAGCCCTCAGGGAATAGCCGGGCAGCAGAAGCAGTTTCCTGATCTGCCAACCCAGGGAACACCAAACACAACTTGGAAGATCAGCAAGAAATCTCTGCCAGAGCGAACTTGAAGCCCAGTCCAGCAAGGCCCTCCTCAGTGCAGCCAAGGTCCTCAGTGCAGCCCAGATGCCAGGAAATGGAAGCAGGCCTCTGGAGCTGCCCAGCAGGAGTCACTCAACAGCTGCTTCCACAGTGCTCAGCCCAAGGAAGATAAGGGGGTGGAGGTAGACTGTCAGGGTCTCTCCTCTGTCTCTGGGACAGGACTCTGGTGCTTTGCCTATGCTCAGACCCTTGGCACAGTCTGGGACCCCCCCATTGCCATAGAGTAGGGACCTTCCTCACAACTCCAGGGCAGAGGGGAGGGCTTGTGGTCATCCACAGACCAAAACACAGGCCAGAAGAGCAGATAGAGACTCTCTTAAGACCTTGAAGGAACTGAGGTCCTAGCGGGGGTGTCCCAATAATACTCAAAAGCTTGGGAAGCACCCCAAAAACCAAGACACAGACTAGGGAAATGAGTAAACAGAAAAAAAGGAACCTGACCATAGACAATTACTTTGATCCCATGGAGGATCAAAACACACACTCAGAAGATGAGAAAGTCCAAGCTTGTGTATTCAAAGGATCCAAGAAAAATAGGAGTTGGGCTCAGACTATGGCAGAGCTTAAAAAAGATTTTGAAAATCAAGTAAGAGAGGTGGAGGAAAAATTGGGAAAAGAAATGAGAGAGATGCAGGAAAAATATGAAAACCAAGTCAGCAACTTAGTCAAGGATATCCAAAAAAATGCTGAAGAAAATAACATGTTAAAAACCAATTTGGATTAAATGGAAAGAGCAGTTCAAAAAGTTAATGAGGAGAATACCTTAAAAAGCTGAATTGACCAGATGGAAAAAGAGATAAGAAAGCTCTCTGAAGAAAACAATTCCTTCAAATGTAGAATGGAGCTGAAGATTTTGTGAGGAATCAAGACACAATAAAATAATATCAAAAGAATGAAAAACCAGAAGAAAATGTGAAATATCTCATTGAAAAAACAACTGTGAGGCAGTGAGGTGGTGCAGTGAAGAGAGTACCAACCTAGGAGAATCTGAGTTCAAATCTGGCTTCAGACACTTAATAATTACCTAGCTGTGTGACCTTGGGCAAATCACTTAACCCCCATTGCTTTGAGAGAGAGAGAGAGAGAGAGAGAGAGAGAGAGAGAGAGAGAGAACAATTGACCTGGAAAAGAGATCCTGTTAAAAATTAAAAATTATTGGGCTACCTGAAAGTTATGATCAGGAGAAGAGCTTTGACTCCATTTTTTAAAGAATTTCTACAGGAAAATTTCCCTGATATTCTAGAAGCAAAGGAAAAAATAGAAATTGAGAGAATCCACTGATCTCCTGAAAGAGATAAAAAAAAAAACCAAACAAACAACCCCCAGGAATATTATAGCCAAGTTCCAGAACTCCCAAGTCAAAAAGAAAATATTACAAGCATCCAGAAGGAAACAATTCAAATATCATTGAACTTCAGTCAGGACTACACAGGACTTAGCAGCATTCACATTAAGGTCTTGTAGGGCTTGGAATATAACATTCCAGAAGATAAAAGCTTGGAATACAACCAAGAAAAAACTACCTGGCAAAACTAAACATCCTCTTCCAGGGGAACAGGAGAATTTCAAATGTTCCTGTTGAAATGACCAGAACTGAACAGAAAGTTTGATCTTCAAGTACAGGACTTAAGTGAAGCATAGAAAGGGTGGATGAGAAGGGTAAATTATGAGGGATTTAATGATGATGATGAACTATGTGTATTCCTGCATGGAAAGATGATACTGATAATACTCATATGAACCTTCTTAATTATCAGAACAGTTAAGAGGAACATATATGGGCAAGGCACAGGAAGGAGCTGAATTTGTGAAGGTATGATAGATTGTAAAAATGGAATCAACAGATGAAAAGGAAATGTACTGAGAGAAAGGGAAAGGAGAAGTAGAATAGACTAAGATATTTCATGTAAAAAAGAGTCAAGAAATAACTTTTGCAGTGGTATGGAAGGAGGAAGGTGAGGGGGAAATGAGGGAGCCTTAATTCTCATTAAGAAATGGCTCAGAGAGGAAATAACATACATACTTAATAGAGTATAGAAATCTAGAAGAAAAAGGAGAGAAAGGGGATGGGAGAAAAGGGATGGGGGAGGGGAGGGGGATGTAGGTGATAGAGGAGAGGGTAGATCATGGGAGAGGGGAAATGTGGAGAGATCATGGGAGAGTCAGAAATAAGATATTTTCTTTTTTACTTTTTGCAAGCTGTTGGGATTGAGTGGCCTGTCCAGGACTATGGACCTGGAGAGTTGCTAGTTCTCTGGGGTGGGATGTGGGCTTGAAGCCTCCTGTCCCCAGGGCCAGTACTCTGTCTGCTATGCCACTTGGCTGCCCCACAGCACACTTTTGAAGAGGGACAGAGTAAAAGGAGAAGGAAAATGGGTTGGGGAGGAACGGATGTAGGGAATTATAATCAGCAACAGCAACTATGGAAAAATATGGAAGTAACTTCTCTGATGGACTTATGATGAAGAATGCGATCCACCGCAGAGACAGACCTGATGGTATTGGAACATAGACTGAAGCACATTTTTTCCCCTCTTTCTTTCACTTTATTTCTCATGAGGATTTTAATTTTGGTGGGAGGAGGGAGAGATTAGGTTTACTCTTACAAGAAGACTATTTTAGTGATGTGTAAATAAATAAATTAAAATGTAAATTAAAATAAAAAAGAACATAAAAAAATAAACAAAAAAAGAAGTTTGTTGAAGAAAAAAAAGAAATGGAAAGATTTAACAACTAACTGAATATGTGAATGAGGGAGAAAAGGGTATGAGGAAAATGCTAAGGTTATGAATGTAGGAGAATGAAAGAATGGCTGTGCTCTGCCTTGGAAAGAAATATGGAAGTTTGGAAGAGAGGAGGGTTTTGAGAGAAAAGATAATGATTGGGGGCAGCTAGGTGGCACAGTAGATAGAGCACTGGCCCTGGAGTCAGGAGTACCTGAGCTCAAATCCGGGCTCAGACACTTAATAATTACCTAGCTGTGTGGCCTTGGGCAAGCCACTTAAACCCATTGCCTTGCAAAAACTAAAAAAAAAAATAAAAGTCATATTTTTAAAACAAAAAGCCATTCCCCAATTGGCAAATGGTCAAAGGATATGCAAAGGCAATTTACAGATGAGGAGATCAAAGCAATCTATAGCCATATGAAAAAATGTTCTAAACCATTAATTATTAGAGAAATGCAAATTAAAGCTTCGTTGAGGTACCACCTCACACCTCTCAGATTGGCCAGTATGACCAGGAAGGATAATGATCATTGTTGGAAGGGATGTGGGAAATCTGGGACACTATTACACTGTTGGTGGAGCTGTGAACTCATCCAACCTTTCTGGAGAGCTATTTGGAACTATGCCCAAAGGGCAACAAAAATGTGCATACCCTTTGACCCAGCAATACCACTACTGGGTCTATACCCTGAAGAGATGAGGAAAAAGGGTAAAAACATTACTTGTACAAAAATATTTATAGCAGCCCTGTTTGTGGTGGCAAGGAATTGGAAATCCAGTAAATGTCCTTCAATTGGGGAATGGTTTAGCAAACTGTGGTATATGTATGTCATGGAATACTATTGTTCTATTAGAAATCAGGAGGGACTGGAATTTAGGGAAGCCTGGAGGGATTTGCATGGACTGATGCTGAGTGAGATGAGCAGAACCAGAAAAACACTGTACACCCTAACAGCAACATGGGAGTGATGTTCAACCTTGAAGGATTTGCTCATTCCATCAGTGCAACAATTGGGAACAATTTTTGGCTGTCTGCAAAGGAGAGTACCATCTGTATCCAGATAAGGAGCTGTGGAGTTTGAACAAAGTACAAGGACTATTCCCTTTAATTCGGAAAAAAAAAAAAACCCAGATGTCTTATGGTTTGATCTGGTTACCTCCGAGAATTCTGTTCTCTTTAAGGATATGATTTCTCTCTCATCACACCCAATTTGGATCGAGGTACAACATGGAAACAAAGTAAAGACTGACGGAGTGCTATCTGTGGGGTGGGGGTGGGGGGAGGGAAGCAAGATTGGGGGAAAACTGTAAAACTCAAATAATATCTTTAATAAACATTCTATTGCTTTAAAAAAATAATGATTTCTATTGAATTGGAACTGTCTTTGGCATATCTAGCTCTAAATTTTCAATCAGCAATTGTTGATGTGGAATTGAAGCTCAAGGGAGAGACTAAGGCTGAAAATATGGAGTTGGGAGTTAATCAGAATAATGATGATAATTAATGAGGTCACCAGGAAAGAGAGTATAGAAAGATGGGTAGGGGAATCTAGAAAAAGACCTTGGGGGCATACTTATAGTTAGTGGAGAGGATCTGGAAGATAGATCAGCAAAGGAACCTGAGAAAGAACAAAGAGGGAAATGTCCTAAAAGCTTAGAAAAGAGAACTTATCAGGAGGAAAGGATGGATGATAGTGTCAAATGTGGTAAATAAATGTAGAAGTATGATGTCTGATCAAAGGATTTGGCATGACAAGCATATGAACTGGATTTGAGTGAAGGGGGCAGTGCTAAATTACCAGCCTCACTTTCTAATTACCTGGATGAGAGGCAATCAGGGTTAAGTGACTTGCCCAAGGTCACACAGCTAGTAAGTAGCAAGTATTTAAGGCTAGATTTGAACTCTCATCCTCCTGACTCCAAGATCAGTGCTCTACCTACTGCACCAACTAATAATAATAATAAAGGCAGCTAAATGGTGCAATGGATAGAACACTGGCCCTGGAGTCAGGAGGACAGGAGTTCAAATCCATCCTCAAGATACTTGTCTCTTACTATGTGACCTTGGGTAAATCACTTAAACCTGATTGCCTATCAACCAGGACCATCTTCAGTCGTCCTGACTCATATCTGGCCACTGGACCCAGATGGCTCTGGAGGAGAAAGTGAGACTGGGGAATTAGCACAGCGCCCCCCCCCCCCACTCAAATCCAATTCATGTGCTTGTCATGGCATCACCTCCTTGATTTTTGGTCTTGTTCAAAAAGGAAGGACAAACATAATAATAATGAATATAATAATAATAATAATAATAATAATAATTAATAATAATAGTTTGCAACACTTTACAAATATTGCATTTAATCTTCATAATAATCTTAGAAGGTAAATTCTATTATTATTGCCAATTTATATAAGGGAAAACTGAGGTTTCCATCTCTGGGGAAAGAGGTTAATTGATTTGCTCAGTCACATAATCTCTATCTGAGTGAGAATTTATATCTAAAACTGAGAGGGAAAATTAGTTCTAGCTAATTCTAAGGGTAGAAATTGGCTCTATTTAGGAAAAAGGTATTTTGAAAAAAAAGGGATGATAAGAAAAGCATTTCTGATGAAGGCCCAACAACCTAACACCTGTCACTTTACATGTTTGCAGTGGTTTTACAGTACCTTTAAAGTTCTTTTCCTAAATTTGAAGCAGAATATTCTGACAGTTTCAATGTAGGCTGCTCCCACATGTAGGCTAATGCGTAGGCTGCTCCTGACTTGCAATGACATGGCTCCACAAGTTATACAGAAAGAACTCTTGTTTCAGTTTGTGTCTCTTATCTACTGGAGAGCAAATATCTTTGCAACTATGAGACTGAAAAACTAAAATAATATCATTTCTTAAACCCCCCCAAAAATAATTCGGGGTGGCTAGGTGGCACAATGGATAGAGCACCAACCCTGGAGTCAGGAGTACCTGAGTTCAAATCGGACCTCAAACACTTAATAATTGCCTAGCTGTGTGGCCTTGAGCAAGCCATTTAACCCCATTTGCCTTGCAAAAACCTAAAAAAAAAAATTCAAACTCAGATGCTCCACAATTTAAGTCCTGAACTTTATTCATTGGGCCACCTAGTTACACCTAGTTATATGATAGTTTTTGAGAAAAGAGTTACAGGTAAGTGATCAGTTTGAAGGTCAGATTGTAAAAGCTGGGGAAGTGACAGAGAAGAGAGGAAGCAGAGGTAGTGGTTATAGACAGCTTTTTCCTAGGAATTTGACTGAGAAAAAGAGAAGAGATATAGTTAAAAGGCTTGAGGATCTAAGTGAAGGTTTATTACATTTTTCTAGGATGGAGGATGCCTGGGTTTGTTTGAAGTTAGAAGGAAGGACTAATGCATTTAATCTTCTTAGCCTTTCTCCTTACTAATGCTTCTACATGTGCCCTGAACCCAATGGGATGGATTCAAGGGCTTATGTAGAGGCTTTAGTAAGGAGAAGAGCTGCTTCATTTTCAGAGACTGGGGTGGTGGTGAAGAATAAAGACTGAGAGATGATGTCAAAGGAATTTTGGAATAAGAAGGAAGGGTCTCAACAAAATGGAAGGGAGTCCTTAGCTGAGAAAAGGAAGAGGTGGAGGGGAGGAAGTTTTCAGAAGAGAAAGTTTGGTTTGGAAAAGTTTTTGTTGGGGGGAGAGATAGGGAATCATTTATAGAAGCATCAAAGGAAAGTCTTGCTGTAATGAAGGCCCAGTTGAGTTTAAACTTTAAGTCCATTTTATTCTTGTTGAGTTGTTTCAGTTGTATCTAACAATGACCCCACTTTGGCAAACATAATGAAGTGGTTTGCCATTTCCTTCTCCAACTCATTTAACAGATGAGGAAACAGGCAAGCAGGAATAAATGATTTGCTCAGGGTCACATAGCTAATAAGTATCTGAGTCCTTCTGACTTCAGGTCCCACACTCTATCCACTGTGCTACCAAGCTATCCTGTTATACTAAGCCAACATCCCAGGTGAAATTGCTAATCATTTATATGTAGGTACGCATGGAGGAACCAGGAGCATGATTTCATGAGGGCTGTCTAATTGTACTTGGACAGAAGGTAAAGAGCATGAGAATAGATGAGAATTTTAAACTTGATCTGCTTCAATATGTAGCCAAGACCAGCTCTGGTTCCCACTCCTCTCTTTCCGTTTCTACAAGTCCAAACTTGATTCATCCTTTAGCCTAATTATAAGTTCTGTTTCTTCCTTGACACCTTCCTTCACCAACCCATCCTCCGTTAATGCTAACCTTCTTTGACATCCTATAAATCTCCTGTGTGTATAACCTGGACCATCCTGGATGCTCCCTTGCTTGCATCCATGGCTTCTGCTTCATTTTTTCTCCCACAGGTAGATTAAATCTGGCCTGTGTACAAGGAGGACTCAACACAGACTTTGTGATTAATTTATATTAATCTTTTAACACTTGAATAGGCGCAGCTAGGTGGTACAGTAGGTAGAAAGCAGGCCTCAGACACTAAATGTGTGATCTTGGGCAAGTCACTTAACCCCATTGCCTTGTAAAGCCCCCAAAACTCCTGAGTGGATTCGAAATCTCATTAGTATGAGTACATTCCCCAATCATACTGCTCATCCTGTATGATTCTTCTTTTCCATAGTTTTCCATTAATCCTCTTTAAGGATTTCTATATCGAGTTGAAAACCTTCTTCTAGGTCTTTAGATATTATAAGGCAGAGCAGCACACAGGCTAATCTCCATTGTTATCCTTCACTTTTGGTGCATTACTGGCTCCCAATCCTTTATTTTCTTTTTAAAATTTTTTTCTCCAATTACATGTAAAACTAGTTTATGATATCATTATTTGTAAGATTCTGAGTTTCACATAATTCTCCTTCTCACCCATTCTTACCCCCTACCTATGACAGTAATCTGATATGGGTTGTACATGTTACAATCATGATTAACATATTTCCACATTAGTCATATTCCCCATCCCTTTCTGATCATTTATTTGACTGATAACTTTCAATACCATTGCCTGCATGTAAGAAAAAAGGTATATATATATATATATATATATATATATATATATATATATATATATATCATCTCACTTAATTTTTACAAAAATCCTATAAGAAAGATAGTACTCGGTGGCTAGGTGGTGCAGTGGATAAAGCACTGGCCCTGGAGTCAGGAGTACCTGGATTCAAATCATGTCTCAGACACTTAATAATTACCTAGCTGTGTGGCCTTGGGCAAGCCACTTAACCCTGTTTGCCTTGCAAAAACCTAAAAAAAAAAGGTAGTACAAGTTTTATTAGGGAACAGAGAGAAATACTGAATCTGTGATTTCATTGGTATAGGAAACTTCCAGGTAAAGGAATTCCTTTTCCCAGAGCAGGTTTGCACTTTTATCCAACAGAGTTGCTTCGAGTACCAAGAAGTTGTCTAATATAAAGTCAGTATGTGTCATGGTGGAATTTGAACCCAGAAGTTCTGCCTTTGAGGACAGTTCTTCATCCACTATGATATGGTATTATTGCCATTCCTATTTTACAGATAGGAAAATGGAGGCCAAGAAATTAACTGATTTACCCAAGTAAATGACTAGCCAGACCTTGAACCCAGTCCACAGACCCTCTTATTTTTCTCATATTGAATGGATCCTGCACATAGTGAGATTAGCAGAGAGATGACCATCTATCTACAAGTTGGAATATAACAAACAAGAAGGAACCCAGTCTTCATCTAAGGCATTTCCCATTGATAGGAAAAAAAATAAGTAATTTTTACTTCTGGGTGCTGATTCTGGGCTCTTTTGATAGGGGTCTGCCCATGTGACTGCCAATACATATCTTAAGCTAGTCAAATGGACAAGCTTCACCACTTCCCTTACTTGAAACTTGAAGGATTGTCCTGTGACCTTCATGTCTTTTAGAAAGTAAACTAAGATACTGCAATAGGAAGGAAATAAGGAAAGAATGAATGATACTGGTTGAATTTTATCAATCCTCTGTCCTATCTTGTTTGGACCTGAACAATTTAAAGCTATATAAAGTTCACAAGTGTTTCATATATATATATATATATATATATATATATATATATATATATATATATATATATGAAAATTATCTCACATGATCCTCCCAACAACCTTGGGAGTTTGGTGCTTTTATTATTTCTGTTTAATGGCTGAAGAAACTGGCAGGGGTGTACTAGAGTTAGCTGGCTCATTATAACTATTGCGACTTTTCAGCGTGAGCAATTACATTCCAGAAACTAGCAAAGGCTAAGAATCAGGGTTTGATTTGTTTTTGTACTCATTGTCTAGGCTTTTGAAAGAGATGGTGAAGTTTGCCTTCTTGAAGAGGGGAAGGGAGAAAATTTGGAATATAAAATATGAAAAAAAAGAATGTTTTTACATCTAATTGGTGGGAAAATAAATCAACTTTAAAAAATAAAAAAAAAACAAAGTTTGAAAAAAAAAAGAAAGCAATGGGAAAAATGTTAATAATTCAGATGAAAATTAGAAGTATGTTGTTTCTCAGAGGACCTCACTCTGGAATAGAGTCTTATTGAGATTGAGTGTCCAGGGTCACTGAAACAGGTTTTAAACTCGGTACTTCCTACCTCCAAATCTGGCTCTCTATCTACTTGGCCACCTTATGATCTGTTAGTACTATCATGACCTACTGATAATACTCTAATAGTAATTTTAGTAGTTATATGATCTAGGGTAGATCACTTGCCCATTCTGACCCTCAATTCCTCTCCTCAAGATGTGGATGATCTAATTATATCCCCTGCTACAGGTGTTCCTCCCATGTGGATCTGAAATATGGAGGGAAGAAATTTGGATCAGAATCCCAATTCAGACACATAGTAGCTTTGTGATCATGACAAATCACTTAAATTCTTGTCTGAAAAATCGGTATAATAATATTTGAATTATTGTAACATCATAGGGCTGTTACATGAAAAGCACTTTGTATATAAAGGGCTACATAAGTGTGACATTATTTGAAGAAATAATGTAGGAAAAAAAGTCCTATTATGGGTAGAAAGTGCATTGTTACTGAATGTGCAAGATGTTTTGGAAAGCATGTTATAAGAGTGAGAAACCTCTGCATTCCTTTGGGGCTTCTTCTCAAATATTCTTTCCAGATGAGGATAGGAGATTCTGATTGTGCTGTACTCTGGTTACAGGTCCTGGAGAAGACTTCTGAATTGTCTTTAAATGTCTGAGATGAAAATAGTCTTGTCCTCTCAGGCTTCTCACACATTATCTCACCTTCACCTGACAATGGGGGAAAGCAGAGAAAAAAATGGAAACAAAAGGTCTCTTCAGAGATATCAAATGACCCAAGCCCTTCCTTGAACTCTTCACAAAAAGGAGAGAAAGCAGTAGCCTCATTGAGTAACCATAGATACTTTGGCCTCTTTCTGGGTCTTGGTTTGACTCTTCTGTAAAAAGAGCGGGTGGTGGGAGAGATACTATCTACAGTTTTGGTCTAGTTTTAAAAATTTTTTAGATTCTAGATAGGTTCTACACTCTTTTGGTCTAGTTCTTTAAAAAATCTTTCTTTTTAAGGGGCAGCTGGTTGGCACAGTGGAGTCAGGAGGACCTGAGTTCAAAACTGGTCTCAGACACTTAAATTGCCTAGCTGTGTGACCTTGGGCAAGTCACTTAACCCCATTGCCTTAAATAAATAAAAATGAAAAAATATTTCTTTTTAAAATTAGACCAAAACTGGAGGAAGGATGTGGAATCTGTCTACTGAGTAACTGATAACACATAAATGACCAAAGGGATATACATAAAAAGATTACAAAAATGGACTTCTGCCTTACTCCAACATTTGTGTTTCATTCCTGTTCTGATTGCAGGAAAGGGAGTCTCATATATAATCACTACTCAAGTAGTTGGGTCTATTCAGATTGAAGGTTAACCTGGAGTGACCTGGATGAGGGAGGTGGAGGGTGAAGTTGACCATAGGTACCTTTACAGACATCAATCTCAAGCAAGTCAGGTTAGGATAATTGATGTTGAGGACTATATTTGAAGATTTCTCAATCATTCTATTTTGTTCTTTTTTTCTTGGGAAAGGAGTCTATGCTATTCAGCACATGCCTACTGCCAAATTGGAACTGGGAATATTAGGGAAATAAAGGAGAATAGCTTTGTCTCTTGGTTATTTCTGCTGTTTGCCCTGTCTGATACTGGAGAAAAGCCATTTCCATAAATTTGTCTGTCTGTCTGTCTGTCTGTCTGTGTGTAGGGATAGGGGGAATATGGGATGGCTGATCTACTGGGAAATTTGCCTTGGATGGACGAGAGGAAGGCCTAGTGTTATCTTGATTCTATGTCTTAGGAAAGTTCAAAGTAATGGTCATTCTAGCAGTGTCCTGTTGCCTTAGCTCTCACTCAATACTGAGGCTAGATAGAAACTCCTTATAGACAGTTCCATGATGTGTTCTGGAGCGTAATTCATATCCCTGACCAACAAAACTAAACTAAACAAAAGTACTTCTTCCTTCCCTAGGCCTTTTTTTAGAAATATATTATTGTCCCCTCCCAACTTCCTTGAAATTCCCCTTTGAAGTATCAAGAAAAGCAAGCCTTTATAAACTTCAAAGAATGCTATATAATATGCACATTTTTCAAATGCTGCTGTTTGTGGATGAAATTTGAGCAAATTGCATCACAGCAGAGACTGTAACAGGGCTTTCATGAAATAAGAGATTATTTAAAAGATATCATCAGGGGGGCAGCTAGGTGGTGCAGTGGAGTCAGGAGGACCTGAGTTCAAATCAGACCTCAGACACTTAATAATTACCTAGCTGTGTGGCCTTGGCCAAGCCACTTAACCCCACTGCCTTGCAAAAAACCTAAAAAAATAAAATATATCATCCTATCAGTATGTATATATATATATATATATATATGTATATATATATATATACACATAAATATGTATATATATATATGTGAAAAGTTGAATGAATGAAAATGCCTACTTTATAGATTATGACATATAGTTGGAAGGTTAGCCTACTCGATTAGGTGTGTATGTGTGTATGTGTGTGTGTGGAAAAAAGAGAGGGAGCATCTGCCTAACTACCCATCACATAGTCATACTGCATATTGCAGCTCGTGTGTAGTATGCTAAAAGTAAATATGCATACATATAATACAAGCTCTACACACATTGGCATGTATTCAGGAATATTGCACAATGTACCTCTTTTAGCAAACATGTTTTCTCAGTAACGCTATATGGTTAGGAATCTTGGAACATGACAATATCTGATGAATTAAAATTAAAGGTGACCCACAGTTCAATGGAGAGATTCATATGTAGATAAAAATAGGCTATAGTACATTTGTATTGTTCTATATTTTCTATGATAAATGGATAAAATGTAGTCAAAGGATATACTTTATAAAAATATATTATTGAAAATGAGTTGTTTATCTCTTAATGAGATTGAAGGAAAAGAGATTAGTAACCCAAATACCCCATGAAGTATTTTTAAAAGCTAAAAGATAGATCATTCCTTTCTGTTAAGGAATGATGGAAAACATGGATTAAAAAAAGAAAAGAAATATACAATTTTTAAAAACATAGACAAGAGTCATTTAGAGTTATTGAGTGTGGGTTCTGATCTGTTCTGATGACCCACATCAATGAAATCACAGATCTATTAAAGAATAGAATTTTACCATTTTCAGAAAAACTTGCCCCCCCACTCCTGAGATTGGCAGAGGCATAGTGCTTTTTCTAGACCTCTCCCATGAAAACTGTGTTTATGAGATTAAGAAGGTGTTGTCTTGGGTGTAAAGGTGTAAATAAGCAAAGAAAATAAATGGAGGAGGAGGTGGTAATGAAGGGATAGGGGCAATGACTAGGAAAAATACCCAAAGAAAGGAAAAAAGTCATCCTTTAAAATTTCTCCTGATTTCCCACAATGGTTTAGAGAATTATTCTCTATTCCCTTCCCTATACCAATATCCACTTCATTTTCCTCAGGGAGAACAGCTTCTTTGAAGGTTCTGACTGGACAATCCTTGACTTGGTCTGCAAGACTGGGATATGAGATCTCTCTTAGCTTCCCAAGCTCAGGACTCCTTCCTATCTCAGAGTCAAAGCTTTAAGTTTCCCACCACCCTTCTCTTAAACTTCATGAACTGTGAATAGTATCATCCAACTGGACTGTGATCTCCCTTCATCTATTCTGGTAACCTACTCAGTTCCTACAAATATGTTCATATCTATCTCCCCATCTCTCAAACCTCACTTCATCCATCCATTCCCCACTAATGTTTTTTCCCTATACTGCTAACTGTCTTTTATGGCTACCCCTTTAAAATCCCTCTTTCTAATTCCTTTTAATTCTAGTACTTTCCCTTTGATTACTTTCAATTTATTTGGCATAGTGTACAATTTCGCCCCTATTGGATTAGGAGCTTCTTAAGAGCAGAGATTGTTTTTCAGTCTTTTTTTTTGGTATTCCCAGTGACTAGTACAGACTAGGTACTTACATATTTATTAATTGCTCAAGCTGAGTTGGGTCACAAAGACTGAAAGAGGAGGAAGTGATGATAGAGGAATGGGGGGAATGACTAGGAAAATATTCAAAGAAAGGAGAAAAAATGTCATTCTCTAAAATTTCTCCTGACTCCCCACAATGGTTTAGAGAATTAGTCTCTATTCCCTTCCCTATATCCACTCCAATATGCCTTCCTTGATATGTCTACCCAATTCTCATACCTCACTGAGAGGAATCAGGACAGAAGGTTAAACAAGCCAGGAGATAAGTGGTTAGAGTTTGAGAATTGTACCACTTCTTCCCACCCTAAAGGCAGTGTTTAAAGAAGCAAAGTATCCAGAATTAGAGACATAACAGTCCTGTTGTCCTCTGCCCAGGTCAGATCACTTCAGGAACATCATGCTAAGTACTGGATACATTTAAGACACAACAAAGATAGCTGGAGAGCATTCAGAGAACAGTCAGAATAGTGAAGGGTCCCAAGATCATACCACTGAAGGATCAGTTGAGGATAGAGTCGAGTAAAAAAATGTAGCAAACAACTCCATACAAAAAAAAAAGGCAAGCCTCCTCCAAAGAGATCTAGAAAATGCAACAACCTGTTCTTACAGAGGTCAATTTTTCCAGTCCAGATCATTATAGGGAGATGAATAGAGAGGTTTATAGACATGGGGTATGGGGTCTGGCCAGGAGTACTCTGCAGGGAAGAGAGACTGAGAACTAGGGCAAGAGGCAGTCCCAGATCCAGCACAAAGGGGCTGAAATGTGCATGGTACAGGAACACGTGCCAGTTGGCAGTTTTACTGTTCACTACTCATTTTCAGGTCACAGATCTAGGGCAGACTGAGGAGGGGGTCTACAATAGGGTTTCAGGATGAGGGGCAGTTATGGACTCCAAGATGAGTTCCTAGAGAGGAAAAAGGTAAGGAGCAAGTAGCTGTTGTGTGGTATAGACCCCAGGAGCATATTGGGGTCTCAATTCCAACCTCCAAGTTCAGTCTTAAACCTGCAGTAACAGGACAAGAATTCCAAACCCAATGGGAGCCTGAATTTACTCTAAACCAGTAAAATTTTTCAACCAGTCAATAGCGATTGTTTATATAAGTAGGCTATTGAAATTCTGAAGGGGCAAACCCACAGACCTGATACTCAGATCCAAAGGCAGGTCAGAATCTTGCAGAATTCAGATCAGGAAGACAAACTGTGCATGGAACAGACCTTTTGTGGGAACACTGAAGGCTTGCAGATAACCAGGCTAGGCTGTCCCTGAGATCCTGGAAAAGCACAAAACTCCCAAGAAATGAACAATAAGAATAACTCAAACATTCCCTCAAAGAACAGCCCTAACATATAAATCTAAAGTAAGGAAGTAGTTGAACAAAGGAATCCCACTATAAAAACCTTTTATAGTGCAGAGACACTCAAGAAATGAACTTAGAAGGAATGATTCTAAAATATCTACATGTAAAAACTCAAAGAAAACTACAGTATAGGCAGAAAAATTAAAAATGTTTTTATGAATGAAATTAGAGTGCTAGGAATAAAAGTTGGAAAAGAAAATTAAATATCTAATTCATTAAATTAAAAATAAAATTAATTAAAATTAAAAAGAACTAGAAAGGGGAGCAATTTATGACTAAGGAAGAGTTGGAGAACACCACTAAAAACCAACTAGATGATTTCAATTACATTAAATTAAAAAGCTTTTGCACAAATAAAACCATTGTAACCAAGATCAAAAGAAATGTAGTAAATTGGGAAACAATATTTACAACTAATGATTCTGACAAAGGAGTCATTTCTAAAATATACAGAGAACTGAGTCATATTTTTAAAACAAAAAGCCATTCCCCAATTGACAAATGGTCAAAGGATATGCAAAGGCAATTTACAGATGAGGAGATCAAAGCAATCTATAGCCATATGAAAAATTGCTCTAAATCATTAATTATTAGAGAAATGCAAATTAAAGCTTCTCTGAAGTACCACCTCACATCTCTCAGACTGGCCAATATGACCAGAAAGAATAATGATCATTGTTGGAAGGATTGTGGGAAATCTGGGACACGATTATACTGTTGGAGCTATGAACTCATCCAACCTTTCTGGAGAAAAATTTGGAACTATGCCCAAAGCACAACAAAAACGTGCATACCCTTTGACCCAGGAATGTCACTACTGGGTATGTACCCTGAAGAGATGATGAAAAGGGGGTAAAAACATCACTTGTACAAAAATATTTATAGCAGCCCTGCTTGTGGTGTCAAAGAATTGGAAATCAAGTAAATGTCCTTCGATTGGAGAATGGCTTAGCAAACTGTGGTATATGTATGTCATGGAATACTATTGTTCTATTAGAAACCAGGAGGGACTGGAATTTAGGGAAGCCTGGAGGGATTTGCATGAACTGATGCTGAGTGAGATGAGCAGAACCAGAAAAACACTGTACACCCTAACAGCAACATGGGAGTGATGTTCAACCTTGAAGGACTCGCTCATTGAAGGACTCATGCAACAATCGGGAACAATTTTGGGCTGTGTGCAAAGGAGAGTACCATCTGTATCCAGATAAGGAGCTGTGGAGTTTGAACAAAGTTCAAGGACTATGCCCTTTAATTTAGAAAAAAAAACAGATATCTTATTGTTTGATCTTGTTATCTCTTAGACTTTTTATCTCTTCCTTAAGAATATGATTTCTCTCTCATCACACTCAATTTGGATCAATGTACAACATGGAAACAAAGTGAAGACTGAAAGATTGCTTTCCGTGGGGGGGGGGGGGGGGGAAGTAAGATTGGGGGAAAATTGTGAAACTCAAATAATATATTTAATAAAATAATAAAATTAAAAAGAACTAGAAAGGGAATTACAACTTGGCATAAGAAATACAAAATCTTTTCTAAACAACAAACTCCATGAAAATTATAATAAACCAAATAAAAGTTAATAACTATCTTAGACAAATATAACAAAAACAACAGACAGCTTGATGAGGAAAAATATTCCTAAATGCCATGACCAAAATAAAACCTAATATTTCAAGAACCAGAGGACAAAGAGGACAAAGATGAAATAGAATTCACTAGTCACTTTCTGAACGAAATTCCAAAATGAAAAGTCCCTGCCATGTTAGAGCTAATATACATAGCTTCTATTGTTCAGTTGTGTCTGTGATCCCATTTGAAGTTTTCTTTGCTAAGATTCTGGATGTTTTGTCATTTTCTTCTCCAGTTCATTTTACAGATGAAGAAACTGAGGCAGAAGATTTAAGTGACTTATCCAAAGTCACACAACTAGTGTCGGAGACCACATTTGAGCTCAGGAAGAGGAAGATGAGTCTTCTTGACTTTAAGCCCTGACCTCTATCCACTGTGCCATCTAGGTCAAAGGAAAAAAGACTGAAAGCAGAAAAAATTCAAATATTGAGGAGCACTGTCAGGATCACATTCAATTTAGCAGTCACCACTATAAAGTAGCAAAGAGCTTGGCATATGGTATTTCCAGAAGGCAAAGGCATAGGCTTATAATCTAAAAGAACTTGTCCAGAAAAGCTAAGAATTGTCTTACAGAGGGAACAACCAAAAAATAACTCTTCAGTGAAAGAGAACTTCCAAAGATCTTTACAAAAGGTAAACATGAGAAATCATAAGGGAGGGGCAGCTGGGTGGTGCAGTGGATAGAGCACAGGCCCTGGAGTCAGGAGTACCTGAGTTCAAATCCGGTCTCAGACACTTGGTAATTGCCTAGCTGTGTGGCCTTGGGCAAGCCACTTAACCCCATTTGCCTTGCAAAAAAAACCTAAAAAAGAAAAAGAAAAAAGAAAAATCATAAGGGAACAAACAGATAAACTTCTTACTAAATATTAACATGGGGAAGATGATGTATATATCCTCTCAGATCCCTATCATCATCAGGGTTTATGGAAAGAATCTAATTAGATAGAAGGTCTAGGAGTGCTATTATGTCTTTAGCATAGATCCAGGAATGGAAAAGGAGAGGAACAGGAATACCCTGGGGGGGAGGGGGGAGAAAGGGGGAAATAATGTCATGTGATTTGGGCTTTCAAATAGTCTGTATAAACGAGTATGACTGAAACTTGAATTTCACTAATCAGAACTGGTCAAAGGAAGAAAGAATTAAAACACAGAACCAACTATAGAAATATATTCGGGGCGGGGGGACTGATATCTTATTGTCTGATCTTGCTATCTCTTTTGCTTTAAGTTTCTTCTCTAAGGATATGATTACTCTCTCATCACATTCAATTTGGATCAATGTATACCATGGAAACAATGTAAAGACAGGCAAATTGCCTTCTGTGGGGGGTGGGGGGAGGGAAGTAAGATTAGGGGAAAAATTGTAAAACTCAAAATAAATAAAATCTTTTTAAAAAAGAGAGAAAATCATCAAAAAAAATATATTCTGGGCACAGAAAAACTCAAAAGGGAAATAGAAAAAATGGTAAAAGAGTGAAGGGGGAATTAGAGGAGGATTGATTAAGGATGAGATTAGCTGTAAACAAAACAAACTCTAAAAATGATATAAAATATTATGCGTTTGAGGTGGTAAAGAATTGGAAACTGAAAGAATCAGAAACTGAAAGGGGTACCCCATCAAATGGAGAATGACTGGATTACAGTATATAAATATGATATAATAACTTTGTGCTGTAAGAAATGATGAAGGGAATGGTTTCAGAGTAATCTGAGAAGACTAGTATGAATTGATGCAAATTAAAATGTGTTGGAACCGGGAGAATAATTTGTATGATGACAATATTATAAAGATTGGGGGGGGGCAAGATGGCAGCATGAGAACAGCTTTTCCTAGGAACTCCAAAATATTTCAAAAACCTTAAAATTATGACCAAATTTTCGAGAGACAGAGCTTACAGAAAGATTCAATAAGGCAATTCTCCAGCCCAAGGAAACCTGCAAGACCATGGGAAGGCTCTGTTCCATGGATTGGAGGGGGTGGCAGTGAACCCAGGATCACAGCACCAGAATGAAGGAGCTCCAGCTATCTGGGAACAGCCTGTGGGGAGGCTGGGTCCCTGGGAACAACAGCTCCTGGCAGCAGAAGTAGTTTCCTGAACTGCCAACCCAGGGAACACCAAGCACAACTTGGAAGATCAGCAGGGAAACCTCTTTCAGAGCAAGCACAAAGCCCAGGCCAACTTGGCCTTCAGTGCAGCCGTGGCTGTCAGCAAAACCCAGACTCCAGGAAATGTAATCAGACCTGTGGAGCCACCCAGCAGGGAGCTGCCTGGCAGCTGCTCCCTGAGTGCTCAGCTCATGGAAGGTAAGGGGTGGGAGGAGATTGTCAAGGTCTCTCCTCTGTCCTAGTACAGAACTCTTGTGCTTTGTCCATATTCAGACCCTAGTCACAGTCTGGGGCCTCCCACTGCCATAGAGCAGGGATCCTCCTCACAGCTCCAGGACAGAAGGATGTACTTGTGGTCATCCACAGACCAGAGCACAGGCAGGAGAGCAGTCAAAGCCTCTCATAAGACCTTGAAGGAACTGAAGTCCTAGTGGGGGTGTTCCAATAATACTCAAAAGCTCAGGAAACACCCCAAAACCAGGGCACAGGCTGGGGAATTGAGTAAACAGAAAAAAAAAGGAACCAGACCATAGATAATTACTTTGGCCCCATGAAGGATCAAAACATACATTCAGAAGATGTCAAAGACCAAGCTATTGTATCCAAATCCTCCAAGAAATATAGGAGTTAGGTTCAGGTTATGACATAGCTCAAAAAAGATTTTGAAAAATCAAGTAAGGGAGGTAGAGAAAAAATTGGGAAGAGAAATGAGAGAGATGCAGGAAAACACATGAAAACCAAGTCAGCATCTTAGCCAAGGAGATCCAAAAAAACGCTGAAGAAAATAGCATGTTAAAAAACAGTTTAGGTCAAATGGAGAAAGCAGTTCACAAAGTTAATGAGGAGAAGAATACCTAAAAAAGCAGAATTGGTGGCAGCTAGGTGGCGGAGTGGATAAAGCACTGGCCCTGGAGTCGGAAGTACCTGAGTTCAAATCCAGCCTCAGACACTTAATAATTACCTAGCTGTGTAGCCTTGAGCAACCCACTTAACCCCATTTGCCTTGCAAAAAAAAAACCCCTAAAAACAAAACTAAAAAATAAGTAGAATTGGCCAGATGAAAAAGGAGATAAGAAAGCTCTCTGAAGAAAACAACTCCTTCAAATGCAGAATGGAGGTAAAGGAAGCTGATGACTTTGTGAGGAATCAAGAAACAATAACAATAAAAAAAAGAATGAAAAATTAGAAGAAAATGTGAAATATCTCATTGAAAAAACAACTGATCTCAAAAACAGTTCCAGAAGAGATAATTTTAAAATTATTGGGCTACCTGAAAGTCATGATCTGGAAAAGAGCCTTGACTTCATTTTTTAAAGAGTTTGTACTGTACAATTGCCCAGATATCCTAGAAGCAGAGGGAAAAAATAGAAATTGAGAGAATCCACTGATCTCCTCCTGAAAGGGATCCCCCCAAAATAACCCCAGGAATATTATAGCCAAGTACCAGAACTCCCAAGTCAAATAGAAAATATTAAAAGCAGCCAGAACAAAACAATTCAAATATTGTGGAGCTATATTCAGGATTACACAAGATTTAGCAGCTTCTACATTAAGGTCTTGTAGGACTTGGAATATAATATTGGAAGGGAAAAGAGCTTGGAATGCAACCGAGAATCAACTATGCAGCAAAACTGAACATCCTTTTCCAGGGGAAAAGATGGACTTTCAATGAAACAAGGGAATTTCAAATGGTCCTGTTGAAATGACCGGAGCTGGGGGCGGAGCCAAGATGGTGACAAGAAAGGATTGAGTCTTAGGAGCTCTCTGATAAAACTTAGAAACTAAGGACTCTTAACTAAAATTTTGAGAGACAGAACCCACAGAGGGACCCAGTGAGGCAGTTCTGCTACTCAAGGTAACCTGGAAAAGAGCAGAAAGGCTCTGCTCCCAGGATCAGAGGGGTGGCCTGCCAGAGGGGTGGCTTGCCAGAGCAAAAGAACTTCAGCCTCCCAAAGGTAGCCCCAGGGCGCTGGGAGCCCCAGCTCACAGCAGCAGGGGAGTCTCCTGAGCTACACTCTGGGGAGCACTGGGCACAAAGTGGGGGAACAGCGGGGGACCTCTGCCAGAGTGAGCACGTAGAGCCAAGCCCTCAGGGCACACAACAGCATGGTCTTTCAGCAGCCCAGATACAGAAACAGAAGCAGAGCCGGTAAGCAGGAGCCTCCAGGGCATGAGCCCATTGAACCTAGGGAGGGGAGTGAAGAAAGAGACTGCAGAGCTCTGTCCTCTGCCCCTGGAACAGTACTCTGGGGCTCTGACTACATTCAGATCCTGATTGCAGTCTAGGCCCCCCCATAGAACAGCAGGGCCCCTCCTACCTCAGCCCTGTAGCAGAAGGGGGCGCTTATGGTCATTCACAGACCAGGAGGGAGGACAGAGCCTCACACACTGAGACCCTTGTGGGAGGGCCCCAAAAGCTCAGGAAGCACCCCAAAACCAGGCCCAGGCTGGGAAAATGAGCAAGCAGAGAAATAAGAGGAACACCATTGAGAAATATTTTGCAAATGAGCCCAGGAAGGATCAAAATACTTCATCTGAAGATGAGGAAGCACAAGCTCCTGCATCTAAAGACTGCAATAAAAACAGAAATTGGGCTCAGGCTATGACAGAGCTCAAAAAAGACTTTGAAAATCAAATGAGGGAGTTGGAAGAAAAACTGGGAAAAGAAAGGAGAGAGATGCAGGAAAAACATGAAAATGAAGTCAGCAGCTTAGTCAAGGAAATCCAAAAAAATGCTGAAGAAAATAGCATGCTAAAAACCAGCTTAGGTCAAATGGATAAAACAGTTCAAAAAGTTATTGAGGAGAAGAATGCTTTAAAAAGCAAAATTGGCCAGATGGAAAAAGAGATAAGAAAACTCTCTGAGGAGAACAAATCCTTCAGACAAAGAATAGAATTCAGGGAGATTGATGAATTTACCAGAAATCAGGGATCAATACTTCAAAACCAAAAAAATGAAAACTTAGAAGAAAATGTGAAATATCTCATTGAAAAAACAACTGATATGGAAAACAGATTTAGGAAAGATAATTTAAAAATTATTGAAATACCTGAAAGTGATGATCAGGAAAAGAGCCTTGACATCATTTTCAAAGAATTACTACAGGAAAATTGCCCTGATATTCTAGAAGCAGAGGGCAAAATAGAAATGGAGAGAATCCACCGATCCCCCCAAGAAAGAGATCCCAAAAAACCAACCCCCAGGAATATTATAGCCAAGTTCCAGAACTCTCAAGTCAAAGAGAAATTATTACAAGCAGCCAGAAGGACACAGTTCAAATATCGTGCAGCTGCAGTCAGGATCACACAGGATTTAGCAGCAACTACATTGGAAGCTTGTAGGGCTTGGAATAGAATATACCGGAAGGCAAAAAGAGCTTAGAATGCAGCCAAGAAGGGGCGGCTAGGTGGCGCAGTGGATAAAGCACTGGCCCTGGAGTCAGGAGTACCTGGGTTCAAATCCTGTCTCAGACACTTAATAATTACCTAGCTGTGTGGCCTTGGGCAAGCCACTTAACCCCATTTGCCTTGCAAAAAAAAAAAAAAGAATGCAGCCAAGAATGAACTACCCAGCAAGGCTGAATGTCTTCTTCCAGGGAAAAAGATGGACTTTCAATGAACCAGGGGAATTTCAAATGTTCCTGTTGGAATGGCCAGAGCTGAACAGAAGGTTTGATCTTCAGATACAGGATTCAGGTGAAGCATGGAGATTGGAGGAGAGGGGGAAAATATGAGGGACTTAATGATGATGAACTGCATGTATTCCTGCATAGAAAAATGGCACTGATAATACGCATATGAACCTTCTCAGTTAATAGAGCAGGTAGAAGGAGCTTTTATAGTTGAAGCACAGGAGAAAGCTGAATTTGAAGATATATGGTGTAAAAATGGAGTCAATAGAAAAAAGGGAAATGTAATGGAAGAAAGAAAAAGGAGAGGGGGAATAGGCCAAGATATTTTATATAATAAGATTTTTCTTTATTACAATAAGCTATTGCAATGATATGGAAGGGGAGAGGCAAGGGGGAATGAGGGAACCTTTGCTCTCATCAGAGGTAGCTAGGAGAGGAAACAGTATATATACTCAATGGGGTATAGACATCTGGAGTAAGAACGAGGGGGGAGCAGGGGGAAGGGGGCGATGTGAGTGATGGAGGAGAGGATGGACCATGGGGGGAGAGTGGTCAGATATAACACATTTTCTTTTTTACTTCTTGCAAGGGGCTGGGATTGGAAGGTTTGTCCAGGACCATAGGGCCAGGTGGATTCTGGGCCTAAGGGGTGGTATGGGGCCTCAGGGCCTCTTGGCCCCAGGACCAGGGATCTGTCTGCTGCTCCACTCAGCGACCCTACAGCAAAGTCAGAATGAAAGGAGAGAGAAAATATAGTACATGGTAGTGGAGAAATAAGAAAGGAGGGAGCTGCGATGAGCAATGGCAACGGTGGAAAAATATGGAAGTAACTTTTGTGATGGACTTACCATAAAGAATGAGATCCACCCGTGACAGAGTTGTTGGTGTTGGAACAAAGACTGAAGCACATTTTTTATTATTATTATTTGGGGGAGGGTGCAGGGAAAATGGGGCTGGGTGGCCTGCCTGAAGCCACATAGCAGGGTGATCTTTGGGTGTCTGAGGCTGGATTTGGACCCAGGTGCTCCTGGCTCAAGGGCCAATGCTCTGTCTGCCACCCAGCCACCCCTACTATTATTACTATTTTATTTTATTTAGGGTCTTTTTTTTTCTTCTTTTTGGTTTTTGCAGAGCAGTGGGGATCAGGTGGCTTGCATGTCACACGGCTGGGTGATCATTGGGTCTATGGGGCCGAATGTGGGCTCAGGTGCTCGTGGCTCCAGAGCTGGTGCTTCTTCCATTGCGCCACCTGGCCATACCTACAATTATTACTATTTTTTTTAATTTTAATTTTTTTCTCTCCCCTTTATCGCTCAAGCAAGTCTATATTCATGGGGGAGGGGTATTTTGTTTACTCTTAAACAAGAATATTTTATTAATGTAAAAAAAATTTTTACAAAATGAGAATAAAAAAATAAAAGAAAATAAAGAAAGAAAAAAAGGAAATGAACGGAGCTGAACAGAAAGTCTGATCTTTAAGAACAAGACTCAGGTGAAACAGAATGGATGAGAAGGGTAAATTATGAGGGATTTAATGAAGATGAACTACATGGGAAGGTACTCATATGAACCTTCTCATTTCTAAGAACAGTTAGAAGGAGCTTTTATAGATGAGGCACAGGAGATAGCCAAATTTGAAGGTATAATATATTTTTAAAATGGAGTCAATGGGTGAAAAGGAAATGTACTGGGTGAAAAGGAAAGGAGAGGTGGAATAGACTAAGATATTCATGTAAAAGAGTCAAGAAATAGCTTTTGCAATAGTATGAAAGGGGGGAACATGAGGGGGGATGAGGGAGCCTTCATTCTCATCAGAAATGGCTCAGAGGGGCAGCTAGGTGGCACAGTGGATAAAGCACAGGCCCTGGAATCAGGAGTACCTGGGTTCAAATCCGATCTCAGACACTTAATAATTACCTAGCTGTGTGGCCTTGGGCGAGCCACTTAACCCCATTGCCCTGAAAAAAACTTAAAAAAAAAAGAAAAAAAAAGAAATGGCTCAGAGAGGAAACAACATGAATACTTAATAGGAGCATAGAAATCTAGAAGAAAAAGGAGAGAAAGGGATGGAAGAAACGGAACAGAGGGAAGGGAGAGGGGATGTAGCCGATAGATGATAGGGTAGAACATGGGAGAGGGTAATCAGATATAACACTTTTTCTTTTTTACTTTTTTGCAAGGTGGTGGGATTGAGTGACCTGTCTGGGACCAAGAAGCTGGATGGTTGTTGAGTCTCTGGGGAGGGATATAGGCTTGGGGCCTCTTGGCCCCAGGGCCAGTGCTCTGTCTGCTGTGTCACTCAGCTCCCCACAGAACACTTTTGAAGAGGGACAGAGTGAAAGGAGAGAGAAAATGTAATAAATAGGGGTGGAGAGAAATGAATGGAGGGAATTATCAACAACAGCAGCTGTGGAAAAATATAGAAGTTACTTCTCTGATGGACTTATGATGAGGAATGAGATCCATCCCAAAGACAGAGCTGATGGTATCAGAACATAGACTGAAGCACATTTTTTCCCCTCTTTCTTTCACTTTATTTCTCATGGTTTATTTTTGTGGGGGGAGGGGGAATGTTTACTCTTACAAGACTATTTTAGTAATATGTAAATTTAAAAAATATACAAATAAATTTTTTAAAAGATGAGAGAAATACAGAGACAGAAACAGAGAGAGGGGAGGCAGTGAAGGAAGAGTATGGCATTGTGGACATTTGTTGATGATACATGTTTGTAGCAGGGTTTTTTTTTTCAGTGGGGATGAAAGTGGTAGGAGGTAAGAGACTGATTAAGAAGAAATGATTTTTAAAATTGAGGGAATGAAGACTGGGGATATTAAGCTCAGAGAAGAAAGGATGTGGGGGAGAGTTGATGGTTGTCTTCAAATAAATGAAAACTCATGCAGCAGAGGGATTATGAGTTTTGTTATTTGCTCCAGCAGGAATAAGTAGGAACCTTGGACATATTACAGAAAGGCAAGTTTAGGTTTTATATATGGAAACTTCCTGATAATTACTGTTATGTTGCCATAGAATGAGGTGCCCTAGGTGATAAAAGTCCTACTCTATTTCACACTAGGGATTTTCAAAAGTTGAATGATCACTTATTGAGGATACTAGAGAAGGAATTTTTATTAAAATATGGTCTGAATTAGATGACTTCTGAGGTTCCTTTAAAATTTTGTTAAATCCACCAAAACTATGACCATGATCCCGTAAGGAATAGCCAGTCATCTTTTGACTGACCATAGAGTTCAGAAAAATAAACTCCAATCATTTCATTTTAATATAAAACAACCACTTAAGCATCTATTATGAGCAAAATTGTCACATCAGTCTCCTGCTGCCAAATGAGTTTTCACTTTCATTTTGCCAAGATGCCCCCTTCAGAATCTATGACTCTACAAATCGAACTCCTTCGCTTGGCTTTAAAGGCCTTTTATAATCTAGCCATAGTGGGTAGCTATGTAGTACAGAGGATAGAGTACTGGTCCTAGAGTCAGGATGAACTGAGTTCAAATTTGGCCTCAGACAATTTAATAATTACCTAGCTGTGTGACCTTGGACAAGTCACTTAACCCCATTGCCTTGCAAAAACAAACAAGAAAAACAAACATAATCTAGTCATAACCTATTACTTAGTTCCTGGTATTTCTCTTTGGGCAGCTAGGTGTTCCAAGTTTAAGTGTGCTGGGCTTGGAATCAGAAGTCTTATCTTCACTAGTTCAAATCTGACCTCAGATACTAGTTGTGTGATCCTGCGCAACTCATAATTGTTTCCTCATCTGTAAAAGGATGAAGTTGGACATAACTGAAACCACTGAACAAACTTCTCAAGGTTTCTTCCTCCTCCAGTTGAATCCACTGTCCTAATACAAACCTTATCCTCATTTATACACCTTTTTCTAATGCTTGAATCTTCCCCCAAAATTCTTTTACTTTTTCAACTCCCATTCTTTTCCTTTAAGGTTAAGTAAGCACAACTAGATCAGGTCTCACTTATTTAGATCTGTCCTTGAATTATTCTTTAATGTTTGTACAAATGGGAATTCTTTCTCAATAGACTCCACTAAGCATAGAACCTTAATGCTGCAGGTCTAGGTGGCACAAAATAAACTTCCTTTTAATATAAAACCACTTAAGCACCTATTATGAGAAAAGTACTGTTTTTGGACTTAGGACAACAGGATAAATATGCTAGCAACATTTTGCCTGGAAATTTGAATTAGAAGAGTTGTCACCTAGAAGAGGGTTTAAACTCATTCCATCTATCCCTAAAACCAGGGTTGATGGTTATAAGTTACCAAGAGATTCTTTTTACACAAAAAATGGCAAGGACTGATATTAGGCCCCCTCTTCCTAGGTTTTCAAGCAAAGGGTACTTATCAGGTATGATGGGATTTTCAACTGAGCTAGTAGAGGGGTGGAATAATTAGATCCAACCAGCATGTTTTCCTAACTTAGCAGAAAGGCTTATCAATCTGACCATAGGAAATTCAACTGAAGCCAAAACTTATGTGTCAACCTTTGAAAGAAAAATTTGGGTGAGGTTTTAAGTTGGCTGCCTTACCTCAGAATACTTTTTGTATTTGCATATCCATAGGTTACCTTTTACCCCTAAATGCTAGTAATCCTTAAAAACCAAAACCATCACTCAGATGATAAAGGGAAGTTTGTTGCCATCTAGAAAAGCACTGGTGGCAACAGTAAGCAGGAACTGCCAACTTCTCTTTAGAAAAACATCAAGTCTCAAGCAGAAATGAGTGGTCCTGGATACAGATCCCCCTTCCTAACTCCAGATCTTTTTTAGGAAGTATAGCAAAGAGCAGAGCGGGGGAGGTAGGTACAGATCTTGAGAGGGAAGAAGTAGCCAGTGGCAAACAGTGGATATTCAAAACTAAAATTTAAAAAGTTTTTCCTTCAGATTCAATTTCTGCTTTGCTAATAAGTTATTAATGCATAAGCACACAAGGTGTGTGATACATTTATGACAGTGACTTTCTATAAGAGAAAGTCATTAAGAATGGAAGTGGTATGTAAAAGGGAGCATGAGAAGAGACTGGGTCTGTGTGTGTGACTTGGTCAGATCCTATTATCAGTGTGTGGCAAGTTGCTGTAATGATGAGTCCAGGGTCCATTCTATTCTCTTCCCTACCCCATCCCCCCACTCCCCCCATCCCAGAGAAGTTGGAATCAGACGCAAAAGAGGTCCACCAGTGCTTCAGCTTGTGTTTATTGACAATAATGGATTCTACAGCCAAATACAGCACAATAGGAGTGTAGTTTGTTCCAGATTGAAAAAAGAAGAGAGATATTGGGTGAACAGGAACACTCACAATGTGAGAGGCTGGGGATTGGGAAGTGGGCAAGGAGTGTAGCAAGGCCTGCTGTCTAAGCCATCAGGAACTATTCCAGGAAGAATTTCCTTTCCATCCTAGGCTCCCTCCTCCAACTGAAGGAAAAAAAGTGGCTTATGACTGGAAGCTTCTTCCTCCCCCCCAAGGTAGGAGTGCCTTATCAGAAAACACCATTACTAAATATCACATTATTCTCTAAAATATATTGATTTTTAGCAGCTGGTTCAGCTTCTATTTTAATGTGACTTTTAACTTTAAGTGTGTGAAACAACACTTTCATTTACATGATGGAGGGGGAGAAAGGGAGGGTGGTTCCTCTGGTCAGGAAAGATGTACTGGACCATACACACTGAGGACTTGCATTTAGAGGGACTGTGGCTAGTGCCTAAGTGTGTGCATAAAGGATGTCTAGATTAATTTAAAACACTGATACATTTTACTTTAATTCCCTATGTCAAAGATGATTATCCCAAGCTAAGCCACAGTTGCTCTACCTTTACACACCACCAGGGGTGTGCTAAAACTGATTCGCATGTTTCTAGGTGGGGAAGGAGGAAGATAGGTCTAATATAAGTTTCTTTAAGAGGCTTTAATTTTTGTTTCGAGAGTGTAGTCTAAAGCCTCTAATAACTAGAAATTGACAACATTAAAAGCTGCAGATCTAATGGATGCAGGCAGGGACAAGGAGTGAGGCTGCTGAAGTCACCCACACAAGATGCTCAAACTTTTTCATGGAACTGGCAGCACACGCATAGTGTTGGTGAAACCTGGACCTGGACGCCAACCGTTCAGTACGATGACCACATCATCTTTCTTGAAAAAGCCACGGGCTTTGCCTAAGAATCAGAGAGAAAAGTATCATAAGTGAACTCTAAAAACTGAGAAAGCTTAATCATTCTACTCTAGGAGCTAACCCAGATCCGCTGTAAAACTGGCATCCCACAAATGCCCAGTAATTGCTGAAGAAGTACTTTAATTGTTATTCAAGTTTCCTTCCCCATCAAAATTTTTTGGTTGCAAAGTGCCATCAGGCCTGAGGCTCAAGCAAAACCAGAGCATACAGGTAACATTTTCCCATGTGTTTATTTAATTTCATACTTACTTCATTTACGTGTAAAGATAGTTTAACAATACTTTAAGATTTTGATTTTCAAATTTTTTCCCCTCTCTAGCAAACAATCTCATAATATGTTTATACATGTGCAATCATTCTACATCCCTGAATATTCTTATTTCCTCTTTAGACTATTCATAGTCTAAGGGACCATTATCTGACCCAATCCCTTTATCTTCCAGTACTGTTGGATCATCTTACTGTCATTTCTAATTTCTAATCAATATTCCCCTTTATCAAATGTCCAATGAAACATTGCTTTAATGAGTAAATCCAGTTGGGGGATGGCCAGAATGAACACAGTGGATTCTGGACTGTTCCTGCTCAGTTCCATTGCTAAACCCAAGTTATCCTGCAGCTATGGGATTTGGGAACCTCCTCCGGGTCTCACTCTAGAAGCTTTCACTTACTGAGAGTTGTCTTTAGACAACAAGAGAATCCCTTTAGAATCAAAATGACATCTTATTTTCATTTTAAATGTTTACAGCATCCACATTAATTCTCCTGATAACATAAAAAAAATCTAATCCTTTTACATACCGACTTTCATGGCAAAATTAACTCTGAGGTCCACATCTTCAGCCCATGCCTCTTGAACAGGATCCCTGCACACCACAGGAAAGACGCCACGGTACAGGTGACACTGGCGTGCAGCCCGAAAACTGCGAGTAACAGCAATGATGGGAGCTCGAGGACGGTACCTGGCTACCTGAAAAGCAGACCTGGGAGAAGAAAAAGTTAATTAGTGTCTTAGAAAACAAACTACCTCAAAGGGAACTTGTCATTCCAACATTTAATTTAGCTATTATCAACTCCTAAACAGGTTTCTTGAAGGCAGGAATATTTCCTTTTCTTGTCTTCCCTGACAATACAACACCTAATTATGGACAGGAAATATGTAGTAATAGTTGAAGACTGTTTTAACTCGGAGCTATGAGCTAAAGTTCTGTGTGTTAAAACAATTGAGTGTTTGCACTAAGTCTGGCTCCAAAATGGTGAGACCCCTTATCCTCAGTCAGAGTGAGGGGGATATTAAACAGGACCAGGTGAGACATGGGGAGATCAAAATACCCATGTTATCAGCAATGGGTTTGGGCCTATATGTTGCTTCAGGCCTCAGGTCTACTTCAAGTCTAGATAAGATAGGGAGATCCAAGTCTCAAAAAACTCAAAACCCCACTTGTTTTGGGAATGAATTTTCCTTAATTGCTTTCTAGGTTATCTTATTTACTGTATTTAATCTTATTTTTAAGTCTTTGACCTCAAGTTGAAAAGTCATCAAATCTTCTGTGAATTGGTCCATTTTATATGGCTATCCCAAGATCTTATTAGAGTTCAAAAGTGTATGAAGGAGGTCAGAATGAAGCCCAGGTAATGAATTTATTCTTTTTCAATACATATAAGGAATATAAAGGTTAACAGGCAGACCCTGAGATGTTGCAAGCTACTGTCTGAGTTCAGACTAACTACTCCCTCCCATCTTTAGTTCTTCTACTTTTCTCCTTGAGCTCTCGCTAAAACTTTCCCTAACGCCAAACCAATGAATTAGTCAGAAGGAGAAATGCTTGGAAGTCATCTTGGTTTGCCTCAGCCTGGAAAAACATTTTCACAAGGGACCAAATTTACCATGCCCTTTAACTCCTATAGCTGCCAGGCAGAACTAATTAATGGCCTTCACTTGCAGGGAAACATGTGAACAGAACCAAACTCCTACACTCAGTTTAATATATCACCAGATCTATCAGTTTCTTAAGGTAAAAAAGCTTGAAGTCATTGTTCTGACACAGCTCATTTGCAGGTTTACCTGAACTCTAGTGCCTCATTTTTCCATCAACCTGCATGGATCTGTCCATAGTATATTCCTCTAAGTTGCTCCCTGATGAGTATATCTTGTCTAATTGACCAGCTGCTGTTTACTCAAGAGTCCCTACGCCAATATTTGCTAAATGTAACAATAAATATTTCAACTCTCAAGGTGAAGGAGGCACCTAGAGAAATTAGGTAAGGCTATGTTGGTCAATAGGATATTCAGTATTCTATCTTTTGTAATAGATCTTGTCAAGAAACATAACTTTATGGAAATATGACCAACAATCTAGGTACCATAAGCTGGATTATGGTGACTTTTTTTTTAAAGTGGCCTTAAGGGTGGGAAAAGTATATCAAATAAACAGGATTTAATATCAGTGGCAGAGGGGCAGGGTTGGATGCCAGAAGATGGCCACAGATGGTTGCTCCCAGGGCTCTTTGTGCCTGAGCACCCAGCTCCTGCCCAGGTGGGGGTCCCCTCCAGCCCCACCACCCTCAGGCTCCCCCCAATCCTTCTGGAGCAGCCTGGAGAACTTTGGTGATGAGCACCCCCTGGATCTGCCCTGGGGCTAGCTGCACTTTCTAGAGTCATTGGGGCAGGGGGACTCCTGGAAGTGGAGGCGGGGGTGGGGTGGGGTGGGGGGTGGTGGAAGGCATATCAGTGATTTTACTTGAAAACAGAGCTCCTTCCCTTCTCTATATTTATAAAGCAGGAAAAGGGCTTGAGTAAAGCACCCCACAGCCTAGATGATTTCATTTCTTTTAATTTTTTTTGTATCAAACACTAAAATTAAGGAACAGAAAAGCTGTTTTTCAGGCTGACAGTTCACTTCTGGGTTAGATGAGACCTTGCATGGTATGGATTAGGAACCCTAGTGTCAGTGAATTACAATGAGTCTTTGTGAGTCCTCCTGTCATCGTTTTGGGCACTGTTTTTTTATGCAAGGGGAAAATCTATGAAAACAACTTTTTTTAAATTAAAAAGGAAAATAAAAGCTAAAAAAAAATTTTTTTTAAAGTGACCTTACCAAGCAATGTACAGAAGCAATTCTAGTATCTTTCTAGGATATCTCCTGACATCTATCTAACTAGCCCGATGGGAAGCCATACATGGTAGGTTTTCTCCTAGGAATATAGGATAAGCAAGGATTGTCAACACAGCAAAGTGATTCCATCACTGCTCCAACGCTGCCTCAGCAGGATTGGGCTAAATATAGCCAATAAAGAGCATCTGTAAGGAACCCCAGGAGTGGCTGAAGTTGAAGTCTCAGATTTAAGAGCTAAAAATAGTCAGATAGCAAAGTTCAGGTCTCTTCAAAAAAGGTCAAATCTAACTTAACCATGACTGGAATCTCAGTTAAAAAAGGAAGGCACCAGGCAGAAGTTTGAAAGGGAAAACAAGCATGTCTTTCCCTCAGTGACACAATAAAACTCTCTCCCCAGCCCTTATTCCCTAAATGGCTCCCTGAGATAGGAGCTGACTCTGAACAGACTCTCTGACCTATTTTGTCTGTCTCCTATCAGGGGGGCCAGAAGTCATCTTGCTTTGATTGAAGTTTAACATTGCTTATGACTAAGGAATTCACAGGGCAGGATATTAATCTATCACAATATTTCATATTTCAGATTAATTGGAGGTACAAGGTACAAGAAAAAAAGACTAATCTAAAGTGAATGTATTTTTTAAAGTACAGTTAAGTTTTAAGTATACACATATACATGTGTGTGTGTATGTTTACCTTGTCCTTCCAGTTGGGTCTGACTCTAAGGGACCCCCATTTGGGGTTTTCTTGTCAAAGATATTGGAGTGGTTTGCCATTTCCTTCTTCAGCTCATTTTATAAACTATGTCCAAAGTCATGCAGCTAGTATGTGACTGAAGCTAGACTTGAACTGAGGTCCTCCAGATACCAAGCCCTCTCTATCCACCTCACCAAGAAACTGACTTTAAGTATACAACAATATTTGACAATAGGCTTACCTAAGTACTTACTATAGTTTGACTTAAGAATGCCCGATAATGGACTATTTTAGATGCATCAGAGATAGGTTTTGAACAAATCTAGTGTTCTTTTCACTTTACCATACTGTATTTCCATCCATTGGTTTGTCACAATTGTTCAGCACTGGCAGCTTCTCATATTGCTCTAAATACTGTCAGAGTCATTCACATTATCAAGTTTCAGCTTTTCAAACCTGTGAGTTGAAGATGAAGTAGCCCAAATGCTATCTTACCTTCCAATGTTTGAGCTTGAATTATCTTTAATAAGTTGGTTACTACCCTTCTGAAATTCCTTGAGGACTTTGGCCTCCATCACAAGTTTGTTTCTTTTCATCTTGACCTTCCCCAAGTGAACTGCCACCTCCTACCTTCCAGATTTGGTGAGAAGGATAATGGCCCCACTGCAACACTTGAAGGAAGCCTCTACGGCACCCACGGCAGCAGCTTCAGTGGGATCCTTGGTTAAAGGGGTCAGGCGGCGAAGCTCCTCAAACAACTGCGAGTGAAAGATGGCGGCCTCTGCCTCTCGGGCAATCTATAAGAGCAATACCCATCCCGTCCCAAGGGGACAGAAGAAGGAAGGGACACAGACCACATCTTTGTCAGATCTTCAGTCGCAGAAGAGGGGAAGTATGGTGATATAGGCACACCTATAGCTGAGTCCAGAGAGGGGATTATTCTGGACCCAGATCAAAGACCATCAGAACAAGTTTACATATGTTTGTGTTTGTGTGTTGATTCCTCTAGCAGATAAATGAATTTTCCTTTGGATTTATGTCAAGGGACTCTTGCCCCACTGCAAAACTCCCTGGATGTTCTCTTGGCATTTCTGAGCTGAACCCATAGATTCTGGGCAGGGAGCACCAAGACAATCACTCTGACCCGGCAGCTACTGCCATCATTTGTGAAGATGAAGAAAAATCTTATTATCTATATAGCTACTACCTTGCCCATAGGGCCCTACCTGCCACTCTCTGTCAGAACTATCAGAGCTCCTGATAAAGACTTATAAGAGGCCTCAACGGCACCCACTGCCATGGCTTCTGCAGTATCTGCACATTTTGAACATCGAAGAAGTCCATCAAAAAGGTGGCGGTGGTATGTTGCTGCCTCAGCCTCCCGAGCTATCTGTAAGCCAAAGGGGATTTTGGAAGAGAGAAGGAAGACAAGGAAAAAACAAACAAGAGACCACAGAAGGAAAGATAGAATGAATTAGAAAGGAACATAATGCATGTCTAAGTTAATTGGCTAATTTGATTTTCAAAATTATAAAAGGCAGTGTGATAAAATAGTCCCAATAATTCACTGGGCAAGCATAAAGGTGGTGACATTCTTATTTTAAGTTATCTCTTACAAAAACAGTTTTTTCCCCAAAGGATCCTTTGTAAAAGGGAAACCTGAGTCCCAGTCACATGCTTTACATTTCAGTGACTTAGCCCTTGACAAATTCTGTTTAATTTTTGGATTGGACAAGAGAATGGATACTAGGGCAGGGATTTGGTTTATTTCTCCCAAATCCAAGATGCTGCTTTGAGACTCATCCAGCAACATAAATTGATTTCTTGCTGGTGCAAAATGATATATATTTTGTTAAGAGATACATTGAGTTCCAAAGCTTAGCTAGGTGTTTCTTTTCTCCAAAGGTTTTGTCACAGTGCCTTCAAGACAGAGCATAGTTAACAGAAACAGGGTGGGGTCTCTTTATATGGCTGTTCCCTGTTGAGTTTCTTTTGTAGGCACGTACATTTATACAGTTCTGGCCAGCAAGCTATTTCTTAGAACGTCTAGAAAGTCAACCTAGTAAACTGATTAAATGATTTCTTATGGTTCCATAAGATTTGAAAAATCTAAGGTTAAATAAGGAGAGTCAACTCTCAAAAAAGCAATAAGGGAACTTTGATGAGTCTGCTTGTTTTAGCCATAAATTATAAGGAGAGACTCATAGATGTAATTCAGAATTTTTCATGTTTTTTAGAAAGTAAACCCATGAGCAACCATACAAAGAGACACCTATTTAGCCATTATGATAGAAAAGCATGCAGAAGCTTAATATTCCATTTATATTTAAATTTTTAACTAATGATTAACAAGTCTGAAGCATTGAATGAAAGAGAAGTTCCAGTTTAAATCATTGGCTAGATTAAGAATTACATAGTAATTTTCAGTTGTAGATCATTATAATGCTAATAATTAGAAAGACTTTAAGGAATGAAGAGCAAGAAGAAAGAGTTATACCAATTTAATTGGTCATTGCAAGCAGAAGTAGGAGTTATTAAATTGATGGGCTTCATTTGGCACCAAGAATGAAGCATTACACCCCAAAACATGGAAGATAATTCCATGACCATCACTACACCTGCCACTCCCTGAGTCCTTACTCATGTGTGATAAACTCTGAATAACTAGGAGGAGAAAAAATAGAATTTAATATTGAGTGAAAATAAACATTTACAAGTATACTGTTTTCACTTTCTTATTTTTTTTTCTTGTGGTTCCCTCCCCTTTGTTCTGATTTTACTTTCACAATGTGACTAATATGGATATGCATTTAACATAATTGTGCATGTATAACCTATATCAGATTGTGTGCTTATTTGGGGAGGAAGAGGAGAGAGGAAAGAGAAAAATTTTACAAAAATGAATGTGTAATTAAAAAAAAAGATTTACTCTTGAATTTTCAACTCAACCTTTTTTTTTTGTTTTGCAAGGTAATGGGAAGTGACTTGCCAATGGGCCTCCTGACTCCAGAGCTGGTATTCTATCCACTGTACTACCTAGCTGTCCCTCAATGCCTATCTTTTACAAGAAAGTTCAATGTTTTCATTGACATTAGCAGCTCATTTACAGGCGAGTAAATTTTTATAGTGAGAACAGATACTAGTGTACCTCACTCCTATAAAAGAAGCCCAAATAATGCTGTTAAATTATTTGGTTTTTCAATTCTCTTCATCTTTTTTTTAATCAAGGAAGTAAAGAATTTCTAACAAAAATTCTTTATACTTAGGAAAGTATATCTTGCTGGCATCTAAAGTTAATTACAAATTTGGGATCTGAACAGCAGGAAAAATAAAAATCACAAAAAATATTGCCTCTCCGGAGATAAAGGGGGAATCTGAAAGTAGGCACACCTGGGACAATAGTAGTGCATACCAGATTGCAGTCCCATAAGATGGCATTTTGAAAAGCAAAGCTAGTGAGCTATGGACAGTATGGGACCATTAGAATACAAACCAGATAAATGCTTGCTAAATTTAAATGAAAACTCAGACTTAAGCAAGTTAACTGCCATTCAACTGGCTATTTCCTATAAACTTTTTATGGCTTTTCACTTAAATAACTAATATTTTTAATAAAGTGGTGATAAACAATTTGATATATAGACCATGCCACCTTGTAGTTGTCCTCAAAAAGCATCTGACAGTTTACAGACACCCTTAATTTCTGTCATTGGATATGTACTATTTGTTTCTTGTAATTTTGTGCTACACAGAAAGATCAGAAAAGTTAAAAGTAAAATCAAGTTGAGTCCTCAGCTCTCACATGGGAAGGACAGTTCAAATAATAAGACTTCAGGGCAACAATAAATCTATACCTCTATACTTTTTGAAGACTATACCTACATACAATTTTGCTTGTAAAGAGGCAGGGAAGCAAACACTACAAACAAGTCCTATCCTCTCTTTGCCTAAACCTAGAAATGGAGATTTTAACATACAAGTACATAGGTGTTGCCTAGCCTGCCTCCTTGTTGCATGGAATTTAAGATTAGACCAAGAAATTAAATAATTCTCAAAACCCAGAGAATTTGATTATGCCTAGGGTAGTAGTAACATTAGGAAAAGCAGCATTTATATGCTGCAGTTGAAAATTTAGCTTGTTCTCAACCAAGGGAAATCTTTGAAAAACAGGCATATGGTAGGTACATGGTCTAGGTTGAAAACCTAGACAGTGATTGTCCTAAGATCATGAGCAAGTCCCACCAACAGACAAAAAGCCTTTGTTGGTGGGAAAGTGACAAACCTTTGCCATTCACCCCAGGTCCTCTGTCAAAAGTATTCTCTGCTACTCCATTGTCATTGAAATCTTCTACCAACACCAGCCCTATGGGGAAATCACTTACCACCCCCCACCAAGTTGGAAAAATATGATGCCAAGGAGAAAAGCAGTTCCTGACAACCTTCACATGAAACCACTCATCATTATTAAGAGCAGTTATTCAGTCCCAAACCCTGAGGTACAAGGTGAAATCTGCTGTAGAAAGGAATACCTAGAAGGACAGTGGGATGTTAAGAAATGAGTAAGTCTGGGGCAAGGTAGGGAAAGGAAAAGGTCAGAGGAACAATCTTTGAGCTGACTTTACTGCCCTGCAGATAATTTTTTTAAAAAAGACATCTATTTAGCTATATACAAATATATTTTATTTCAAGGCAATGGGTTTAAGAGTGACTTACCCAAGGTCACACAGCTGCCCCAGATTACTTCTCAGAAGGAAGCAGGTAGTTAACTCTAGGGAGCTAGCCTTTCCAAGAATAGGCTAAAGTAAGAGAGCCCAATACAGGGAGATCAGAGGTCTAAGCCTCCTAGGGAAACCAAATTGACAGGTGTCCCAAAGACACAGGAAATTAGCAGTAAAGGAACACTATGACCATCTCGAAATGAAGGGGGGGGCAGGATTTAGGAATGAGAACAGGGCAATGGAGAAGGAAGGCATCACTTAAATATTTAAAGGGAGCATGGTGGTTGTTGGATTGAGATTGAGCCAGGAATCCATATGAACCTCTCTCTTAAGGGAGTGTCCCTCTTGTTAGATTGACCATCTTCCAAAAAAAAAAGATTTACCATCTTTACAAGTCCAGGGTAATAGCTAAGTGAGGCCACTCAAACCACCTTCATTTGCTCTGATCAGGACAGCAGTCACTTACCATGTGTTGCATCCTCACAGCTTCTACTGGATAGTCTCCTTTGGCAGTCTCTCCAGACAGCATGATACAATCAGCTCCATCTAAGACAGCATTGGCTACATCACTGCCTTCAGCTCGTGTGGGGCGTGGCTTCTTAATCATGCTCTCAAGCATCTAAGGAGATACCAAAACAGCTGAAACCTGTCCCTGGTCAGCCTACCCTCAATGAGGTAAGATGAGAAAATGAGATGAGATGAGAAAAGCAAAAAAAAAAAGAACTACACCTGAGATTTCTTTGGTAAGGACACGTTCTCTAAACAATATGGACTGGTACCTAGTTTGCAACATATATAGATCTCATAGATTTTCCTGTAGCACAGAGACTATCCAGCTTATATGGGAAACAGGATTTGAAATCAGATTGTACTGAGATGAAGGCTGGATTTCAATATGGTATTACATGCTGCTTCTCCAATAAAACATGCTAAACTTAAATTATTTCATCTGAATTCTAATGTCTAGAATACATAGATACCAGAGTTAAACCCATATTGACAGGCATCCTAAATGTCAAGTGGATGGATTGATCCAAATAAAACCAATCCAGTACTCAAAGTATGTACATGGTGACTGTCACTAAAGGGTGAGGGTGGGAGGGTAAAAATGAAACTGGAAATGGGAATACCTGAGTGGCACAAATAACAGGTTTGCCAACTCGATTACACCTTCCAATCATCATCTTCTGAGCAACAAAGACTTTTTCTGCAGGGATCTCAATACCTAGGTCCCCTCGAGCAACCATGATGCCATCACTGGCTTCCAGGATTTCATCAAATCTAGTAAAAGAAAAAGGGGGGGTAGTTTTTTTTTTCCCAGCTATAGGGAACATGTGAAAGCACAGTGGTAAAGGATAATAGACCATGCTAAAACAGGCACAGGGAATGTTAAAGAAGTTCTGTGGATTTCTACTAATTAGGTAAGGCAACAAAGATTGTTTATTAGGAGGGCCAGATGGACAGTCTCTGACTATACTTTTTTCTGACTACGTGCCCCTGAACGAAATTACATTCTAAGGTGGCTTGCTATCTGGTAGGAAAGTCTCTAAAGGTTACAAGATTTCTTCCTTAACTGAAGGGTTGGGAGAAAAAATAATGTTTAGATCTGAAATTCTTCTAGAAAGTGAAAACTAGTCAATAAATCATTCCTTTTATTATCTCAGTATCTAATCACAGATAATTTTCTCCACATCTCCTATGACTGGAAAAAAAGTTTGATTTCATACTAATATGGTAGTTACCTCTACAATTTTTTTCTATTACCGATTTCATTCTTTTTCCTTTGCTGATTCTAAAGGTTACTTAATGTTCTCCATTCTTCCTATCATCACTTCCAGTTTCTAATCTGAAGGTAGGCCCTATACTGGTCTCATCATCATTCTATCTATCTACTGCCCTTTCAGAAAGGTTCTTTTTGGAATATCAAACTGGTGAGATAGTAAACTATGACTTCACCCCATACCAAGCCAAGTCATTAGTACTGCAACTTATCAAAATGGCTGAAAAGATGCTATTTTTACATAACTGTTCCTTGGTAAGAAGTTAACTGACCAAAATCAGGTTTAAAATATAACCATGAGCTTTTATCCTCTAAGATGGGGTCTAAGCTTTTTTTTTTTTGCCCTTATCATGTTGGTATTACCCTGGATTTGTGTTTCCTTTTAGCAATGGATCTGATTTGTACATCAAGTCTTCTTACTACTTAGGTTCACTTGTGATAAAAGGCAAGCATTTGTCTTATGGCTGGCTAAGTTTGAAGCTTGGACTGAAGACCACACATGATGTTGTACAAAGAACAATGCACTTGGGAGTCAGAAGACCAGGGCTTACTTTAGCTCTGGAGCTTACTACCTATGTGATTTTGTGCAAATCACAATTTCCCTAGGCCTTTGCTTCCTCATCTGTATGACTGTGCTAGATCAGATCATTTTTAAGATCCCTTTCCCTTTAAGCTTTAAATTCTAGACTCTTATTATACCTAAATTAACTGGTCTATTGTAAGAATGGATTAGAAGACCCTAGGCTTGAGTTTCTGGAACTAAGGTGAATAAATTGAAGCTAGGGCTATCATAAGAATCTTTCTAAGAGGCTGTCTGCTCCTAGGGAAATGGGGGTGGTGGGTTATTAAATCCAAGAGTCTTCCCATATAAACATCAATAGAAGGGAAATACTACAGTAAATCAGCAACTTCAAATTATTAGGAAAATAAAAATCAGTGTAATGAGATCCTAAGTGCTATTTATATATTTTCCTTAAGCAATCAAAGTCCTTCAACTATCAGTCTATTCAAAGTAAACCAGAAAAGTGATAGTTTCAACTTCCTCTGATAGGATTAATCATCCCTGGGATGCCATTGTGGGATGGAAAAGATATTAAGTACTGTTTCCTTCCGCTCACCTTCGGACTCCTTCATGGTTTTCAATCTTGCTGATGATCTTGATATGTTTTCCTTTTTCTCCCAGGACCTTTCGGACTGCATGAACATCCTCTGCCTTTCGGATGAAAGATGCAAATACTATATCCACATCTTGCTCCAGTCCAAATTTTAGATCTTGGATATCCTTCTCAGACACAGCAGGCAAATCTACAGCTGCCCCAGGAAGATTCACACCCTTCTTGCTGCCCAGCATGCCACCATTTTCCACCTCAGTGATGAGATAATCTTTACCTATCAGTCAGTCAATAAACATTCATTAAATATCGACTATGAGCTAGGTGCTGGAGAACCAATAGGAAACACTTCTCAAGATGCTAGATACTATCAGGAGAGGCAACATACATGCATGCATATATTCACATGTGTGTAAATAGATACATATAAATACAATGTAATATATTGAGAAGGTATACAGAAGAGGTAGTTCTGACCCCCCCCAATCCACCCCAAGTCTAGTCTGCTTACTTTTGTCCTTCCTTGAATTTAGTAACAGAATCACCACTCTTTAAATTTTGTTATTCTTCCCAATTATGAAAACATATCATTTATACAATAATTTCACACAAAGCCTCCCCCTCAGAGCTGTCATCCCTTCCCCTCAGGTTCTCTCTATGTTAATAATTTTATACCTCCCAAGGGTTTCACATACACTTGAATCTAGGCTTTTTGGAGGTAGTGTGTTAGAACTTAGGGGAACAGTATCCTACCAGACCTAGGTCCCACCAAAGCATACCTTTCTCTTTCACAAGAAGAGAAATGAGCCCATCATCCACAAAGACTTTGCTGCCAACGTCAACCACCTTGCAAATGTTTTTGTAGTCTAGCCACAAGATATTTTCATCACATTTCTCCATATAGGCATTATCCAAGGTGATTTTGAGAGTGTGGCCCTTCTTTAGCTCCACTTCAGCTGTGCCACTCTAGTATGGAGGAGAAACTAACTCATTAGTCTGCTCATTGATGAGTTCATGGTAGTTAGGCCTTAAAAACAAAAAAGTCAAGTTTTTTTCCCCCCAACAAAGTGCAATGCTCAAAAGCTAGAGACAGGGGCAGCTAGGTGGCACAGTGGATAGAGCACCGGCCTTGAAGTCAGGAGTACCTGGGGTTCAAATCCAACCTCAGATACTTAATAATTACCTAGCTGTGTGGCCTTGGGCAAGCCACTTAACCCCACTGCTTTGAAAAAAAAAAAAAGAGATAGAATGTACTTTTAAATTACAGGTCACAAATATCACCCAGCTTTCCAAATGTTTCAAGAATTGTCACAGAGACAAATGGTCAAAGGATATGCAGATGAGGAGATCAAAGCGATCCAGAGTCATATAAAAATTGCTCTAAATTATTACTTATTAGAGAAATGCAAAATAAAGCATCTCTAAAGTACCACCTCACATCTCCTAGACTAGCCAATATGAACAGAAAGGACAATGATCATTGTTGGAAGGATTGTAGGAAATCTGGGACACAAATACATTGTTGGTGGAGTGGTGAACTCATACAACCTTTCTGGAGAGCAATTTGGAACAATGCCCAAAGGGCAACAAAAATGTGCATACCCTCTGATCCAGCAATACCACTACTGGGTCTGTAACCTGAAGCGATGATGAAAAAGGGTTAAAAACATCACTTGTACAAAAATATTCATAGCAGCCCTGTTTGTGGTGGCAAAGAATTGGAAATCAGTAAATGTCCATTTGGGGAATGGCTTATCAAACTATGGTATATGTATGTCATGGAACACTATTGTTCTATTAGAAACCAGGAGGGATGGGAATTCAGAGAAGCCTGGAGGGATTTGCATGAACTGATGCTGAGTTACATGAGCAGAACCAGAAAAACACTGTACACCCTAACAGCAACATGGGAGTGATGTTCAACCTTGATGGACTTGCTCGTTCCAACAGTGCAAGAGTCAGGGACAATCTGGGGTATCTGTGATGGAGAATACCATCTGTATCCAAAGAAAGAACTGTAGAGTTTGAACAAAGACCAAGGATGGATGGATGAATGAATGAATGAAGAGTTGTCACAAAGAATAAAAAGCCAGTAAATCAGGACAGCAGATCCTTAAGAGTGAAATTCCAAGGATTCTTGGAATTTTGATGAAAATGTATAAATAACAAAGGAAACTAAACTGAAATGAAGTTATCACAATATTAAAAAACAAGTTCACAACCCTGGGTTATGAACCCCTAGATTAGTGCTCATGTGCTCTCTCTGTATGGGAGAGGTTACTAAGGACAGAAATATTAACCAGGCTGAATGCTCATTTCACCCTGCCTCTACATCTCTGTATACTCACACCCTTGATGAGTCCAGTCCGGATTTCTGGTCCTTTAGTATCCAAAGCTATAGCAATAGGCCGGTAGTGGACAGGATCAGAAGCATAGCTTTCTGTAGCTGCTCGCACATTTTTGATAGTTTCTGCATGATACTAGGAAAGAAATTCAAACAAAAGCCTAAATATATTTTGTTACCTAGCTTTCATGATCTACTACCCCCATTAACTTTATTTGATCTAAAGATTGTCAAAGTTATAGTTATTTTAGTGTGTACCACTCAGGAAATGGAGCATAATATTTAAAAAATATTTTTGTCATTATCTTCAAAACAATCCATCCTCAGGCTTGATTTTGATATAAGGAAATTTTTTTTTAAACTGAAAAAGCTGAAGAGAAAAGGAGAGGGATAGGAAAGGGGGAGAGCAGCTCAGAGAACTAGATTACATTTAGAATTTATAGAAGGGAAAAAGATGACCAATGCCCACTCTTTTTATGGAAATCTCTAGGGGAATATTACCATTTCAGGTTATAATAAAGATTGGCAACTTCTAAAAGACACAAAATGGTCATATCATGCTTTTGATTAAATAAATGGGGATTTTATCTAAATTGAACCAGGGACCTAGAATCAATTTTATGTCTCTCAAATGTCTCCTATATCAGCAATAGTCCTTTCAAGGAGGTAGAAGGAAACCAGACAGAAAATAAAACTGCTGTTATGCTCTATATTCAGGAATTAGTAAATCCAATGGAACTTCAGGAAGTCTTTTTAAATGAAAATAAAGAGCTCTATAAAAGCTAAACTCTGAATTACAAAACCTTGTTCTTATATATCCCTGTTTTACACAAAACACTACCTAAAATGAAAATGGAAATAAGATTACTGTATAATTTAAGAAGTCTTGTTCCACCCAAATAAAATAAGCTATTTTTATTTATAATTATTTGAGTTTAATTATTTGTCTTCTCCTTCCCCAGAAAGTTATATATGTTCATAATATAGACAAAATTAAAAAGAAAAATTTGTATCCTAAGATAGGTGTCACAAATTGGGTATTAAAGTTCTTGAGTAGTGATTCTTCTCACATTCTTTTCTCACTTTTCACTTTTGATCAAAATGAAGATATAATGTTGATTTTACATGTTTTAACAAGGTCCCCAGCTAATCAAAGTTAAATAAACCTGGGTTTCAGAGTGAAAGAAAGGTAAATTACATCCCATTCATTCCCATGTTTAAGTGTTATTTTCTACTCAATAACCTCTTAGTAACCTTTTACCTTTTCAGATCCTCTTTACCCTTCATTTGAACTTACTCAGAGGGACTCAAGAGGCTAGATAAAAAGGCTAAAAATTTCTAGAGAATAGAGTCAAAAGGAAACTTAACAAGAAAACTTTAATTCAGTGGTTTCCTACCTGTTCTTTTACTGTTATACATCCTTGAAAATATCACATGCAATAAGCATAAATCCTAATAAAATTTTATGAAAGGAGTGACCTCAGGGTTCAGGCTCTGATCCCCAAATTAGTATAAAAATGGACTCAGATTTCCTTCTGTTTGATCAGCTGTTAGATAAATTGCTGATTTGCTTTGTAAAGAAAGAAGAATTTCATCAAGGACTATATATTCCTCAGGGTTCTGCATTTAACTGTATAAAGGCACACACTTCTTAGACAAACAAATTCAGCACTGAAACTGCTTGCATGAACTACAGGCCTTATGAAGCAGGGGCAATATGCTACTATATGTGATTAGAGCACCTGTTACTCCTTAATTTAAAAGGGGAGGGGGTAACTTCTGCTCAGAAGAAGATTTAAAATCGGCACAGCTCAAGTTGTTTCTTGGCCTTTATTCTATATTGCCAAATGGTCAGACCTTTAGCAGAGTCAGATAAACTGTAAAAGGAATTTAGAGATAACAGGTGCAGCCCAAATTTTACTTTCAATCATAAACTCTAACCTACTCCACAGGCTTCTTTTTTATTTAAATTTTGCGTCTCCTAACATTTCTTGTATTTAGGAGAAAGGTAAATCCTATAAAGGGAAAAGGGTTAAACCTTACTGAAAAAAATATCAGAGATATAGAAGTGTTGGACATCTCAGGTCTATTTTGGCTCCTACACCTTACATGTAGAATATGCTGAGACTAAAGTCAAAACCTCTTGGAGCAGGGATCTAAAAGTAAAGCCTTTACAGTTTTCCCTTAAATGTTAAAGTAACTTCTATAAGCAATAAAATCTATTCCTTTGAAAGTCTTCCTGCAACACACACACACAACTTAATTCTCCATCACTTGAAGCTACTACTCATGGCTCACTCATAGCTCATGACCTTTACAAGGCCAGATTGCTGGCTAGACATTTGCTTTTTATAGAATAATCCCACAATGAAAAAGTCTCCTATTTCTAGATAGGAGGAGTGCTCTTTCCCAGTTTTATTTCTTGTGATCTTATTCTTAGCTTAAAGTTAATGTCAGCTTCTTAATGCCAGAGGGTGGCTATATACAACTCATAAGTCAGCACTGAATTTGCTGATCAAGAAACCCAAGAAAGTAGAGATGAGAAAGGGCAAATGAGCTTGCTTTTAAACTCTCTGAACCCCAGAACGTGGGTTCTGGGTGTTCCATGAACAGCTGCTCCCAAAATGCATTTCATTAGAAAGGACCTCAACAACAAAATATTCATAGCAGCCCTCTTTGTGTAAATAAAAAATGGAGGAACTAATAGTTTAACAAAACTGTAGTCTAAGGCACTGGAATATTGCCATTTACTAAGAAGTGAGGACTAATTTGGAATTCAGAGAAAAATGGGAAGTCCTATGAACTGCTGCAGAATGAACTCATAATATAGTGATTCTGAAACCAGAGGACCTGGGGCAAGCCCTGACACTGCCATTTAGTGAGTAAACTCTACCTCCCACTCCCATTACTCAGGTTAGTAGTGTTTATTTCTTCACTGAGATGACCTTCCCTTTGCTTCTTTGTTCATATTTATTTGCATATTATCTCATTATAGTATGAAGTCCCTGAGAATAGAAGCTACATTTTTGTCTGTATTTATTCTGCCCTTAGCAGAGAGTCTAGCATATAGTAATCACTAGTAGACTAAGTTTATAGACTAATAACAATATATTCAGGGACACTAAAAGAATGCTGAACTGATAAAAGCCCAAACTCTGAACTCTCAATTGTTAAGACAAATTTTGGTCCCAGAAGAGATGTGCCATGTCCCATGCCTTTCAGCAGAAAGGTGAGAAGACATATGGTGACAGAATACTGTATATAATTGTTAAGAGTTAAGTAATTGTAGTAATTTTAAATAATTTTTATTTGTTAAATGGGAAGGTTTAATGGAAAGGCAAGGAGGGGGCTATTCAGAAATGTCTCATACTTCTATATTAATCATTACATTTCTTTTTAAAAAAGATCTTTGGATGAACTGAGCAGTATAATTTTCAGAAAGGGACCACTCCCACTCCACCCCCCAAGTCACCACTAGAATCCTTACTTCATGAGTTCCATGGGAGAAGTTCAGACGAGCCACATTCATTCCAGCTTCAATCATCTCTTTTAATTTCTCCACAGACCTAGAGGCTGGGCCTAAGTGATGAAATTTTTAAAAAATAAAACCATGAATAGTAACAATGATTTAAATCTAATGCCTTAAGCTTTCTTTTAATTTTTTTGTTTTTTGCAAGGCAATAGGGTTAATTGACTTCCCCAAGGTCACACAGCTAGGTAATTATGAAATGTCTGAGGCTGTATTTGAGCTCAGTCAGGTCCTCCTGATTCCAGGGCCAGTACTCTATTTCTCCACCTAGCTGCCCCTGCCTTAAGCTTTCTTTACATTTCTAAACTCTCTACTTCTATTACCTGCCAACATCAGGACACTATTTTTGATTTCCTGGTACCCTCTTCTTCCCCTCCCCCATTTGTATCCTCCCCATTTATTCAGAATCAAAAGCACTAGGTAATTCTTGGGGACAGAATCTAGAGAAGGAATCTTAGACATCATCTAGTTCAACTTCTTCAGTTTTACTGATAAGGAAAACTTGCTGCCCAGAGAGATGAAGTGATTGTACAAGGTCACACAATCTAGAAAGTGGGAGAGTGATGATTCACTATCACTCCACTGGCTCAAAATCCAGTGTTCTGTGATATTCTGTGCCATGCTTGTTCTCATGGTAGCACAGCTTGAATGTCTCGATCAAGGAGAAATTTTAGGGGGGGCAGCTAGGGTAGATAGAACACTGGCCCTGGAGTCAGGAGGACCTAAGTTCAGATCCAGACACTTAATAATTACCTAGCTGCGTGACCTTGGGCAAGTCACTTAACCCCACTGCCTTGCCAAAAAAGTGACAGGGCAAAGGAAATGAACAAGCAGTTTTCAGAATTACTTATTTATAGTCATATGAAAAAATGTTCCAAATCATCATTGACTAGAGAATGCAAATTAAAACAATTATGACTCCACCTCACACCCATCATCCTGGCTGGCTTAGGTGACAAAAAGGGAAACAATTAATGTTGGAGAGAATGTGGGAAAATTGGGACATAAATGCACTGATGGAAATATAAACTGATCTAGACATTCTGAAGAGCAATATGGAACTTTGCAGCTCATTTTTTGTAGTGGCAAAGAATTGGAAATTGAGAGGATACCCATCAATTGAGGTACTAGTGTTCTATAAGAAATCTCAAATGGTCGACTTTAGAGAAGCATGAAAAGACTTGCATGAACTGATACTGAGTGAAGAGAGCAGAACCAACAGAACATTATTCACAGCTCCTTCTCAGCAGTTCAGAGATCAAGGACCACTCCAGAAAGACCTGCTATGGATAAAGGTCATCCACATTCAGAGTCTGAATGCAGAGCAAAGCATACTATTCAAAACCCCTTTTATTTTTACCAGGTACCTATAAACAAACTCCTTTATTACCCAGGTTTGCCCTATTCAGAGTTAAGGAAAAATTGTCTCCCTTTAACAGTATATGTCACAGTAGATAGAGCACTGGCCCTAGAGCCAGGAGGACCTGAGTACAAATTCAGCCTCAGACAGTTAATTACTTAGCTGTGTGATCTTGGGCAAGTCACTTAATCACATTGCCCTGCAAAAACTAAAAAACAAAACAAAACAAAAAAATACTCAAAAAAACAAAAGTATATGTTCTGTTCTACAAAGTCTTTTTTGTGACAAAGGAAGATAGGCTCTGAGAGCCTACAGTAGCTTTAATGTTGCCATGGTAACTAAAAGTGAATTACATCCACTCACCAATGGTGCAGATGATACCAGTGTTTCGGGCAACGATGGGTTCTGAATCGATGTCCAAACGACACATATGTTCCAGAAAGGTGTCAGCCATGGCAGCATACAGCTGCTGGTTTTGAAGAGTTGTGACTCCTAATTCACTGGTTGTTTTCCCCAAATCCATTTTGCCGGATCTTAAAAAAAGCAGAACTGAAAGTAAGAACCCAGATATAAGATCCTATAGCCTAACAAATGCAGGGTTAATAATGCTTGGCAGAGCCTTTCTGGGTTATAATATTAACTGGATTAAGCAATTACAGTGCCCAAATTACAGGGAAATTAAAGACAAATGCTGGTTATGTGGATAAACCTCTCCTTGTATAGATTTGGTCAAGAAAAGATTTGAAGTTACATATATCTTTTAAGGTTGGAAAAAACTCATGCTATTTAGGTCCACCTCTCTCCCCTCCTTTTTAACATCCCTGCCAGGTAACCAAAAAGTTTGACCATTTTACAAAAGAAAATTTACCACTTTATAAAGTTTCAATTTTTAGTCAAATTGTTCTTTCCAATATCCAGTCAAAATTGTTCTCCCAAACATCTAATATACCCTGCCTTTAAAAATGGAATTATTTACATGTACTATAGAGGTCTCCTATAAACATGGAGTCGAGATTCTTTAGTAACAAAAATCACCACTGTTACTTTGTTAACAGTTTTTAAAATTTGCAACCTTATGTAACTTTTTTAAAAGGCTAGAAATGAACCCTTATCCCCTAGTGTTCCCCCACCAAAAAAATGACAATTTCTTTCTAACGTTAGTCCTAACTACTTTTTTGGCAGCACAAATCAAACTCACTGTCATGGCTCATTGACTGAGAAGGTCACCATACTGACTCCCTTCCCTGACCTATACTTTTCTTCATTAACAATTAAGCATTCCTGCTGGTTAGAGTTGATCACAGGCAAAGAGCAGGCTGTTAAGACTCTCTGTGGATGGTTCTCATATTCAAAGAATTCTTTATAGCATACAGATGGAATTGCTTTGAAAGAGCCTGAAATGGATTTTTAAAAAGGGCATTTCTTGGGGTGGCTAGGTGGCGCAGTGGAAAAAGCACCGGCCCTGGAGTCAGGAGTACCTGGGTTCAAGTCCGGTCTCAGACACTTAATAATTACCTAGCTGTGTGGCCTTGGGCAAGCCACTTCACCTCATTTGCCCTGCAAAAACCTAAAAAAAAAAAAAAACCAAAGCAAAAAAGGGCATTTCTTCAATGAGTAGATTCAACAACTATTAATTCCTTCAAATACAAGTTTCTAAGGTCCAAGACACATTCTAGACAAATCACATTTCATCCTCACAACCCTGTGAAGTAGATACTATTATTATTATTATTATTATTACAGATGAGGAAACTGAGGCTAACAAGAGCGAAGTGATTTACCCAGGGCCACAATAAGTGTTTTGATCACATGTGAACCAGGTCTTCCTGACTCCAGGTTTGTACTATATCCACTCTGCCATCTACATGACTTATTTGGACCAAATCTGGTTGCTTTTCTCATTTTTGATTTTGCAGTGCCACCTTGTATGTCCCCTAAAGATCTCTCCCCAGGCTGGGACTTTATTCTTGATAAAATTGCTAGAATATTTTACAAAATCTTCTTATCTTTTCTAAATTTTTTTTGGATGTAGTTCTACTAATTTCATCCCTGAATATCCCTAGAATGTTTTGCATAGTAGAATAACTCTCTCCTTTTAGCAAGTAAACCAGTGTCTCATTGCTAACCAAGGCACTTTTTGGATTCTGTTATAGCAATTTGTTTATGTGACTAACTTCTGGATAAAATTACCATACTCTGCTATAGCTACTAGATCTACTATATCTATTTCATATTTTTCTTTTTGTTGTTTTGGTTTTTGCAAGGCAATGGGGTTAAAAGACTTGCCCAAGGTCCCACAGCTAAGTAAGTATTAAACATCTAAGGCCAGTCCTCCTGACTCCAGGGCAAGTACTCTATCCACTGTGCCATCTAGCTTCCCCATTTAGTAGTTTTCTTTCAATTATGTTTAAATTAATTCCAGGTTGTTTCATTTGTTTAGCATATATTTATCATTATTATCTACTAAGTTTATCCTAACTCAATGATCTGACTGTACATCAGGAATAAATTTTTTCCTGACTATTAAATTCTTTCATTCTTCAGAGCTCATTATGTCTAGTGCCTAAGAATATTATTCTGCCCATCCTTACCTGTCTTACCAAGAGTTCAAGTATGTTGCCTGGTTTTGGTGAGACAAATTTTTCTGTAGAACTCTATAATTTTATCTGAAGCAACTAATAACTAGCTGCAAATATTTATCAATATCTAATGAAAAAATATTCCTCACTCCTTCTAGGAGCATGATAAATCCCATTAAATCTATGAGCTTTTTCTTTGACTCTTTGTATGTGTCACCCTTCCATGGTTTCACTTATATCAAGATTGAAATCAGTTCAACTCCTCATACCTAAATAAGACCTTCAATTTAAGGGATAAATGTGTCTGCTGATAGGCCCATTGACCAGCCCTTCCCTCATCTGTCTGTCTTCCCTTCCCAGGGATCTCCCTATTCCCTGAGACACATGGTATAATTTTTTTAGAGTAATATAATTGCATACTTAATAGATCATTATGTAGGGGCAGGTGGATAGAGCACCAGTCCTGGAGTCAGGAGGACCTGAGTTCAAATCTGGCCTCAGGCACTTAATAAATTACCCAGCTGTGTGACCTTGGGCAAGTAACTTAACCCCATTGCCTTGTAAAAACCAAAAAATAAAATTAAAATAAAGTACTGATGTTGATGTTTCAAAAAAGACTATAATGTTGGGGCGGCTAGGTGTCGTAGTGGATAAAGCACAGGCCCTGGAGTCAGGAGTACCTGGGTTCAAATCTGGTCTCAGACACTTAATAATTACCTAGCTGTGTGACCTTGGGCAAGGCACTTAACCCCATTTGCCTTGCAAAAACCTTAAAAAAAAAAAAAAGACTATAATGTAAACTTTTATAAGCAGTGGGAGACCAAAAAAACTCCTGTAGCATAGCAATAAAGCGCTATGATCTAGAACTGAACCCCAATAAATATAGCTGAGGAATATCTATTAAAAAGTAAAAATAAAAACATTTTATTCTCCTTTCTACATTCTTCCCACCCACTCCAAAAAATAAAACTAAAGTGCTTTCTAATTTTCAGCCTTTATGTACTTTTCTTCCCAGAGATGCTGTAATGAAAGCCTTTGGTAAATGTTCACATTATCAATGTGTCATGATTACAGTAATGACATCAGCTAATCTGTGAAAAATCACCTCCATATAGGCCAAGCCAGTACTATAGGAAGTGCTCTGATCTAAGAATCAGAAAACATGCTCTATGCCTGCCACCTGTGTAAACTTGAAGGCAACTCCCTTAGCTTTTCTTTACCTAAAATTTTTTCCAGATATGAGATTAGGGTTTGGGAAAGAGAGAAACTAGTAAGAGCACATTCCAAAATTTCTCAAGTTATAATTGTGAGAAAAGAAAAAAAAGTTAAGGAGACAATAATGCTATAATGTAGACTCAAAAACTTTCACAGGGCAGCTAGGTAGCACAGTGGATAGAGCACCGGCCCTGGAGTCAGGAGTACCTGAGTTCAAATCTAGATTCAGACACTTAATTACCTAGATGTGTGTGGCCTTGGGCAAGCCACTTAACCCCATTACCTTGCAAAATGAAAAAAACAAAAAAACCCACTTTCATTGATATGTAATTGGAAAAATAAAATTGCAATTAAAAAATAATTTGTTCTATCCAAAAGTGAAATGGGGATCTTCTTGATGTTTTGTTTTACCCCAGATCTGTAGGGCTTCAAGTAAAGGCTAGATGACCACTCATTGTGTTGTAAAGCTGACTTTCTCTAGAATGAATTAAAGTAAACAGGTATTGACATTCCTTCCAACTGTGAAATGTAATTCAATGAACAGCCTACCTTGATATCTTATCTTCAGAGAGATACTTAGTATGTTCAGAGATTTCAGTTGTACAGAGACATGATCACTAAAAGAATGATTTGATCACCAGGGCCAAACATTTGAGATTAAGTAATTCATTCTTACAATTTTTCTCCTCACTTAGGTTTGAGGTGACTAAGCCCTGCACTGGGCAATGAGCTGTAATCTTATTAAAACAGATTCTTCCATCTTAATAGGATACCAAAATCACCTTTGTGTAGTATTGGCTGTGTGTATATGCAAGAAAAGAATTGGATACCTTTGATCTTTAGATTTTTCCTTATTGGTTTCACTTAAAATCGACGGCCCAGACTGGAAAGTATACCCCGCAGAATAGGATGTGCTTTGCCTTGAAGTACTGCAAAAGGATTGAAGCAATAGCTTAGTTACTGAAATGAGATAAATTAGATATTAAGAATTTGAGGAAACTGTCTTGCCAATGAGGTGACTGCAAATGCCACTATCCCAAGGATATTAAAAACCCGGTTGTACCTTGTCACCAAGTATCCTGTCACACTGCTACCTATTACTCCTCTCAACTCTATCCCTTCTAATTATTTCAGCTGTAGCAGGAACATGTGATAGCAACTGGCAAAGAGTTACATATATCCTTTCAACTTACTCAACTAGGTTTACCAACATTATGCTTAAAACCTTTTTATGACATTTCCATTGACTGTTTCTTTTTCCCTTATAAGGGACAAATTCCATTTGTGCTACCAGTGTTTATTATATCTAATTTTATCTAATATTTAATATCAAAGACTGACAGGATCCCATCAGAGATGACCCCAGATAAAATAATAAGAATAATAAAGAGCCTCCTAGTAATTCAACTTACTCCTTAACTCAACTTATGTTTAGTTTTTCCAAATTCTTATGCTGTGGGGAAGGGAAAGATGGAAGAAAAAATATTCTTGGTCTTGATCTCCATACAAGGAAACAAAAGAACCCTCAGTAAATGCTTTTCTTAATTTAAGGTTTGGTTTCTATAGCGTATTTCTATAATTCAAACTTCTATAATTCAAACTTGTGATTAACCAAAGAGTTTAAGGTTTCACATCTGGTTACTACTATAAGAATTTCCTAAATTAAGACCAGACAAATCTCATTAATCAGATCATCGTAGTGACTGATAAAACTTCACCTAGTAGTTTTTTTTTTTAGCACTAAAGTATATGCCACTTTTCTCACTCATCCACAAGCCTAATGGTGATAGAATCAAAAAACATCACAGTGAAAAGAACCTTTAGAGGTCTACATCAACCTCATTTGACAGCTGAGGAGACTGAGGCCTAGAAATGAATAAATTTCCAAATAAAGGAAAGGTTAATGCCAGAATTTTAAGTAGAATACAGGTCTTCCATCCAGTCCCCCATCTGATGCTTTCTCCACTTCTCCCCATGTCATCTCAGCTTCAAGGTACCTCATATTTTCAGACAACTTATCCAACTTTATTTTTTACTCTTTTCCAATTCTAACCTATAAATTTCCCTTACTATTATTTTAGACCATGCCTGAAAGGTTTTTGTTGTGCTCATGTCTGTACCTAGAATGTCTTCTCCCCTTCCCATAATCTATCTAAATTCTATTAATATTTTGGGCCTCAATTCTTATGTCTCATGAAATCTTCCTCAAACTCTCCAGACTTGACTAAAATTCCATAAAGCTACTAAGGGCTCCCCTTTTCCCAAATGCTCATAGTATTTATAATTGATGGTAAAATTGAGGTAATAATTAGCAAATTAAAGACAGCTAATTATCTGAGTATGTCAAGTTTCTTGTTTTTTCCAATCTCCCAATATTTAGTAAATTCCATGTATTATAGCAGAACTTTATATACTAGCAGAATAAAATCTGATTTGTCTGTTCCTAAAATGGATTACTTGATATATCTACAGGACTTCCTCTGGGGTATATCTTTTTTAGTAATTAACTAGCCTTTTGTCTTTTTAGTGGGGTTTTTTTTTTAGGTTTTTGCAAGGCAAACAGGGTTAAGTGGCTTGCCCAAGGCCACACAGCTAGGCAATTTAATTAAGTGTCTAAGATCAGATTTGAACCCAGGTACTCCTGACTCCAAGGCCAGTGCTTTATCCACTACACCACCTAGCTGCACGCCTTTTGTCTTTTTAACAGAATCACTACCAATATCCTTTCTCCCTCCATTCCTCACCTCCATCCAGTTTTGTGGGAAGCCAGAGTTAGACAATATTAGAAGTTTCCTCTGTAGCTCACTTCCCCTCTATCATTACTAAGCAGGCTTCAGAGTAGCTTCCTACCAGCACATGCAACATGGTTTATCAGGCAACTCTGACTCAATATTGCACCCTCCTCAAGAGGCAAAGACATGCAAAATACACCTCCCACTAGTAGTTATCCAACTTCTCCATTTATAATGGCAAAGAATCTTTCCTGATACTGATGCCCTAGTCCCAAGCCTGTGCCACTGCAGCAGAATCTTCCTGAAAGCCATGGGGAAGACCTTAATGAAAAATGAGATTTTTTTCCATTAGAGCCAGCTTCTATCATATTCAGTTCTGTCATTTTAATCCACAACAACCTATCAATCACTTTAAATCAGGATGACAAAAAAGTACTTTCAGGGCAGTTTTAATCAGTGCCCATTAATTAATTTTCCCCAAACTCTCTCCAAGAACCAGGCTCAGAGCTCTTCAGAAAAGGAGTAGCAAAGGGACGGGAGAATGAGCAGGGTTCCTTCTGAATCTTTAGAAAATTCAGAAAAAAAAAATCGAGGAATATTTATTTGCTATATGATATATAGAATCATTACTAAGCCCAAAGAAAAGCAAACTCCTCTTTTTAAGAGCACAACCTCCAAAATTTCCTAAGGTTTTATTGGTTCCTAAGGAACCAATAAAATCAGTTGCTACTTTCTTCCCTGCTTATACTTCTCTCCTCTCCCCAAACTTTATAGAAATTACTCAGACCAGGCTGTAAGAGATATCATTTTGATCTTGTTCACAACTGTCATTTCCACTTTTTCCTTTCTCATGACTCATTCTCCTCCATCCTACATTATTTGTAATTTATTTTTACTGAAAACATCTTCTATAAGGCAGTATCTTAAAGTAGTTAAATCTTAAAATCTGCAGAAAATGTAGATTTTAGAGTCATCTCATGCAATCCTTGATATACAGATAAGAAAACAGACCCAAGAAGCTTTCCAAATCTTTATTTGGACTAAGCTTCAGAAGGGGGATTTTGCAAAAAGTTCATTTTCTCTGGGTCAGTGTTCTTTCCATTGCACCCTACAGGCTAACTTACCACTTCACTTTAATATATTCTCTAAACTGTTTGCCCTGTTCTCAGACACAATTAATATTTATATACCAGGCAGGAATGAGTTTTTAAAAGTATAGGCATTTCTGGGGTGGCTAGGTGGCACAGTGGATAAAGCACCGGCCCTGGAGTCAGGAGTACCTGGGTTCAAATGCGGTCTCAGACACTTAGTAATTACCTAGCTGTGTGGCCTTGGGCAAGCCACTTAACCCCATTTGCCTTGCAAAAAAAACCACCTAAAAAAAAGTATAGGCATTTTGACTAATATGGAAATGTTTGACATGTATAATAACATCTCAGTTTGCTTACCATTAGGGGAGGGAGTGGACAGAATCTGTAACTCAAATTTTTAAAGAAAAGGAATGCTAAAAATTGTTCTTATATGTAGTTGGAGAAAAAAATATTTAAAATTTAAGCATTTTACTCCTTAGATCTGCATCACTCTAAGTTTTAAACCTAAATATAGTGGGAAATTATTTATTCTCACTCAATTTCACAAGTCTCAAATCCTCTCCATAAGGGGTAGAAAAAAATAGGGAGATGTTACTGATGGAAATTCTATGATTCTCTTTTCTTTCTGGCAGGAATTAAGCAAATCACTTGCCAATTACTGGCATTGGTCTGGAAACAATAATTTCCAACAGGAAAGATAAACTTACAGAACTTAGTTTTAAATCATTTGTCCAAAGGAATTTATATCCTGTCTGACCTTGGCCTCAGTTTCCATATTTGTAAAAGGGGAAAGTTGGACTAGATGACATCTAAAGACTTTTCCATCTTTAGACCTATTATCTTAATGGGATGCTGGCAGAATTTGTCAGAAACTGGAGGTATTCAGCAATAGAAAGCATCTACTGTGGATTTCAGGCAGACAGAAACTTCAACAAGGGAAGATAAATTGGGAATTTTAACTCATTTATCTAAGTACAGATTTTTCTTACTAATTTAAAAATCAAAAAGTTTTTTTTCCCCAGAATTATTTCACAGGGACTAGTCTAAAGAGTGGGAAATCCTCCAGCAGGAATGCCCCCCCTCCCTGCCCCCAATCAATATGCTCCCTAACTCAAATCCCTTTTGTCAGTTATACCCTATGCTACTGGTAAATCTGAGTTATTTTTCAGGTCTCCTTTTCCCCCTTCTTCCTTATTTCTTACAAATAAAGCTTTATACTAAATAATGAAGAAAAAGTAGGAAACTTTATATCATAGGTGGCAATGAAGCCTAAACTTTCTGAATAATTCCTTCTTTGAAGAAAATGAGATCTAAGAAAATGATTTGACTTAGAACAATTAAGATTGTTTCAGTAGGTGGTATGGATATTCCTTCCAGGAGACCTTTACAAGTAATTTTTAAGGGTCACATTGACAGAATTCAGAGTTGAAAAGGACTTAATCCATTCCATTAGCCCCCTCCCTTTCCTCCCCCAAACCACCATTTAAACAAATGTAGTCATCTAGTCTAAACTAGAAGACTTCTGCTAAAGGAATTCAGACCATTATTACTTCTTGAGGTGGCCCCTAATCTATCCTTGCCCTTTGCCTGCCCAGGCCTTTCACAATATGGTTCTAACCTGTCTTTCTGGACATGTTTCATATTACTTCTCCTTTTATATAAACTGTATTCTAAACTGCCTATTTGCTCTTCACAGTTCATTGTTTTCCAACTCCTACCTACCTCTCTTGCCTTTGTACAGGTTATCCTGACTGGAAAATTCTTCCCTCCCCATCAATGGCCCACTCTCCCAAGCTTCAACACAAAAGAGTCTAACATGTATATTATTTAATGCTAGAAGGCAAGGGCTGTTTCTGTCTTCACATTCTCAAAGTCTATTACTTTGCTTGATTGTCACAGACATTAAAAGATTCAAACTGATATTTTCTTGATTATGAAGTTTAAGTTTCTCTTTTGGTAATTTTCATCATTGCTCCTAGTTTTGGTCTCTGGCCTCAAATAAACAAAATCTCTATAAAGATGCCTGAAGGTGAAGGCAAATCTTATCCTGATTTGGGATAGTATGGTATCCCAAGGACTTGAATCTACTTGGCTTGCCCCAGCGGTACATATGAAACAAACCTCTCCCCTAATCCAATAAAGTAACTTACTTTTTCCTATAGTTTCCATAATTTTATCATAGCCAGTCCCACTAATTTTGTCTTTACTAACTGGGTTCTGAAACAGTCTACCTTAGTTCTACCAAGCAAATGGTTTGTGATTCATTTAAAACCTCTCCAGATCAACTGCCCTTTTTTTTCCCCTCATTAAATTCTTCCTGGATTGTTTAGCTTCCTGTCTTAACTGGCCACTAGTAGGTACTACAGTCTCCCTACGTGCCATTCTGCACACCACACTGCAGTTCAGCTGCCAAAAATAACCCTCCAAAGCTTCTTAGCCCCCTCCCCCCCATTGGGAGGCAAAATAGAGCAATCTCTGGTTTCAGGATCCAAGTTTGAAAGACACTGAAACTGTACCTCACAATATATTAAAATCAATTTTTTTTTAGAAAAATCAATTGCTCAGAATTCTCAATGATACAGAATTTCCTTGTAATAAGACCATTCCCCCATTAGAAAAGGAGAAAAGACAAATTCAAAAGAAAATAGTTTTTTGTAATGGATTTGTTTGCCCTTAAAAAAAGATTACAGATGATATCTGGGGCCTTCTATCTAAGAGCTCTACATACAAGCAAAGCTGTGTGTTGTGACCAGAAAAACCTTGCAAGGTCATCCCTAAATGACTGACTTGATTATCTTTTATAAAGCAATTCAAACAAAGGTTGAAGCATTCCCATCTCATGCCCTAAATATTAGATTTGAGCTTAGGAAACCAAAAAGAAATGTGAAATGCGCATTTTCTTCTGCCATGTTCATCTAACTCTTCAGTTAAGTCAAATATGCCCTGATTTTCTTTTAAGAGATTAAAATAAAAATTAACATTGAAGCAGAGTGTTTCAAGTCAAACTTTGCATAAGCATTTCTCCCCCCGCCCAGATTTAAGCTTATCTGCTTCCTCATTTTCTTGTTAAGAAATGTTAAATTAATGGCTCTCTCCATGGACACTAATGCAAACAGCTCCTGAGTAGGCAAACCAATTCAAGGTACTAAATACGTATAGATTCATTATCTTAAAACATTTAAAGTCATAATATGAATTAAAGGACAACTATTTTAACAGTTATGTTAAACTCCTAAGTCAACCAAATTATCCCTCTTTAATGCATTAATTGAAGTATGAACTAGAACTGTGTAATCATCTAAATACCATAATTTAGGCAACATCCCCACAATTCCATCTCCTCTTGCTAAATATAAAAGTCCCTTTGTTTCAAAGAACTAAGATACTACATGAGGTTCCTGTAATCATTTCTAGATTTCAAATTCATGAAAAAAAATAGGATGCTGAAACCTAGATACTTTACCTAGTAGAAATTAGATTATGACCTAAGTCTCGATTTCTCTGTAAAATGAGGATATTTGTGGTGCTTACTTCATATGGTTAAGTTCTTTGAAAACCCTCAAGTCTTAACAAGAAATTGAGCTAATAACTACCCTCCCCATTTTAACTAGCAAGGGCAAAATGCTCTTATTACTGACTTTACTATATAAAAAGAAATTTGTAACCAAGAATAAAAGTTGAACTTAATTAGGATGGCCATTTTGCTTCAAGAAGTTTCTCTGAAACAGAAATGGGGGGAAGCTTTTAAATGTGCCAGGGCCACACAAATTTCCTCACTCACCTAAAGAAAAAGAATGTGTTCTCAAAAGCTGTTATCCTGAATGGGTGAGACATCTTAAATACTAATCCTGGTTAAATTACTATGAACATTTTAAACTGTTCACTTTTCTCTGAAGTAACTGTTTCATCACAAAACCTTTGCAACCAACAGGGAAGCAGGGAGTCATTAGACCCACCCTCTTCTGTGCCCTAGGGAACAGACACAAGACACACCCTTGGATGCCAGAAGGGTCTAGGACACCTCTACTCTAATTTTAGCTGTAGGGGGCAAACTTATTTTATCTATAGGGAGAAGCTGAATATATGGAAACAGACAAATCTTATCTGAAAATCAAGACTAATATGCAATCAATTCAAACTTTTACTTAGTATATATCTAATCAGATGCTTTACTGAGAAGACTTGCTCAGAACCTCAAGGAGTTCCCATGTTACTGTAGTAGAAAAATGAACATTATAAAATAAACAATATAAAATAATAATTTACCACACCATAGAAAAATACACACGGAATTAGTAAATAGGTGGGATGGGGAGAGAAGTAAAATTCACTTGTCAGCCTAAGTGAAGCTATAGTTATGACAATTTAATCTTAAAAAGAGAACAAATCTTGATTAAAGTTCTGCTCAAATCTAACAAATGCCAGGACTCTAGTTCCTGTCCCAATGGAATTTGCATATTTTCCAATATTATTAACTGCCATGTCAACAAAACATACCTCAGGAGAATATCTTTCCTTCTGAGCTTCCATGGGGTTTCCAAGAGATATTAGTTAATCAAGAGAAAACAAAAATATCTTTATTTCACAGAAACTCATATTCATTAAGCATTTATTAAACAAACCAAAAAATATCTGAAGGAAAGAAGTGTGTACCCAATAAGGAGTTTACAATCTCAGTAGTGTTCAAGTGTGAGTTTCTGACCTAAATCATAGAAGATAAAACAGATTTCCTTGGAACTCTTCTTCATCAGTTAATGAAAAATTGGGAAGCTTCAATTCTGAGCAACATTAAATTTAATTTTCTGCAACATGCTTAGAGACACATGGTGGTTGATGTTCATTAATTAGTACTATGGTGAAAATCTTATACCATGAGGAATCACAGCATGTAGCCATACCTGAATTTTTTTAGTGCAAAAGTAAAATAAACTAATGGCATTTAATTTCTCTGACCCACTGTATTGCTCTCTGGCAACAGGAATAGTCATCCAGTGGATATATGCATCATCTGCTGTTACTCCCACCCCCAAATGATCACATTCAATATACAAAGAAGGCAGGGTAAAGTAAAGAGAATGTGTGGAAAACTGCAAATAAATTTGTCTGGAACAGAAATGAAATTTTGTAGTCTCCTTCCAAACCTATGAGATGTAACCTTCTGCATCATGTGGTGGAAGAGTGATGCATAATATATGAGTAACAGTTCCGAAGGCTGTTCGTCAGCAGTAGGCAGTCACTGAATTACCAGAAGCTACGTGCAAGGGGGTCACAGAGAGATGGAGAAGTCTGGTCCAGTCAACTCTTACTTAAGCACTGTGTAAAAGCCCTATTGTCTAACTTCAGGGGAAGCTAGCATTTTTTGCATCCTAGGGCTGCTCTTATTTTCATATTTCAAGCTGGGTAAATAAAGCCCAGACTTACATTCAGTACTTTCTCCCCACAGAGATCAAGGCTGAACAAAACAGGAAATTATGAACTTTTAAAGAAAAAAAAAACCCTTCTTTAAGAAACCACCCATCTTCCCTTCTCTTGACTACCAGAAAGATTATGTAATTATACCCTATTTCCTATTATATTGCCTGCAATTATCAGGGGCAATTGTCCTTTCCCCTCACATCCCAAACTTTAGCTTTCATCAGAACAAGATGCCTTCTTTTATAGATGTTAAGAGGAGCACAGGGGTAGAGCTGGAGAGAGAAAGAAGCTTCCATTTAGTGAATCACAAATTTAGAGGGTTCCAAAACTATTTCCTATTTTATGTTTGTCAAAACCCAAGCATGGGAAAAGGGAAAATTCCCCATCTCTGTCTTGTTTGAATGCCAGGGGAGGATTGTAGTGGGCATTTGTTGGGAGTCTCTGGGTGAATCAGCTACAAAGCAAAGGTGGAGAAGGAGATGCTCCCATGTGAAGACCACAGAGGGCTCAATTAACCAACTCCAGATATGTCAGGGCCTGAAGGTCAACCTTCGAAGGAGACCTCTTCCCAAATAAAGTACCCAAAAACCGGAGAGGAGAGGGCCAAGGGTGGGGACCAAAGTAAAAGCTAAAGTGGAAAGAATTCCTCAGAGATAAGGATGAAAGGGAAAAGGGGGAAAGATACATATTAGGAGTGGCGGAATGGGATCCAAGGGTAGGGGGGAGGGATGAGCATGCACCAAAAGTGCAGAGATGGGGATGAAGGGGGGAGGGGAAGAGCACGTGTTAAGAGAGCTGGGAGGAGGTGGAATGGGGGAGGGGAAGAATATGCACCCAGAGAGCTGCAAGAGAGAAGGAATGAGGAGGGGGAAGGAATGGGGGAGGGGAAAGAGAGTTGGGACGGGGATAAAAGGAGGGGGAGGGGAAGAGCATGCATTTAGAGAACTGGGAGGGGGGAAGAATGGGAAAAGCTGGAACCCAAAGAGGTGGCTGGGAGTGGGATGAGAAAGGGAAAAGTGTGTCCCAAGAGTTAGGAGAGATAACACAAGAGGGAGGGGAACGAGCATCCACCAAGGGAACTGAGAGGGGAAAATAATGCGGAGGGGAAGAGAACCGGGGGGTAAAAGAGCACAAACCAGGAGAACTGGAAGGGGGATGGGGGGCTGGTGTGGGGATGAGATGGGGGAGGGGAGGGGGGGGGGAAGAGGGGCAAAGGACCCACGGCAGGAGCAGGGAAGAGGATGCAAAAGGAGACAAAGGGGCGGGAGGGCCGCGGTGAGGAGGAGATGCAGGAGGAAAAGCGGGGCGTGGGGGGAGCACGGATGCGGGGGATGGAGGCCGGCCGGGTGGCGGTGCTGGGCCCGGGAGGGAAGCCTCGGAGACGGGGCGGCGAGACTGCAAATGTGGGGAGGGAGCGTGGGCCCCCCAATCTCACGCTTCTCCGAGGTCGGCATCACCTGTAGGGCAGGTGGGGACAGAGGCGGCACGAGGGGCCTCACCTGGCCGGGCGGGCGCAGTCAGCAAGCTGGGCGCGGCGCGGGGTGCGGGCCGGAGCGGGCGGCGGGGTGCGGGCCGGAGCGGGCTGCGCTGCTCTGCCGCCTCCCGAGGCTGCAGTCTCAAGGTGATCCCACTGTCGCAGCACCCCTCGGATCCCTGCGCAGGCCCCGCCCCGCCCCGCGCCCCGGGCCCCGCCCCTGCCCGCCCGCCCCTCCGCCACCTCCTTAGGTACACGTTCCGCCGCTGGACCGGGCGGGCTGCGGGGAGGGCGAGCAGGAGCCGCTCTTTCCTCGGGGATTTCATTTTCTGGCGGAAGGACATGTTGCAGATGTGATGACGGTCATGGCCACGACAACCAATGGGAGGCCCGTGGGTTGCGGAACCGGCTGTCGGCCAGCCCTGTGCGGCACTGCCCTCTGCCCGCCCTGTGCGGCACTGCCCTCTGCCCGCAGACCGTCCGGAGTTACACCGGATTTCAGCCCGGGCTCCATGGGGAAAGGGGAGGGGAGGGCCTTTACTTTTAGTCCTGCCAATGCAAACTACTTTAAAACGTCTTTTCTTCCAAAAGTTTTACAGCCTGGCATCGCCACATCGCCCCCTGCAACGATCATGGCCCGAGCGGCTCATTCCCTCCCCACTGGGGGGTTCATAAAGGCCCCAGTTTTACATCTCACACCCCCTCCCCCTTTTAAATCTGGGACTCTGATTTGTGCCCCAATCCACAGTCCCCCTTCGCTATCATTTTTCCCACATTTCAAAGCAAGAATCCCCCCCCTTTCCAATGCGTAGGCCCTGCGCTGGGGGAAGGTGGGGTGGGCCATGACTAAGCAGGCAGATGGATGGGGATCTGAGAGCCACGTGGGACTCTTTGTATGGACATGGACTGAGCTCCAGCGGGTGGATTTGGGGGGATTACTAAATATGACACCGATGGCTCCCTCTCAGATATCAGAAGGAAACTTGAAGCCCAGAGTTGATAACTGATATTCTTACATTTGGGACAACCTCAAGTAATCTCGGTCCTTATTTGATCCCTTCCCTATAAAGGCAACAAGAGTAGACATCTACGACGAGATAAAAGATTTCGACCCTAGAACCTTGAGGATAACCATTCTTTGCTATAGGGAGGGGGTGGTAGGCGGTGCCAATCTGTATGGAAGTGGAGGTTGCAAATGAAGAGGATTCTGCTGGTGTGGTGGGGAGGGGAGCGCGGGGGAGGGGGGGGCAGGGAGAATCTGCTTTGTCCCCATCTCACAGAATCGTACCTTTGTCCTAATAGCAGGATCTGTTTTGTGTCATGGATCCCTTTAAAATTTGGTGAAGCCTATGAAGGCCTTTTTATTTTTAAATAGTTCGAGGAAATGCTGCATTTCAGTTAGAGGTTAGTGAGAAAATGTTTTACTATTTTCCCCATCCAACTTCACATACCCCCACGAGATTCATGCATAGACCCCATCCAGCTTAAGAATTCCAGCTGTTCCAGCCTAGATTGCAGGACTTTGCATAAAGCTTTGGAAGGAAGAATATCAAAGAAAAATCCATTGTTTCTATACGGAGGAATTCACATGGCTGGGAGGTTTGGAAAAGGTAGGCTCAGAGGCAGACTGAGATCTGAGATCCAGGCGTGCAGGAAGCAGAAAAATCTATTAGAAGGACAAGAAGAAAAACGACTGACAAGATTTATAGCACCTTTCAAGGACCTTAAAACCCTATTATAGGGTAAGTATTTTACAGATGAAGATACAGATTCAGAGTGGTTATAAATGACTTGGATAGGACCGAAGTAACAGCATGGACTTCAAACTTTGATCTGCTATTTCCATTGTTCCTGTTCTTCCTTTTTTACTTACCCTTCATCCCAGGCCACAGATGGTACAGAAGGAGTTGGTAACAATCAAACTACAAAAGTGAAAGCTGAAGCTAAGGAATGATTGAATGAAAATAGTTTATGTAAAGCACTCTGCAAAACCGAAAGTGATACAATGTGTAGCTATTATTAATACTATTACATGGTGATGCTGAGAATTCTGTTCCTAACCTCAGATTCCTTCGAGCACGAATATTCTATTACTATTATGGATTCTCAGTGTACAGAAGTTAACTGCTTTCCTTACCATGGATTTTTAATCCATCAGAGGAAGAAAACAATCAGCCCTGAAAAAAGGAATTCACCCAACTATAGTACATACCCTTTCTCCAGTAGACTCTACCTATTTTAATGTATTAATAGTATTTAATATAATTTAATGGTATATTAATGTATTTGATAGTATTTAATGAAGGCAGCAATCAGCTGTTCAATAGCTAAAACTTTGGATCACAAGCAGAACTACTACATTTCAAGTTTGAAAGAAAGTGAAAAATTAACAAATATAACAATAGCAATATCTAACTTTTACATAACTTTACCTATGTCAGGCATTATGGTAGATATTTTACAATGATTATCTTATTTGATCCTTACAACAACCTGGCCAAGTAGTTGTTTTTATTAATCCCTCTTTTCAGATGAGGAAACTGAGGCAAACAAAGGTTAAAGTGCTTTGACCAGGGTCATAAAGCTAGAGTTGAAAGGGAAATTCTTTGTTCTTGATTTTGCCCTGATTTAGAAGGCAAAACTCAGGACCAAGAGAATTAAAAGGAATGAATTAAAAGTATGTTTTGGGCTGGTCACTGGAGATCAGCAAAAGATTCAATAAAGAGCCAGCTTTTATTGATAATTTTTATCATGAGATAAAAGACAATCATGTTTAGTCCAGTTCAGCAAAAGGGTCATTGAGTCTCAGTTCCTCCCAGATTCCTTATTAGTGATTTTCTTCACGCACCAACAGGTTAGAAAGGGAGAGGGTTGAGACTTGGTATGTGAGAAGCAGCTGGTAATACAAACTGCAGACCGGGTGACTCCTCCCCCATAGCTGATTGACAAGCAGGCCTGGGAACAATGGTTCACGGAGTTAGCCTAACTTTCAATAGTGCTTTGAGATTGCATCTGAGCTCCCTAGGCTTCAAGGAAAGGAATCTAAATTCAAATTAGGAGACCTAGGTTCTAGGCCCAATTTTTCTACTAATCAACAGATCCTATGCCCAGCTCTGCTAAGGATCAAATCTGCAACAATGGACAAATCATTTATCACTTTCTGGACCTTCATTTTTTCACTTGTAAAATGAGAGAATAACAATCATCCTCTCCCAGTCCTAAGATCTTTGAACTATGCTTTCTTATAACACATTCTGGCCTCAATTTGACTTAAACCCCAAACTTATCAGTTAAGATTTGAGTATCAGGCACCAGAGGTAACAACAGCCTGTGTATTGCTGATTAACAGTGTCCTGACTAAATCACTTCAGGTTCCTGTTAGCCCAGATAAACTGGGAGTAAGAAAGTGAGCAGTTTAGAGTAGGAGGATATCCCAGAAAAGTAATTTCCTGTTCTAATTGAGTGACATTTTTTTCCCTCTGACTTCCTTTTAAAAATCCTTTTAAGTTCCTAAAACTACCCTTAGATATTATTCAGAGAGAATTAAACATCTGAGTAGTTTAGGTAAGAAGCCCTATTTAATACAGAATTTCTAATTTTCTGTTCTCTTGTACCCTTTTGTTAATTTGATGAAACCTATGGATCCTACCTCAGAATAATTGTAAACAGTAATAACATACAATTGAAGGAATCCTAAATTTCAGTTACAGTTGCAGACCCCTTGGGGGTCCATGAATTACAGGTTAAAAACTTCAATCTTAATATATTTTATCTGAGTAAGGTGTTAGAAGAAAAGAACAACCAATTTTCACCTGAGGATAGTTTAGTTGCTATCTTGACCAAAGGCATGAGAAAGATTAGTGGACTAAAAGATCTTTTGAGATTTTCCCTTCCTGTCAACAATTTAACAAATTCATTCCTTCCATATGAATTACAAAGCTGGCATCCACTTCTAGATTTCAATGTAAGTTTTAAGGCATGACCTTAGTTAAAAGTTAGTAAAAAGAAGCCTAGGGAATGAAAAATCAATCATGAGGACTTTCCCTGATTCCACATCAATGTTGCTTCCCTTCTTTTTCCTTGATCCCATTTTGAATGGTTTGTTGGGAAAAGAGCTTCTTTGAAGTCAGTTCTTTTTGATGGTCCATGTAAGCATTTGTTTTGCTTGATTATGCATATTTGTCACAAGAGTTTTCTTTGTCTTTTTTTGTTCAATTGGGAGGCAAGGTGGGCAAGAGAGAAGCACTTGTTAATTCAAAAAAATAGCATTGATATATTTCTTTAAAGTTGACAAAACACATTATATCCATTATCTCATTTGAGTTTCACAACAACCTTATGAAATAGGTTCTTTAGATTTTATTTTCCCTATTTTACAGATGAATTGAATCTTAAAATGTTAGGTAACTTCAGAAATGAGATTTAAAAAGCTATATATAGTATTTTATTCTCTTTTATAGAATCAATAACAGGAAAAGACAATAGAACATTTACTATTGGACTTTCTGTCTACAATTTCCCCTAATCCCAAACCATGCCAGAGATTATATAAGGAAACTAAACCCAGAAAGACTTGATTCAGTCTTCCTAGACTCCCACAGACAGCCCTGTTATCAGGTAAGGGAGTATAGGAAATACAACATGGTTTCCAATGTTTATATGGATTTATAGTGTCCAGTAGGATCATTGTCCATTGTTTATATATGGGAGGTGGGGAGTTTTATAGCAAGAGACCCCAGTAACTGGAACTGGCTCCCAACCCCACTGCTTTTCCTGATTTCTAATCCAGTCTTTTATTCATTCTGCTACTTTTTATCACCTACTTTATGCCAAAGGTAGATGACTTCAAAACAAAAATAATATTTCAAACAAAGCCAATCTATTTCAGATTCTCTATAGCCAGCAAGGTTACTGGTGCCTGTTCCTCCAAGCAACTTGTGAGTTAGATCATGCACATCATCTCCATTCATGAACCATAATTCATATATATTTCTGAAGAGCATTCTTTACTGCTTTACAAATTAAGATGGAGTATATCTTCCTGGTCCAACATCTAGGACTTGACAAACCATAAGCTGAGAGATTCTAGACTCCAGACAATAGTATAGACTGTCTCCTTTGAAATTTTTCTTTTTAGGAACAGAATTTTTGCATAAACAAATGATTGTTGAATTGTCTATTACGTTGCATTATATGTTATTGTCTTCTATCAGCACCAGAGTCTAAAGCATAGTTTTATTTCTGAGTAATGGTATTGGAAAGGGGAAAAGGGGAATCAAAAAGTTGATATTCTAATCCCCCCCCCTTCTCTCCACCAAACTATTTCAATAGGCTCCTACTGCTGATGTCTGCTGCTGAGATGATAAATTACCACCCACAACAGGGGGTCTTCATCCTTAGTTAAGTGGATTGATTTTAAGGGATGAGTAAACTTGGATGGGAAAAATACATCCACTTTTATTTTCACTAACCTTTAACTGAAATCTAGCATTTCTTTCTATTATGAATTTTAAAAATATTATTCTGAGAAAGAGTCCATAGACTTCAGATTTCTAAAGAGTAAGAATCCCTGACATCAAAAGACAAGCAAGCAGTAAAGGACTCTGGGGAGTTTCAGTCTGTTGGGGACTGCTTCAAACTTGGTCTTTTTAGCAACAGCAAGAACTGAGACTCAGCTCAGATTGCTTATGAAGAAAGAACAGCTTAACTGAGACAGTTTCAGAAATGGGCATCAAGATCAAAGAATCAGGAAGTATGTAGGACTACCTGCCCTGCCTTTGGGGTTAGTGCATTTTGGTCTGGCTGGTACAGTTTTATGACATAACCTATGAGAGACTGCAAAGCAGGAAAAAAGGGTTACAGAGGCTTGCAATGACTTGACTAGAGTGATTTAATAATTTCCCCTGTTGTCTTTCCTGGCATGGTGCTCATTGCCTATGCCTCCCAGAGGACAGGGAACTAGGAGCTTCTGTGGTTTCTGTGTTGCCCTTGGCAGCTCTACCTTCTACAAGAAACCTTTCTTGATTTTCCCCATCTCCTACTACCTGCCTTTCAAAATGACCTTTGATGTTTTTCCTTGAATTTGCTTATGTAAGAATATGTAGTTCCCTCACAAAATGTAAACTCATTGAGTATGAGGAGCATGCCACTTGTCTTGGTTACTTGGTACATTTGTTAATTACAAGATAGATATTTAATAGATGTTTTTGATACATTGATTTTGTGCAGCCTATGTTGAAGCCTTGATTATAGCTTCTAAATCTCATTGTCGGCCCCCCCCCCCCAATCTGGAAAATCCACATATAAATTTTTGGCCCTCTCTTCATACCAGAGAAGAAACCTGAATTATTATGGTATTAAAAGATAAATTATACCGATATCATATTATACTATATGTTTATTTTATTGATTTCTGAGTTTCTAAATGTTTTCTGAGTCATCTCTGGCTTTTGTATGTTGTCTAAAACTCCTCTCAAATTCCCATTTGATTTCTTTTGCTGACCTGCAATATATCAATACCTTGATATAGTGAAATCACAATATATCAAACCTGCAATGGGGAAAGTCTCAATGGAGAAGGAATTATTATGAGGGAGTCAAGTTGCAGAGAATCCTCCAAAGCAATTTGGACAATGACAATGTTTATCTGCCAATTCAGGCTCAGAGTCATGTGGTTGAGCCTATTTCCATATCAGTATAGGAGAATGACTTGAGCTAGGTAGTTTGTAGCAGATCAACAGACTGGTCAGCAGGTAGAGTTTTTCTGTCTTTATCCCAGGTACCTTGCTTATTCTTCTCTCTTAAAGTTCTACTATAGTTGGGGTCTCTTTTCCTTCCCCCCACCCTGAAATTGTACATATGGTTCTATGGTCCTTTTTCCTTACTGACTTTTCATTCTTTTTGTTTTTCAGGGAAGATCACTCAGTAAGTATTAAGTGTCTGAGGTTGGATTTGAATTCAGGTCCTCCTGACTCCAGGATTGGTATTTATCCACTGAACCACCTTGCTGCCTCCTGACTTTTCCAGGAGGCCAAGCCTTTCCTTGCCTTTTGCCTGTCCAGGACTTTCCCTCAATTGGGAGGACTGACTTACTCTAACAGAGATTTAGGAGGTGGAGCCAAATGAAGCATCATTCCATCTTAACTCTTAGGAGATAGATAGCTAGATTTCAAGTAGCTCAATGAATCACTTGCTGCCTCAGTTTTCCTACTTGGGCCTTCATATTACAAGAAACATTTTAATTCTCATGAAGATGTACACAGAATATGTGAATGTATATTCCTGACTAACTGGCATACATATACCAACTTATAAACTTCTGGTTCTTAAGGAAAGGTAGGCCTATCAGGAGTTCACAGACCATGTGGCCTTCTGTGACCTTGATGAATTGAGTACACTGGGATCTCAATAGACTTGTTTTTGTGAATTAAAATAGTCTTGGACCAGGAAAGAGCATGTGACCAGTATGTCTCCCTCTGACCTTTCTCTCCACTCTATTTCTTCCCCCTCTCTCGATCCCCCCACCCTCCACCCCCTTCAACCTTTCCCTTTGCTTTCTAGCAGAGGAATCATAGAATCTTAGAGCTGGAAGAGCTCTCAGAGTTTATCTAGTCTCCCTTCATTTCACAGCTGAGGAAAAGAGATAGGGGTGTCTTGCTTATAGTTATCTTGCTATTTGAATCCAGACCTGAATCTTCAGATTCCCAGGTTACTGCCACACTATGCTACTGTTTGTGGCCAAAGCATCTGACATCAGTCAAATTTGTCTTAAGGATCTCTTATCATCCCCCCTCCCCTTGCAAACTGATTTCTAACGCCCAAGGTCCTTATTAAGAGTCTCCATAGCAGGAGCGGCTAGGTGGTGCAGTAGATAAATACCAATCCTGGAGTCAGGAGGACCTGAGTTCAAATACAGCCTCAGACACTTAGTAATTACTTAGCCTTGTGGCCTGGGGCAAGCCACTTAACCCCATTTGCCTTGCAAAAAAACCCTAACCCTCCCCTCCCCCAAAAAAAGAGTCTCCATACCAATTAATATTAGTCCTGTTGCTACCCTCCTTAGGGGTCTTCTTATGGATAGTGAGCTAATGAATCTGTATGTTGAATCTCTCATATAATAAAATTAAGCAGAAATGCTCTAGAGATAGAATTTCTGACCATATGGTAGGAGGTTGGGGGGAGATAGTTGGAACTGGGAGAACTAAATCTTAGTACTGCAGTAAAGCAGATGCCTTTTTAGATCAACTGGAGGGAGCCTGCCTCTACTAGCTCCTTGTGAAGATTTTCTGAACTGCTTCAACAGGGACCCTCTCTGTCTCACTAGGGTATTTCACTATACTTTGAGCAAACCTGGATCTAAAGTCCTCAGTTCAATTTCAGACTCTTGAGAAGAAGAGACACTGCTTCAAAGTCCTTGAAAATAATTTAGTTTTGTGAACAGGAGGTTCCTCACCCCACCCTCATGTCTCTTTACTGAGTCATCCTTATTCCATTCTACTGTCTCTGGGTGGAAAACTACCAGGGAGGAGAAGGATCATTCTGACTAAGAACTCCTCCCCAATCCAATTTTCCTCTCTTTGTGCATTATCATCTACTGAATTTCTGAGAATTCTGGGAAGAAGGAGGCCTAGAAATCAAAGGATAGGAGGACTGTGTAGAAAGGCTGCATATCCTGGTCTAGTCCTGCTATAAGGGTGGCATTAAATCCATTGAGCCCAAAGTCTGGAGTTTGTGGTTGGAGTGTCTTTGCATTTTGCTAGTGTACTAATGCCAGGGGCCATGGCTAAAGAAAAATGTGTGGATGACAATTTCTCTTGAGCCCTAGATGTGGTGTGTCAAAATGATTTCAAATCTTATAAAATCATAGATTCACACTTGTGGGGAAGAAAGGGTATGGGACCCTTCCGGAGTCAGGAATCTTCCCACCATCAAAAAAATAATCTAGATTTTTGAGAAGACTAATATGAAGGCAGAGGTCTTTAAGCTCTTTATTTATTTATTTATTTTAAGCAATTCCCTATTTCCCTTGGTAAACAATCTTTCTGGTGGGGGTAGAAAGAGTAAGCAGTGTAGGTGAGGGAGACAATTCTCTATGAGTGATTCCCACACAGATTATAATAAAGATTATTTCCCTGAATGTGATTTCTTTCTCATAACATTCAATTTGGATCAATGTATACCATGGAAACAATGCAAAGACCAGCAAATTGCCTTCTGTGGGGGGTGGGGGGGAGGGAAGTAAGATTAGGGGATTGTAAAACTCAAAATAAATAAAATCTTTAAAAAAAAAGATTATTTCCCTGAGAATTTTGAATGTTTTTAGTCCTTTAATAACACCTGTAAAATAGCCACTGTGTTGGAGTGAAGAGAGAGAGGATCAGGTGAAGATCAAGGGTTATAAGTCTAAGGGATATATGGGATAAAATCTTGGGGACAGATCCTTTGTTCATTTCCTAGGTTGGTTTGCTTTTGGAGTGGCAGCTAAGTGGAGCAGTGGATAGAGCACTGGCCTTGGAGTCAGGATGGGAGTTTAAATCCAGCCTCAGAAACTTGATACTTAATAGTTATTGACCTTGGACAAGTCACTTAACCCTGATTGTCTCACATCCAGGGTTATCTCCAGTTGTTCTGATACATATCTGGCCCCTGGGCCCAGTTCTGGAGGAGAAAGTGAGACAGGTTGGTGATTTGAACAGCACCCCTCACTCAAATCCAATTTATTTGCTTGTCATGGCATCAACTCCCTGTGTCATGGTCTCCTTCAAGAAGGAAGGGTAATATCAACATCAGATTGATTTGGGAGAATAGGAAGTGTATTCATATAGATGAATTTAGACCTATAAAATCAGGCCTCAGTTAACAGCAGAACCTAGAGGTGGCTATCTTGCCCCACTGACCATTTCCCTAATGTGGAAAGAAGGGACATTCACATATCCCAATGTGATGGTACCTATCTAGTATGTGAAGCCAGATTTGAACTCAGGGACTCTAGGTCTGGTGTTCCATTCATCTAGCTGCCCTCGTAGGTAAGTAGTCAAAGGATATAGATAAACAGTTTGAAAAAAATTACAAATTATCAACAACCACAAGAAAGATCACTTCAAATAGTTAATAAAAATGTAAATTAAAACAACTCAGGTTAAATCTCTCATCCTTCAAGTTGGCAAAAATGATAAAAAAGATAAAATAGGAGCATTAATATACTCTTTTTGGAATTATGAATTGACCCAACTGTTCTGGAAAGCATTTTGGAATTAGGATATAATTCCTATCCCATGCCCTATTCATGTGGCAGCTAGGTGGTGCAGTAAATAGAACACTGGCCCTGGAGTCATGAAACCTGAGTTCAAATCTAGCCTCAGACATTTAATAATTACCTAGCTATGTGTCCTTGAGTAAGTCTTGTAATCCTATTGTCTTGCAAAAAGAAAACAAAGCAATAATCTGTTCATGTCCTTTGACATTTTTCTAAATATATACCCCAAAGAGTTCAAAAATGGAAAGACCTATTTATACCAAAGTATTCCTAGAAACACTTTTTTTTTGTATTAGCAAAATACCCTGGAAACAAAGTGCATGTTTGTGCACTATCTATCTATCTAAATATTTATATGGATATTTAGCTATATCTATGATATCATCTAAAGCTTTAATATCTTCCTATAGCCTCTAAGATAAAATTAAAAACTCCGCCATTTGATATTTAAAGTATATTTGACTCCAAGTTATTTCTACAGACATATTTTACATTATTTGCTATCACATGATCTATATTTTGGCCAATTGGCTTTTTTTCCTGTTCATGATATTTCCTCCATGCCTGAACTGCTCTCCTTCCTCATCACTGCTCATAGGAATTCCTAAACCATTCAAGGCTCAAGTGCCACTCCTATTAAATGTTCCTGATTTTCACAGTTGTTTTCACTTCCTTCTACTTTGCTACTCTGAAATTACTTTGTAATTCCTTTATATATTTTGTATTGCCTAATCTTTGTACATGTTGTTTTCTTCCAGGAGACTTTCAGATCCTTGATAGGAAGACCTGTTTTCATTTTTATCTCTGTACTCCTAGAACCTTGGACAATGCCTGTCATCTAAATGATAAATAAAAGGCTTTTTGATTGAATTGATTGGTTGAACAAATTGTGACACATGGCAGAACAGTGTGTGGTTCAGTGGGAATTGTGCTATCTATACTTGAAGTCAAAGGACCTAATTCTTACCTCTCATTTGCTTATTGTCTGTATGATACTGGGCAAGTGAATTAAATTTTTGGGCTTCAGATTCTTCATTTGTAAAACAAGAAAGTTGGACTTGACTTCTTTTTTTCCCTTCATTAATTAATCAATTCAATTACATATAAAGATAGTTTACAACATTCATTTTTGTACCATTTTCTCCCTCCCACCCTACCCTCTCCCCACCCTAAGATATCAAGTAATCTGATGTAGGTTATACATGTCCAATCATGTTATTCTTGAAAAGAAGAATCAGAATAAATGGGGAAAAACCATGAGGAGAAACAAAAAACAAATTTTAAAAAGTGAGAATAGTAGGCTTTGATCTGCATTTAGTCACCATCATTCTTTCTCTGGATGTGGATGGCATTTTCCATCATAAGTCTTTTAAAACTGTCTGTTGCTAAGAAGAGCTAAGTCTATCATAGTTGATTATCACACAATATTGTTGTTATTGTAACATTCTACTGGCTCTGCTCACTTTACTTAGCATCACTTCATGTAAGACTTTCCAGGTTTTTTGGAAATCCACCTGCTCATCATTTCTTCCAAAACAACATCATTCCATCACATTCATATACCACAACCTGTTCAGCCATTCCCTAATTGATAGGAATCCCCTCAGTCTCCAGTTCTTTGCCACTACAAAAAGAACTACTATGAATATTTTTGTACGTGTGAGTTTTTTTCCTTTTATTTTTTGATCTCTGGGTAGTAGTGTTGCTGAATCAAGGGTATGCATAGTTTTATAACCCTTTGGGTATAATTCCAAATTGTTCTCCATAAGTGTTGGCTCAGTTCACAACTCTATCAACATGTATCAATTGGAGTAGTAGTCTCTGATCTCTGATAGAAATTCTATATATCGAGAGAATTAGAGGTTTATGTAGAAATACATAGCTAATAAAGCACTGGCCTTGGAGTCAGGAGTACCTGGGCTCAAATCTGGTCTCAGACACTTAATAATTACCTAGCTGTGTGGCCTTGGGCAAGCCACTTAACCCCATCTGCCTTGCAAAAAAAAAAAAGAAATACATAGATAGCTACTTGAGGGTAGAGACTATTCCTTTTTTGTTTTTGCATCTCTAGAACCTAGTACAGTGTCTGGTGTCTAGTACATAGTAGGTGTTTAATTATTGTTGAATGTCATCATCTCAATATAATGAAGTATTGTTGCATCACAAGTAATGGGGAATATGAAGAATTCAAAGAATTCTTGCATGATTTGAGTGTGTAAAGCAAGAAGACCTGGGGGACAATATACACAAGGGCTATGTAATTTAAAAGAAAATATTAAAAGGCAATCAACTGTTTTACTGTAATGACTAAATTCACTCCTTGAGAGCTGTTAATATGACTTCTTTCAATAGAAAAGCTAGAAATTTGTTCCCATTTGTGAAGTTTGTTTAGAAGTTTCTTTTATTTAGGACCAGGATGGAGGTGGACATAAAGGGGAAATGACTGTCCTTAAAACAAAAGGCATTGAAGTAACTGATCAATCATAGATGGACCCACTGTACAATGACCCCTACATCATGATATCATTTTGGTCCTTTTCATGAACAAAGGGCAAATAACATCAGTGTGACATGAATTAGAAAGATTCAATAGGAGGAATAGATAGAGAAGCAATAATTAGAACGCTCCTCCTCTTAAGTTACCTTACTGATAAAATAGCCTTGGCATTTATTAGGCTTAATGACAAGAATTTGGATTGTCAGGTGACTATATAGACTCAGTATCTGCTTCTGGAGTCAGTTAACATTTATTGTTGGCCTGGGATGAGGGTGTCAGTCTGTGAATATATGTATATGCATGGGGATCAGTCAGGTGTTGAAAGATGGAAGAAATTATGCAAACATTCTCTGTTAGATATATTACTAATCTGATATACCCCCACTAAACATACTATTTGATATCTTTTCAAAAATGAAATTGATTGTATCTTAAGAGGAAATAACTTTTCTGATGTAAAAGGAACTTCTGAAGTTAGGACATTGACTAATCAGAACAAAGGTCAAAATAATATCATATTAAACAAACACTAAAGATAAGAAAACACTGAGTAATTGAAACAACTTTATTCTGGCCTATTCAAAGTATTCAATAATGTTGAAAGGTGGGAACTAGGAAAAAGCAAATACACACACACAAACACACACATATACCTTGACTATCACTATTTCCTAAAAAAGTTTAACCAATTGTAAAACAGACATCACAATGAGGAGGGAAGTTTATAAGCTAACACACATTGTTAGCTTAGATTAACACTGTTTTAGAATGTGAAACCATTTGTAAATTTAACAAGGATGGCAGATTTTAAAAGTGAAAAACTGATAACAGAAGTTAGTTGGCAGAAAGTTTAGCATGAAACTCAATTTACACCACCTCCATCCCCCCCAACCCAACAATACCAGATGAAACTGTCAGAATGAAAGGAAATGGAATAAACCAAATGGAAAAAATTAATTAGAATAAACATTTCATACTTTCTATAATCCATGGGAATTATTCTGATTAATATGCTTCCATAACAATCTTATTTTTTTTTTATTGTTAATGACTGAGGAACTACTACAATATTTGAACTCTCAGTTTCCAAAGGGTTTTATGAAAAGGCAGTCAAAGAATAGCCAGATCACAGCCATATATTCAGCAGGAACTATGTTGGAAACAACAGAAGCTTGAAGGTCTTAAGTAATCTTTACAAGCACTGCAAAAGAGTGGGAAGTGGGGAATCACAGATGATCTTAAAAGCTGTAACTGAAAGAACTTCAGTAATTGTTTTAGTTAGGTGGCTAAGTAGTGACTTGGATCAGGAAAATTTGAGTTTAAATTCAATCTTAGGGGCAACTAGGTGGTGCAGTGGATAGAGCACCAGCCAGGAGTACCTGAGTTCAAATCCGGCCTCAGACACTTAATAATTACCTAGCTGTGTGGCCTTGGGCAAGTCACTTAACCCTGTTGCCTTGCAAAAAAAAATTAAATTCAATCTTAAATACTTAGAAGCTATGTGACTGAATAAATCACTTAGTAATCTACCCAGATGACTCTAGAGAAGAAAGTGAGGCTGGTGACTCTGCAATCAATTCACTTGCATGTCATGGTATCAATCACTGTAAATAATAGCTTTCTTTCTTCCCCTTCTTTTTTTCCCAGTTCCTTTTCTTCCCATACTTGTGGGTCTTCTGCTCAAAGTACTTGCCAGCTTAGTAATATTTCTTGGGGTTTATAGGTCCCTAATCACTCTGGCTCTGTCTCAGGCCAAGCCCACTGTTTGGGCCTGGGTGGATTCAGAGTGAATATAAATGGTGACTATTTATCTTTTGACCAGAAACCCTAAGGGTCTTCCCCTCCCAGAGTAGTTTTCTTTTCTTTTCTTTCTTTTTTTTTTTTTTTTTTTGACTATGTAAAAAGTGATCCTTCGGCTTCTTTTCTTTCTTTCCTAGTTTAATCACTGAAAAAAAACCCTGAGGGGCTTAACCCTCCTAGTTTAATCACTTTTTGAAAGGTGTCTATCTCAGTTTCTTTTCCTCTCCTCTCAAATTTAACCTTAATCACTGGATGGGCTTGGCTCAGTCAAACCATGACCTGGGAAGGACCTAACTTTAAAGGTCAAGATCTTTCTGGTATCTAGGGTGATCTTCAGTCTTGGTCCATATCAGGTTACTGGACCCAGAGGAATCTGGAGGAGAAAGTGAGGCTGGTGACTTTGCACAGCCCCTCCTCACTTAAGTCTAATTCATTTTTGTGGCATGGCCTCATCTCCCTAAAATCATGATCTTCTAAGAAGGAAAGACAAACATCATTCAAGAGACGGAAATAAGAGCACTTTCATCTCAAAGTTATTGTGAGGGGGGAAATGAGGTATTTGTAAAGTGCTTTGTGAACATATAAATGCTAGCTAGCTCTTATTATTGCTGTAAAAGATACATGAATATGGTTTGTAACCTTGATGAAAATAGGAGAAAGGAACAGGAAGACTTTCACAATCTCTGTAGCCATCTCCTAAAATTTTGTTCTTAAAACTGTTATTTTTATATTACTATTCTTTCCCCCTCCCACCTATAATAAGGGAAAACAGTTAAACAAAATAACTGATATAGTTACAAGTTAGGTGACATTTTGCCTTGGTAGGTTCACTCTGCCCCACCCCAATTCTGCTGAGAAAAGGGAAATAATAAATCATATTTGATTATCTGTTTTTTTGGGGTTATTTGTTTTGTTACTCAGAGTTTAGAATTTAAGCTTGTTATCTTTTCATTTATATTACTGTAGTCATTGTGTATAGCTTTATGACTTTTTATTCAGCATGCACCATTTGAGATAAGTCTTACCAAGTTTTACTGGATCCCTTATAGTTATCTCTTACTATGCAAAACTGTTCTATTACATTATATGAGTTTGTTCAGGCTGTACCCAACCGGTGGCCACTTTGTTTCCTGTTCTTTGTTACTAAATATTTCGCATATGTTGAATATTTTGGCATATTAACAAATTTGTGTCTTTTGATTTTTTGGGGATACATGCCTTGAAGTTCAAAAGGATACAGTTTAGTTAATTTAGCAAAATGTATCTTCATTGTTCCATAATTTACTAAAAGGTGAAGAGAATTCAAGATCCTTTCGCGAAATGTTTGACTAGTTTAGAACAAAACCGGTTTGAAGACATTTAGAAGAAATGTTTAAGATAAAAATAAAATGAAAATATAACAAGCAAAACAAGGAGAAAGATGGCAGATTCTAAAAGTGAAAAAAGAACTTAGTCTTTAACAACACTTTAATTATTGCCTAGCTAGGCATAAGATATTCATACACCAAAGGTGGTCTGTGCCAGGACAAATGGAAACCAGGTTCCCTATTACAGGTTAAGATATTTTCACTGGGTTCGAATCCGGTCTCAGACACTTAATAATGACCTAGCTGTGTGGCCTTGGGCAAGCCACTTAACCCCGTTTGCCTTGCAGAAACCTAAAAAAAAAAAAGATATTTTCAGATAGTCCCTGTTTGGGGAGGGAAGGATGCTGCCTTCAGCGTGATTCTCCACTGAGAATCCTCCAGGATTCCAGCAATCCTCTATGGCTGCAGATTTTTGAATACTAAGATCTCAGAGGCAAAGCTGCGGGAAGTCTGTGGGGAGGCTGCGGCGTGTTTTCCAAGATGAAGGTGAGAAAAGGTGTGAGCCACCTTCATCCAGGACCCGCAGCAAGGCCGGCGGGCTGGTCCCGGGAGGAAGTGGTCCAGGGCCGGTCCCTGAAGGTGGCACGGCGGAGAGCGCACGGGCCCTGGAGCCAGCAGGGCCGGAGGTCCAGCGCGGCCTCGGACACTTAGGGGTGACCTGGCCGTGCGGCCGCGGGCGCTTGCAAAAACTAGGGTATCTGGAGGACAGCGGGGGGGCGCGGCCCCGCTTGCTGCGGCCTCCGGCTCCGGCCAGGCCCCGGCTCCGGCCAGGCCCCGGCTCCGGCCAGGCCCCGGCTCCGGGCAGGCCCCGGCTCCGGCCAGGCCCCGGCTCCGGCCAGGCCCCGGCTCCGGGCAGGCTCCGGCCAGGCCCCGGCTCTGGGCAGGCTCCGGGGCCCGCGGGGCGCTTCTCGCGGCCTCCGGCTCCGGGCAGGCCCCGGCTCCGGGCAGGCCCCGGGTCCGGCCAGGCTCCGGCTCCGGCCAGGCTCCGGCCCGGGCCGCGCTCCCCGCGCTCCGCGCTCCCCGGCGCCGGCCTTGACCTTCCCCGAGCGCGGGCCACGTGACCCGCGCCGCCGCCGGGAGCATGCGCAGCGCGGCGCCGCCCGGCCCGGCCCGGCCCGGCCCGTGACGGGGACCAGGAGGCGAGGGCGCGGGGCCGGCGGCCGCGGGGAGGCAGAGCGCAGAGGGCAGAGCGGGCACCGGGCCCCCGCGGCCCCCGCCCGCCGCTCCCCTCCCCCCGCGGGGGCCGGGCGCAGGCGGAGGGGGCGGGGCGGCCGGGCCCCCCCCAGGAGCAGCGGCGGGGCCGAGGCCCGGGATCGTCGGGAGCGAGCGGTGAGCGCGCGGGGGGAGGGCCTTCCCGGGGTTGTCATGGAGACGGGGCCGTGGGGGGGAGGGGGCGAGGCCCGGGGGGGGGGGGCCGCTGCTCGGACCTGGGTGTGAATCCCGCGCCGGCCCCGCCTGACCTTGGCCCCCGGCCTCGCCAGCTCTGGCCGCAGACGCGAGCATTGTTCGCCTCGGCACCCACGCACCCCGAATCCAGACAAACCCAGAGGACGGCCGGTTTCGCCTGCCCCGAGGAGGCCTCTCTTTTGACTTTTCAGAAATCAGGACATTTCTGAGGTCCGTAAGGGGCACAGCAGACGGTCACCTTCCGTGATTGCCGGCGAACAAGGCAGTTTTAGATTTCATTTATTCCTTTCCTGGAGAAATCATGAAATGTTATTTAATATGTTATGAAAAAGGGAACAAGTACTGATGGCTAATGCTGGGCCCAAACTCACTGAATTACTATTTAATATACCCATAAAGTAACTAGTTAGCTATTCTTCCAGGGAGTCTAACAATAGGGCAATAGAGGCTTTACAGGTATTTCATTTTTATTTACTGAGAATTCTACTTTGTCTGATGTTAGCTTCATATATAAGGTGGTACCCCTCTGGCTTAGAAACGGATTTGGAGCACAAAACTGGACATAATTAGGATTCCCATGTATGAACATAAACAGATATACATATGCATAAATGCATGGGTGGAACATGTTTGCTACCTTATCTCCTATTTGACAGATCTAGCTTGATATTGATATGATAAACAGTTTCTCACTTCTCTTGGTCCCCATCTTCACCGGAATACTTTTCTTGTTCTTTTACATAGCCAGGATATAAGTACCCTCTCTCTCTCTCTCCTCTTCATTTTCTTCTTTTCTTCTTTCTTTCCATTCATTCCTCCCTCCCTTTCTCCCTCCCTCACTGTCCTCTGCTTTTTCTAGGAGAGCTGGGTTCTTTCCTTCTGACCATTATGGTATACAGTTCTTTTCTCTTTTTTTTTACTTTTTTTTTTTGCAAGGCAATGGGGTTAAGTGACTTGCACAAGGCCACATAGCTAGGTAATTAGTGTCTGAGGGCAGACTTGAACTCAGGATCTCCTGACTCCAGGGCCACTGCTCTATTCACTCCACCACTTAGCTGCCCCTGGAGTTCTTTTCTCTTGAAGGGATTGCCTATTAGCAATTTAAGATTGTTTCTCTCTTCCCCCCAATTTTTGTTGGAGTTTAAATTTTAAGGTTTTAACACTCATTCACATAAAACAATTTAAAAAATAATATATAGAACTTCATGTTATTTAGATTTGTATTGAATGAGTATTTTATTTTAATTTAATTTAACAATTATTTCTATTTTCTTCTGACCTTTTCTTTCTGCCTTCCTTTGTTTCTTTGTTTCTTTTTTTCTACTTGTAAGGTTGTGAGAATCAAGTGAGATTTTATATATATATATATATATATATATATATATAGAGAGAGAGAGAGAGAGAGAGTAGCCCATGCACCATCTCTGGCATATAGTAGGCACTCTATAAATGCTTATTTACTCCCTCTTCATTTCTTTTGTTTTTTTATTTTTCAGAATTCTTATAATTAACTTATTAATTAATATTTTATTATAGAGACTTAGACATCATCCTGAATTACCCAAGGCCTGTTAGATATATTCATAGACATCTTCTTTAAGCACCTTTCTGGAAGACTCATTCTATTTTATAATCCAGTTATTCTTTGAGCCTGATAAATCATAGTCTAAAAAAGAGGGAGTGATTTAATATGTTCTCCTTTCAAGAGGAGCCACATTTTAAAAGAAGGGCTTGGGGAAAAAAATCCTTAACTCAAAGAAGCTTTAAGGGTGGTATTTCAGACAAGGTGTTTTGGGAATTATTGGGGCAGAGGAGGGCTTTCTGATGTTTCATATGCTAAAGATCATAAATGGTGGTCTCCTTCATCAAGGTAGTATTTAGATTTAGTCTTGCTTCATATTTCTATTTAATTGTTGTTTATAGTTTGGAAAGTATTTTTATGTATATCATTTCATGTTTACACTATAGCTCTCACACACAGAGTATATACACAATAGGGGTGGAAGGAGGAGGAAGATGGGATGAGCCATTCTCTAGGGTAGAGTGCATATGTTTTTGGTAGCTTTTGAAGTTGGTTCAAAAGGCACTTTAATAGCCTAGAACATAGTGAGTACTTCATAACTCTTAGACTAGTTCTATTCTCACTTTGCTGTTAAGGCCCTCTTAGGTATTTAAAAAACTGATGATTTCAGCTCTTGACAGGCTGAAGCTGTTAAGCCTATCTGCTCCTTAGGGCCCTATTGGGTAGAGATAGAAATATGAACCATAGTGGATTTTTAGGATCAATGTGGGTTACACTTGCAACCTAGAAGTAAGTCTTCTGGGGTCTGTTGTAGGGACAACTCATGGGAAGATATGTGGTGAAATGGATAGGGCACTGGTCTTGGAGTCAGTAGGACATGAGTTCAAATGTGATCTCAGATACTTGATACTTATTAGTGGTGTGACCCTGGACAAGTCACTTAATCCTGATTGCCTCACATCTGGGGCCATCTCCAGTTGTCCTGATCCATATCTGACCACTCGACCCAGATGGCTCTGGAGGAGAAAATGAGGTTGGTGACTTAGTATGGTCCTCCCTCACTCAAATCCAATTCATGTGCTTTTCCTGGCATCACCTCCCTGATGTCATGGTCTTCTTCAAGAATGAAGGACAAGGAGTGGCTAAGTGAAATGAGGGGGGCAGCTAGGTGGCATTGTGGATAAAGTACCAGCCTTGGAGTCAGAAGTACCTGGGTTCAAATCTAGTCTCAGACACTTAATTACCTAGCTGTCTGACCTTGGGCAAGCCACTTAACCCCGTTTGCTTTGCAAAAAAATACCTAAAAAAAAAGACCGAGAATGAAGGACAAACATCACTGTAGAGTCCTCTGTTGTCTGAGAAAGCATTTCCTTAGGTAGACTTAGGATACTTTTGGCCTGGCTTTTTCATATTCATCAGATAATGTCCAATGTGATTAGGGCCAAAGTAAGCTAAATCATTCAGAGATTCATAGCACTAATATTTATGTGCGAAGAGATGTGGAACACTGATTTTCTGGTTAGTTGTGAAGATTATATAGGTTTTCATATGAAAACAGTGAAGATGCAAGGAGATCTCAGGATTAGTTAGTTATAAAGGGCAGGGATTCTTTAGAGTATGTCTAAGGATTTGGCATTTAGGTTCCTGGAGCTCAAGATTGGTAGAGGGCTACTTATGACCCTTTCCTTGCCTTTTGACTTTAAATAGGGCTACAGTTTTTAATTTTTTTTTAGCATTTTATATATGCATATATATATGTATTTTATATATATATATACATATATATATGTGTATATATATATATATATATATATATATATATATATATATATATATATATACACACTTTTTTTTAAGGCTTTTGCAAGGCAAACAGGGTTAAGTGGCTTGCCCAGGGCCACACAGCTAGGTAATTATTAAGTGTCTGAGACCAGATTTGAACTCCAGGTACTCCTGACTCCATGGCCAGAGCTTTATCCACTACGCCACCTAGCCACCCCTACATTTTATATTTTTCAAAGGGATTTCTTGTCCATTGATAAGTGCTGTAGGAGTATATCTATAATTCTACATATCAATATGCATACACATGAATGTGCTTATACATGTACATTTATAAAGCTGCTTGTAAATTTGTTTGCATTTTTATGCTCACTTATGTTGACTCTGGCTGTGGGATAGTTGTGTAACCAATTGTTGTCTATCTTTTTTAGCAGAGTGACTCGGTTACCACGGTGACAGCAGAATTCACTATCCCTGGCAGATAACCAGTCAGCCCTGATAACATTCATTCCTTTTCCCTGTATGGTCTTCTGGATGTTCTTCTTGCTGACCTTAGTTGGTGGCATGGAGGGGCACTGCCTAGTGCTGACTGGGAAGTGTGTGTGAGCCACTGACCCAATGGTGAGCAACTGCTTTCATGATGTAGATACACAGGCACCTGCCAGGGAGGTTTAATTTCTGTGATTAATTTTTTTGAGGATATACATGCAGGGTGGATACTGTGTAGATCTGACTCTTTTCTATTACCCTTTCCTTCACTCAGGGTTAATGATAGAAAGGATGGGGAAGAAAGATCATAGGCTATGAGAAGGACTAGGTTGGGGGTAAGAATGGTTAACCAAAGAGGAGAGTTGGGGGAGTTGGAGGAGAGAAAGGACAAGCAAAGACAGAAACATTAGGGAAAGGATTTAGATGATTTGGCTAGAGGAGTGGGGACTCTAGGGAATGTCAGTGGTAGTCTAGGGAATCTAGGGAATGTGATATCAGAATTAAGATCCTGGATATCTCAGAAAAGATTTTCTTTTTCTCCCCCTTCCATTCCTATTCTTTCTTCCATCCCTTGGCATAGTTTGTTTCCCACTGAGGGACTCTCTACCTGTATGGGTCTCTCATGTGTCTGCACCCTCTCTTACCCATAGGCAAGGTTTGTACCCTTGTTCTTCATTCTAGGACATTAAAAGCCAGTACTGGACTGATGATGATTCAGATGGGGACAATGAGTCAGAGGAATTTCTCTATGGAGTACAGGTGAGGACCTACCTTAGACTGATTCTTGGCTAAACTCCTTAATAATCCCAGATTCTGATCATGGTCAGGTGGTCATGCTCTCCCCAATTCAGGCCTAAAGAAGAGAAGTTAGGGTAGTCTCTATGGAGGTAGCCATGTACAAATTCATATAGTAAAATAGCCAATGTTTTACCAATTACTTCTCTCACTAGTCATTATCAATGATCATCTTGCCACCATTTCTAAAAATGATCACTGTTCTGAATAGAGTCCAAAGCACAGGCGTGTTAGAGACTTTCCTCATATAGAATCTGTATTTTCTCTATTCTTCAGCGTACATTCCATATCCCCACCCCTACTCCTAGTTTGCTTCATGTAGTTAATTTCAAAGCCATGAGCTAGTGCTGGGAGGGGAAACCAGGGGCTCTTAGGATATGTGAGGCTTGGAAGAGTAGAGTTGATAGCATATCTAGAGTCTTGGACATCCTGGATTAACCAGTATCCATTGTTAAAGTCCCTCAAGTGTCTGCCACATTTATATCCCTTATGATCTAAATTCTAGATTCTATCTATTCTTGTCCCTGGAGTTAGCATTTTCTTGACTCTTCTTTTGCTTATTCTTCCTTTTTGTCCTTTTGTATGTCACCCACTTAGGGGAGCTGTGCAGCAGATTTATACCGACATCCACAGCTTGATGCTGACATCGAAGCCGTGAAAGAGATCTATAGTGAGAACTCAGTGTCCATCAGGTGGGCTGAGTGGGGTTATAGGGAGGCAGGACTCTTTTTTTTTTTAAATGATTCCTCTTGGAAGAAATTCTTAACTTTGTGTGTGTGTGTGTGTGTGTATCATAAACCCTTTTGGCAGTCTAGTGAAACCTATGAACTTCTCAGAATGTTTTTAAAGGCATAAAATTTATAGTACTGCGAAAGAAAATAATTATATTGAAATAAAATAATTTTTTTTCCCCCATCCAAATTCAGACCTCTTGAAATCTATCCACAGACCTCTTTGTGGTTTTATAGACCCCCAAGTAAGAACTCCTGTCCTGGAAGAATTTTGTTAAATGAGTGACTTGGACAGAGAGTACAGATTAATCCTCATTCCCTTTCCCATCTCTGTCTCCATTAGTCATTTAGGCCAAGGCCTTCCCTGTCCCCCAACTTTCCCTCTTGCCCCTACCACTCCTAGATTTTTACTTCTAGTTATGTGTGCTTCTGCAGAGAATATGGAACCATTGATGATGTGGACATTGACCTCCACATCAACATCAGCTTCCTTGATGTAAGTGCTGTTGAGTTTTGTTCAGAGCATGTTAGGAAACATTCCCAAACAGAGTTCGGAAAGTGGGGAGGGCCTCATTACCTTTGTGTTCCATTCAGAGCATGTGTTTGGGCTCTTTCATTGCCTAGATTGTCAGCAGATAATGGTGGGTATTTCCATGGGCCTTCATTTGTTTGTATAGCAAATATCAAGTTTATTCATGTGTGTGAATTTGTGTAAATATATCTATATATTTAATTATATATATATATATCTGTAAATGTATAAATTCCCTATCCTTTCAATAGCCATTATCTTATGTTGCTATGATCAAGGCTGAGCCCAAAGCAATCTTCCCCCCCCCCAGGAGGAAGTCTCCACAGCATGGAAGGTCCTTCGGACAGAACCCATTGTGTTGAGGCTACGTTTCTCACTCTCTCAGTACCTCGATGGACCTGGTAAAATTGGCTGCTTGGCGGGGTGGGATATTTTGGTGGGTTCAGTCTACATTTTCCTGTGCACAGTGTTCCTTTCCTTTCATCAGGCCCTGAGATAACTAAGGCATTAGACATTCCTCCTTTTTTATCCTAGTGCTCTTCTTCCCAACCCTATTGCTGGGTTTTTTTGGGATTAGATAACTCACAGATTTTGTCCTAGTATTCCCTTCATTCTCTGTTGTCTAAAGGTCCTTCAAGTAGTTTTGCTTAAGTGAATGAGAAAGTCCTCTTTACTTAACTTTGCCTTGGGAAGCTTCTAATCTCTCTGCTTTCCAATCCTGCCCATTTAATGATACTTTGATATTTTCTTTGCTTAACAGTGTTCTTGAGACTGCAGTAGGATATAGACACAATATTATTGTTCTCTTTGCAGAACCATCAATTGAGGTTTTCCAGCCTTCCAATAAAGAAGGGTTTGGACTGGGTCTTCAGTTGAAAAAGTAAGAATGACTTTTCTAATTGTTATCAGACATGAGGGTGAATGTACAGATGTGTAGATGTACATTTGTGTGGCTTTTGGGAAGACAGGTGGAGCATTTTTTGACCAAAGATTTCTTTCTGACAGATCACTGAGTCTTAGAAGTCATTGGCTGCTTCTTCATCCTTGAAGCCAGTGGGAGTTATTGAGATTTTGCAGTAGTTAGGCTTTAGGACATCTCAGTTGGCATTGATTGGGATCTTAGGAGTTAAAGCTGATCTCTGTATTCAGAATAAGGAGTAAGGAGTTTGTTGTCAGTGTGGTTCCCACAGATTCCTTCTCTTTGACTTTGTCCTTAGCTATTTGAAGTATATCACAGAGGTCAAATGATTGATATGCCAGTTGTTAGTCTTCCCTCAGGAACATGACCTAGGAGTTTAGATACATAAAGAGTAATATAATGAAAGCTCCTCATGTCTGAATCCCTTTCCTTTCCTTTTCAGTGAAGTTCAAGCTTCTTTTCCATTTCTGGAATTGGTGTCTGTATTATTCATACAGACACCAAGAAAGACATTCCTTCTGGACTATTTCTCATTGATAATATATAGTGTTATGATCTGCCTATTCCTAGATGCCTTACATAAGAAATTCCACCTTTGGCATCTGACAGTATAAACTCTTAAGAGTTGTTCCCATTGAGCAGACTTGGGGCATCTAGGGGAGGGAGGGTCCTTCTGTTTTCTACCAAGTATTTGTTAAGTGGCATTTTTTGTGTGTATGTGTGTGTGTGTGCGCGCACACCACTTGGATTAAGTTCAGGAATCTTCTGCCAGAGCTGACCTCAATTGGAAATCCAGGTGTGATTGATTTGAATTATTCATCCAGTCCTTGATCATCCTTCTTTATTGAGCCTATTCAAAACTGTTCTTCTTTTCCCCTGAGGATCCTTGGAATGTTCACATCGCAACAATGGAAGCATCTCAGCAACGACTTCCTGAAGACCCAGCAGGAAAAGCGGCACAGTTGGTTCAAGGCAAGTGGCACCATCAAGAAATTTCGAGCGGGCCTCAGCATCTTTTCACCTATCCCCAAGTGAGTGTAGCTCTGGAAACTCCAGTTCTCCTTACATTTTTCCTACCCATCTTTCATTTTTTTCTACATCTTTCCATAACCTTTACTTGCTGGGCTTATCCATTCCATCCCTTCCTTTGGTTTTTTGATGTTATCAATTTTTAAACATTTATTAAGCATTTGCCATATGCTGAACACTGTGTTAACCACTGGGGGACACAAAGACAAAAAATTAAACAAACTTTGACTCTTTTTTAAAAAAAAATTTTATATATTTAAGGCAATGGCATTAAGTGACATGCCCAAAGTCACATAGCTAGGTAATTATGGTAACAGACAGACAGAATTTGAACTCAGGTCCCCCTGACTCCAGGGCCGGTGTTTTATCCACTGCGCCACCTAGCTATCCAGCTTTGACTCTTAGGAACTTAGATTTTAATTTATCCACTACCTCCAGTATGTATTCTGTTTTGTTGCACTTTTACCTATAATCAAACACATCACCCTCCTTTCCCTTCCTTCCTCTCCTTACCTCCACTCTTTCTTGTGGTCTTTTCTCATCTACCCTTTTTATCCCCCTAACCCTGAGGAAAAAAGAGCTGGGGGATAATATTCAAACCCCTCCTCTCCCTCCACTCTCATCTTTTATCAGTCATTTTGAGTTGACTCAGAGAGTGTTCCATTCCTTGTTCTCAAGGTCATGTTTCTGTTACTGGTGCATTCTTCAGGGGCCTATGAAATGACTTTTATGGGAATAAAGAGATGAATCTTGGGTATCATGTTCAATGTAGTTCCCCTAATCTTACTGTTAGCAAGAGTTGAGGCTTAGCTTCCCGGGATGCAGACACTTCACACCTACAGTGGAGGTGTTTCATGGGAGACACTCAATATTGACTGAATAAATGCAACAGGTATTATCAGAAATCCCCTGGTCATATGGGGCTTGCTGAAGTTGGGCATATATTGCAAAGACCTAGATATGGGCCCTGCTGATCCTGAGCTGTTGGTGTGAGACATGAACTTACATAGTCAACTAAGTCTAAGACATATATGGGACACAGACAGATAGAATTGCTTCATGCTAATTAAAGCTCCTATTCAGGATTTTTGTTGTGCCAAACTTTGCCTTAAACTTGTGTCCCTATTGTCTCTGTCCCTTTTCTGGGGTTCAGGGAAGTCTCTGTTGTAGCACTTTACCCTTTTCTTTCTTTCTCTAGGTCCCCCAGTTTCCCCATTATTCAGGACTCCATGTTGAAGGGCAAACTGGGTGTGCCAGAATTGCGTGTTGGGCGCCTCATGAACCGCTCTATATCTTGTACTATGAAGAACCCCAAAGTAGAAGTGTTTGGCTACCCTCCCAGCCCCCAGGCAGGTCTCCCCTGCCCCCAGCACGTGGGCCTCCCTCCCCCAGCACGGACCTCTCCCTTGGTACATGGTCTGGGGAGGGATTGGTTGGGGTGTTGGATGGTGGAAATGGGGAGAATAGTTCCTGGGATTAAGGCTCCTAGCTTCATATGACTTTGTGCAACAGAAATATCTCTCATGGCTGAGGTGCCATGAATTATTGAATGACGAGGGTTGGGGGTTGAGAAGGTTGTGGGGAGGAAGAGTTTGAAAAATAGGTTAAATCTTTATTGCTAGTTAATTCCTACCTAGGTAGATTCCCATGGTGCTAGATCAGGTAGAAAGGACAGAGCTTTTGAGGGAATGGTAATATAAAAATAGGATATCACGATATGGTGGCACTGGGGTGAAACTTCATAGTCAGTGGTTTCCGTTTTTCTACCTTTTTCTTCCTGGAAGAGGGACAAAGGTAGAGATCATATCACCTTCTCCACCAAGGCCTCCAAAGAAATAGCTAAAGGCCTTCTGGACTGTTTTCTCTTAGAATTGTCCAGATCTGAACTAGATTATGGAACTGTTACTCCAAGGGGACTTCTATGGGCTTAGAATAAATAGCCTGGGCTGTGGAGAGGACTTACAGGGGTCTTCTGTTTCCTTGTCAGGTCAGTGGTCATTGCAAGAACATTCCTACCCTGGAATATGGATTTCTTGTCCAGGTAAACAAGTTCAGACTCCATTTAAGTCCCTCCAAGTACTTCTCATTGTTGGATTTATTTTTTCCTACCATATTTGAATTGCATATTCCATCATCTAATTAACTATCCTATATATATCACCTTATCCCACTCTACATTCTCCCTTCTTTATCAGGAGGTACTTGGCTTTTTGGGAAATGAAAAAGAAGGCATGATTCTTGCCCTCAGTGAGCTTACAATCTTGTTGGGAAGAAAAAACTCACATTTGAAACAATTAGAAAATAATACAAGCTAGTATATGGCTCTTTGTCCTCCAGTGTCTTTTTACTTTACTAAAACCATATACTTTTATTTTTATCTTGTCCCTTTGAATTTTCTTGCTTCCATATCTTTGCTCACACTATTCCTTTCATTTGGAATTCTCTGCTTACCAACTTCTATCAAAATTCAGCTTATTTTTCAAGACCAAGCTTAGATGCCATTTCCACATCATGGTATCAGCTTGAAAAGATCTCATTCTCTTCTGAAATATTCTAATACTACCCATATACTTAATTCCAAGTATTGCTTGCTACTGTTGCTTATGAATTTCTTTTAATGATACTAAGAGTAGCTCACATTTATATGCCAATATTAAAGTTTTAATGTTTCTTTGTTTTGGCTCTCAAAAGACTATACCAGTGAACTGCAAGCTTTGTCAGGTCTTTCCAAGCTGGAAAGGTTTCAAGAATGTGTCTCATGATGGATGTGGTGTTTGTTGCCATCCAGAGACCAGCTTAAATAGCTGAATTCAGAGATTCTTCTCATTAGAAGGTTTATCATCAGCTTATGATTTTTCTTTTTGGCCAGCAACTCATGAAGATGTTTTAGTAATGCCTGAAGGAGTTGTACTCTTCATTGATGCTAAAAATATCCCCACTAACAAAAATCACAGACCTTTAAGAGTAAATAGTATGTTTACATAGTGCTTTAGTATTAATAAAGACTTTTATCAAGTAGATGATAAATAGCAACAATAATAAGTTAGCATTTATAGAGTGCCTTAAGATTTGCAAAGCACTTTATAAGTCTCTCATTTTATCTTCACAACCACTCTGTGAGGGTGATGCTTTTATTTTTGACAAATAAGGGAACTGAGGCAGACAGAAGTTATGTGGTTTGCCCAAGGTCACATAGCTATTAAGGATCATAGGTCAGATTTGAATTATAAGTCTTCCTAACCTCAGGTTCAATGCCCTTTCTACCCTGCCATCTAATTTTTTTGTTTGTTTGTTTATTTGTTTTTTTTTTTTTTGCAAGGCAATGGGGTTAAGTGGCTTGCCCAAGGCCACACAGCTAGGTAATTATTAAGTGTCTGAGGCCGGATTTGAACTCAGGTACTCCTGACTCCAGGACTGGTGCTCTATCCACTGCGCCACTTAGCTGCCCCCCGCCACCTAATTGTAAATATTTTCATTTCCATTTTATTTGTGAAGAAACTAAGGCTCAGAGAAGCAAAGTTATTTGTCCAAGCTAATAAGTAGTGAAACCTGAATCCCAACCTACATCTTCCTTCTACTTCATTATATTGTTTCTTCCTATCATGAGGATAAGGATCTGTATCTCACACTGCTGGATACCTAAGTAAATTGATCCCATTTTCTTGTGAAACCAATGTATGCTGCTTTTTGGGAAAAGTGCTCTTGACTGGAATTGCCATAGCAAAGTAAAAAGCATGTGTGGAAGCACTTAAAACAAGGAATTCTCTAGATTGTGGTGGTTCTTCTGTCTTAGACAGGATAGCTTCCTAAGGTATGGGGCTGCCTCCCACAGGAGTTTTTAAGCATAACTTTTTGTCCATGGAGATTCTCAGTCTTTAGTTTTAGCTGATGGAGACTTTTCCTCATTAAAGTTGAACTGGGCCTCTAGGGAAAATGTCAAAGGTTTCTGGACAGTAACATGAAAAAGGTTTATCTACCTGCATATGAGGCCTTGTTCTAGATGCTAAAGTTGATGAGTGTGGTAGTGTAAGAAAAAGGAAAGAAGGGAAACAAACTTTCCAAATCTGTAAATGAGTGGGTGTGTAGACTTATGCCTCCAGAGAGGTATCTCATAGTGCCTTGGCAAGATGTGATTCTACTCTTTTTATCTTGTAGATTATGAAGTATGCAGAACAGAGGATTCCAACCCTGAATGAGTACTGTGTAGTGTGTGATGAGCAGCATGTCTTCCAGAATGGATCTATGCTCAAGGTATAATCTTCTTTATAATCTCCCTGCATTGTATACTTCTTGGACAAATGTTGAAAATTAAATTTCTGTTTTTCTTGGAGCCCTGACCAAGGACTTTTGGTTTTGGGACTCCTTTATAGTCTCTAGAAACTTAGATGAGCCCATTCTACAGCTGTCACATATTTCTCTATTCCCCTCCCAAGCCATTATTCATTGGAAAGGCTATTTTGTTCAGTTGTAATGTCACTTAAAATGGGATATGTCTTTCTGAATCTGGGCCCTAAATTGCTTTGTAGTAGAAATCTGATATCTTTCATCAGCAGTCCTCATCACCAGTAACTCATTTTAAGTAAGACTGTACTCATTTATAGATTACTTGGTGCTGATAGTTAAAAGAAGCCCAGATACATACCCAAAGTCTACAGTCAAGATTGGGAGTGCCCCTGCCCCTAATTTGTTCTCCCTCCTCTTTACCTGTATGACATATCTTTTACTCCCTTAGCCAGCTGTTTGTACTCGGGAGCTCTGTGTCTTCTCTTTCTATACACTGGGGGTGATGTCTGGAGCTGCAGAGGAGGTGGCTACTGGAGCAGAGGTAGGAAAGGGTAGAATGGGTGGGATCAAGGACTGAAGTAATAAAGAACAATAGAATGGGCTGAATCTCAGAAAATTAAAGGATAGTAGAATGGAATATGGTTCCAGATATGGGAAATTTGTCCAATGCTATCTGGCCTTCTGTTCTCTCTCCTACTGAGGTGGTAGACCTGCTGGTGGCTATGTGTCGGGCAGCATTAGAATCTCCCAGAAAAAGCATCATTTTTGAGCCGTACCCCTCTGTTGTGGATCCCAGTGACCCCAAGACTCTTGCCTTCAATCCCAAGGTAAATGTGTCTAGGAATAGGAGGAGGAGGAGGAGGAGGAGGAGGAGGAGGAGGAGGAGGAGACAGGGTAGGGGACTAAAGGATGGAAGAATCATGAGCTATGGAGATGGAAAACATGGAAGATACAGTTTGCAGGAGGATGGAGAGAAATGAGACCTAGAGGGAATTGGGGACTTAATGGGGGGTGTGTGTCAGGATGTGAGGATCTGGGGCTAGAAGGTTTTTTGCCCTCAATTTCAAGATGGGAAGTAGGGGAGCCATGTAGCTATAGCATCAGGAGATGGAGAGAGAGAATAGAAATGGGTAAGTATAAGAGACTACTACTTTGATGTTTCTGGTTATGGGGAGGGCATGCAATTTGAGGTTCATATCCTGCCATAGGGGAGATTTGACTTGAACTTTAGGGCTTAGCCACTTTAAAGAATGAATAGTTGGGGCTACTTTGGAGAGCTTGGATATTTCCCCAACATCTGACTCTTCTCTTTAAATTAATCAATTATAGTATATAAATTATACATATGTTTGTATATATTGTCTTACAAATACATGCACATACATAAAAGGATATAATTTTGATTTATGAACTTTTTTGAAGAAGCAATGTGATATAGTGGAAAGACTTTGGATTTTAGATTCAGATAAAAAGACCTGAAATTAATTCATCCTATTTACTTACAACTTATATGACTTTAAATAAGGCCCCTTAACTTTTCTGGGCTTCAGTCTTCATTTCTAAAACTGTGGAGACTAGACTAGATGATCTTTGAGTTCTTTTAACTCTAATTCTGTGAACTTTATGACTGAACACTGACACATATAGGCACTCAGTATTGGGGATGGGGAGTTGTTAATTTCAGAGAAGATTAAAATATTTTCATTGCCCTTAAAGAACTTAAATATATTTGAGACTTTTCCCTTCCCAACACTCGATTCTTTTCTTCCACATGTGGCCCTCCACTTTTCCTTGACTTTCATAGAAGAAGAACTATGAACGGCTTCAGAAAGCCCTGGACAGTGTCATGTCTATCCGGGAGATGACCCAGGTATGCCTGATCCTTTGACAATCACATGCATTCTATACTCTGTCGCTTTAATTCCTGCCATCACTTTGCCTTTCCTTGATTTCTGCCTTGTTGGCTCTATTTCAACCTTTCTTATAATTTCTATTATCTCAAAGCCCTATATATTATTCTTTTTTCCTTGTAGCTCTAAAAATATTCAAAATAGGCTATGGAGGGATGGAATTATACTGTGAGCATTTAAGGAAATTGAGGGATAATTTGTAGCTTTAGGGAGAAGAAAGAAGTTTAGGTAGATTCAAGGCCTAGATCCTTTCACCATGCCTCTAGGAGCAGGGCACCCTCAGGAAAGGCAAGGAGAGCCCTCCATCCTGAACTTACTCCTCTCCAGACACTCAGCTTTCCCTTTCCTATTTGTCCCTTCCCACCTGGGACTCTTTGCCTGAATATTTGGAGATTAATTTTTATTCTTGTTTTTTTTTTTTTTTTTTGCAAGGCAATGGGGTTAAATGACTTGCCCAAGTTTACACAGCTAGGTAATTATTAAATGTCTGAGGATGGATTTGAACTCAGGCCCTCCTGACTCCAGGACTGGAGCTCTACTCACTGCACCACCTAGTTGCCCCCCCTAATTTTTACTCTTGTTACATATGTCCCTTCCTTACAAATAAATCTAGAATAAATTGGGGGGGGAGTGTATTTAAAATGAGATTTAATTTTGTTTTAGCTTACATATTTTTCAATAAATGAAGGAGCACTTCCTATGTTTTATGAGCATCTTTAGTTATTTTCATTTGTATAGCTTATTTTTCCATTTGGGCTAAAGGTTTTCTGTTGGCGCAGTGTGTTGGATAAAGCATGGGATCTAGAATCAGGAGATTTGGGCTCAAATTCTGTTTCATATATCTATTAATTGTGTGACTCTAAGAATACCATTTAACTTTAGTCTCATTTTCCTGATTTTATAAGATGGAAATGATAATAATACTTGTGATATCTACTTTGTAAGGATGTTATGAGAAAATTTCTTAATAAATAAGCAATATTTAGAGCGATGTTTAAATTTTTTTTTTATTACTTAATATTTCTCCTTGCCTTGTGTCAGCCCCAGGCTCCTATCTATAGAGAACTGATCACCCAGTTATGGTTATCTTCCTTGGGAGATAATCTTGTGAATGTTTTTCACAGGGTTCATATCTGGAAATCAAGAAACAGATGGACAAGCTGGATCCTTTGGCCCACCCTCTCCTGCAGTGGTATGGATGCAGTGACCACTCCCTCCTGGGGGGTACGAGAGCAGAGACCACTCCCTTTGGGGGGAGGATGGATGTAGTGGCCATTTCCTTTCTTTTGGGTTGGGTGTGGATATGGATGAAGGTTACTTTTTTTTTCTTCCTGGACCAGCGAAAGCACACACTTACTTTTCTCCTGAGACTGAACAACTTTCAGCTTTGCAGAAATGTTGTTTTTATTCTTCATTTGATTCAAAAACCTTAGCCCCTACAAGGTACTTACATACTTCTATAGGTTTGCAAAGGCTTTTTGACAGTCCTGAAACTAATCATGTACATAGTAGGTGTTTGAGAACCTGCTGTATGTAGAAATAAATACTCTTTATTTTATATATATTTAAAAGTCCTACTCACTTGGAGAAGTATGTATCTCTTCCCTCCCCTCCCCTCTCAACCCAGGCCTCTTCCCTAAATGCTGGGTTGTGAAGCAGTGTCTGGAGGCTCAGGTTGATTCTGCTCCTTCCCTTGTAAAAAAGGGCCTACAAGTCCAGGTTCTCAAGTTCATCACTTAGGACTGTTATGGAAAACAAATATCTCAAGCTCCTTCCTTGGCTGCCCACAAAGATTTATTGTTTTTCCTAATCTCCCCACTTTTTTCTGTTCCTTTTTTCAAAAGTAGCATAATTTAGTTCAACAGAAGTCTCACCCTTAATCATAAAGAGATTTTATCCAGTGCTATGTCATGGGAACAGACCAGAAACAGTCCAGGTGTATTTAACTCAGGAGACCAGTCTCCTTCAAAAATTCTTGCTATACCATGCTTTACCAAGCTTTATCTAACTCCTTTTCCAACCTGACTCTTCTCATGATTCCTAAAATATCTGTTTTGTCTTTCTAGTATTCTTTTCCCCTCAGTTCAATCCCAGGTTGTCTTTCTTTCTCAGTCTTGGTGGCCAATAAGGGAACAGATTAATTTAACTGATTCTTCAGTCTTCTTCCTGAGTTCATTCATTTATTTAGTAAATATCCATTGACTATTATGTGGAAGGCATTTAGGGTGGGACAGAATGCTCTCTTAGCCTTCTTAGGCTTCTGAATCCTAGGTCTAAGAGATCTCTAGCCCCAATCTTAATAGCAAATAGCTTCAGGGTATGTCCTGTTAGCTCCTCCTAGCACAGCTATTCACATGCATTCAATTTTGGCTACAATACCTGAATTGCCAGATGGTTTTTTGCTTCCCTATCAGTTTTAGAGGGAATACCTCCTTTGCTCCTATGTTTAGACTGGTCCAGACTCCATTACTTGTTCTGCACTCTTTTCTTCATCTTTATTTTTTCCCAGGATTATCTCCAGCAACAGATCACATATTGTCAAGCTACCTCTCAGCAGGGTAAGTGGCCCCTCACCCTCTCTCCCAAATTCCTTGAAACCAGATAAGTTGTTTGAGGGATGATTTAGGGAGTGGCAGACCAGGGAGGTTCCATCTTTGTTGCTGACCCTAGTACCTCCAGTCTTAGTCAACAGTCTTATTTTTGTCCCATCTTGACTGTTTTGGTACCTGAACTGTATTGATCCTATGGGATCAGAACAGGTCTCTGCTCCTGGATTGTTTACTTCTTGGCCCCATCACTCCTCCCTCCCTGATCTCAATCTCTGCTCTGTCTCCCCTGATTCCCCCCCACCCCGGGCAGCAGCTGAAGTTCATGCACACCTCTCACCAGTTCCTCCTGCTGAGCAGCCCCCCTGCCAAGGAGGCCCGGTTTCGGACGGCTAAGAAACTCTACGGCAGCACCTTCGCCTTCCAGTGAGGGAGAGGAAGTAGGGGCTGGGGAGGGACGATGGGGGGACCAACTGGTGGACATTTGTCCCCTAGGTTCATAGATGTCAGGATTCTGTTTAGATGTGTATATGTTCTGTAGTTGTGATTCATCAACCAGGTAATCAAACTGTTATTAGATTTTTTTTGTAATGTGCTCTCTTTGTAGAAAAATACAAATTATAATATAGGATCCTTACTCTGAGTTTATAGTCTAGTTGAAGAGACATAAGACATATAGTTCTAATGCTTGAAAATCTAGAGGCAACATTGTGGTTCTAAATGCGTTCTGAAGACAGATGCTAGAGGAGTTTAGAAGAGAAAGAGATCATTGAAGACTAAGCTAGTCAAGGAAGGCTCTACCTAAGGCTTAACCTGAGACTTAAAAATATTGATTGGATTTCTATAGGCATAGAAGGGGGAGTGAAGTTATTACAGGTAGACTGAAACTATTTGAGTCAAAACAAAGAGGCAGAAACTTGTCAGTTTTGTTTGAAAGAAGTGAATGAATAAATCAGTTTGGCTGGACCAGGGAATTCTTTTGGGATAGCAGTCAGAAACAGGAAGTTTCCTGTTAGCTGTGGAGAACCTCTGAAAAGATTTTTGAGCAGAAATGTGGGAAATAAAAACTTTTTAAAAAAAAATGTTAGTTTGGTATGCAAAATTAATCTGAAGAAGGGAGAAGCCAAAGACCTTGAAATCAATTAGGAGACTGAGAGGTAATAAAGTTGACCTGGACTAGGGTGGAGTAGTGAGAATAAGGATTGCAGAAGACAGAGGGAAGAATTATTGGGACTTGGAGTATTTAAAAGGATGGAGTCAAAGATAACTTAGAGATTTTGAATAGGGAGAATGATACCATTATCAGAAATAGAGAAATCTAGATATCAGAAGGGGACTTTAGAGGTCACTAAATTAAATGACTTCTCCTAGATTACATGGGTAGAAAGTGGTAGAGAGCCAACCTCAGCCTTTGATTCCAAATCCAGCATTTTTTCTCCTGTACCACATTGCATTTGGTTTGGGCCCCATGAGATTAGAATGGAAGTGTCTAGCAGACGGGGAGGATATAGATCTGTGCTGGAGTTTGAGAAATAAATCTTAGAGCTATGCATAAAAGGTGTTAGCTGAGGCCATGAAGATGAATTTTTCAATATGAGTGCGTATGACTCTGACCCTCTTTTTTCATGTCCTGGGAGGGTGAATGGTATTATTAGCTCTTGGAGGCTGTTCCCAGCCTCCTCTATTGGGGTTTGTGTCCTTTATCCTTGCTTTCCAGTGGGTCCCACATTGAAAATTGGCACTCGATCCTGCGTAATGGCCTGGTCAATGCATCCTACACTAAACTCCAGGTAAGAGCCAGGCTTTCTTCTCTCCCTCTACCATCCCTGTTTTGTGGTGGGAAGCTCTAGAGTACTCTCCTTTCTGTTTCTAATTCCCAAACTGAAGCTTTGAGACCCTGATTTTTCTTGGTGCCTTACCATATATATCAAAGGGATTTGGGAGGTCAGGGTTATATAGAGACTGTGGCTGATGTGGACTTAGTCCTAAGAAGAATCTATTGAGGAAATCCTTATATTAAGAATATTACTGTGTTCTACGTTTTGGGATTGATGATTATTAGGTGACAGAACACTAAATGACAGAACTTTTCTATATACATGTATATACATGTATATAGATTCAGCAGTGACTTGTCTCATCTTGACTGGTTAAATCTCTGACCCCCAGTGAATCTGGGAAATGGTTACAGAGAGTCTGTTTCTTCTTGTTCACCTGCCCCAGTCCTGGCCTTCCTCCCTCATTGCATCCACAACAGGAATGTGGATTGACTTGGTGATTTCACTCTCTCCACCACTGTCCTTTAAGACATGGAAGGGTTAATATTCTCCAACCCAATTAACTTCTGATCAAAGCGACTGCTTGTAAGCCTGGGATGGGTCTGGAGTTGGAGAAAAGCAGGAGAATGAGCTGTCAGCTACCCTAGGAGGTTCCTTTCCTCCTGGAGAGTCATTGGGGGGCCAGTTTATGTTGCTCACCCTGGTGTTTCCCTGCAAGCTGCATGGAGCAGCGTATGGCAAAGGCATCTACCTGAGTCCCATCTCCAGTATTTCCTTTGGATACTCAGGTGAGTAATCCATCTCCTATGGCTACCTAAGCTTTGTTCACGTGTCTGTTTTCCTTTCATGGACATATGGTCTGTGGTATCACTCCTGCTTACTTTACTCCATGGACACACAATCTGTCATCTGTTCTCTCTATGGGTACTTGCTCTGGATCTTTTCCTTCTCAATGAGTCCATCCCTAGGAAACCTCTGCCTTCCACCCTCTTTGGAAGGGAAGTGCTGAACAGGTCCAACTTTGAACTAGTGAGCTCATGAGGTTTGTGGGTGGGGAACTGGGGGAGCTTTTCTCTTGAATCTCTGTTTCTAGAGATGTTGATCTTGGTGATAACAGTATTTCTCTTTGTATATATACCCAGAAAGGTATATTTCTAGTGATACCCACTCTTGTGATGTGTATAGACTTCTTTTACTTTTTTGCTACAATCTGAGAGCAGGATCAATTTGTGATGATTATATGAATAGGAACATAACTCTTTATTTCCTATATACCTTCATTATTGCCACATTCTCTGAGGTTATGACTAAGTGCAAAATCCCTCTCTTCCACTCTTGAAAAGTGATTAGGGCACAGATTCTATCCATTTGAGGCAATCTCAAAGATAGAGAGGTCTACTTTTGTCCAATTCAGGAGATAAATCTGATTTACTAATTCCTTGTTCTTAGATTATTTGGTTCCCTAATTTTCCTTCTCAGGACAATTTCTTTCCTATATGTTCTGCCTGAAAAGCCTTATTCTCTATATAGTCTCCTAGTTTCTCTCTGTAGTACAGACTAACTTGCTTTCTGTCCAGGCTCTTTGGTTCTTAGTAATGATTATAGTATTACAGTAATAATCCTCAGATTATAATTTTTGGAGAGATGCAGAAGGCATTATTTATTACCCTTCAACCCCCCCCCCCCATTCTACCTATCAGTGCTATTGATCATGAACCAGTCAGTGATTATGTTTGCCACAGATGGTTTTTATGAGGGTATATGTTCACTGGCCCAAACTGTGTACTTCCTGCTTGGGCGTCCTCTTTTTCTCCATCTTCTCAGTCTTTATTCTATGTCCTTAGGCAGCTCAAAGCCCATTTGGTCCCTCATCTTCTGTAGGAAGAGTACTGGGAATACAGTGTTACTTTTTTGTTAATGGGGCCGTTGCTGACCTAGCCATTGTATGTGGGCATATGCTAGACATTAGAGGTTAGGGAAGTTTGAACAGATTTGGGTTTGGGAAAAATAAATGGCACAGGACCATAAGTCTGTGTTGTTCTATATAGAGCTATGTTCATTTCTGTTTGAGGAACTTTTAGCAGCCTATCCCAGGATCAAAACATTACATAAAATGACTTGTTTTCATGGATTGATCTCGGGAAATTGGCAGGAATATCATAGATAGATTTGAGATATATGGACAGTTCATTAGATTGAAAGGTAGAATAAAACCTGGCTTGTCCCCTAGGGATTACTATGAGGTTCCCTGTAGGGATTAAGTGACCTTGCTCCATACATTCTTTGTAACTTCTGACCCCACATTTGGCAAAGGCTTAAGAAGTTGTCTTTATTTTTTCCCAGCAGAATCAAACTTGGAACTTGCATAACTAATTCATTATTTACTCTCCTTAATAGAGTTTGGATACTAATTGTAACCCAAACCTCTTGTCATTGTGCATCCTGTGCATAGCATTGTTTGCCAGGTTCAGTGGGGATTCTGAGATTTGGAGTTAGGGTTTTGCTATAACAAAGACCAAAGGATGACAGAAAGTGATTCAAGGGGGAGGAAAGAAAGGATTCAAGTGTATGACTGAGCAGCAGGACAAACAAATCAGGATTGACAGCCTCTTAGCCCAGTCACTGAGGTGTCTGGTATACTGGACTATATTCAGGTTGATGACATGATGGATCAGGCATCTTGATAAGGGTGGAAGAGATGGAGATGATAGTTTTATGTGTCTTGTAGCCTTTTCATGCAGATCAGTTTCCTAGGGTTAGTGTGTAGCAGTTGAAGTGGGATGCTCAGATATATAGCCCACTTAGGATTCTTGGATATTCACTGGGATGCTTTGTGGAGTAATCAGTGAGAATAGGGTCTTTGGTCACAGCGTGTTGGGGAGTTGGGGAAAAGTCAGGGAAGGCTTGTTGGATGGGGGTTTTATTGCATTTCATGATCTCCTATATGGGACTTGACTTCCTCTTGCTTCTGTTGGGTTGTCATTGGTCACATCTGATATTGCTATATCCTATGACCAGAAACAATTCTTTCCATCCTAATCAGATTGACTGTCCTTGTTTTTCTATTTTTGATCTTGTCCCCTCATCTCACTCAACCTTAACACTTGACACCCAGGAATTCATGTTCCATTCTCACTCCCTTTATCTCCTTATCATTTCACCTGGAATATTGGTCTGTGGCAGGAATGGGAAAAGGACAGCATAGGATGCCTTCCAAGGATGAGCTAGTCCAGAGATACAACCGGATGAACACCATCCCTCAGGTAATCTATATAGAACTTTACAGTGGAACTGCATTGGGCTGTGGGGGATTAAATGTTTCTGTGAGCAAATTCAATTCAGTTCAGTATTTATAGGGTCATAGAATCATGCTTTTAGAATTAGAAGAGATATTAGAGGTCATTTATTCCAGTCCCTCATTTTGCAGATGAGGAAACTGAGACTCAGAGAGGTTAAGGGACTTGTTCAGGGTGACACAGCTATTAAGGGGGTAATCTGAACAAGAATCTTTGTGACTCCAAGTCCTTTGCTTTCTCCATCATACAATATTCTTTAGCCTACAACATCTATGTTCCCAGTCAGCCTTCCATTCATGTGCTAACCTGGACTGAGCCTACTTAGTTTTGAAGATCATAGAATTATGTGTTTACAAGTGATATCATTGTAGACAAATGGATAAAGACTTCAGTTATTTCCTGCTTTCCCTTTAAGGCAGGTTTGGGATATAAGTTTGTGGAGGCTAAATGGTGATTACCTTGGGGGCAATGTGAGGAGTTAGTTAATCCATAAGGTGTTGAGGCTAGAAGTGGAGTGAGTTGTGTGGAAGCGAACGGTTCTAGCCCTTGAAGAATCATTGCTTTGTCTTTGTATCCCTTAATAAGCACTTAATAATGCTTACTGAATTGAACTGAATTATGGAGACACACAATACTTGCCAAGAACACAAAATATACAGGCATAGGCATGCAAGTTGACAACCTGTATTGTGCATTTACGGATTTAAGCATTGTAAAATGTACTCATATTTATCCACCTATGGATTTGTGTTGTTTATGGGTTGATGTTACCAAGATGGTGGTGCTAAGGTCGGGGTCATTGGAGGAAGTCCTAGACTGATTCTATCATTCTTGGTGGTGCTATTTTTTCCTCCCAGAGAAAGTTTTCCAGGTTACCTAGCTCTGTTCATATTTGTTAACTGTTTTCCAGACCCGATCCATCCAGTCCCGTTTCCTTCAGAGTCGGAATCTGAATTGTATAGCACTTTGTGAAGGTGAGTGACTCTGCTTTTCTCCAAGTTCCCTCCAGACCTTCTTGTCAGTCTTTTTTGTACATTTTGGTTACAGGGAAACTCTTTAGCAGTTTTTTGGGAATCACTAATAAGGGGAATTATACTAAGTTGGAGGAGTGTGGTTTGTCGAATATTTTTCGTTCATGTCTTCCTCTTTACTACACTTCTCCTCAGTCAGGAATTTTGTGTTTGATTCATGGCCCTTTTTCTCCACAGTAATTACGTCCAAGGATCTTCAGAAACATGGGAACATCTGGGTGTGCCCTGTGTCTGACCATGTCTGTACACGGTTCTTCTTTGTGTGAGTTGGAGAGGGTAAACCAGGGAAATATGATTGTGGAATGTGATAGAAATATGATTAGTGGAAATATGATTGTTAAATGGGAGGAAACAATGCTGCTTGGAAAATGTTTCTGCTATCAAGGATTTGGATCTGAGGGAAACTGCTTTAAGGTTCTCATCCCTGTATGGAGGGGGAAGCACAGAGAGGGAGCTGGCCTACCAAGAGCAAGAGAATTCTCACATTTCCTGGATTCACTCTCCGTCAAAGTGGAGAATAATAAATTTGGGGGGCGGGGAAGAGAAAGGAGTGGGGAGAGACTTCTGAGACAGACATTTCCGTTCTTCCCTTCAAACTTGTTCACGATTTTACTCAGTCATGCTCACATATTCCTGTCCTACCTTGATTACATTCATTCTTAACATTTTTGACAGCTATGAGGATGGTCAAGTAGGTGATGCCAACATTAATACTCAGGACCCCAAGATCCAGAAGGAAATCATGCGTGTGATCGGAACTCAGGTTTACACAAACTGAGGGGGCCCTGGCCCTCAAATCCCTCTTGTTCCCTTCCCCAAAATGGAGGAAGGACCAACCCCTCTCACTGTGGGACCCAGGAGCATCAGAGGAGGCCATTCCAAGGAGCCAGAGGAGATGTCCCTAAGGGACATGCAAAGAAAAAGGAGAGACACAGCCCATGGGAGAAATTAGCCTGGGATCCATTCCACATCTGGATAGCCCAGACTAACCCCACCTCCCCACCCTTACCCCTTGTATTTCCCTGTTGACTTCACCTTGTTTGTAAATAAACCAATAAAATGGAAGGTGCTGTGGACTGGATGTTGTCCTTGTGATCTGCCTGTCATAGTTCACTTTAGTTCACACAATCATTATCAAGGTTCTATAGTGAAGACTCAGAAAATGAATACTGAGGGTTGAGTACTCTGGCAATGAAAAACATTTCTTCTCCCACACTTCCCTTTTGTAGTCAGGTTATTTATGGGAAAGGGAATAAGGAATAGTGCCATCTGATGCCAAATCCTGCCCCAGATACATTAAGGGAGAGCCTTTTGAAAATGTTCCCTAGCCAATGGATCATATTGCTCAGAGCTGCCAGAACAAGTGTCTGGGGTTCAGGTCATTCTCATTCCCTCTTCTCCCAGTGGACAATCTTCTCTCAGCTCCAGTGTGATCCAGTGTGGCACAGAAATGTATCTATATAATAGTCCTGATAGAAAGGATATAGTTGTCTCTGTAGAATTGTATCTGACCTCTAGGTCACTAGGATCCCTAGTCCTTCTTTTCCCCAGAGATAAGTCTAATAACAAATTTTGAGGAAAGAGGAGAAATTGATGAGGCAGGGTGCAGGTTAAAAGGACTTTCCAAATTCTCTTTCCCATCAGAAATCAAAGCTACAGTTGGATTCACTTGAGCACTTGGTAGATTATCGTATCACTTTTGACAAAAGATTCATAATTCCTATTTTCTCCATCAAGTAGGAATGTTTTTCAAACTGGTAAAAGAATCACCAATAAATCATGCTCATGTAGGTGAGATGATAGTAAAAGAGCACTCTACTTAAACTTAGTTGTCTTCAATATCAAATGAGTTATAATCTCAGAAATGCTATCATTAATCTTTGAAAAGTTATGTGGAAGGAGGGATACCAGAAAACTGGCTGTCACCATTTTCAAAAAGGAAAGAGTAGATTGAAAGTCATTAAATTTGATGACAGCTATAACAGTTAAAACCAGATAGTTAAACAGGAAGTTGTAAGTGGAAAAGTGATGAGCTAGCCAAGAGTGAGTCTTGCCAAATAGTTTCCTTTTTCTACTAGGTTTCAAGTTTTGTAAGTTGATCAGGATGTCCTAGATCAGTATTTCTTAAATTTGTGGTTTTGGGTGTTTTATTTTATTTGGTTAAGGGAGTCTAGGACTATCTTTGAGCTTATGAAAGTTGATGGTATTTGGGATGTGGAGGGAAATTCTCAGGAAACAAAATGGGATGGTGTCTGAGGTACTGTTAGCAATATCAGAGAAGGGCATTTTGATCTTTGGACCACATTGAAATAGGAATGACATATTCTTGGAGTGCACCTAATAAGGGTTGATAAGAAAGTCTCAGTCTTATAAATCTGTTCAAAAGGGTTTTAAATTGAAAAGGAAGAGAGGGGGAGAAAACTGCCTGCATATAGCCACAAAGCTTAATAGAAACTGTGCTGTGGGAAGGGAAATGGAGGCAACTAGAAATGCATATGAAGAAAAATCCAAAGAATGGAGCCAGTAATCAAATTAATGTTCTTGGATGTCTCTATAGACACATGCACAAGATATGAGAAATAAATTACAGATATGTAAGAAGACAAATTTTTGTCACAGCTACTACTAAAATATGGTGACACAAGGTCTATCACTAGGTTACTGTGGCTATTTGAAAGGCATATGTTGTATGCCAATATGTGCATATATGTGCATCACAAGGAACATGAGGGATGGGAAACATGTTAATGCTTGTACATCAAAAGGATAAACTTGTGAGTCTGGGAATCATGATGAATACTATTTAGATAAAAGTAGATAAACAATTATTAAGAAACACTAAAGAGGGGCACCTAGGTGGCACAGTGGATAGAGCACCGGCCCTGGAGTCAGGAGAACCTGGGTTCAAATCTGGTCTCAGACACTTAATAATTACCTAGCTGTGTGGCCTTGGGCAAGCCACTTAACCCCATTTGCCTTGCAAAAAAAAAAAAAGATGTAAATAGTCATAGTGTTGACATGATATGGTAATGATGGGAGATGTCAAATATTTGAATATCTTATAGGGCAAACAACTTTCTGGGTGGCCCTAATTACATATTCTAAAATATGAGCCAAGCTAATGGCTACTTCTGGAACTGATTCTCACCACAAAGGAGGAATTGGTTGTTGGGCAAGAAGTATATAGGAAATGACCATTCCATTTCAGAATTTGTGATTGAGGAAGGTCAGCCATAGTCTGACATGAATCCTCTTTGTAATGGGAGTCTGGCAAAAGTGTGGACCCCATTAATTTACTCAGATGGTATCTTTCCACATAGAGGAGGCTGGGGAGATAGATGGCTTCAGAGAGTAACAATAATGATGAAGAATCTTGATGAGAGTGTGGAACCCACATGAACATTCTGTAACTTGTTCCAATTGACTGGAACTGGCTTCCCAGATAGAACATAAAGCAGCCTTAAAAAGAACAGTCAGCTTCAGTCACCTCATCTCATAGCTTCATTTCCATCTCAAGGAGCAAGGGAACTTCTTTACTCACAGTGACTGTGCAGTTAAGCAAAAGGATTCAAGTCTTCTTCCCCATCTGGGTATATAGCTCTTGAGAAATAGGGCATTCTTGGTCTTTCAATTTGTTTGTTTCTATTCTAGGTACAAGAACTGTTGTCTCTAATTTGGTGGGGAGAGCAAGCCACTGGAATTTGGGGTTTGGAACTCTACTGATTGTTGCCACCAGACCAAAAATTATGTCCTAATGTGTAAGGAATGATTTTCTGATCTATGACAATGAAAGCTTAAGCAAAGACTTATCCACCATTGATGACACTTTTGGATGTGAACTTAGTAGGATCAAAACTATATGGGAATTGTGAGGCTGCTAGGTGGCACAGTGGATAGAGCACCAACCCTAGAGTCAGGAGTCTCTGAGTTCAAATTCAGCCTCAGACACTTAATAATCACCTAGCTGTGTGGCCTCGGGCAAGTCACTTAACCCCATTTGCCTTGCACAAAAAAAAACCCCTAAAAAAAACTATATGGGAATCGAGCTAAGTTTTGAATCCAATCCTTCAGAAACTGAAATATTAGAGGGAAATTTTTTTGTACATTTGTTTTTGTCATATCTGTTAAGTAAATGTTTCTTTGTAAACACCAGTCTATGCTAAGTAGTTAAATGATTCTTATTGTTGAACTCCAAATGGAAGAATTAATTGTTGAGGTATATGATAATATACCTCATCAGCATATGGTAGAATAGAAGACACATACACAAACCCTGAAATCTTATGAGTGGAGATGTAACTATCCTGGCTTTGGGAGAGAGAACCAGAGCTTATCATACTATAACTATATATTTTTTTAGATTTTTTTATTTCAAGGCAATGGGTTTAAGTGGCTTGCCCGAGGCCACACGGCTAGGTGATTATTAAGCGTCTGAGGTTGGATTTGAACCCAGGTACTCCTGACTCCAAGGCTGGTGCTCTATTCACTGCACCACCTAGCCACCCACTATAACTGTATTTTAAAGTACAAGTTTCTAAGGGTTTAGCTAAAGGATAGTTAGTATACTATGAACTAAAATTACTTCGAGACAGAGACTAGCACTTTTGTACTATGTTAAGATTGATCTGTATGAGAAGTTATGGGAATGGAACTGCAGTGGGAAAAGGTGGGGAAGAGGGTAGTGGTGGTTAGAGAATACTCTCATACCTAGGATAACATAAAGTCCAATGTCAATAATGCTTTACATGAGTTATTTCATTTGATCCTCATTTTACAGAAGAGGAAACTAAGATTGAAAAATTGAGGTTGAGAGATTTGCTCAAAGTCACCTATCTAGTAAGCATTCAAACTCGGATCTTCCTGACTGTGTCCAGCACTCTACCTGCTCTGCCACCCAGGGGCATGTCTAGATGATCAATTTATCTGAAAATCATCTGAGGGATTTTAATAGTCAGCAAACTTGACATGAATCAAGAATTGACTCAAGATAGCAGCCAAGGAAGCTAATGTAACCTTAGGTTGAATTAAGTATTGGATTTAGCAGTCTTCTCAAACTCAAAAAAACCCAAAACAAAACTCTACATGAGAATCCCTACAGGCCATATATTGACTTAGAAAACCACATAATCAATATTATCTATGTTTTACTGAATTTTTATTTAAAAAAAATTCCCAATTACATTTTAATCTGGTTTGGTCCCTATAGGGAAGTAGTATGGATCACATGTGGCCAAGAACTATATGTTTGCTAACCTCCCGTTTAAGGATTAGGATGGTTCTACAGTACTCTAGCCTTTTCAGATCACATTCAGAATCTTGTGTTCAGAGGGTCCAATGCTTTATGATCCAGAAGATAGCAACCATGATGATAAAGGATCTTAGAATCATATCATAAAAACAGGGGAAACATGATGACTGCCTTAAAGTATTTTAAGTTTCTTGAAGAATTACTTGTTCTTCCTGACTCCAGAAGACAGAAATAAGAGCAATGGATAGGAGCTACCAGGAAGCAAAGTTAGGGTTGAAAAAAGGAAAAAAAATTCCTAATTGGAGCTTTACATGAGTTACTCCTACTTAGGAGGTCTACTATCTTTCTCATTGAATGTCTTCAAAATAGATGTCTTCAAACAGTTTTGGGTATGTTATACAGGGGAGTCTTGTTCAAGTGTGGATTGGATTCACTTTCTATTTCTTAGATTCTAATAAAACCTGAGGGGTGGCTAGGTGGTGTAGTAGATAAAGCACCAGCCCTGGAGTCAGGAGTACCTGGGTTCAAATCCCACACACCTAGCTGTGTGGCCTTGAGCAAGCCACTTAACTCCATTTGCCTTGCAAAAACCAAAAAAAACCAAACCAAAACAAAACAAACCTGAATTGCTTTCAAGGACATCTATTGTATTGGTTTGGGGAGAAACTGGGATACTATTGACAATGAATGTTATCTTAAATCCTGGGTGTGAGAAGAATATTTTCTGTCCTCTTTTGCTCACTGCAGGCCTATCCTCATCCCTCTCATCTTGCTGCTCAATCTCTATCTGCCTCCCTTAAATGCCCTATTTTTCCTTCAAGTTGTGTGTATCTGTTCTTCAAGTCTTTCCTTACTTGTTCAATATTAACTATCACCAAACCTCCAACACTGATCTTCCTCTCTAAAATTTTCCTGCATCCTCAGTTATCCCCATTCATACCCTGGCTGTGAATGAATACACACACACACACACACACACACACACACACACACACACACACACACACACACACACAATGAATTTATCAATATGGACTTCCTTCTAACTCCTACATGGGTTATTGATGCAGGCCTTCTATGATTTCCTTTTACATTGTATCATACCTCACCCTCATCATCCTCCTCTCTCATTGTGTGACTGAAAAACCCATACTATGTGTTTCTCTTTTACCTTAAATCTCTCACAACTCCTACTCCCCATTATTTCTCTTACATCTTGTGTTTGAAATGTGGACTACAATATTTCCTCACATTTTGTCTTCTGCCTTCTGTTTTCCTCTGTAATTTTTCAAATGGCCTTATATTCCAGTATCTCCCTGGACCAACACTTACAGTTTCTCATAATATATTCCCAGGTCCCAAATTGTTATATGACTAAATTAGTTTGGAAAACTCTGATATAGATAAATACTGAAGGAATAGGCAATATGCTAGATGAGAGAACCAAGGTCCAAAATTATCTTGGGAGAATAAGAGACACTTTGTACATGAAAGATGAAATGGGAGTATTTAGGCTTTTTTAGGGTTTTTTTAAACAAGGCAATGGGGTTAAGTGGCTTGCCCAAGGCCACACAGCTAGGTAATTATTAAGTGTCTGAGGCCAGATTTGAATTCAGATATTCCTGGCTCCAGGGCCTGTGCTCTATCCACTGCACCACCTAGCCGCCCCCATGGGATTACTTGTTAAAATGAGTATTATGAGATCTTGTAGGCACCTGTATGTGTAGTTGTATAAGCATCTGAAATTGCTTAGGAACTCCACTTTGAGTGCTTAGCCTGCCTGCAGTTATTTTTAATATATTTTAATAGTCTTTTTACTTCCTTGGTTTTGAGTAAAGATTTCATATATATATATGTGTGTGTGTGTGTGTGTGTGTGTGTATAAAACATCTGTAAAATAATAATAGTGAGACAGAATTCTGAGTCCAAACCAACAAGATGAAATTTAACAGGGATAAATGTTAAAATCCCCCCACCAAAAACAGTTGTACAAGATGGGGAGTCTTGGCTTTGCAACAGTTCCTTTGAAAAAAGGCATCTTTTGTTTCCAAAATCTTAATGAGAGATAACTAGTATACAACCTCTAAGAAGGTTCATTTGAGTAGATTGCAATCAGTAGAAGAACTGTGTGCAGATCATGGGAGCTTATTGTCCTACTGATCAGACTATATTGGGAGCATGTTATTCAGTTATGAGCCTGCTGGTTTTTGAGAGACTGGCAGAACTGTATCCAAAGCAGGGTGATCTGAACGGTGAGATATCTGAAACCATGCTATGTAAAGAATGGGTGGAGAGCTAGGCATGTTTTTGGAGAAGAGAGCACTTATCCAGGACCATCATAAAAGTCTTTAAATATTTGAAGTACAATTATATAGAAAGAGTAGATTTGGGCGGAGCCAAGATGGCAACATGAAGGGATCAAGTCTTAGGAGCTCTCTGATAAAAACTCATAAGCTAAGGACTCTAACTAAACTTTCAAGAGACAGAACCTACAAAGGGACCCAGGGAGGCAGTTCCCCTACTCAAGGTAACCTGAAAAAGAGCAGAAAGGCTCTGCTCCCCGGGGTCGGAGGGGCAGCCCTCCAGAGGGGTGGCCGGCCAGAGCCAAAGAACCTCAGCCTCCAGGAGGCAGCCCCAGGGTGCTGGGAGCTGTGGCTCACAGCAGCAGGGGAGTCTCCTGAGCTGCACCCTGAGGAGCACTGGGCACAAAGTGGGGGAACAGCGGGGAACCTCTGCCAGAGCAAGCACGTGGAGCCCAGCCCTCAGGGCACACAGCCAGCAGCTTGGCCACTGCATTCCAGATCCAGGAAACAGAAGCAGGTGGAGCCAGTAAGCAGGAGCCCCCAGGGCATGAGCCCATTGAGCTGAGGGAGGGGAGTGAAGAGAGACTGCTGAGCTCTGTCCTCTGCCCCTGGAACAGGACTCTGGGGCTCTGACCACATTCAGATCCTGATCCCAGTCTAGGCCCCCCATAGAACAACAGGGCCCCCCCACCTCAGCCCCATAGTAGAGGGGGGCGCTTATGGTCATTCACAGACCAGGAGGGAGCACAGAGCCTCACACACTGAGATCCTTGTGGGAGTGTCTCAAAAGCTCAGGAAGCACCCCAAAACCAGGCCCAGGCTGGGAAAATGAGCAAGCAGAGAAATAAGAGGAAGACTATTGAGAAATATTTTGCAAATGAGCCCAAGAAGGATCAAAATACTCAGTCTGAAGATGAGGAAGCACAAGCTCCTGCATCTAAAGACTGCAATAAAAACAGAAATTGGGCTCAGGCTATGACAGAGCTCAAAAAAGACTTTGAAAATCAAATGAGGGAGTTGGAAGAAAAACTGGGGAAAAAAAGGAGAGAGATGCAGGAAAAACATGAAAATGAAGTCAGCAGCTTAGTCAAGGAAATCCAAAAAAATGCTGAAGAAAATAGCATGCTAAAAACCAGCTTAGGTCAAATGGATAAAACAGTTCAAAAAGTTATTGAGGAGAAGAATGCTTTAAAAAGCAAAATTGGCCAGATGGAAAAAGAGATAAGAAAACTCTCTGAGGAGAACAAATCCTTCAGACAAAGAATAGAATTCAGGGAGATTGATGAATTTACCAGAAATCAGGGATCAATACTTCAAAACCAAAAAAATGAAAAATTAGAAGAAAATGTGAAATATCTCATTGAAAAAACAACTGATATGGAAAACAGACTTAGAAAAGATAATTTAAAAATTATTGAAATACCTGAAAGTCATGATCAGGAAAAGAGCCTTGACATCATTTTCAAAGAATTACTACAGGAAAATTGCCCTGATATTCTAGAAGTAGGGGGCAAAATAGAAATGGAGAGAATCCACCGATCCCCCCAAGAAAGAGATCCCAAAAAACCAACCCCCAGGAATATTATAGCCAAGTCCCAGAACTCCCAAGTCAAAGAGAAAATATTACAAGCAGCCAGAAGGACACAGTTCAAATATCGTGGAGCTGCAGTCAGGATCACACAGGACTTAGTAGCAACTACATTGGAAGCTCGTAGGGCTTGGAATACAATATACCAGAAGGCAAAAGAGCTTAGAATGCAGCCAAGAATGAACTACCCAGCAAGGCTGAATGTCCTCTTCCAGGGAAAAAGATGGACTTTCAATGAACCAGGGGAATTTCAAAGGTTCCTTTTGGAATGGCCAGAGCTGAACAGAAGGTTTGATCTTCAGATACAGGAATCAGGTGAAACATGGAGATTGGAGGAGAGGGGGGAAATATGAGGGACTTAATGAGGATGAACTGCATGTATGGAAAAATTATACTGATAATATTCATATGAACCTTCTCAGTTAATAGAGCAGGTAGAGGGAACTTTTATAGTTGAAGCACAGGAGAAAGCTGAATTCAAAGATAAAATACGGTGTAAAAATGGAGTCAATAGGAAAAAAAGGGAAATGGAATGGGAGAAAGAAAAAGGAGAGGGGGAATAGTCCAAGATATTCCACATAATAAGATTTTTTTTATTACAATGAGCTATTGCAATGATATGGAAGGGGGGAGGCAAGGGGGAATGAGGGAACCTTTGCTCTCATCAGAGATGGCTAGGAGAGGAAACAGCATATATACTCAATGGGGTATAGACATCTGGAGTAAGAAGGAGTGGGGAGTAGGGGGAAGGGGTGGGGATGTGAATAAAGGAGGGGAGGATGGACCATGGGGGGAGAGTGGTCAGATATAACACATTTTCTTTTTTTACTTCTTGCAAGGGGCTGGGATTAGATGGCCTGCCCAGGACCATAGGGCCAGGTGGATGCTGGGCCTAAGGGGTGGTATGGGGGCTCAGGGCTTCTTGGCCCCAGGACCAGGGATCTGTCTGCTGCTCCACTCAGCGACCCTACAGCAGAGTCATAGTGAAAGGAGAGAGAAAATAGAGTACACGGTAGTGGAGAAATAAGAAAGGAGGGAGTTGCGATCAGCAATGGCAATGGTGGAAAAATATGAAAGTAACTTTTTGTGATGGAATTATCATAAAGAATGTGATCCACCCGTGACAGAGTTGTTGGTGTTGGAACACAGACTGAAGCACATTTTTTGTTATTATTATTTGGGGGAGGGTGCAGGGCAAGTGGGGCTGGGTGGCCTGCCTGGGGCCACATAGCAGGGTGATCTTTGGGTGTCTGGGGTCAGATTTGGACCCAGGTGCTCCTGGCTCAAGGGCCAATGCTTTGGCTGCCACCCAGCCACCCCTACTATTATTACTATTTTATTTTATTTTAGGTCTTTTTTTTCTTCTTTTTGGTTTTTGCAGGGCAGTGGGGATCGGGTGGCTTGCATGTCACATGGCTGGGTGATTATTGGGTTTACGAGGCTGGATATGGACTCTGGTGCTCGTGGCTCCAGGGCTGGTGCTTCATCCATTGCGCCACCCGGCCATACCTACAATTATTACTATTATTTTTTTTGATTTTAATTTTTTTTCTCTCCCCTTTACTTTTTTCACCCAAGCAAGTCTATCTATATTCATGGGGGGAGGGGTATTTTGTTTACTTGTAAACAAGAATATTTTATTAATGTAAAAAAAACATTTGTACAAAATGAGAATAAAAAATAAATAAAAAAAAAAGAAAGAGTAGATTTGCCCTCCTTCAGAGTACAGAACCAGGACCAGTGGTTGAAAGTTACAGGAGAGGTATATATCTCCCCATCATGAAGAAGTTTTAAATTTCTAGTGTTCAAAAATGTAGGAGCTTTGGATGATAGTTAATTTCCCTTCACTGAAGATTTAGAGCAGGAGAGGACTTTAGAGATCATCCCTCCCAACCTTGTCATTTTATAATATAAAGGAACTAAGATCTAGAGAGGGAAAATTTATTTATGCAGCGGTCAGGTGGTATAGAAATGATGTCATACTGAGTGGGAAGCCAAATCACATGGGCTGAGAGATTCTATGAACTGCAGATGGACATTGAACCCACAGTGTGCTTGAGAAACTGTGCTTATGGGCTGTGGAATTCTATGATTTGTGGATGGACATGGAAACTATAGAGGGTTTGAGAATCTGCTTCCACTTGTGGCTGGAGGCATTCCTTCCTTTCTGCTTTCTGCAACTCTGCTATTGATAATTACCCAGAAGTTTTTCACCAAATAGCGTCCTTGATCCCTGCCCTTTATCATCCTTACTGGGATTCACAACAGGATTTTATTTGTGTAGAGACTAAAGAGAGAGAGGAGGCTGTGAATATGTTTTGAGATTTTATTTCCAAAATGAACTCGGACCCAGCATAAAAGATAAAAGATGGAATCTCAGCTTTGAGTACTGTTCTCAGTTCCTAGTTGTTGGAGAAGCAGCTCTTCTTCATTTCTGTCCTCTCAATGGTGAAGGAGCTGTGAGGATAGATGGTCCCTTTCTCCCCTCTCCCACCAAAGTACAGATCTAAACTCTTTTTGGGATCCCTTAACTTCCAAAGAAATTGGAATTATAGATTTTATTTTTCCTGTAAAAGATAGAACCTCCTCTCAGGTCTGGGTAATAAAGATACTAAATCTGGTTTCAGCCTTTTCCCCCACCTTCCTCCCTAGGCTGTCCAGCAAACCCAGGGAAAAAGCTTGTTGGTACTTGCAAAAGCCCCTTGAGGTAGGGGATCCAGTTGTCTTTCTTGTAGGCAGATACCAGAGAAGTTGGTGCCCTGGGGCACTTATCTCTTTCTGGGGCCAGGATTTGGAATTCTCAGGGAGGGGTGTAGGGACTGAAAGGTTGGAATGTCCTTTGTCCCAAAACTGGATTCCTCTGATGGACTAGATTAGGCTGAGCTGGGAGATAAGGGCAGGGACAGGTTGGTTTGTGTCTCCTATTGATCAGCAATAATGGAAGATATTATATGACTTACAGATCCTTGGACAGATGGGTCTTGATTTTCCTCAGGACTTTGTATATGCATCTTTTTTGTGCTTTTGTCTTTGTATATCTATCATTGTGTATACTCATATGCCAGAGCTGAGCGTGGTTAAAACTGTGAAGTCATTGGAATTTGTGTTGATGCTTTTATTTCCTTTTTTATAGTTCCCCTTCTTCCCTATATCCCTCCTAGGTTCTCCTTTTGTTATCCACCCTTCTATCTGGAAAGGGTCTGTTAAATTCATTCACATTCAGCAGTAAATGATTGATAACTAAAAATCGGGTCCACCTTCTCCTATCCACCCAGCTTTCCTCAGGGCTTCAAATTTAAACAGAATTAAAATCTTCAAAGACTGGAGCAAAGATAAGGGAAATTTTTTGGGGAAAGTAGACTGCCTTTCTGATTCCTGAAGTCACACACAGTGGCTACCTGAATATGGTGGCTTAAAGACCTATGTGCTTCTGTGTATACATACATACATGTATATGTATACATATATATGTATATATGTGTGTATATATACATACATATATATACACACATACAAGCAAGTCTGTCCATGAGTATGTATGTGAATTGTACTCTCCCTGTTGACATCAGTCCTTGACAATGTTCTAGTATGGAATATTACATAGATGGTTTATGAGCACTTTGACAACCAAGCAGCATCACTAGGAGTCAGCATAGATTCACTAAGAACAAATCATACCAAACTAACAATTTCCTTTTTTTCTTTTTAACAGTTATTAGACTGGCATAATCAGGAAAATAGCATCAGTATATGCATCTGTATTTCAGCAAGGCATTTGACAAAGTTTTTTGAGATCTATTTGTGGACAGTTGAACTTTTAGGTAGATTTCCAGTTGACTGAAAAACCATAACCAAAATTCTTGGTCAGTGGATCAATCTGCAAAGACATCTCAAGGAAATGCCACTAGGTTCTATCCAGTTTGACATTTTTATCCATGACCTGACTGAATACATAGAAGGAATTTTTATTACTTTTTCAGATGAAACAAACCTATACAATGTATGACAGAATCATTGTCCAAAAAGATCTCAACAGAAGGTATTGAGCCAAAATTAAAATTACATTTGTTGGCATAAATGTGAGGTTCTGCACTTAGGTTCTGTTTTTAATAAAGATGGGGAAGGCATAGCTAGAAGTTCATGTAAAAAAGATTTGAGGGTGGCATGGGTTAACCACAGAGCAATTAAGTAGACTGAAATAAAAAAAAATTGAACTTAGCAAGACCTTATCAACATAAATCCAATGGTCTGGTTTATTTACCTATCAAATGCGCCTTTGTACTCCTGCTCAAGAATGATGAGGTTTGTTTACCTGACTAAGGCTGTGTTTCTGACCATGTCTTCTAGTTTTGTCCCAGACTGAGACACTGCAATGCTTCACAGGCAAATTTCCTATTCTTAGACAGGAGATGAGGCCAAAAGAGAGAGCTGAAACTAGAATAAGCTCAATTCTATGGACTCTTCCCAGGCCACCTAGTCTCATTTGCATGAATCAGGTGGGACTTGACAGGGGCTTTACCTAGACTATAAATTCAATATGTCAATAATGGCTTCCAAAAAAAAAACCAAACTAGTGTGATCTTAGGTTGCATTTGTATTCCAATTTAAGTTGAGAACAGAAGTGATAATCTCTCAGTACTCAATGCTGGTCAGACCAAATCTGGAGTATTTTGTTTAGTTGTAGGTGGTGCAGTTTAAGACATTAACAAATTGGAGCTTGTCCAGAGTTGGAAAAGGAACTCAAAATTAAATAATAGGAGGAATAGTTGCAGGAATTGGGGATGGTTAGCCTGAAGAAGTGGTTTTGGAGTCGAGGGGACTTGATTCAATGATTCTCATTTTATCTAAATGAATAAGCAAGTGCATTGTCCTTTATTTTCCCTAATTTTAGTCCAGCTTTAATTTTTTTAGAGATCTTCTGCTGCCCCCAGGAGAATCATGACAGCAATGCAGGTAAAGAGAAATAGTCTTTTTAAAAAATGATTATGAAAGAGATTGCAAATTCTGTCGTTCATACATTCTCCCTAAATACTCCTTGTGTTGAAGAAGAGGCAATTCCCCTGCCCCATCCTCTGGCACATGTGTCCTACCCTGTTCTCCCATTTTAGGGTCAATTAGACATGAGACATTTGTAAAGAGTTAGGCTGACCCAGGATTCCAAGCCAAATCTGGCCAAATGAGGTTATTGATGAAACCTCATTTTCTGTAACAATGGCAATAAAGTGAAGGAAAGGACTGGAGAGGACTTGAAGAAGGCTCTAGGATCTAGCATTATGGAGAAACCAGAGGGGCTGTGTGTGTATGTGTGTGTGTGTGTGTGTGTGTGTGTGTGTGTGTGTGTGTGTGTGTGTGGTGTGTGAATAAGGAAGAGAAAGACAGAGAGAAAGAGAGAATAGGGGTATATGAGGATAGATAAAGAGAGCTGGACAATTTTTTTTTCAGAGAAAATGTATTTGTGGTAGAAAAGGGGGAAAGACATTTGAGGAAGAGTCCAGGGTTCAAAACTTTTGTACCCTGGGAGGATTAGGGAAGGGAACCCTGGGGATGACCCCTCTCCAAAGGCCCCTCTATTATCTAATCAGACTTCTCAATGGTTGGCATGACATCTACTTTTCCAGTTGTCCAGCCTTGTCAACATTTGGGGATCAAGAGGATTGAGCATCCCAACACCTTGGCTCTCAGGCTAGGCAGACCGGTTCTTGTAGGACTCCTATCTTGTGGGACACTAGCTAGAGTATGGCAGACCTCAATGTTCAGGAAACAACATCTGAGAACTCCAGGCTGGTCTGGGAAAGAGGAGGCATTCTCCTAGATAAGAGACTGCATTGAGAGTAAATATAAACTGCTATATAAGAGCCCACTCTATGTTAGCGGATAGTAGCACCTGTCATATATAAGCTGTCTACGGTGGCCACCTTCTGTAAATGGACAGACAGCACCACTGCATATAGGCAGACAGATGGCACTCACTGTACAGAAGCTGCAGACTACACCTGCTCTAAAGAAATGGACAGATGGCACAGGCTGTCTATAAGCCATATACTGTGCCCACTGTGTGTAAGCATACAGGGCACTGCCATATAGAAGCAAACAGATGGCACCTGCTATGTATAAGCTGAATACTGCAACTCACTGTTTAAAAGCACCATAGAGAAGCACCCATGAGACACAGTTGCATAGGAAAGGTGCTATTTTTAGAGGAATGAGAAAGTATTTTGGCAAAACATTTATTTCCTTTGTGGGTCTTCTTGTGTAATGTGGCACTCCCATTTCGAAATAATCTAAACATTGAAAATTACCTTTTCTTATCTGTCAAAGTATAGGACATATAGGACCTTACTTGCTAGAGGTGCATCTCGTCACATTCATTCTGAACTTATATGACAGGTGGGCAATCTGAGGCCCAGAGAGGAGAGGTGGCCAGGGAACAAGGTAAAGCCAAGGTAGGGATGGACTCAGGAGGTGGTGATATGTTCCTCAGAAAGGGTGGGAAAAGCTGCTTCTTGACTTAGTTTAAGACTGACTATTTTTGTTTGTTTTGGTCCTAGGAGAGAACATATGGCCCAGTGTTCAGGATGCTAGATCTGGAATCAAAGGACCTGGGTTTGGATCCTGGCTTGTTGCTTATGACCCTGGGTTTTGCCCTTTTAAGCTTCTGCTTTTCCATCTAAAAAGGTGGATGTGATGATCTTGCAAATTAGTTAGCTTTAAGTCTTTGATCAAGGGCAGAATAGTGTTGTTTAAACTGGACAAAGCATCAGCTTGCCAGATATTCCTGGCCAAATCCTTCTTGCCACTCATTCTCATTTCCCTACCCTAGCCAAGGAGGGGAAGTAGTGGTTAATCTGGAATCAGAAGGAGCAAGTTTTGTTAGATATGAGAAGCTTCCATACAGGAAGCACTTATACTTCCGGATGATCAGTGAGCCAAAGCAACAGATGACTGAAGGATTGAGGTTGCCATCTAGGCCACCCTTTAGATTCACCTGAGGCTGTACCGATATCCATCTTTGACCAGCTAGATTCTGTACTGACTAACAACTCATGAAATTCCTCTTTTCATTTTTTTAGGTTTTTTTTTTTTGCAAGGCAAATGGGGTTAAGTGGCTTGCCCAAGGCCACACAGCTAGGTAATTATTAAGTGCCTGAGGTCATATTTGAACTCAGGTCCTCCTGACTCCAGGGCTGGTGCTTTATCCACAATGCCACCTAGCTGCCCCCCTCTTTTCATTTTTTAAAAGTCACATTTCTGGGTTCTGCAGTAGGGGTGTGGACTTAAAGTACTTACAGTAGTGTGGGGGAAAGGAGAGGTGAAGGGAGAGGAAACCTTTGGAGTAGATGATCATGCCTAGGGATTAGGGAGCTTTCCCAACTGTTCTCTTCAGGCTTTATTAGATTAGAAACTTCTTCACAAGATTATTAAATCTGACAGTCAGATCTGTGCATCTCCCTCAGTGTCTAAGACGGTGTAGTTAATAATAAATGTTTGTTGACTTAAATTGGAGTCAAAATCCTCCTTCTGTCCAGTCAGTTTTTCCTTTCTCACAGTATGCCAGGTTGGAGGTGGTAGTCAATGGGTGAAGTTAAAGTCATCATAGAATTACTGTGTAATGGGAGCAGCACTAAGAAGGATATATAAGCTCAAAGCAGATAATAAAGAGAGGAATTATTCCTGCTACATAATGCAAATCTGTCATTCATGTCTGTGTCAGCTTTCTTTACCTAGGAGGACTAAGGCCATGGTGCCAATCTGGCTACAAATGCCAAGTGGAAGAAACAAGGGGTAGCCAAATTGGGACCCCAGACCTAGAAGTAAGATTAGCCTGTGTTCACATGGGCCTGAAGCAGGGTCCTGAGGAGTCAAGAGAATTGGGGATAGAAAGGGTGCATTTACTGGGTTTGGAAGGGAGATCAGGGGAGGGGTTGACACTGAGTTTGTGGGAGAGTCACTGTTACCATGCCTCTTCTATCACTTGTACACAAGTCCAATCTCCTTTATTTCAGGTAAAAATGGGGGGGGGGGAAGGGGAGGGGGTAGGGAATGAAAGACTCAGCAGAATGTTTCCCTCACCTCCCTCTTCCCAGGCCCCTTCGGATCTCCTGCTACCCTTAGACCTCTGGGGGTGAGGGAAGTTTCATCCTTTTTTCCCCCCCAAGGCCATCCTTTTCTGTAGTTGTTTCAGTGCAGCTTTTCTGAGATTCTGTACTTGACCTTGTTTTGTTTCTCTTTGTTTTGTTTTTGAAAATTAATTTATTTATATAGATATATTTTTTTTTCTTAAAAAGCAATAGTCCTTTGGTCCCTAAACTCTAAGGAATGATATGACTGAAAGAAGTAAGTCCTGCCTCCCCAGTAAGGAGAGGACAGATAAAGCCAGGGGATCTGCAGACCCCTCTCTCCCACCTTCCTTTCTCTCCCTTTCCCCACACTCATGAGGGCTAGATCTTAATACTTATCTCTTTCTAGAAGTTTAACATCTTGTCAGCCTTGGTTCTTTCCACCCAGATGTGGAGAGACAAAAAAAAAACCAACCCATCAAAAACCATCAAAAAACAAAAACAAGACATTGGCTTTAGCCCCCTCTCACTGGCTTTGGTTTAGATCCGTTTCCTCCTGCAAGAGGGCAGGAGGATAACTGCTTCACTGGTCCTGGCAAAACCTCCTCCAGCACTGCTGTTCAGCACAATGCTCCAAGCTGTCTCTTCCCAACAGCTCTGGTTGGCTCAAAGAAACCCAAGGCTTCTTGGGTCACTGGCCTCCCCGAAGGCTTCCTTGGTTCCATGTGTCCAATTCTGTGGCCTCTCGAACTTCAGGATTTTGTTGTTAGTTGTTTTGTTTACAAGAAAGAAAGCAAAAATCAATTCAGAGCTTAAAAAAAAAAGACCCCACCACATAACCAGGGCGACTCTCTCTCTCTCTCTCAATCGCTCTCCTCTCTTTCTCTCTCTCTCTTTCTCTCTTTCTCTCTCTCTTTCTCTCTCTCTCTCTCTCTCTCTTTCTCTTGAGGGCAGCCAGGACAGGAGCTTCCTCCTCTTCCTCCAGCGTGATATGTTGCAAAGAAAGAGAGTTACAAGTTTGGATACTGTACGTGGGAAAAGGGAAACACTCTTCATACAGGACAGGTTTTCCAGCCTACAACAGAGCAAAGGTCAGAGGGAAGATTAGTGGGAAAGAGGGGACAAGGGCCCAGCTTGCTAGGAAAAACTGAAGAACTGAAAGCTAGGATGGGCAAAGGGCGAAACTTCCAGGCCTGGTTACTATCTTGGTCTAAAACTCCCGCTTCTCACCAGTTCTTCCTCCCCAACCCCTGGAATTACATCTCCATTTCTTTCATTGGAAAAAAAAAAGAATGCTCTTTGCCTTGACTAGGTTCAAAGTTGATTATCTTGGAGAAGTGGGAGGAGGGAGGCAGGGAGACGGGAGGGAGTGAGGCATGAATGTATGTATGCTGGGCTGTGACTTTAATTCTTTTCTAGATTTCTGGATTCTTTTCTGGAGTTCCTGAAAGAGAGAGAAAGGAGGAGCAGAGAATCAAGGGGCAGGCAGCTTTGGAGAACAGGGTGTGTGCTCTACAATCCATTTAAGGCCCAAGAACCTTATAAGAATTTGAGTTTTCACAATAACTTTGAATCTTTAGAAGTTGAGCTGAAATTTTTGTTTAGAAGTTGAGCTGAAATTTTTGTTTTAAAATGTCATTATTTTTTGTTTTGGGAGAGGGAGAGTACTCTCCTGACTCCTTGTCTTTTCTTTCTTTCTTTTTTTTAGGTTTTTGCAAGGCAAATGGGGTTAAGTGGCTTGCCCAAGGCCACACAGCTAGGTCATTATTAAGTGTCTGAGACAGAATTTGAACCCAGGTACTCCTGACTCCAAGGCCGGTGCTTTATCCACTAAGCCACCTAGCTGCCCCTCCTTGTCTTTTCATTAGCCATCTCCCAGGCCTGAAATTCTTTCTGTTTCTATTTTACCTCCTGCTTTCTCTTTTCTCTTTTTAGACTCATTTCAAATCCCATTTTCTGCAAAAAAAACTTTCTTAATTCTTATTATTAGTTCCTTTCCTCCAAGATTATATTTTGTTTATACTGTGTATGTCTTGAATATATATGTTTATATGTTTTGTCCCTTATTAGAATGTAAGTTTTTCAAGGATGAGGGCTGTTTTTGCTTTTTTTATTGTATACCCCATGCTTAACATAATATAGTGAGCACTTTTGTTTTGTTATTTTTTTTAGGTTTTTTTTTTTTTTGCAAGGCAATTGGGCTTAAGTGGCTTGCCCAAGGCCACACAGCTAGGTAGTTATTAAGTGTCTGAGGCTGGATTTGAACCCAGGTACTCCTGACTCCAGGGCCAGTGCTTTATCTACTGCACCACCTAACGTCCCTTATAGTGAGCACTTTAAAAAAAAAACCCAAAACAAAACAACTTGACTAATTCATTTATGTGTATCTTTGGATTTCCCCCATCTGTTTAACCCATCTATTCCCTGACTAATACTAGCAGTAAAAATCCTTATAAAAACCAAACAGAATTCGTGTTTATGTGGCAATATGTAAACTATGTACCAGATCCAAAATTGGGCTGGCAATAAACAATCCCCAATTACCAGAACGCAGTAGTGGCCTATGTAGGGGAAGAATAGGTGGGGTGAGTATCAGTATAAGCATATATTCCTGTCCACATCAAGGGTCTGACTCCTGAATTCACATAAAATCACTTTGTGTTTTGCTGACTCATTATCACACTCGCTCTAGTCACTGTTTCAATTCTCTTTTTGAAAGCTACAGGCCCTTCCTTTCCCTTTTCAGTCTCAGCATATACCTTACCTACATTACTGAGAAGATGTAGACCTCCTGGCATTTCTCCCTCAGCTTCTAGACCACAAAACTTCTCCTTTCTTCTATATTAAGAGGAAGAAGAGGTGAGCCTCCTTCTTGCCAAGACCATCTCTTCCATCTGGATCCTTGATCTCATTGTCTTCCCATCTGCTTGGAGATCTTACTCCATCTGTCACATTATTTCTTTTGTGCATCATCAATTTTTCCCACTCTTCTCTGTCTATAGATGTACCTCAAGACTTCTTATCTTCCATCCAAAAAACCCTTACTGTGATTTTGCTCCTGTTCAATTGCTCCCATTTTTTAATGTCTAATTTTATACAAAAGTAGTCTACATTCACTGTCTCTATTTCATTACCACTCAGTCCTCAGGTCTTCATAATCTGAATTCCGCTACCAAATCTCCCCTGAAAATACTCTCAAAATGTTACCAATGACAATCTAATCCAATATTTTTGTTTGTGTCCTCCAATCCAGTTCCAGCTTTGGACATTGATGACTGTCTTGTTTCTCTAATGCTGTTGCCATTGATCTCCTTCCTCTCTAACTGTTCCTTCTGTTTCCTTGTTACTTTTCCTAATATTCTCTAAGTAGAAATCTTTCCCTAAATTCTGTCCTTGACTCTTTTCTCTCACTTTATGTGCTTTCCCTTAGCAATCTCATCCACTATTATGGTTTCAATAATCATCTCTATGTTTATGACTTGGCAGCCAGGCCTGAAGTCAGGAAGAGTCCTCTTCCTGAGTTCGAGTCAGATACTTGCTAATTATGTGACCTTGGGTAAATCACTTAACCCTTGTTTGCCTCAGTTTCCTCATCTGTAAAGTGAGCTGAAAAAGGAAGACAAACCACTCCAGAATCTTTGCAAGAAAACCCCAAATGGTATTTATAAGGAATTAGACATGACTGAAAAATGACTAAAAATCTTCATGACTCTTAAAACACTTTATATTTAGCTCTTGTCTGAACTTCAAAGACTGATTTCAGCTTGAATGTTTTGTTATTATCCTGATAATAAAGTTATCATGCCCAAAATGAACTTTATTTTTCCCTTTAAACCTTATTTCCCCTTTAAACCTTATTTTCTCTTTTTGACTGGCTTCACAATTCCTGGTCACGGCCTCCTCACATTCCCAGTTACCCAGATTCAAGACCAGTAACCCATCCCCCTTCTTTTTCTTTTTGTCCTCATTTAGTCAGTTGCCGGGTCTTGCCAATTCTTCTTTCACCTCCTTTTATCCCTATCTCATCTACTCTGGGCAGTAGAATCCTATTCTTCCTGTAATCCTTTGCTTGTAACACTATTTAAGGGGGAGGAAGGTTTTTTTTTTCATTTTTCTTAGTCTTCATTGACAGCCAAATCTGTTTCCTTTTTCTGGGCTTTAGTATCCCAGATGTTAATTTTTATTAGATCCTGCCTCTTCTTTGTATTCAGATTCCCTTGTCTCCTCTAGCTTTCATCTTCTATTTAAAATTTTAAAAGAACTAAATTGATTGATGAGTTCCCTAAGCAACTACCTTAGTCTCTTCAGACTTTCTCTTTCTCCCTTTACTACTAATCTGGAATAATGTGTTTTGTATGGTCAGATGATTTTGAGAGCATCCCCTCTTCCTGAGTCACTTTTTCCTTTAGAAACTTAAGATGATGAGGTCCAACCTATATTTTATCTGAGCTCTATAAAGCCCCCACTCCCTAAATCTAAAACATTCATAAGACAGTATCTAGTTTCCCCCTCATTTTCTATTATAAATTTTAAGATGCAGTGTCAATTTCTCATAGGACTTCTTTAGCAAAAAATTTTTCCCTTAGAGTAAGGATCAGTCTCAGAATAGTTGTTCTTTTGCTTCCTCCAATTGAAAAAAATCCAAGTATTATTTATGAAAATCATGAATTTTTTAGTTCTGTTTTGGGGAGAGAATAAGCTCTAGCAGATATATTTATAATTAGACTTTTCCATCACAATTATATCATTCTAATTCAAAGAAGGGATAGAATTGTTGTTTGAGGGAAGATGAAACAATGAAGAAGTTAGAAGACTGACTATTCAATATCTATTTTTTTTTCCAACTAAGGAAGATGATCTTCAGACTTGGAAGTATAGAACAAAAATGGTTAACAGGGTCCTAGAACCCAGGATTAGCAAGGAAATAGAAAAAAAAATAACAAGCTGTCCTCAACTACAACCCTGAGCCTTGAAAGAATGGGTTGGTGTGCTTGCTGAGCTGCAGTTAATGTCTGTTGAGGAAGTATGGAAAACAGGAGAGAGGCCCTAGGGTTGGAGATGGATACATGTTGTCACAGTTTTCAAAAAAGAGAAGATGAATTCTTCAAATTATAGGCCAAAGGGTTTGCTTTTATTTCCTGCCAAGTGTTTTGTCCTTGAATAAGGGATGTTATGTAAGGGAGATCAGAATGGGTTTATCAAGAAAAAAATCATGCCAGACTAATCTCATTTCCTCTTTTGACAGATAAGGTAGATCAGGGGAATTATGTAAATAGTCTATATACCTAGATTTTAACAAGGCATTTGACAAAATCTCATGCTATACTTATATACAAGATACAGAGATCTGGGATGGGGATGGATGATTTTATGTATAGTTTATGTGGATTTGGGACTTGTCAAATAACTAAATCAGAGGTTTGGAGAGAGGCTCTCTACTAGGTCCTATTAATTTAAAACTTTTTTTCAATGAAGATAGTATGTTATGCTTATCCAATTTAATGACATTTAATAAGGATAAAAGCAAAGTATTCCAAGACTGGTTCCAAGAGCTAATTGTTCAAGTATTGGATGGGGGAGCTATGTTGAGGTAATGAATCATGCGAAAAGATGTGGGACTTTTAGTGGACTAGAAATTCAATATGAGTCAATTGTTATATGACACCCCCAAAAATGGTAATTATTGTCTTAAAACTGCATTTAGAAATGTATTACCTAAGGATATGCAGAGGCAATTTACAGATGAGGAAATCAAAGTGATCTATAATAATATGAAATATTGCTCTAAATCTTTACTGATTAGAGAAATGCAAATTTAAGCATCTCTGAGATACTACCTCACACCTCTCTGACTGGTCAATATGACCAGAAAGGACAATGATTTCTGGAGAGCAATTTGGAATTATGCTCAAAGGGCAATAAAAATATGCATATGCTTTGATCCAGCAATACCACTACTGGGTCTATACCCTGAAGAGATCATGGAAAAAGGTTAAAAACATCACTTGTACAAAAATATTCATAGCAGCCCTGTTTGTGGTGGCAAAGAATTGGAAATTGAGTGAATGTCCATTAATTGGGGAATGGCTGAACAAATTGTAATATGTATGTTAAGGAACACTAACTACTATTCTATTAAAAACCTGGAGGGATGGGAATTCAGAAAAGCCTGGAAGGATTTGCATGAACTGATGCTGAGAGAGATGAGCAGAACCAGAACATTGCACACCATAACAGCAACATGGGGTTGATGATCAATCTTAATGGACTTGCTCATTTCATCAGGGCAACAATTAGGGACAATTTTGAGGTATCTGCAATGGAGAATACCATCTGTATCCAAAGAAAGAAGTGTGGAGTTTGGACAAAGACCAAAGACTATTACCTTTAATTAAAAAAAAATCTTATTATGTAATCTTGCTCTTACATTTTGTTTTTTACTTAAGGACATGATTTCTCTCTTAACACATTCAGTTTTGATCATTGTATAGCATGGAAACAATGTAATGACTATCAGACAGCCTTCTGTCGGGGGGGGGGAGGAAGCAAGAGTAGGGGGGAAAATTGTAAAATTCAAAAATGAATCAATTAGGAGAGAGAAAAAAAGCAATGTATTGCCTAAAATGGAGGAGATGACAGTTTCTCTAAACTTTGTCATTGTCTTATCATGGCTACAATACTGTGTTTTTCTGAGGACCATATATTGGGAAGGACTTTGACAAGGTAGGTTATGTATAGAAGAGTGAAATCAGGATGGTGATGAATTTTGAAAACTTACCATACAAAAATTAGTTGAAGGAATAGGGATTGTTTATTCTGGAGAAGAGAAGATTTAGAGGGAATATGTTGACTGTCTTCAAGTACATGAAAGGTTATCGTGTGGAGCAAGGATTGCATTTGGTATGATTGACCCAAGGAAGCAGATATAGGACTGATTGGTAGAAATTGAAGAGAAGTCAGTTTGGGTTTTCTATGAAGTAAAACTTTATATCTTTCTAGGAGTAGCAAGGATGACCTGAGGAGGAAATTAGTTTCCTCTTATTACAAGTCATTATGGATTTTGTAGAAGGGATTTCTTCTCTGAAAGGGCTTAGAATGAATGACTTCTTCCAGCTCTGATATTCTACAATTTTAGTTCAAAAGAGTACTCTTACCACTGAGGCAACTCTTAGTTCTCCCATCTTTAGTGGACATTAGATACTTCATGAATTATTTTGTTCAAAAGAGTTCATTACCTGGTGAATTCTGTGGTCTCCATCAACTGAGATTCTGCTATTCTGTGATCTATGAAAAACATGCTGGATCTATAGCAGGGATGGAAGCTTTACCATTAGGTCATGTAGTCACTATGCCATCAAGAAAGGCCATAATTCCCCAAACCAGACAGTGTCTTGGAGAGATTCTGAGTCAACAATGAGACCTACTCTCTTACCCACAGAGGTCCCCATAGTACACAGCTTTGACCTCTGATTACAGTAGGGGGTTTTAAAGACTAATCTTGGTGGTTTCCAAATTTCTCAACCATTCATCAATTATTAGATCTGCAGGAAATAGTGAATTAAAATGGGTAGGGGGTAGAAAAGAGGGGATGGAGAATTAAAAGTCATCATTTGTATGGCATATATAGATGAACAGAGTGAATGATTGTAGTCTAGCATGGACAATAATTCCAACCTGTTGTCTTGATGATTAATGAAAGTAATATTTCAGTTGATGCTCCAAGTTATTTTTTTTGTTATATCACATGCTCTTGGAAGTGAGGGTAATATGTAGTAGTGATCAAATTGAATGCTAAATTCAACAGAGAACTATGAGATATGAGGTGATGCAATGAGTAGAGATTCCTTTTAGAGTAAAAGATTGAGAGTAGACTGATCCAAGATATGAAATAATTCAACTTTTTGAATTTGTTAATGACTCATAGGGCATCTTATTCTTGAGACAATGGATAAATTAGTCACAAAATCTAAGGTATTGCTATTTATAGAGCCACAAAAGTTCCTCCCAGAAGCAAATATCACAATGTTTTATATAGCTGCCATTACTCTAAACCTATGGCCTCAAGAAGTTCAGAGTTCCACCTGCATGGTTTTAGACAACCCATTGAATAAAAAATCAAATTTTTGTTACATAGGCAGATCACCTTTTAATGAGCCACTCTGGTTGTGAGAGGAGTACTCCTTCAGGAGTTAGGGTAATACCACCTTAAAGGATGATTGACAGCTGAGTCTGAGACCAATTGGTCTCATACAGGAAAGTTCTAATCATGACTTTGAAAACACTGAGTTCTACCATGAAGGGTCATTGTGATTCTATGTAAATAAGGTCAAGACTTAATTTATGCCAGAGTTGGCAGTATCAACCTCAGATGTTCAAGAGAATGCCTTTGGATATTTTAGTAAGTCCACCAAGGACTTACTGTGCTATTTCACAAAGTGTGAGCCCACTTGTGAACTGGAAGCAATACCTTATGATGTGTCAAAATAGCTACAGAGTCTTAATAGCAGCAAGAATCTCATTGCAAAACAGCATCATCCTGGCCTAGGTCTATCTTTGACACCACACTGCTTATGAGAGGGGCTTCAGGAATCCTAACTCATTCTCTTTATTTTTTTTTTTTTGCACTGGTATTCCCTCTTGTTTAGCAAATAATCAGTCTTGGCATAAGTGCTCATGGGAAGTGTGCAGCATGTGGACATACTGTGTGCATTATGGAGTAAATCAGAAAATCATGTTCCATCAAGTTGTGAAGAAATAAATTTTGTAGATTATTTAAAAACCATGGGGGGCATTCAACAATCCAAATGGTTTGATAGACAGTACATTGCATATTGACAATGTCTGGAAGGCTGTTTTCCATTCATTGCTCCATTAATTTTTTTTTAAGGTTTATGTAAGGCAAATGGGGTTAAGTGGCTTGCCCAAGGCCACACAGCTAGGTCATTATTAAGTGTCTGAGGCTGGATTTGAACTCAGGTACTCCTGACTCCAGGGCCAGTGCTCTATTCACTGTGCCACCTAACTGCCCCGCTCCATTAATTCTTACCAGACTTGTGGGTCCCCTGGAAATCCAGGTTGGTGAACAGGGCAAGTAGGGATTATTTAATCCAGGAGGTTGGGAATCAGAGGTGGGGGAGGAAAATTTTGAACCATAATGACAAAAGTATAAATTTCCTTGCTCTTTTTCTGAATGGATAATAGAAGCTATGGACTAGATAAACGATTATGTATGTATCTAGGTCTCTTTAGAGAATCTTGGTCTTTGCCTCGTCAGGGAATATATAGCTGAAGCACAAGAAGAGGGGCATCTGGGATCCTATTAATGGTGTGGTCAAGTAATTGAAAAGAGCACAATATGTCTACTTTATATTAAAGATGACTTGAAAATCTTTGTCCTAGGAGAGGAATTTCATAATGGGGGCTAATGACTAAAGGTTTTCTTTCAAAAGCAAGTGATTTTTTTCCAGGAGTGAATTATTCTCCAGAATCTGGCACAGCTCAGTCCTTTCTTGAACTATGTTCTTTAGAGTAGGTGAGTTAGGAACTCGAACCAATGGTTGAAACTGTGCAGCTCCAGTCACTTGATCTCTAATACAACAAGGGAAAGGGAAGATCAAATATAACAAGAGACTAGGTCAAGGTTTCTGTATTGTTTTCTACTTAATAAGGGTTTAGTTTTGAACTGAATTGATTAAGACTAGAATGACAAACTATCATTTTCCTTTCTGAAAAACAGGTGGGGTTGAAGGAAGTTATGTTGCTGGTATTTCAGGGATGTCTATGAAAGGGAGTGAGGAAGGGTGGCAGCAATATGAGCCAGAGAAAGTCTCAGAGGTGCTTGAGTCTGTAAGGGCAGTAGCTCTAGCACCAAGGGTAGGAGAGACTGAATGGTAGGCCCGAGGGAATGTGAGTCCATCAGAGGGTCTATTCGTTCTAGATGAAACAGGTATTTTTCACACTTTTACTATCTGTTGGTGGGTCAACTGGCTAACCATCATCTAAGCAATCTAGGAACAGGTACAGCCTTTCAGTTTTTAATCAGGTTCATTTGGTTTGGATGAATTGTGACTGGCATCCTCTGTGTTATTGCATGGTTCCCTCAGCATGAATGATGACTGAATCATTGCAGAATTCAATGCTACAGCAGGTTGAGCTAGAAGCAGAACTGAGTCTTAACCCAGGATGCCCAATACTAGGCTATAAAGCTACTTCTGTATGAATCAGTTTGCCTCAAATAGCATCAACCTCTCCAAAGAGTGGTTAGTGAGACTCATTCATTGCAAAGTATATCAAATCCTCAGCCTATGTACCTTGAAGATGCTGGAGTATTCTACCATTGGGATCTGATGATTGGTAGTTTCACCTTGTAGCAGGCCATGAAAAAAATCTGAAAAGAATTTCTGAATAAAATTCAGGAAGAAACAAGGAGCTATTTTTCAGGGGAGATACAGAGTGGATACCAATGGTCAGGAATACTCAACAACTGAAATTTTGGGAAGACTACCTTTACCTGCTTAAAATGAAAACTTAGATAAATCCATTAGTACTCTTGTTTTATTGAGAAACTGGGGAATTCCACAAGTTGGCCAGAGAACTTTTCTAATAGAAATATTCTTTAAAATGAAGGTGACTAAGTTTCTCCCTGCTACTAGAACTTTTTGGTTTCCTTCCAAAAGCAAGTGATTGTTTCCAGGAGTGAAGCATACTCCAGAATCTGGGATTCTCTCTAGAGCTGCTGTTGGAAGGAAGCATTTTGGGTTTGTGAAAAGATTTTGCTGCAAAGTCAGCATGCGCCCCCTCTGGATGCTTCATTGCTCGGAATAACTAAAACTTGAACAGTGGAGAAAGCTGAAATGTCCTGGCCTGTGCTAGGCTGAGGGAGGGTATTCGGGAAAGAGTAATCAAATCTACTGAATGGTGACTTGAGCTTGGGTCAATGCTAGTACCTAATCCAATAGCAACGATAGGCAAATGCCAGAGCGCTTGGGGCAAAATGACAGAGACCCAGGGGGGCACCAGAGTGGTTTGCTAACAGGTGAACAGCATGAAGCAGGGTAGTAATTAAAAGAAGTACTGGTGTGTAAGGTAGCAAGGTTCTTTCTATTCAGGGTGAGAGGTGAGGCACAGTAACTGAGGGGCTCTAAAATCAGAGGTTCAAATAGAAACCATTTCTAAGGAAGAAAGTCAAAGCAGGATTAAAGTCAGAATAGGACATGACTGAGGACCAGGTAAAGATGATAGTGCCCCTACCTTGATCAGATCCAATGGCAAGGTCACACCCACCTTTCTATGAGTTGCAGATGGTGCTGACACAAGACCCTGATGAGAACCTGGATTCCATCTAGGATTCAGTTGAGGATGGTCTGATCCCAGCAAAGGCCTCATAGAGGCTGGCTTCCCAGGTTTAAGAAGAGCTTGCTTATTTGACTCAGTGAATTTTATCCTTGGATGGAGGGATAGTTTGAATAGAAGGTGCTGTCTTCCCCTCTTCTTAGGTGGATAAGGTAGCAGACACTAGATCTCTAAGTAAAGACCTTTAGAGCAGAGAAACCCTATTGTGGGGGTGCTTCCTAGGAGAGAAATGGCTCAAGAGGTCCATTGAAGGTTCTAGTTCTAGTGGGTTGCAATCTAACCCTTTATTCATATTTTCTCAGTCAAAGTACTTGACTTCTGTCTCTTAAAAAGTTTACTGAACTCCCACTCCTTTCTATGAGTCAGGGTCTTTGAGGGCTATGAAGAGGCTTAATATATCTATGATTTTCCTTCATTGCTTAGAAACTTTAGATATGAGAAATAAGTATGCAGAAAGATGGTGGGAAAACTGGACTGAGACCCAGGGCCTTGGGCCTTGGTTCTATTAGATTTCTGGTGCTCAGATATATGAGTACTGTCCCAAGGTCCCTTAGGGAAAACCAGTCTTTAGCTTAATCCCATTGAAAGGGCAAGTAGAACCAACAGCAGAACACCCCAAGGACCACAATATACCATAAACCATCCTTATCACACAGGACATTGAATGCAGGCATACATGGTCACATTACAACACAAGAAAGAGTGGCAGGTTGGGAAAGAGGAAGAGGAGAGGGGTGAAGAGGGAGAAGAAGTAGGAGAGGAGGAGGAAAGGAAAAATAAGAGATAAGGGAAGATAAAGGGAGTAATAAGGAAGAAGGATAAAAGGAGAAAATATAAAAGAATATATGGAGCAGAGGAAGAAGAAATGGAGGAAGAGAAGAAAAGAAGGAAGGTTGGGACTGAAGAGGGGGAAGAGGGTGAGAAAAAAGAGGAAGCAAAATTCAAAGTCACAACTAATCAAGACAGATCAACCAGCACTCCAATAACTCTCCACCATGGGCACTAAGTACGGCACTCCACAATCCCTGCCCCCCCCAAAGGAAAGACCACTAAGAAGTGAAGGAAGGGTAGAGAGCTGAGAGCACAAGATTGAGGACTCAAAGGCACATCATGCAACGACCTCACAACTGGTTACATGACGTCATCAGGGGACAGATGACACCATGCTTAAGTGACTTACAGTTTCAGGTTATTTGGGGAGGGATAGGGTATTTTGGGGTCTCCCATAACAGCTAGAAAGCCACTGTGGGGCCATCTGGTCTGGTGGGTGGTGATTGGGTTGAAAAGACAAAACATAAAGAGAAGAGGAATTGGTTTGATGGCCATTTCTTAGATTTAGGATGTTCAACCTATCTTTTTTTTCTTTTAAACCAGACACTCCCACCCTGGTAGCCCTCAAAATTGGCCTTTCCATCTCTGGACCCAACTCATCAAACCTCTCAGTACAGGAGAGGCGGGAGAGCCTGGAATGAGGGATATTATTTGAACATTTGTATCAATTTAACACAAAATCCAGAGTTCATCTCTATCAGAAGTGGCCTGGGTCTTACTGAGAAGTGTAAAAATCCTCTGTACCTTGACCCTATTTTTCCTTATCATTCCCTTCCTGGGACTCAACTGACTAGAGCCTCCATCATAGGATTCCCTTTCCTATAAAACTCCAGGCTCTACCCAAATCCTGGGTTTTGTCAAAATGTATGACTATGGTGACTGGAACCAATATTGGCCTCTTGAAGAGAGTGAGAGACTGCTGATCTAATTAGGGTGGTGGGAATTCTCTTCCAAGGCACACTTTGTTGAGGAGCTGGCAGATACTTTAGGAACTCAAAAGGCTAGGGCCTTTAGGGGAAAGGATCTCATCCCTTTGAGGAGACTAGTCCCCTGTCCTCCTGGTTTTATCAGGAACCAATCGGATCTCCACTCAACTCCCATTAGCCTAAACTGACATGCTCTGAATGACATTTGAGTCTTGGGGACACTAGTCTAGAGGAGAGGGGATGAGTCAGCTGATAAGGCAGCACATACTAGGGTATTGTCTGACCAGTGAGGGTGGCTTTAGATACCTAGTGGCTAGGGAGCATCCATTGACCCTGACTGTGCCCATCTCACCTGTCTGTAGTCAGTCAGGGCTGGATCAGTAGGGCCGATTGGCATCCTTTGGCCGCTTCAGCTGAACCTTGAGCCGCTTCATGCCAATCTGAAAGCCATTCATGGCCTGGATGGCGGTCTGCGCACTGGCTGGATTGTCAAAGCTAACGAACCCTGAGAGTGGGGAGGAAGATTATAGTCATTTCCATACCTTTAACACTCTTAAGGTTTCACTTCATCCCACAACAAAGCTCCCTGTCATCATCCCATAATTTCCTAAGTCTTTCATAACTTCTCTTTACCTTCCCACAAAACTTCATAGTTCATGATCCCATGTTCTCTTCTTCCATAGTCCTCAGCTTTACAACCTCATATATGTTTCTTTTTTAAATTTTTTTTCCTATTACATGCAAAAACAATTTTTAGCATTCATTTCTTAAACCTCATAGATGTTTCCAAATCAATTATCCACTTCTCTCATCTTTCTTTTCCCCAATCATACTTCATTATGGGTACCTAATGCCCTAGTTTCATTTCAAGATAGTGTAGTTCTGGGTGAGAGAAGGGGAGGTGACATTGTATATGCGTGTGTGTGTGTGTGTGTGTGTGTGTGTGTGTGTGTGTGTGTGTGCTCATGTAGAACCTGATTTACCCTCTTCTGAAGGTCTTGAGGTCTTGATTCTGTGATGCCTTCCCTGGACTAATTCATTACCTGAGTTAGAAGTGAGTCTTATACCAAAGAAGACTTCTTCCCAGCAATGACTCCCAGGGAGGGAGGTTTGTTGACTGGAGTCTATTTTCCCTCAATTTTCCATCCTACACTTATCTGTCCAGTCCCTCCCTGGACCTTCTTTTCTCTTTCTCCTTATCTTTTCTTCCATTTCTTCTTCTCTGCCTTCAGGATATCCTTGATGGTCTCAGTTTTTCTAACCCTTCCTTAGCTGTTGTCAGAGTATAATTGCATCCACTGAGTTTCTACTTTCCAATTGACTTCAGGGTCACTTGCTGGCCATTGTGATCCAGGGCTACCCACATTCAGGTTAATACATAAAAAGAGTTGGAGAGTATATACCATCCTTGTCATGGCATCAGGCTCTCTCTTAGAATATAGATGTGAGTATCTTGCTTCACCTGAGCTCCAGTTAATCACAGATATTTTGAAATCCTTACTACTGTCAACTTCCAGGGTTCTATGCTTGATTGCCTAGGACCTCTGACAACTCAGAGCCTTTAGTGGGTTAGTCCTGGATCTATACTTCTTTTAGGTGAATTGAAGAACAAGAAGCTTTACTTTCACCTAATTAATCTGAGCTTTTAATACTAACATAGTGTTATATAATCTCAAAGTTAGGCCAACAACTCAGAGTTCATCTTATCATAGCTATTTCTCTCTAAATTATCCCTGACAAGAAACTGTCCATCCACTTGAACATTATCATATTTGGAGGCAGCCTATCCCATTTTGGGGCAGCTCAGATTTGGAGCAACGAAGAAAGTTCCTCAGATTTTACATTTTTAAAAATTCATTTGAAAGGTTATAGCCTCACCATAAGGGGGCAAATATTATCCTGGGATTGGGGTGTTATGGTCATAGATTTGGGCTTTAGTTCAAAGGGTACAGATGGGGTGCAAGATGTCACAGAGTTTAGGGGATTGAATGCTATAGGCTCAAAGGGAAGATGTTAGGACTCACAGGTTCAGAGCTGGGGTCACTGGGGTCACAAAGCTCAGAGGACCAAAGATCAAGGCCAGAGAACTGGAGGATTCCAATAGGAAACTCACCAAAGCATTTGCTCTGGTTCGTGGCACGGTCTACAAAGACTTTGGCAGAGATGACAGTGCCGAAAGGCAGGAACATCTGCATGAGCTCAGCATCTCCAAACTCTTGGGGCAGGTGATAGATGAAGAGATTACAGCCTTCAGGGCCTAGTTACAGAGGGAAGAAGCAGATTAGTGAGAGGACCTCCCTTAAAGGTCCTGTCCCTGACAGGGGTGGGAGGAGGAAGAATGCTTAGGATGTTTTTCCCAGCCCTGGCACTAACTCTTCTTACCTTCCCTCTGCTGCTGAGGCAGGATTGGGGGCTGTGGGGGGAAGGCTGTGTTCACAGGGGCATAGGCGGCCGGGTATGCTGCTGAAAACAGAAGAAAGGAGTTTGGGGGTGAGGAGCTCTTTCCCTAGTGATATCCTAATCAGGGTTCATTCTCATTCTTTAGCTTAGGGTTTCTCTTAGCCCATATGGGTTGTTTCTGTGTTTCTAACTCTCAATTCTGTGTCTATTTGTAAAATTGTCTCACCCATCAAATTGAGTCCTCCCAAAGGATGAGGTCTATAATAAGACAGGGGATTCCCCAAGGAGGGAAGCCATATATCCTCCCTTCAATTGGAAGCTTATGTTATCTCTCCTATCAAACCAGAGGAGATGGAAGACTCCACTGGCTGATCCCCTTTATTACCCTTGTCCTCTTCCCCCACTCCCACCCAGCCTAGAGGAAGTAGGTGGGAAAGAGGGAACTAGCAAAAAGATAGAAGTCTGATGCAAGACCTGCATAGTGCTGCATTCCTGCGTAGGCCTGCTGGAGGGGGTCTGCCACACTGGGGCTCTGAGCTGGTGAGAGACAGGAACCAAGACAGAAAGAGGGGGCAAGGAAGAGAGAAACACAGGGTGACAGAGGAAGAGAAAAGGGATAGACACACACAGAAGGAAAAAGACAGAGAGAAACAATGAGTGTGAAGAAGGAAACAGGTTTTCCTCAAGATAGCAGATGACAGTAGATGGGAGAACTCCCTCTTGTAGGACAGAGGAAGCTCCTCCCTCATTATGGGATTTAGGTCTTTGGGGCCTGGTGTTTGGGGCCAGGCATGGGCCTGGGGGTGGTTGTTGGGGAGGGCAAGGGGAGAAGGGTGCCCACCTGGGTAGGGGTGGAGACCGTTGGTGTAGAGGGTGTCCGAGGTTGGCTGCCCATTGGTCTGGGGGGTGAGGGGACTGAATCCATTCACCCCAATGGGAGCAGCAATGCTGGGGACAGTGCCGGTGCTGATGGCTGGTGGTGTGCTCGTACCTAGGGCCATAGGGAAGCCAGCGTCAGGCCTTTCTACCTGGATTTAGTGGGCAGTGACTGGCAGTGCCCTTTCCCCTCTAAGTATAATCAAGATGAAAGCCTCAGGGGAAAAGAGCAAGGCTAGTCACACTTCCCTTTTGATAGAGGGGCCTATCAGGGAGGAGGTTCCCTGTGGGACCTTTGCCCAGGATGAGAGGATGGGAAGGAAGGAAGGAAGGAAGGAAGGAAGCAGTCATGACTTGAGATCCTTGACAGCTAGCCTCACCTAGTCTTTGAAGGGGAACCTGGCTGGTTCTGGAGAGAGAAGGGCAGGGGTGGAGGGAAATGCTGACTTAGAATCACCATTCCTTTTCCTCCCCCCCACCCCCAGATTAAGATGAGCAGGAGAGAAGTGGCCAGTACCTGATGAGGGTGTCACAGGTGTGGCAATGAGGCCACTGACATTGAAGGCAGCCATCTGCTGCATCTGCGCGGCGGCAATGGCTGCCATAGGGTTGAGGCACGTTCCTTGGGCTGCCATCAGAGCTGCCTGCTGTTGCATTATCTTAAAGATAGAAGGAATTGGGGAGGAATGAGGGTAGAAAAGAGGCAGGATTGGGAGAAGAAAAGGTGGAAAGGAGAAAGCATGGGTCATATTGATTAAGGGAGAATGGGATGAAAGATGAATGATGTCCCATGGACCCCCTGAAATCCCAGATTAATGGGTAACCAATGCTCCCTCTAGACTATTGTGCCTGAATCCTCCTAGCGTTCATGAAGTCAGAGGCACCATTCAGGAAAAATGCTATCATTGATGCCCATGGGGGAAGAGGGATGAGGGATCCCAAAGTGGAGGAATCTCCTACCGCTTGTGTGTACACTCCACAGGCTCCAAACTGTACAGTCATCGGGTGAAAGATGCCCAGCTGCCCAGCCATCTGGTGCATCCTCCTCAGTGTCCGCTCCTTGTCTGTGTCAGCAAACTTTACAACGAGGCTGGATGACGCTCCCTGTGATGGGGGGTGGAGAGAGGGAAAGGGATGTATAATCCCTGGCTATCTATCCCCTTTGAAGATCCATGCTTTGAATCCCCCACCTCTTTTTCCTATCATCCACTACTTCCCAAGTTTATAACTATGTTTACGCAGAGAAGAAACTGAGACAGACAAAAGTAAGAGGGGAATGATAATTTGAAATAGAGGTTCACCAAGCAAGATCATGGTGGAGGTGTATAGAGGGTAAGAATGGAATCCATCTCAAGTAACATGTGGGGTGGGCTCTCTGGGCAAACCTTTCCTCCCATAGTCCCCTAGGGCTTCTCCTCACCGGCAAAGTCTGGCTGCCATGTAGGCTATTGATGGCAGCCTGGGCCTCTGCATGGCTCCCGAATTTCACAAAAGCACAGCCTGGAGCAAAATAAAGTTGAGGTTAGGTCAAATTGTGGGACATGATAATGTTCTGGGGTTAGATCCTCATCGTGTGATTTCTCAGGATGAAAATTGGGGTATTGTTGGGTCAGGGTTGGGATTATAGGATCAGCTTAGATCACAGGATCCAGACCCAGTTTCCTGGATCAGTCTGGGGCCAAGGGGCTATGTAGTGGTAGGCAGCTAGAGGTCATGAGGTTCAGGATGGGGTTAGGTGGGATCATGGGATCATGGGATTAGGATGGGGTTTCAGGGTTAGGATGAGGTCATAGGGTCAAGGTTGGGATCAGCACAGAGTAATGGGCCCACACCTTTGCTAGTTCCATCAGGGCCCCGGAGGATGGTACACTCCTCAATCTGGCCAAAAGGCTCAAACAGCCGCCGGACATCCTCCTCGCTCTGCTGCTTCCCCAGCATCCCCACGAAGAGCTTCCTGTCTTCTGAAGGCAAGCCCCATGTGGTGACCCTAGGGCTGAGTCCCACCTGCCTAGCCCTTCTCATGAATCCTAGTCTTGTCTATGAAGTCTGAATTCCCCACTTTTCTTACTCCTCCGGAGACCCCGGGGCCAATGAAGGTCCCCTCCTAGTCTGCAACTCAGCCTCTTCCCAAACAGCCTAGGAAGCAGGACTGAATGACTGAACCCTTTGTCCACCATTAACCACCAAATCACTGACCTACCATGCTCTTCACTGAAGTTTCATCTCTGACTCAGCCCTACTGTCTTCCTTCCTGAGTTTCTATTTCTACCACAACGATCTCATTCCCTTCACTAAGCCCCCTCCACTGAGCTCCTGTCCCCATGACTTAGACTGCATTCTCAGTTGAATTCTATCCCCAATACTGAACCTCTATTTCTATCACTGAGACTAACACCAAATTCATTGATTTATCCAATCCTAAACTAGCTCAGTAAGCTCCAGGAGAGCAGATACTGTTTTATCTAAACTTTGCATTCTTCCCAGGATCTAGCAAAGCATGTCTGCTGAATTAAATCCCTAAGACTTTTCTTTCCTTGACTCTGAGCCTTTCCTATGCCTGGGATGGAAGTAACTTCTTCTAATATGCTGAGGGCTTTGAATCCACATTATAACATCCTTAAAGTTGCCCAAACCCTGGAGTGACCCATACCTTTCATTTAGTACCACAACCCCCTCACTCACCCTCCTAGTATAGGCCAGTTTCCAGACAAAATGGAGTATGGAAGGGGTGAAGGGAGGAAGTTCCATGAACAACCTTCATTTGTAAAGGAGAAGGCCATTGAGGAGAGAAAGGGCAATGTGAGATGGAAAGGTGGGATGGGCGATATGGGTTCTTCCAAGTCCCAGGAGGACATAGGGGTTAAAACCTGAAGCTCTTGTAGTCTAGATGAGGTTACGAGTCAGATCATCTGAGATTCTATTTGAATTTCCTACCAGGCTACCTCAAGGGGCTGATAATTCTAAGGCTAAGAAGGATTGTTGGTGGCTAATAGTGGTGTCCCAGACTGGAAATAGCAGGTAGGCAGTCTGAGTCCTGGGATGCAAGGAAAAAAAGAAGGTGCCCCAGCATATCACAAGGATCAGGTTCTTGATCCAGACTCCACAAGCCAAGGGTCTTGTAATACTTTGAGAGCCTTACCATTGGGATCTAGGAGCAAGCCACAGATGTTTTCTGCTCAGTCTCTATATTCTATCAAAAGGCAACTGGGAAGAACTTTTAAGAGGGCAGAGTTCTGGGGATGGGAATTCTCATGATTGGAGGCCTTCCTCCAATATATGGATCTGATCACACTCCCTCTAAACTGTCATACTCTGTCATCTCATTTTATTCCTCAAGTTACTTCCCTGACTTGGGACCTGGAGAAAATGTAGCATCTAACCAGGCCTTGGGGGGTTCAGTACTTGGTGGGTTTCCTCAGTTAAAGTTCAAAGTGCTCAGGGTGGGGTGAGCTTACCCCCACATCAGAAGTACTTTAGTGTAGGATGAGGAGGGATAGAATGAGGTGGTGGGGGAAGGTATAAAGACCTCATTGTTCATCAAAGCAGTGTGGAACAGTAATACATGTTGACTCAGACTAGGGAGGAGAAGAGTGAAGCTTGTAGGGAACCATCCTCCCTATCATTTTCTAGGAAATTGATCCCAATGATGGTAGTCTTCTTCAAAGCTTATGTCTCCTTTCAAACACTTGCTCTTCTCAACTGAGGAATTCTATTTTTTTAAAGAGGGGTGTACTGACCTATGATATAACTCATAAAGGGAATGTCTAACAAAAAAGATTTCTTCTAAACAGACCAGGAAGAGTGTGTTCTATTGTCTCAGAGCATGGGTTCTTAAACTTGAAGTCTGTGGACCCATGAGAGATCCCAGGGTTTCCCTTGGGACTTGGAAGGGAACTGGATTAGATCTTTATTTTTTTTTTAACATTTCACTGAAATTTAGCATTTCTTTTAGTTATTTAAACATTTTATTCTGAAAAAGTTTCACCAGCTTGCCCAAGAAATCCATGGCATAAAATAAAAAACAAAACATTAAGAACCCATTTTAAAGAATTTCCTAAGATGTTGAGAAGCTAAATAACTTGTTCAGGGTCATACCACTAGTATGTGTTGGATTCAGGATTAGAATCCATGTCTTCTAAGGGTGTCCTCCACACTGCCTTTTTTTTTTGAGAGAGCAGGTAATTTAGGTTAAGTGACTTGCCCAGGGTCATAGCTAGTAAATGTCTCCAGGGTCAGTGCTCTATCACTTAACTGTCCCACTGTCCCAAACTGTCTTTCAAGATGGATCATAGGATCATAGATTTAGGGTGTGAAAGAAGACGAGAGAATGTATTCTCTCCCTGCTTTTCTTCCCTCTCCCTGCAAGATTCAACTGAAGGGCCTAAGGTTAGTATATCTAGCAATCCTGAGAGGGCAATCTGAGCCAAAATTAATGAAACGCCAGAGGTATCCTTCCCTGGTTGGGTGATAGAGTTATTAGAAAATATTCTAATTCCCTGACATTTTGACCAGAATCTATCAAGTCTGGTCTTACTCTAGGGAGCAGCATCCATCCTTCATCATTCTTCTTCTTTGCTCTCTCTTTCCAGAGGCTGCATACAATTTGTATAGAGGACAGACATCTGGGAAGCTGAGACAGCCAGGTCCACAGAATATCAGGGGCCACCCTAGCTGGGGCTCTGAGGCTCGGACTTCCCCAGAAGGCACTCCCATGCTATAAAGTGATGCCTACACTTTTCTGAGGTTCCTATCTCCACCCCATTCCTGACCTCAGGGACATCCAGTAGAAGTCAACAAGTCCCAACCTAGAAGTTCTATCTTTCACTGGGTACACAGATCTGGACTTGGGTTTGAGGGAAGGTTCTTCTTTTCCCTATTTCCCACCCCCACCCCCCAATCCCAGAGTATGGGAAAGGGCAACGAGCTACCTCCTCGGCCTTCACTGTCAGCAGGCTTCACCTGGATAGGGCGGTTCATCTGAAAAACAAAAGATGAGCATATACAGTTAGGGAAGGAGTCCTAGCCCCTGAGAACCCATCAGGAATTCCAGTGCTCCTGCTCCTCGGGTCCCTTAGCATCCCTTGACCCTGTCTGCCTTGAATCCTTCAGGGTTGACCAAAACTCTGGCTTGAGTAATTTCAGTGGATTCCTTTTGTCTTTAGGATGAAATTCTGATTCCTTTGGCATTTAAAGTCTTTATTGTCTGTCTACAGCCTACTTTTCTAGGCTAACAGCACAGTAACTGGCCTACTTGTGGTTCTTCACATACAATTTTCCATCTCTGCACAGTTAGCATCCGTCCTTTTATTAATCTTAACTTCAGAGGTGAGGTGGTAGGAACTAATGTTATTGACTTGAATTTTGACCACCTCCAACTGCTTTAACTTCCTACCCTATAGGCCTTAGCTCCAGTCTCACATAATGACCCTCAGCCTGAGTGTTTGATTCCACTAGCTGGAGAAGATTTTGGGATAAGTTGGGATATGAGTTGGATGGAGTCCATGCCATCTCATCTGGCATAAGCTGCCTATAACTTTGAGATTCTCAGACAAAGAAGTGATGGAAGCACTTAGCCTTTCCTCCTTAGATTAGGAAGAGTCAGTCCCAGACCTTGGAGGAATAGGAACATTTGTGTAAGTTGAGGTGGAACGGAGAAATGTTCGACCTCCTATGTCCTAGGTGTTTTTCCTACCTCTGTCTGGGGAAAGACAATTGGCAGACACTGCCATCACTGCCATCATTTAAACTGAACACCTAGGGTATGCTGAATGAGTCTATTTCTGGGTGCTACTGGGGAGATGGGGCACCTCCAGGAGTTCCCGGTATAATTAGAGGGACAAGACTTACACATGAGATAAAATGATGCAAGACAGCCTCTTTTAAATGTCCAATGTTTGGACCAGAGTTCAGAGAAGAATGAGATCAGCTTGGAGACTTAGCTTGGAAATCAAAAGACTTGATTTAGTCCCTCACCCATATCCTGGATAAAACATTCTTTGAGATAAGGATGGATTTAAATTTACTTTGACTTGACTCTTGCAGCCAATCTGATGATAAGGCTCCCATAAATTATAAATACATATACATACACACACATACACACACACATACACATATATATGTATATATATACATATATATATATATATATACATACACACACACATAGATTTATGGTCTATAGAATGTTTATTTCACAATCCTGTTGGATATGTAATATGGATACTGCTGCCCTCATTTTACAGATGAAGAAACTGAGGCTTCAAGACATTATACCTCATCACTTCCCTGCTCTAGAAGTTACAGTGGCTCCTATTGTCTTTAGGAAAAAAGACAAACTCTTTTGGCATTTAAAACCTTTTGTAAACAGTCTACCTTTCCAGGCTTACTGTACAGTGTTCTTCTTTATGAAATACCACCCATTGAGGTTCAACTAAAATCAGTCTACTTGCAAATTCTCACACCCAACATTCCATCTCTTATCTCCGAGCCTTTGGACAGGCTGCCCCCAAGCTCAGAAGACTCTTCTTTTTAACACTTATTTCCTGGAATCTATAGCTTTTTTTTTTCTAGGATCATCTCAAGGGCCACCTCTCCTTGGAGGCATTTCTCACTTTCTCCTCTTTCTCTGAATTCCCTCTCCATTTTTAAGAGCCCTCTGCCCATCTCTGTAATTACTTCACATATAGTTTGTATTTCCTTATCTGACTTCTTTGTGTATATGACAGGCTCTCCCATAGCTTTTTTTTTTTAAAGATATTTTGCAAGGCAATGGGGTTAAAGTGGCTTGCCCAAGGCCACACAGCTAGATAATTATTAAGTATCTGAGGCTGGATTTGAATTCAGGTACTCCTGACTCCATTGCCTAGAACAAAGTAGATACTTAATGCCTACTGAATGAATGAATGAAGTGATTCTTCTAAAGTTGAAGGGGAAGGTAAGAGCCTTGAATCCAGGTGAGAGCTTGAATCCAGGCTCTGATCCATGTGTCTGCTTCCCCAGTACTTTGATCCAGGAAAGATAGTACCCCAGACCATAAACACAAGGATTTTGGCCACAGGAAAGGTAATCTCCCCATTATAAATTAATAAATTGACTTTCTGGCTTACAAATATGTTTACAGTGAACTTGCCTAGCACAAATCAATTCCTAAGTGTCTCGTGGCTTTTGGGTGAACTAATGAAATTGAGTTTCTGAACTGTGACAGTCTCATTGTGATCATTCCTTTAATCCACAGACAGACAGCAGGAGCTGTCTGCCTCTGAGACAGACTTAATACATTTGCTGTAGTACAAGGAGCTCTTGGCCTTCAGAGAGAAGAAGCAGGTTGTGTTCCTTCTGAGAGGATGGATGAAGTGGGAGAACTCAGAGAAACAAAATGATGAGGATTTTGGGACATTGCAGGACAGCTCCAACTGAACAACTGTCACATTGCAGAGGAAATATAGAGTTTGAGAATTAGAAGGGACCTCAAAGGTCAGCTGACCTGAATACTTCCAGGATGGGGAGATCATAACTTTTTTTTTAAGTTTTTTTTTTTTTGCAAGGCAAATGGGGTTAAGTGGCTTGCCCAAGGCCACACAGCAAGGTAATTATTAAGTGTCTGAAGCCAGATTTGAACCCAGGTACTCCTGACTCCAGGGCCGGTGCTCTATCCACTGCGCCAACTAGCAGCCCCAAGATCATAACTTTTCAAGACGATCTATTACACTATTGGAAAACTTTAACTGTTAGGAAGCTCTTCTTTATAGTGGACCAACATCTGTTTTCCTAAAATTTTCAACTAATTCTGCCCTTCTCAGTCAAGAAAATATGTCTAATTCAATGTCTATTTTCCTGATATTTGAAGAAGATCCTGATCACCTTTTTCTAGAAAACACAACTTATCTACATCCCTCTTATAACTGAATCCAGCATTCATATGTGGTCAGAGTACAGTGGAACTTGTTTTGGACATTATACTTCTTCCGGTACATTCTTACTTTGGATGTTATTCCTCTTCTAAAGGTTGGCAATTAAATGTGCCCAGTGTAACAGAATCAGAATCTGAAGGAAGGAGGGCAGCCATATGACTTGCCACTTTTTTCTTTATAAATTTTTATCATGAACCTAATTAAACATTGAATGAAGTTATACCAAAATGTATGTTAAAAACAATAATGACTTAGCTGTTTCTTGCTTAATGGAATACCTGCTTCTTAGGTAATAAATGAGCTTTCATCTGAAATCTTTCCCTTTCCCTCTTCTTTTAACCTTTTGCACTCCCTTAAGTTCTGGTTCCTTGCTGTTGACACAGATTCCCTGGACACCCTTTCCAGCACTGGTTTTATTTTATTTTATATATCACTCCCTACCCCACCCCACCCCCAGTCTCCCACTGGTTATGATGGGAGAATTGGAATTCTTCTTGCTCCCTGTTGCCACTTCTAGAATTTCTATCATCATCACTCACTCGGTAACTTCTTTTCCATTTTTGTCACCCAAACAAGATTCTGATGGCTGTCCACCATTCTCCAATTCATTTTCCTTCCTTCCTGATTAAGATGATGCCTGGCTCACAAATGTTCCTCTTCCAGCTCTATTCCTGCCTTCATACTAGGGAAGTTCAATATACATAGCTATTCTCTCAAACACCCTAAATCCTAGGCCTTCACCACACAGAGAAAGTTATAATTTTGATCTTGACATCATCCATTAGATACACTACTTCTATGTTTAGGAGCTCTGAAATTTCTTTATCTGATTACGATGTCATTCTACCTCCATCTTTGCTTTACAACCCCTAAAACTTGTTCATTGTTCTCCCATGACCCCTAATCTCTTAACCCCTCAGTTCTTTCCCAGGCTATTTCTTATATTGATCACATGGTAGACAAATTCAACTGTACTTTTGGGTCCCTTGTTCCCTTAATCCCTTGTTCCCTTAATCCCTTATCTTGCCCTGTTAAGCCTCATACCTGAATTTCTCCTACCATCTGTTACCTTCCCTTCTATTCACACACTGCTAAATGAAGATGGACTGTGCTGAGAAACTGTGCTGAGTATTCTACAAATTTAAATTATAAAATCTCAACTGGGCTCTCATTGCTGCAGAGTAATACTTTTATATCTCCTTAATTGACTTAGCATTCAATTCACTATGCAGTTTTCCCAATTTTTTTCATCCTTTTCCATCCCTCTCACAGCTCTACTTCTAACCATTCTTTCAACTGAGAGCTTTCCTTCATATTTCACTGAAAAAAATTGAGATCATTAATGGAAGTTCTTCCTTTTCTTCTTCTCATTTCACATTATTACCCAGATGACTTCTACTATCATCTCCTTCTTCATCTCTGTCTTACAGGGAGGGCTGGGCATTTACCTTGCAAAGGCAAACCCTCTACATACAGAAGTGATACAATTTCCTCCTGTCTTGTCTAGCTTCCCCTCTATTTTCTTTATCTTTAATATTGATTTATTGACTACTTTCCAACAACCTACAAAAATGATCATGTCTCTCCTACATTAAAAAAAATGATCCTTTACCTGATTCATCCATCCCTGCTAGCTATCATCTTATAACTTTTCTCTCTTTTTTGGTTAATCTGTTCTAGAAGGCAATCTGCAATTGATATTTCCACTTCTTTTTCTCTTATTCTCTATTTAACTCTCTGTATTCTGGTTTTATTCAACAGAAACTGTTATCTAAATCTCAGCATCATTTTTTTTTACCTCTCTGCAGCCTTTGAAATTATTGTCATCCTCTTCTCTTTGATACTTTCTTCTCTATAGGTTTTTATGACTTTACTCTCTCTCTTGGTTCTCCTTTTACCTATCAGAACACTCCATTACCTTTGCTAGATTTTCTAGTTTTTTGATATTAACTGTGGCTGTCTCCCAAGGTTCTGTTCTAATTCCTTTTCTTCTCTCTCTCTCTCTCTCTCTCTCTCTCTCTCTGCTGTGATGAGCCATCAACTTCCATTGATCCAATTATCATTTCTATGCAGATGATTTTGAGATTTATTTATCCAATCTTCATCTCTTTCCTGAATTCCAAACTGACATCCCCAGCTGCCTCCTGGACAACTCAAACTGGATGCTCTATAGATATCTTGACGTTAACATATCCACAGCAGGTCTCATCATTCTCTCCATCTTCTTCCTTTTCAAATTTCCCAAACATGAAGAGTGGCATGACTATTTTCCCGTCACTCAAGCTTGTAATCTAGGTGTTAGCCTTGACTTTTTACTATTATATATTCTGTGAAGTAATGACATTGGTCTCCTGCTATCCCTTATATGTGACACTCTATTTTCTGATTGAACCTTTTCACTGATTGTTCTCCATGCCTGGAACTCTCTCCCTCTTTTTCATCTCTTCTTCCTAACTCCCCTACAAGTCCTACCTTCTACAAAAAGTCTTTTCATTAGGCTTTTTCCTCTGCGACTATCCCCAGTTTTTCTTGTGTATATATCCAGTTTTTAACATAGTTGATTGCATGTTGTCTCCTCCCTTAAACTAGCTTTTGCCTTCTTTTGTATCATTTAGCACTTAGCCTAGTGTTTGACACATAGTCAATGTTTACTAAATGTTGGTTGATTGACTGACCTTTATTATTTTTTCCCAAATAGCATGTAGACACATATAAATTACTTTAAATAAAGTTAATGTGCACATCAATCTTCTAGGGATTTTTTTCTTTGATTTATATGATTTCTTCGAAGTCTTTGAATTTTTTAAAAATATTCATTATATTCAGGATGTCCCAAAAATCTCAGTGCATTTTCACCTTTAATAGCTTTTGGGATACTCTGTATATGAAGTTAAATGGTCTAGTGTTCCATTGCTTAGATGTTGTTCGGCTAATCCTTGACTATTGGCTAAGTTTCCCTCCATTAAAAAGTACAGCTATAATTTTTCTTTAAACAAATAATTCTTTCCTTTAAAATTTTATTTTTTTTAAGGCAATGGGGTTAAGAGTGACTTGCCCAAGGTCTTACAGCTAGGCAATTATTAAGTGTCTGAGGACAGATTTGAACTCAGGTCCTCCTGACTCTAGGACCAGTGCTTTATCCACTGGACCCCTAGCTGCTCCCCAAATAATTCTTTTTAATCACATGTGTAGGGAAGGAGTAATCAGGCTCCTTTTATTGAGGGATAAAGAACTGAGTCAAAAGTAGTACCATGGATAAAATAATCTTTCTTTGATGATTAGTGAGGTTGAACATATTTCAATTGATTATTTATCATTTGTGTTTCCTCATTTGTAAATCGCTCATTCATGTCCTTTGGAGACAGGGATTGCCATTATAGATTTATATAGTTTCCTTGAAAATTTGAATAATTTCCTTGTGAATCTCAGGATACATATAAATAAGTAATGAATATATTTGCCTCACAGGTTTTGCCTTAATCAATTACTTTTGTTTATCTTGATTATTTTTTTGTTGTTGCACAATTAGTTGATTGATTGAGTTCATTTAAAAATACTTTTCCAATGATTCTTCTCAGTGATTTTTAAAATATCTTTGAAAGATAATTTGTTATTATCTTCCCTCTATAGGTAAGACAAATGTTATTTCATACACTTTTAACCTTTAAAAATGCTTAATTTTTGAATAAATAATGTTATTGTATTCTGTTATATACAACTAATTACTTTTCACCATATTTCTAACTAGTTTTTCTAGTATTTATTATAATGATTTCTTTTTCACAGATACACCAAATGTTTAATTTTTATTTAACTAAATCTCTTTCTGGGATCACCATTCACTAGTTTTTCTGGTTGTTGTTGAATGCCAGATGACTGTGATAATTATAATTTTTATTATGTTTAAAAGTAAGATTAGACAAATTTCTTCTTGTGGGGTCAAATTACCCCTTGATATATTTGCTTCTTTGCTTTTGATATGGATTTCATTATCATTTTTCAAGTTTTATAAAGTAAGCCATTGGAATTTTGATTGGCAATGTGCTAAATCAATAAACTAATTTTAGGGATATTGACATTTTTACTGTATTCAACTGTCCTGTTCTTTTGCATAGACTGTGCCTGCAGATAAGATTTTATTTAATTTTTGTTGGTAATGTTTCTAACATTATCTTGATACATGCGTGCCTTGGTTATTAATGTAAGGCAGAATACCCATAACATAGTGGATAAAGTTGTTATTCTAGGAATCATCAAGACTTGCTACATCAGGACCCTCCTGATACATACTAGCTATATGACCCTGAACAAGTTACTGTACTTCTCTCAATCTATTTGCTTACTGTAAAATGAATATAATTGTAGCACTTATTACACATATCAATGATATATATATGATACTTTGCAAGTCACAAATCACTACATAAATATTAGTTATTAATAAAATAAAATTAAGAATTAAATAAGTTAAAATTAATAATATTATAACTATAGATAATTTCTCAGTGCCTCAAAGTAACTCTCTTAAGAACAAAACAAAAAAGTTGTAGATTTCTATCAATGGAGGGATTTTTCTATACTAGGAACTTCCTATACCAATGAAATAAAAAAAACAGACAAAAATACTTAATGTTTTGACACTGAAAATCATTATTCAGAAAAAAATTTAGAAATTGAATTCAGAATTCAAAATGCTATTATCTTTTCATATTTCCTTTTTAATTTTATTAAATTAATTGTGCCTTTATTTGCATACATCTTAATCATATTTTGTAATTTATGTATAACTTAAATTCTAATTTTAATTTAAAAATTTCCATTTTGGTCTGAAAATGCAATGGGCATAATTTCTTCCTTTTTCAATTACCAAGTGCTATTTTTTGCTCAAGCATATTACTGACTTTTATTTCAAATCCTTCTATACTTAGGGCAAAAATTATATTCTCTGACCTTGTTTAGCAAATTCTACTAATCTTTGATTTCTTTATTGTTTCTCTTTTTGGTTAACTGACCTTATTTTGATAATGGTTGGTAATGAGATTACCTAGTATTCTGAAGTTTTTTTAAATTACTCCCTGTATTGCTATAAACTTCTATAAGTATAACTTTTGTTCTCTTTGGGACCTATAAATTTAATATTTAGATGAAGTTTTTACTTTTTACTCTTCCTTTTGCCATGATATAATATTCTTGTCTACCTCTCAATGTTTTCTGATTTGATTTTAACTTTATTTGACAAATATCTTGCAAATAGTAGGTGCTTAATGCTTGTGGCACTGTGCATCCATATTCTTATTTTTACCCATTCTTTGGATTTAAGAATTGGAAGGGACCTCAGTGGTCTTCTATTCCAACTTGAAAGTAGGAGTAAAGGTGTAGACAGTGAGATGGAGAAAGTGGAGTCAATAATCATGAAGTCTCAGTGAGTTTAGAAATTGTCATTCAGGTTTCTCTTTGATGCCTGATGTGACTGTCACCATTACAGAGGCTGATTATTTATTTTAATTGATTATCAGTTGTCAAATCTTGGCTCCTTAAAATTATGCTAAAATGCTACTTTTAATGTAACCTGTAAAAAGTATTTTCAATTTCTCCTATTCTAGAGCAGTTATTTTCTTAAGGGAGAAGAGAAGAATGGAAAAACTAGAAGGTAGAAACTTTCTGACTCCAACTGCTCCACCTCTGACTTTAAAGATCTTTCAATTGTGGACTCTTGGGATCCATTGAATTCAGTTTACCAAGCATTTTAAATTATTGTATAACTATGTGCTACTGTTTGTTTTAGTTAATTCTAGAATCCCCCTCTCTCAATTTCTTTGAATATAGCTTCTACATTATTTCCCATTTTGATATTTTCTAAATTACCAATTATTCCCAAGTTTGATCTTTTAGTTCAGTCCTCAAAATCAGTTTTTTTAACCACTAGGCATTATTATCAGTTGCTTTTCTATTTTATTATGTCTTGGTATTATTTTTACTTAATTTTCAATATCTATTGTCAAAGTTCCAATAATTTGATTCCCTCCCTCCCCCATTTTTCCCCTGTTGCCTCCAATGTTTTTACTCCTTCTGTATTGCTTTCTATTTTCATTAGTTTTTTTTCATTATCCCTTCCCAAGTTCGTGGGAGCTGAAATTCATACTTTCTTTCATTTCCTTTTGGGTATCTTTCATCTACAGAAGCTTATTCTGTGGTATAACTTGAGATGCTATGGGTGATATTATGACCTGTTTTTCTCCTTTAATATAATCCCTTCTTTTTTTCTATAGTGCAGACTTCTTTTTACTATGTCATTTTCTTCTTCAATTTACTCATTTCCTCTCAGATATATTTTATTTTTTCTTGCCTAGAGATTTTTTTTAATGTTGGGGGAGCTAAATTTCAATGTCATTTGAGGAAGTGGTTGAAGGTCTCCTTTGATTGTCACAGCAACTCTTTGTGGTGTTACTCTTTTATAGATGAAGAAATTGAGGCTGAGAGATGTTAAGGAACTTATTGAGGGACCTATAGCTAAGACGTATTTGAGTAAGGATTCAACTTCAGTTTTTCCTGACTCCAAGTCCACATCTCTATTTGTTATCATTCATTTTATTCTCCTTTCCTCTAAGACCCATTTGTCAGTGAATAAAAGATGAACAACAGTGTTCTAGGCTCTCTTCTTTCTTATATTCTATCTCTTGGTAATCTCATCAGTGCCAAGAGGTTCAACTATCATTTCTATGACTCCCAGATTTATATATCCATCCCATATTTCTCTTCTGAATTCCAGTTTATATTTTATCTGCTTATTGAATGTTTCAAACTGAACATTTCTAAGGCATTTCAAACTCAGCATGTCCCAAACTTATTACTTTCTCCCACGCTCAACTCTCCTTCTAACTTTTTTATTTCTATTGAGGGCCCAGCCATTCTTCTCTTCACTTAGGATCAGAACCTTAAAGTCATCCTCAATTCTTCATTGTCTTCTAGTCTATTGCAATCTGCCTTTCTCTTCTCCAAAATATTTCTTTACAGATGCCAAACTGCTATCTAATTGATGAAGAGGAAATATTGGGAAGAAAGCAAATAGTTAAACTTGTACTTTTTTAAGCTGACATTCTATCTACAAAAAAGTCTATCTTGTGTAACTTAAAGGAATGTTATGTTTTTCTAACATCTCTGGAAAAGCTTGTTTTTCTGCCTCTCCTTGAGCAGATAGAGACAATCTCACATACTCTATATCTGATAAAAAATAAAAACAAACCAAAAACTTCCCCAAATTATATATTCTGTATTCTGGAAACATCCCCAAGCTTTATGTCAAAGTTGTTGTGCCCCAGATAGAGACCAGAATCATCTGGTCCACTGAGGCACGTAAACAATGTTGAGATAACAAAATGTTATCCAAAATAATGAGCAAACTATCCTTGATTATTTCTGACGTGATTTCGTAAATCATGCTTGTGCAGAAGGCATCCTTCCCTAAGTCCTCCCCAATCTCTCCTAGTTCATACCCTTGCTTGCCTTTCCATTTAAAAATTCTGTTTAATCTTGTCACAAGTTACTAGTTCTTTTCTGGAACTTAGCTTGCTTGGAGAAGCTACACCTTTGCTTAAGCATAAATAAACTTATCAATCTCCCATAACTCTGAGTTACTGAGTCTGTAGATTCATCACTTTGTACAACCTGAAACCAAACTTCAACATAACATCTTTTCTCAAGAAGCTTCAGTGGTTCCTAATTACCTATAGTATAAAACATAAACTCTCAATTTTGATATTTAAAGTCCTTCACAATTTGGCTCTTGTCTAGCTTTACAGTTTGACTCTATATTTTTTTCCTCATACACTGTACATTCTAGACCCATTTTCATGTCTCCCTCTTCCCATCTGCCTCTTGGAACTCTGACACTCCTTTCAAGGTTCAACTTAGGTGATACTTCCTTCAGAAGACTTTTTTTTAAATGACCCTAGTTCCAATTCTCTCGTATTATTTTTTTGCATATATTTACTTATCTTTGAGGATGTTGTATCCACCAGCATAGTGTAAGCTTCTTCAGGGAAACAACTTTTCATTTTTGTCTTTGTATCCTGAACTGTTATCAGCTCATAGTAGACACACCTAAATGTTGCTGATAGAGCTGTGGATAGGCAGCTCATTTCACCTTAGTTTATTCATCTATAAAGGTGGAGAGAGAGGGGGACTGGACCAATTGATTTCTAAAGTCCTTTTCATCTTGAACTTTACACCAATCTATAAATGTTAAGAGGAAGCAAAAACTCAGGAAAGACAAATAAAAAGGAAAACCCCACAGGATGCAAGATTTGGTGTTACTTGAGTGCTATCCCCAAGCCTGGCTGACCTAATTAGACCTCAGGCACTTTTGGCAAGTTCCAAGATTTTCTGAATCCATTCCAGAGGTATGGCTTTTTGTGGGTCCTTATTCTGAAGTTCTTATGTTTATGTTCTGGCAGTTTCTTCTTCCAGTCCATGGCAGGTATTTGTCTGGATTATTAGGTTATTTTGGTCATTCACATGTTAGGTAGCTCTGCCTCACTTAAATTTAGTTCACTAACTAGATGTTATCCTTATATGCCATTGGTCCTCTTCCTGAATGAAGGAGGAACAACAATCATTATGTTAATCCTAAATCTAACAATATCATTAAATAGTTCCCTAACTCTGACTCTCACCCTACTGCTAATTCTGTCCTTGGAAGTGATGTACCAGGAAATTTCTTGTGAATGGTTTCCCTAAATCATTTCGCTTCTTTTTTCTTTCTTGTCTTTTGAAAGGCAGTGTGGTACAATGGAAAGAGCACACTTGCTTTTGGTTTTCCCTGCTATTTGGGACTTCACTCTGAAATTACCTTTCATCTATTCTGTATATATATATATATATGTTGTAATCATTTACATGTTGTTTCTCATTAGATTGTAAGATCCTTGAGGGCAAGGACAATGCTTTCTGCCTTACTTTCTATCTCTAGTACTTAGTACATTGACTGACATAGAGGATGTGCTTGAGAAATGGTTGTTTATTAACAGACCCAGGCTCAGACTGCTTCTGATGCTTAGTATCTCTGTGAACTTGTGCAAATGACTTAAACCATCTTGGCCTTCAAAATTCCCTCATCTGTAAACCTGGATTAGGGTCAGGTGACCTCTGAGTTCTCTCTCAGGTCCACATTTGTAATCCAGTAATCCTATCTATTCTTTCCTCTTCTCTCCATGCTAGAACTCCAGTAAGGTCTCATCACTACTATGGCAGAGAGGAGCAGTTGGAGCAGATAAAGAGAGCACTCAGGGCTAGAGTGAGTTGGGGTGGGTAAATCAGAGTAGAAGATGGTAATCTGTTGAAGGAGATAATGGGAGCATGTAGACCAAGAGAGATGAAAGGGAAAGGAATGTTAGTCCCCATACATAAGAATCCTGAGTTGAAGCTGGAAGGAGTAAATTTTTGATACACATAAGATTTACTGACTTCCCCTAGACAGAGTTGCCTTAATCCCTGAAGAGGTTAACCTAGGTTTAGAAAGTAAATAAGATCAGAAAGAGGTTGTTTTTTGAGCTAATGTATGATTTTTTTTAGGGGGGTTGGAGGGAGGAAAGATGATTGAGACAAATCTGCAAATCTCCAAAATACCTGATATGGAATTAGAAGAATTAGTCATTTCCTAAGACCCCCCCACCCCAGCATCAGGAGATGAAGGATAGAGGGGTCATAGGACAAATTCAGGGGGTACAAAGTAGAACTTGTGGATCTAGCTCTAGAAAATGGGAAGGGCTATGGGAATAATAATTCCCATTGACTAGCACTTTAATGTTTGTAGAGCATTTCATATATATTATTTCATTGATGAAATAGGAGATAAGTGTTAGTTATCCCTGTTTATGGCTGAGGATACTGAAGTTGAAACTGGTTAAGTGACTTGCCCAGGGCCAGTGCTCTATGCCACCTAGCTGCCCATCTAGTAGATTTCTAAGGTAGGCTTTTGAGTGGAGAGTAGAGAAGGGCATAGAATATAGCACTCTATCCACTGTACCACCTAGTTGATTAATATGAGGGATAAACCAGAATGTCTAAGTAATTCCAGCTTCCCATGCCAAATGCCAGATTCTTCAAAAAAAAAAGTAGACCAGATATATGCCTATAGAAGGAACTTTATGGATCTATGTAAACGACTACTGAGGCATTCAGGTTTTTGTTTGCTGCTCAGAGCTTGAGAGAAATGAAACTGGGAATAGAGAGTCAGGGAAACCCTAGTGGCCTGAGCCAAGAGTGAAGTCAGCAAGGACCAAGCTGAAAGAACCAGAAGGAACCTTTCACTGAATTCAAGAATGAGGCTATGCCTGCACTGAGTCTGTCACCCATATAGTCATGAAGTCTTGGCTCTGGGTATTGGGAGGAGTCCAAGTATATTGAAAAGTCTTTTTTTTTTTTTTTTTTTTTTTTTAGGTTTTGTTTGCAAGGCAAATGGGGTTAAGTGGCTTGCCCAAGGCCACACAGCTAGGTAATTATTAAGTGTCTGAGACCGGATTTGAACCCAGGTACTCCTGACTCCAAGGCCGGTGCTTTATCCACTACGCCACCTAGCCGCCCTTGAAAAGTCTTCTAACTGAGCAGGAGAAAGATAAAGAAACTACCCCTTCAGTCTTTCCTGGTTAGTCTTAGCCTGAAAGCTGAAACCTCACAGGTGAGAAACCAGCTTCCTTAAATGAGAGCAAGTCAGTGGAACCTTATGAATCATATAATTATAATAACTAGCATCTATATAATGCTTTACAGTTTGTAGAATGCTTTATGAATATTAATTCACACCAACCCTGAGAAAGGGGTATTATTATGATTCTCAAATAGAGGCAAGCAGAAGTTAGGTAACCTGTTTGTGGTTATATAGCTATTCAGTACCCAAAGCTGGATTTGAATTCAGCTCTTTCTGATTCCGAATTCAGAATCACATCACCTAGATGCTTGCAAGACTGCTTATTTCATTTCAGGGCTCTGAAAGAACTGCGGAATGTGATTGCTGAGATCTTCAAGGACTGTGGGGAAAGAGAGGTGCCACAGGACTGGAGATTAATGAACATTGTTTCAACTTTCATGAAGGGGAAGAGGGTAAATATTTCATAACTATAAACTAGTGAGCCTGATATATAAATTCCTGGCAAAGACCTAAAGTGGATTATAAAAGGGGTGGTGTATAAGCACTTAAAATTTTTACTGCTTCACATAGATTCATCAAGAACAAAACATTTCAGATTAACCTGATATACTTTTCAACAAAGTTATTAAAATAGAGTATAGACAAAATATTTCTGGACTTCAATAGAATATCTCCCAAAATCTGTTGTTCTATTTATGGCTAAGGTGGAAGGATGCTGATTGAATGATAAAGTTGATTTGCAAATTGATCAATTGGGAGAGAAGTTTTCCAGTGGAGTGCCTCAAGGCTCTTTCCTGGTCTCTAGTCAATACTGATATCAGAGTCAGGAAGACCAGAGTTCAAAGGTGATCTCAGACACTTGCCCTTTACTAGCTGTGTGACCCTGGGCAGGTTACTTTAATCCTGATTGCCTTGAATCCAGAGTCATCTTCAGTTGTCCTGATACATATTTGGCCATTGGACTTAGAGGAGAAAGTGAGGCTGGTGACTTTGCACAGCACCCCCATTACTCAAATCTAATTCATGTACATGTCATGGCATCACCTCCCTGATGACATGGTCTTCTTTGAGAATGAAAGACAAACCTCATCAGAGGTATTGGTACAGAGGGTACACTGGTCAAATTTCTAGTAAAATTCCGGGTCACAAAAATCTGGGAAGGGCATTTATAGACAGGTAGTAGATTAGATAAAGGGATATATGATGTTTGTCCTTGTTCTTAGATAAAGGGATTAGATAGATAGTTTAGATGAATCTAGTAATATACAATTTATGAACAGTCTTAACCTTGGATTGAAAAGATTACAGAACAGGGGAGATATGACTATATATGAAGAAGATCTGGGAATTTCAGTGCACTGAAAGATCTCATTTTGAGGGGTGTCTTGGTTTGCAAACTCTCTCCACCAATGGTTATCAACAACTCTTCTGCAGTTTATTGTAGAGAATTGCCTAGGGCATTCAGGTTAAGTGACTCATCTGAAGTCACGCAGCTAGTGTGTGACCTGTCAGATTTAGCATTTAAACCCAGGTCTTCTGGCTTCAAGGCCAGCCCTCCTATCTACTACATCACACCACCTCTCAAAAAGTCAGTATGAGTCAGCATTGTCATGTGGCAGCGAAAAGAGCTAATGTTATCTTAGGCTAAAGGAATAAAAGAGAAAATGAGGTGATAGACCTCCTGAACTCTGGCCTGGACAGACCATGCCTAGAGAATTGTGGTTAGTTCTGGGGTCTGTAAGAGTGACATTGCCAATCTGGAGCGTGTCCAGAGGAGGGTCTCCAGAATGATGATGTATCTAGAAACCAGGCCACAATATAATAGGTTGAAGGCTCTGTATGTGTTTGGCCTGCAGAAAGAAGATTTATATGGGGACCTGAGAGTTTTCTTCATATATCTGAGGGGTTGTAATGTGGAAGAAAGAAAAGAACTGCTTTGTTTGACTCCAGAGGGTAGAATTGAGTGCCAGTTATAAGGGGGAAGATTTCTAATATAATGAAAAGCTTTACAAAAAATAATTAAAGTTGTTCAGAAATGGAATGGAATTCCTTAGTTCTTTATCCATGGTGGTCTTCAAGTAGTTGTGTTATAGATGGAAATCATGTTTTGATTACAGTTTAGACTAATCTCTGAGATCCCTTTCTAATATCAAGAATGTGGGCTATCTCTTGTTCCAGATTCAGGATGCCTGGGGACTAATGTGTGGGGTCAGCAACTTGGGCTGCATTATACATGGGAGCCTACAACTGTTAGTGTCTCCTGCACTTTGGCTGCAGAAGCTAGCTCAGATCTTGAAATTAAAGAGAGAATTAACCTATGGGTTAGGGCATTGATTGTGCTATGTTTGGATATGAGGAAGCATTTAATCCATGATCCATTTATTCATTCATTCAAAAACTACATTTTATACATATATATATGTATACATATATACATATATACATATATACATATATATATATATATATATATATATATATATATATATATATATATATATATATATATATATATATATGGAGTGCTACTCTATGCATATCACAGGGCCAAGAGTTGGGGAAAAGTTTAGATAAGATACAGACTCTGTTCTCAAATAGCTTGCATTTTTATGTCAAAGGCCTGTTTGTGTGTTGAACTATTTGGTGTTTATTCCATTGTATTTTGTATCTTTAGCCTTGGGCAGTAAGCTGTGGGGGAGGGAAAGGAAAGAGTTAACAGACAGCAGGTAGTCTTTCCTGAAAAGGCAACATTTCCCTCTTTATAGGCCAGAAAAGCAAGGCCAACTCAGCCCCCATCAGGGAATGAACAAAAATTATTGGATTTGGAGAGAACAAGAGCTTTCAAAGGGTTGAGGAAGGGGAGAGAGAGAGAGAGAGAGAGAGAGAGAGAGAAAGAATGTGTGTGTGTGTGTGTGTGTGTGTGTGTGTGTGTGTGTGATTCTAGCTTCATTTAGTGCTAAGAGATCAACCTCTCTGCTGGGCTGCGGCCACACCCAAGTCTATGGGAGGAGGTGGGAAGAGGGCATGTTTTTCTGCAGGTGTTCACCTTCCCTTCCTCCCTTCTCAAATGCACTGTTTCTGCACCAATCCCTGCCCGCCTCCTCCTCCTCTAGCTCCACAATTATGCTGGTTGCCAGGACAACAAGCAGCTTCCCTATTACCATAGTGACAGGCCATGTGCTATGGAGTAACCATGGCAATGCCCTGGCAGTCACAGATGAGCAATTTACTTTGGAGCCAAATAAATGGTAGGGGTGCAGGGAAAAATGATTTTGAATCCAAACAAAATGAGGGGGAGAGAGGGGGACAGAGAGAGAGAGAGAGAGAGAGAGAGAGAGAGAGAGAGAGAGCGCTGACCATAGCCCTTCCAAATGCAACCACATATTCATACACATATGAAGAAACACACACTTATAAATCATTTTTTTTAACATGAAGATACACTGGCATACCCAATTATATAGTGGCAGAAATACCTTCATTCTCTGTCTCCCTTCCTCCAACATCCTTTTCAACACACATCTGCTGAGGACTAGTTTGTCCTCCAGTTCCCTAGGCTATCTGGATACTTGACCATTACTAACTATATAATTTCTTAACTCCTCATCCCTGACCCATCATCTCAAATTGTCACTAATTATCTCTGACCTGTTGCCTACATGCATGCTCTCAATTTCTGACAATGTCACCAAATCTGGCAAGGTTCTGCACTTTATTTCTAACCTCATCCATCCCGGATCTTCAACCTATAATGGATGCACCTTGAATCTGTATGCATTAACCCACTCATTCTTAGTTTCTGGTATTTGATTTCCTGAGGGGTTGGGAGTAAGGGAACAGCTGAATTATGCAGAGATGAAGGGCAGGGTTTGGTCTCTTCTTATCCCCGAACAAGCTGAAGACCACAGCCCTACCTTTTTTTTCAGATTTTTGTTCTGAGTATCCTTTTACTTCCTTTCCATTTATCTCAAAACTGCCCCTCCCAAAGAGAGGTTTAGATGAAGGGGAGTCACAAAATTTCTTCCCTGCATACTTTGTCATCAATTACTTTATTAGGGAATGGAGTAAGGATGTGGGAATCAGAAACTCAAAGTATTAACCCCCCCCCCCCCCCCATATCCTATAGTGGAAAGAATACTGGCTTTGGAGTCAGAGGACCTAGGTTTGAACACCAGTTCTGTTACTTATTAGCAGATGGTAATTCACTTCACCTCTTCAGGCCTCAGTTTCCTCATTTGTAAGATGAAAGGGTTGGAACAAATGTTTTCTAAGATTTCTTACAGCTTGAAATTCTTTGTTCCTAATTTTTTATAATTAGAGAGATACACAGAGAGAAAGGCAGATTTTAGTAATGATAAAGGAGTTGAGGGTAAGAAGGAGAGGGAGAAAAAGAGAGGGTAAAGGGAGGGAGTTAGAAAGGGGGAGAGAAAGGGAAGGAGTTAGGAGTTGGAGAGGGAGAGAGAGGGAAGGGGAGATGGGGAGAAGAGGATGAGAGAGAGAGAGAGAGAGAGAGAGAGAGAGAGAGAGAGAGAGAGAGAAAGAGAGAGAGAGAAAATGAAAACAGATGGACACAGACATAAACAGCCAAAAGAGATAAAGATATGATGGAAAGAAGAGGAGGGAGGGAAAGTCATCCCCAGCAATAGCCTTAGGACACTCAAATTCTGTCTGGCTTTTGGGAAGGACATTAGGGAGTGCGGTAAATGGACAGTGATAGCATGGATGGCTCAGAGATAGGAAAGAGAAGAGAGGAGAAGGAACCTTCAGTTTGTAGCAAAGGGGATGTTAAAGGGAGAGATTGGTTAACAATGATAAAGTCTATGAATTTAAAAATAGTCACTGAAAGTTTCTTTCTGGTGACTGGAGGTACAGTCACCATTGTCGAGCTGTATTCATTTATTTCAATAAACTGATTACCAGTTGCTAAATGTTTTTGTCTTTTTGAAATTGAATTTAAATGCAAACTTTAAAAAGCCTTTCTGTTCTGGAACAGATGAAATTGAGTTATTTGTTCAAGTAAAGATAAGAATTGAAATACCAGGAGGTAGAAACCCTCTGACTTCAACCCACTTGGCAGTGCCTTCTGTTCTTATAAAAATGGATAACTCATCTTGCTCTAGTTAATTGGAGCCATTTTCTAAAACAACCTATTTTCAATATGTGAGCCTTTAGAACAGAGGGGAAATGAGTGTCATATTGTTCTGAGGGCATGAACTAAGTCTTTTAAGGAAAAATTCCTTAACGATGAGTTAGCCAAAACTGGAATGGGTGACTTCCAGAGGGAGGGGACAGCAACTTCTCTATACCTAGAGGTCTTTGAGTCACATGCAGGATGATCACTTGTAAAGAATATTGTTGAAGGAATTCTTGATAAAGTAGCCTTAATAACTTATATTTTTGTAGCATTTTAAGGTTTATAAAATATTTAACATACATTATTTCATTCGAGCTGGGAAGTAGTTATTATAGCCCTGGGAAGTAGTTATTATCACCATTTTAGAGATTAAGAAGGTGAGACTCAGAAAGGTTAAAGGATTTTGACCCATTGTCATACAGGTAAAAAATATTAAACGAGGGTTTGAATTCATATGTTCTTGTTGTTGTTTTGTTTTTGCAAGGCAAGGGGGTTAAGTGACTTGCCCAAGGTCACATAGTTAGGTAATTATTAAATGTCCGAGGTCAGATTCGAATTCAGGTCCTCCTGACTCCAGGGCCAGTGCTCTCTATTCACTGTGCCACCTAACTGCCCCTGAATTCATGTGTTCTTGACTTCAGATTTATCACTCTATTTGCAATTTCATGACTAGAAGGTTGATCAGGTCCCTCTCAACACTGACATTTTTCATGGTTCTGATTTTGTGATTTTTTTTTTTAATATAGCACCTGAACACAAATTGGGTGCTCTTCAGTAATTAGTCAGATGAAATGCAGAGTCTTAATTGAACTTGGATCATCCCTTTTGAAAATATTTGAGTATTCCTAAAACAGATCATAGAGAGGATATCTAATTAATGTTTTCTTTAATCCAGGTGATAACATAGTATAAGGAATTACAAGGAAATGTTATATAAGAGTGGGAAGCTAGGAAGGTGAAAATTGATTTGTGATATCCCCAGGAAACAAAGGCTGCAAATAGCTTCTGAAAAGACCTTGGGAAAATGATCTCTGGTCTGTGGAACTCCGTTTCCTGAACTGTAAAATAGGAAGATTGGACTGGACGATCTCTTAGTTTCTTCTAGCTTTAAGATGCAATGATGCTCTGATAGGCTTACAGCCACTCCTTCTGGGAGCAGTGGTTTCCATGGTAACTGCCTCACACTTTAGGTTTGTCTCCAGGGAGACAGAAAATGTCTCTTTGGGAGAATGACTGAGACAGTAAGATTGGGAAGGTGGGATGGAGCTGGCCCCCATCTGTTCTCTCACTTCAACACCTTTTCTGGGGTACACCTGTGGGGAGGAGGAAAACCCATTATCTTAATACTCCCTTAGAACTTTGCCTATTACTATATTCCCTATTTAGTTCATATGACGAACATCACTAAGAACGTGTATGAAGGTTACCTACAGGTGTCTGACATGGAAAATATATTTGCATTAGTATGCAAGTGTATGTGTCCTCCATTTAGTCTAATTTATATATATGTACACATATATATTTCAATAAAGTGATTACCAAAATCTCTAGGCTTTCCAAGCATTCTTTTTATTTTGCCTTTTTGATTTAAGGTTTCATGCAGAGACCAACCCCACCCAGCTTGGAGCTCTGAACCTAAGGACGTTCTTTTCTATCCAGCATATTTCAATACTAACCAGCATTACTTCTTTGAATCTCAACAAACTTTCTTGATAGAAGACTGAATAAGTGTAAACTTATTCAGCCCTCTGTATTTAGCCAGCTCTTAGGCTGTGCCTTGCTTCATATCCTATCTAGTCAATCTACCCAGGACATTCTCTACCTCCTCCTCCCATCACAGTAACAAAATCAATAGCATCATTGTTTTTTGAAATATGCTCAACTGATTGATTGCCATTTAGATTAAGTCACCATTCCTAGAATGCTCCCCTGACCACCGTTCCCTTACAATATATGAAATACTCGGAGGTTAAAAACTCTTTGACTCCAAACCACTTGGCACTTCTTCAAATAAAAATAATTCACTTTGCTGTAATTAATTCGATATAATGTAGTCACTTCCTATTAGAATAGTCTTTTTTTTTTTTTTTTTGGTATTTGTGTCCTCGGTGTTTAGCATAGTGCCTGACACTTAAAAATGTTTTTTCATTCACCCATTCAGTCATTTATTCAATACTTAGCTCAAAGCCTGCTTAGACACTCAGTTTCTTTAACTACTAGGCTAACTTTGGGGCTGTTTTTTTTTTCCCTTGGACCCTGACATGACTGAATCACCAATCTATTTTTTTTCATACCTATATAGGTTTCCTGCTTCAGTTTCCCACTTGTATGACATCTTGTGTAAGTGGTTCTGGCAACTGAGCCTCACAATCAGAGCCCACCTCTTGCTTCTGGACACTGATGAGTTGAGATTTTTTTTCTCTGCAAATTGTTCCATCCTGAGCGGAAGAGACTTAAGGTGGGACATGAAGGGCTCCCAGGAAAAACCACTGACTGGTCCTTCTTGGATTGTATATATGGTTTTTCCTTATTCTGTTTGCCTCATTCCTTCATGGGGAACCTGGTGCTATAGCTGTTATTGTTCAAGGCTATTATCCTTCCTGTTGTGCTTGCAGAAGAATAAACTATACTATCTTATCAAATTTTAAAATTTCATTGAATGATATTGATATTTCTGAAGTTGTTCCTTTTGATCTGCTATTTATTATAGTTTCATTCAATTTATAATCTATCTCAAATGAAGGTTTTTATAACTTTGAGTCCTCGTTCATTATATTTTAAAATTAAATATAGGATGGCTAGGTGGTGCAGTGGATAGAGCACCGGCCCTGGAGTCAGGAGTACCTGAGTTCAAATCTGGTCTCAGACACTTAATAGTTACCTAGCTGTGTGGCCTTGGGCAAGTCACTTAACCCTATTTGCCTTACAAAAAACCCCCTAAAAAAATTAAATATATACAAGTATTAATGTATTGGTTTAAAGTGAAAAGTTTAAAATATAAATCAAATGTTAATACAAAATAAAGTAAAACATCTTTTTGTGCTAAAAAATGTTGTGATATTCATTTCCATGCATGCCATAGTTTTTTTTAACATTGTAAATGACAGCAAAAAGTCCCCAAAGTGCCTTGAGGCTCAGGGGGTCTAAATCACCATTACCTGGCATCCTTACAGTTAAACATATTTTTTTTGAATAGGAGGAATGACCATTGAGTTTCTCTGGACAGTCTAGGACTAGATCCTGAGTGGAGATGGAGAGAGGAGGAGGAATGGCTCTTCTCCTAGGGAGCCTCTTATCTAATGGAACAAACCAAGTCCCCTTCCCCTTTTCCCCTCCCCCATTGTCTTGGGAACCCTTGGTCTCTTATTGGAGTTTCTGATTTGATGAGGGAAGAAGCTGAATTCACCTGCAATCTGAATGAACAAAAAATCCACAACTTGAGGCTTTTCCCAGAGCTGTCCTGCCCATTGTATTGTCCACTTAAATAGCCCCTGAGAGGACACATTACCCCAGTTTCAGTACTCCATACTGAATGTAATGACAATTCAGGGAAGATGCTTTAGAAAAACATTTCCCAAGTGACTAGATTTCTCTCCTTGGCACTGTAGTTATTAAATGTTATTGATTCCTTGGGTCTGGTTGATGGGCATAAATGTCAGACTAGCTTTGGGGGTGGGAAAAGGTCAATAAAGGATTCTCTGCAGTTACTTCTGTTCGTTCTCTCTGTCTCTCTGTCTCCCTTTCTCTCTCCCTCTCCTTTCTCCCATTTACTCTCCTTCTTACATGCTTATAATGTATGTATATAATTTCTTCTGCTGTTATTCACTTTGCATTATTTCATAATGGTCTTTACAGAATTTTTTTTTATTCCTTAAGCTTGTTAATTTTTTGTTTTTGCAAGACAAATGGGGTTAAATGGCTTGCCCAAGGCCACACAGCTAGGTAATTATTAAGTGTCTGAGGTCGGATTTGAACTCAGGTACTCCTGACTCCAGGGCCGGTGCTCTATCCACTGGCCACCTAGCTGCCCCCAGGCTTGTTAATCTTAATTGTATACTAGCATTCACTATTCATGAATTTATTTAACTATTCTATTGTTGGACATTTATAGGCAGTTTCCATTCTTTCCCAATTACATAATTCTGAAACAGATAGATCTTTTTACAAATAATATTTTCAGGGTTTATTTCTAAAGGTAGAATCATTGGGTCAAAGGGTATGTTGATTTTTTTAACATTCATTTTTAAAAATTTTGAGTATGAATTCTCTTGCTCCCTCCAGCCCAGGATTATTATTGTTTAACTTTTGCTGTGTTCCACTGCTCTCAAAAAAAATTCTACAAGTTGGCAGTTCCAACAAATGTGGATCTTTTCTGATACTATTGCTTAAAGACCTAAAGATACACCTGCTTTTTAGGTTGTAAACAGAAAAACAAAAAAAAATCTACCTTAAATCGAATACAAGGGGTGGCTAGGTGGCACAGTGGATAGAGCACCGGCCCTGGAGTCAGGAGTACCTGAGTTCAAATCCGGCCTCAGACACTTAATAATTACTTAGCTGTGTGGTCTTGGGCAAGCCACTTAACCCCATTGCCTTGCAAAAAAAAAAAAAAAATTAAAAAAAATCAAATACAACAATTATCTTCCCAAGGGACAGAAGAAATATATTTTCATTCCAAAGGGAACACATGACCCTGGGGTCCTGATTTCCTCCCTCCTGTCTTCCATAGTCTTCTAATTGGTTAATACAGCCAGTGGGATCCGTGGGGCTTGGGAGGAGTGTGCCAGTTCATGGGACTTATTGCTCAGAATGCATTTGTGGGTAACTCATCTCAAGGAAGGAAAGAGCTGGGGATTCTACTACAGTGGGCTGCTTGTAACTGAACTAGCTGCTGTCCTTCTGGAGCAGCTGGGAGTGGTTTCTGTGGTTTTGAATATGAGAAAAAGGAATGGATATGGGATTGAAGTCCTGACAACACAAGGAAGAGCTCAGACCGCCTTGGGAAATCTGATACTTTCCTTTTCCATCGGGTTTAGTTGCTGTTTACTGACCACTCTAGCAGGACTGGAATAGAGGCAACTCTTTATTCTGGTAGCATAGTGGTGAGAGAATTCAAAAAAAAAAAAAAAAGAAATCTGCATTTGTTAATGGCCTACTATGTGCTAGATACTGTGATAAGCCTTTTACAATTGTCTCTTTTGACCCTCACAGCAGCCCTGGAAGGCAGGGGCTGTTCTCACCTCATTTTACAAATTACGGCTGTAAAAGTGAAGAGGGTGATGATTAGCCTGGAGAGTACAGAGGTCTTCTCCCAGTCATAGTCTCACCTGCTTCCCCGAAGTGAACGTTTTGGTAATCTTATTGCTCTTGTTGTCTCTGCTTTTCCATCACATCTTTCCCCTATTCCTACCCAGTGAGCAATCCTTTGTTAGAAATATTTAGAAAGAAAAGAAGTAGTTTAGGAAAACTAATGAACACATCAACTATGTCTGACACAGACCTGACTTCCACATTTAAAAACCCTCAGTCTTTGATGAAAGGAGGGAGGTGCCAATCACCTCTCTAGTTACTTTATCTCTAAATTGTTCCTCCCCTCCCTTCTCCTAGGATCATAGAAACAATCCTGAAATCTTATCCCATCCTCCTTCTGAACTTACTGTTTTGGTCTTCATCATGGGTATCAGTAGGGAAGATGCGGATTTTCATTCAGAAGATTTGGGCTGGAACCCCCTATTTTGCCAGTTGTAAGTCTTTAGGCAAATCACTACCCCCCCCCCCCCCCCCCCCCCCCCCCCCCGGCCCTCAAGCTCCTCATCTGGAGATAGTTCATCTCTAAGGTTAGTTTTAGCTCCAAATTCTATATCAGAGATTTGGTACCCACAACCTGGAGGTGGGTGAGAGACTGGGTGAAACTACGATGGCTTATCCATGTGTGTTCCAGGAATCTAGGGAGTAGTGGGGGTGTGGGGGGGCAACCTGTAAGCTGGCATTCTCTCTGCCTAAAGCTTTGGGGACTCTGACTCCTAGGATCCCACAGTCTATTTCCTGACCTGGCACAGTCTCTCACCCACAATTGCACATTCTCATTTTTATATACCCTCTATGCCTAAATTGTGGCAATAGTGGAGGAGAATACAAGTCAGTTCAGGGAAGAGGGATAGTGACAGAGGAGAGAGCTTCCTTGTAATTCCAGGGAGCCTCTGCCTGTGACCCTTCGGTGTCACAAGCATTTGGGATCTGAGCTCTTTGACAATCTCTTCTAGTTCAGACTGGGAGGGAAGTCTAAAAAGAGTTTCTCTCTCTCTCTCTCTCTCTCTCTCTCATTCCAGGTAAAGGGAAACAGGATCCTGTTTGAGTATTGCTGTTTGTCCCAATTTACAGGAGGCTGTGATGAGGGAGATAGGGCAGGAAGTCTAATCCAGATCCTCTCTCCTAGGATGGCCAAACTGAGGTCAGAGATTATAGGACCAAAGGAAATCAGATTTAGAAGGCATTTCAGAGGACAGTTAGTTCAATCTGTTCCTGGATAAGAATCCCTGGGACAACAGTCTTGGCAAGTGATCATCCCCTCTTGCCCTAAAAGACCTGGAGTGATGAGGAATCACTCTCCTATGAAAGCAGCCTGATCCACTTTGGAATAGTACTGGTTTTTAGGAGTGTTCTCTTTACGCCAAAGCTAAAACGGATCTTCTTGCCCATTGTTCTTCACTTTATTCTTTGGGGCCAAACAGAAGGGGCAGGTTCTCTAGAGGTTCTCAATCTTGTTTTGTGGTATGGATTCCTTTGGCAGAATAATGTTTTTAAATGCATAAAATATATAGGATGATGAAGGAATCCAATTACATTGAAATATAGTTATCAAAATATTTTTTTTAAAAATCCAGGTTTGGGGTAGCCAGGTGGATAGTGCACTGGCCCTGGAGTCAGGAAGACCTGAGTTCAAATCCAACCTCAGACACTTAATAATTAACTATCTGTGTGGCCTTGGGCAAGCCACTTAACCCCATTGCTTTGCAAAGAAAAAATCAAACCTAAAAAAATATCCAGATTAACAACCCTTGGTTTAATCCCTTATCTACTTGACAGCTTTCATGACAGATCAGGTCTTCAAGTTTTCTTTTTTCTAGATTAAATCTCCTCAGCTGCTCTTTGTATGACAAGATCCCAAGGAAGTTCACCTGTCTGAAGGTCCCCTCCTCTGTTCATTTTGGGCTTCTGATTTTTTAAATATCTTTTCCTTTTTTAATTATTCCTTTATTTATGTTTTTAGGGATATAATTTTCCTTCTTGGTGACTACTTTAGTGACATATTAAAATGTTTGCTATGTTGTTTCCTCATTATTATTTTCTTTCACATAATTATTGTTCTATGATTTGTTCTTCTTTTAGTTTTTTTTGCAAGGCAAATGGGGTTAAGTTATGAATTCTTCTTTAACTTACTTAGTTCCAGTTTTCTATTATCCTTTCTAAAATGTGGCACCCAGACTTGAACCTATCACTTCAGATGTAACTGGGACAAAATATAGGAAGAAAAGTGGTATCTCAAGGTATGCCTCTTTTAATTTTCCTCAAGATCATATTAGTTTTTCTTTTTTTGGTTACCATATTATACTAATGACTCATTGAGACTGTAGCATGTGAGAAAAAATTAAGACTTTTTCAGTTGAACTATTGTCTAACCACAACTCTCCCCACCTTTTAACTGTGTTTTCTAAAGTTCATAGGATCATAGATCCAAAGTTGAAAGGATCCCTAGAGACCTTTTAGTCTAATACCCTTATTTTACAGTTGAGGAAACTAAAGCCCTGGAAGATTAAGTGACTGGAAAGGTCATGAAGTTAGTAAATGTCAGAAGAGAGGATTGAACCAAGGTTTTCTGAATCCAGGGCTAGTGATCTTTCCATCATGCATCACCTATGCATCACCATCCTAGGAGAGAGGGTCTGGATTAGACTTCCAGCCCTATCTCCCTCATCACAGCCTCCTGGACATTCCCAGTATAAATTGGGACAAACAGCAATACTCAAACAGGATCCTGTTTCTCTTTACTTGGAATGAGAGAGAGAGAGAGAGAGAGAGAGAGAGAACTCTTTTCAGATCCCCCCCCCCCCAGTCTTGAACTTAAGTGTAAGAATTTATCCCTATTAAATTTCATTTTAGGGTCTTATTAGATGAAATGAGTCTTAAAGTGCTTATTGAATTCAACCCAACATTCTGCCTTGTCAAGACGTTTTAAAATCCTGTCTCTGTCATCCAAATGTATTAGCTATCACTTCCAGTTTTATGCCATTTGCAAATTTTATAAGCTTTACTTTGTCCAAGTTATCGAGAAAAAATGTCAACCAGCACCGGGCCAAGATCTATTCCTAGATCTCTAGGAATACTCTAATGAAAATATTCTTTATAGCTGACACTGAAATTTTCCTTGGACTGACCATTTATTTCCAAAGTCATCATACCAAAATATTGTTTAGTTTACATCTATACATATTTTCTAAAAAATAAGATGAGAGATTCGGTCACATAATATTTTGCTGAAACCTATATTAAATAGATCTATAGCATTCCATGAACTGTCCAAAAAGGCCATAATGTTACTCTGGTATCATTTATTCTTGTAGCAGCCATGTTGGTTCATGATGATTACTGTTTCCTTTTCTAAATGTTCACTAAGCATTCCTTCAATAACACTTTCTAGAATTTTGCTTGGAATTAAAGCCAAGGTCACTTACATTTCTATAGTTGACAACTCTCTTCGCTTTCTTTGAAAATTGAGGCAATATGTGCCATTCTCCAATTAAGCTCCAAGAAGGGAAATAAGTTGGAAACCAAAATAAATAAATTAAAAGCTGGTTTTTTGAAAAGATCAATAAAGCTAATAGATTAGCCAAACATTATAAAGACAAGAGAAAAAAAAGAAAATGAACAGGTAAAATCATAACAAAACCAGAAGAAAAATAATGATCAGAACCCACTATACACAATTATATGCCAACAATACTGAGAACATAAGGGAAATAAAGAAATACTTTCAAAAGTATGAAATACCTAAATCCACAGACCATAAAACAGAAACCTTAAATGATTCAGTCTTAGAAGAAATAGAACTAGTTGTAAAGAAACTTTATTTGTTTTTACAAGACAAAGGGGTTAAGTGACTTGCCCAAGGTCACACAGCTAAGACATTATTGTGTCAAGATACAAAAAAATTATTGTTAAGTTAGAATAATGGATCAAATATAATAAGGCTAAATTTAATGGAATAAAAGCATAATTGCCAAGTCTTAGAGTTTTTGACCTCTAATAGTTAAAAAAATCAGTTTCTCCTCTGTATATTTTGGTTTTGTTTATTGTTGAGTTTCTAATTTTTTAAGTGCATATTCAATTCCTTATTCTTTCCTTTTTTATTTCATTAATGACTGTTTTTAGGAGCATCATTTTTTCTCTTGGGCACTTCTTTAGCTGCATATCTAAAATTCTGGTATGTTATTTCCTTATTATTATTGTCTTTTATATAATTATTAATTGTTTCGAAGATTTATTCTTTAACCTACATATTATTTAGAGTTTTATTATTAAGTCTTTGTTCAGCTCTGTCTTTTGTTTGTGCTCCCTGAACTGGTGACTTATTTTTTATTACATTTTGTTTTGTAATGATATGTTTATTATTTCAAATTTTAAATATTTATTTGCAATATCTTCATACTCTAAAACAGTTTTTGTAAAGGTCTTTTGTATTTTTTATTTGTTTGTTTTTGAGGTTTTTTTGCAAGGCAAACAGGGTTAAGTGGCTTGCACAAGGCCACACAGCTAGGTAACTATTAAGTGTCTGAGACCAGATTTGAACTCAGGTACTCCTGACTCCAGGGCTGGTGCTCTATTCATTGCACCACCTAGCCACCCTGTAAAAGTTTTTTGTAAAAGTTTCATATAGAGCTGAAAATATAATTTTTCAGTAAAAATGTTTGAGTACATGTTCCCAGTATGTGTATATTTGTTTACTTATAAATTATATATATATACAAACAGTTATCTACATTAAAAATTATGAACATCAAAAAGTAGGAATTAAAAATGAATGAGATAAAGATGATATATTATTTGATCCCTGGAGCCACCTCAGCTAATAATAGAGACATGATATGATCACGCCTGTACTTTAAGAAAATTACTTTCCCAGCAGTGTGGGGATGAATTGGACAGAGGAGACTGTAGAGGAGGCTATTGAAGTAGTTCATGTAAGAGGTGATAAAGGTCGAAACTAGGGTAAGGGTTATATGAGGAGAGAGAGGGTGGTAAAATACATGAGATATTGTGGAGGTAGGAACAATATGACTTGCTATGATTATAAAATTTACAATATGATTGTAAAAGTGGCACGAGGGGTCAAGGTTGACACCAAATGATGAATCTGGATGACTGGAAGAATGGTAATTACCTGATGGTTGGTAATAAGGAAATGTGTGGAAGAGAAGTGGATTTTTTTTGGGGGGGGAGAGGAATATATTAATATGAAATATGTAATGAACAAATGAATAAATGGATGAATAAGAAGCATTATTAAATATTTATTATATCCAAAGTATGTTCTAAATACTAGGAACTGAATACAAAAGAAAGGAGTTCCTGAACTCAAGGTGTTTACATTTCATTGGTGAAAATAATACCTAAAGACAGTGTGTGGAACAAAAGAACAGTTGATTGAACATAACTTATCATATTCCTCCTTTTCCTATCTTTCCTAAAGGAAAAAACAGAACAGACAGATATCTCTTATTCTTATTCACTGGTCACTGACTGAGAGAGTCTCTACCACAGTCATATGATGACCTGGATGGCTGAACATTTTTCCTCTGGTGCCTATGCAGCTGCTGCTGAGGGTGGCTGGGTAGTTGTTATAACTTAACTGCCCTGAGTGGTTTATCCAACTGAAAAGGAAGGAGACTAGAAACCTGAAGAGTAAAGGGGGGATCGGTGACAAGAGATGAAGGTAGGTATGGTTGTAATGGACATAAGTACTATGAGAGACTATTGGGAGGCAAAGTGGGATGTGAACTATCATCCTAATCACCAATTAGTTTATCACATACCCCTTGGCAGCAGGACTAGGAACATTAATTTAGACATTCTCTCTTCATCTTGTTCATAAAGAGTACATGAAAGACTGTCAAATCTGAGTATACAATGTTAGAAGTCTCCTGATCGACCAGTCTTGTAATTCTTTCAGAAAAGAAAATAAAATTAATCTGGTATGATATGCTTGTTCCTTATGAAGTCATCCCATAAATAGTTCTTAGTGATCAACATTTCCCTTTATAGGTATTTGTAAGACATCCTAGTAATAATATCTTCAGAATTTTGTCAGAAACTGCAGTCAAGTTCACTGGTCTATGGGCTGCAGATTATACGATGTTTCTTCTTCTTTTTTTTTTTTTTTAGGTTTTGGCAAGGCAGTGGGGTTAAGTGGCTTGCCCAAGGCCACACAGCTGGGTAATTATTAAGTGTCTGAGGTCAGATTTGAACTCAGGTGCTCCTGACTCCAGGGCCAGTGCTCTATACACTATGCCACCTTAGCCACCCCGATCTATTTCTTTCAAAGAATAGAGCATTTTTCTGTTTTTTGGTACCTTCACCAGTTTTCAAAGATCACTGACACTGGCTCACCAATCAACAAACATGGCACAAAAGATTCTTCACCCAGCCAAGTAGAATGGGAAGAAGAAGGACTATTGAATAACATGGCTAAAAGAGCCAGCAGCAGAGAAACCCATAAAGTTGTTGCTGCTTTGAGAAGTTTAACCATGCAAGGTTGGTAAGATGTAATCAGTCAACCAGTTGGACTCGAGTCACAAAATAAGAATTTGAATTTTATTACAGGCAGTTTAGGGACTCAGTGGTTAGAACACTGGACTTGGCGTGAGGAAGCCCTGAATGAATCCTTCTTCAGATACTTGCTGCTTGACTGTGACTGTAATCACTTTATATTTCTTTGCCTTAATTTCCTCATTTGTACAATGAGGATAATAATTGTACCCATCTCTTTGGATTGTTGTGAGGATCAAATAATGAAAAATATGAAATAATATTTTGTAAGGCATTTTGCAAACCTGGAAGTGCCAAGTATATGCTAGCTCTTATTAATTGGACTGTGGTGGATAAATCATTTGAACTCTTTGAACATCAGGTTTTTCTATCTAATATAGATAATAATTCTTGTCCTTCTTACTTGTTGAAATAAGATAATGCACATAAAGCATTTTATAACTCTGATATAATATTTAAGTGTGGGGCAATAATAGTGGTAATAAATACACTCATCGCTAATCAAGTATGAGGTGTCTAGGGCCTCAGACGGAAGCATTTCAGCTAACACAGGTTAATAGGGAGACGCGAGACCTTCCAACATCTGATATGGGATTGGATGAAAGGGCAGTTCAGTCTCACAGCAACTTCAACTCTACAAGAATCTTGGTTGGAAGGAAATTTTCAAAGAGAATGAGGAGAGCTGACTGGTTTAATCATATATTTGGTTTTTGTTTTTTATTTCCCTGATACTTCATCTACATTTTGGGGACCTCTGATACTATAAGAATCTGACTATTATTGTAATGATGTACTTTACCAAAATTGGAGAAAGAAATGGACAACCACTCCAATATCTTTTCCAAGAAAGCTCTAAATGGGGTCATGAAGAGCTGGATACAACTAAAATGACTTAACAACAACTTTAACAAAAGGGTTGAGGAGAAGTTGGAAAGTCATTTAGAATCAGTAGCTCAGTACGTTTGTGATTCTGTTTTTGAATGCTTTTAATTGCTTTGTTTTCTTTTGAACTTTTATTTTTTTAACTTAACAAGCATTTATATTTTCTTCCTTCCCTATCCTCCCCCTCCATAGCAAAAAAGAAGAAAAACAAAACCTTGTAACAATTATACATCATCAAGCAAAACAAATCTCCCCCTCCTGCCTCCACCATGAAGTCCAAAAGTATATATCTTCATTGATATTCTGTATCTTGAACACCTTTAATCATGAACATATATTCTTGGTCCTAATTTACTGGGAAATCATAATGGGGACATGCATATGCAATCACCTGCTGGTAGATTGAAAATTTCCAGTTTCTTTCTTTTGTTCCCTGGGGAACTGCTTTGACCCTACAACTATTCTGACCAAACTCAGAGTTTTTGTCGACTGAACTTTTCTATCATGAGGAAAAAGAAGGGGGACACTTTCAATCAGTTTTCACTCCATAGCTTCCCCAGCCATGCTATGCTTCCCCATTGAAATGGAATCTCTAGCTGAGAAGCTCCATCATTGCTCCCATAAATAGTACCCACATTGCCCTTTGGCATCCTAGGAGCCAATTCAATAAAAAAAATTGATTATGTTAATTATGTGCAAAGCAGTGTGATGTTTTATGAGAAACAGTGGAGTAAAGTGGCCAAAGGGTCAATCTTGAAGACAAAAAGAACAGGGTTCAAACTTGAGCTCTAGGCAAGTCTATGAGATTATCTTAGTCCACCTCCTTCACCATTTTAACTTCTTAGAAATATACATTATTGACATGAAAAAAGTTCCCTAACCCAATGAAATCACATGTCAAGCTTCTCCCTCTAGTCCCCGAAGTCTAAATTACTGGTGCCAGGTGTTGGCACAATAGCCTTACAGGTGTTGGGTACAATAGTCTTACAGGGAAAGCTCAGGTAGGGTTGCATATGCTGATGTGTTGAATCAAGTTGTCCCCCACTGGAGGAATTTCTGTGTTAGTAACCTATTACTTTTATTGAGGAATGGATAATGGTTCAATGTAATCCTCTGAATTCGGTCATACTCAGAAAACTTGAGTCTCTGAAGATAAAAGCACCTCTTTTTTTTTTTTTGCTAGGATAAGGAATTAGAAGAGTCTCTCTGGGAGAGACAAATCAAGTCACTTACAAAATAGATGTGGACCCCAGCTAGATATTTGCATTTTCTTAAAGTTTTATACTTCATAAAACACTGCTCCTGGCTTTAGACATTCCTGTATTTTTCTCTAAATCATTCCCTCTAATTACCTTAACCATCTCATGATATACTGTTACCCAAACTAGCTAAGTATCAGTTTTTTGGTATGGACTATAGGAGGTTGAGGGAAATTATTAGGTATGACTTCCAGATGGGTGATCTGCTGGAGTGATCAGTGTCTGCTTAGGCAGAGTTATATAAAGGGTAACTAGCAAAGAAGCAGGTCCTTGAGGCTGGGTCAAAGACTACTTTTGTTGCCTCTAGGATTGTATGTATTTATGGCTCTCTCCTTTAGACTGTTTATCAAGCATTGAAGACTGGCATATCCCTCAATTTGTTGATTAGACTGGAAAATTTGTAGTTGTGTATATATATAGATGACATTGCTGTTTTTAGTCCAGATATAGAATTGCATCTGGGACATCTCCAATATGTCCTCAGGGTGATACAAGATGTAGGGTTAATAATGAATATAATAAAGTACCAATTCAGGTTACTAAAAGTGGTGTACTCAGATAGTTTCTCCTCTTCTTTCTCCTAATCTCTCCCACTCCAGCACCCCACCACCCCAATTCTACCAACTCCAATTTATGGGACATATGCTTCTCATATCTAGACAGGAAGGGTTACAGCCAAAGAAACAAGTCCAGATATCCTTGAGACCAGCAGAGTCTATGGGAAATCTGTACCAAAGATTAAAACCTTAGCCTTACCTTTTGACTGACTAACAAAAAGCTAGATAAGTATGTGGAGTCTTATAACTCCAAATGCTAGGAACCTTCAATAGGCTGGAATACCTTCTCTTAGGCAATAGTCTAAATTGCCATAGAACTGTGGAATAGTTGCACTGGAAGGGAGACTTTAATGCTAACGTAGTCTCTAGAGGAGGACCTATGACTGAGAAAGGGATAATAGCTTGTTCTAGTTAAGGCAAATTAGTGGCAGAACTAGGATCAATAAAATTGTATGATTTACAAAACATTTTCCTCATTATTACCCTTTGAGGTAGATAGCAAATATTTTTATTCCTATTTTATACCTTGAAAAATAGGGATTAAGTGTCTTGAAGATAGAAGGAATTATAGAGAGCATGACTGATATAGGGAAAGAGCTCCCATGATATAGGGAAAGTGGGGTCAGAGGACTTGGGAACAAATCTCATCTTTACTACTTATTATACATGTGATCCTTAGGAAAGTTAAAAGTAACTTTAGTATCTCTGTTTCCTCGTCTGTAATATGAATTGTACTAGTTGGCCTTTAAAGTCATTTCCTGCTCAAAAAATCTATGAACCCATGAAGAGGAAAAGTTATATAGGTCAACTATCCTATTGTTCTCACTCCCTATGATTCCCTGGTTCGAAATATCCTTTTCCAGCCACCACTCTCCTACATGCGTTATCTCCTTCTATTAGAGGGGTGCTTAGTTTTGGGTCACTAGACCCTTCAAGAGATACATGAATAAATTTCAAGGAATCCATTTGGATAGCAAAGAAATTAATCTTTGTTTCAGTATAATTGTTTTCCTTTGGCATACTATGAACTCTGTTTTATATATTTAAAAATATTATTCTGAATATAATAACAACTCCTTTTGCAGTGACAAAGGAATGCTCCAATTGGGGAATGGCTGAACAAATTTTGGTATTGGCATGAAATGGTATACTACTGTGCTTTGAATGAAAAAAGATGTCTTCAAAGAAAAAGGGGGAGAAATGTATAAACTGATGAAGAGTGAAGTGAGCAGAATCAGGAGAACAATTTCTAATATAACAAGAAAATTGTAAAAAATGAACAATTTTGAAAGACTTAAGAACTTTGATTAATCCAATGATTAACCATGATTCCAGAGGACCAATGATGAAAAATGATGCCCACCTCTTAAAAGAGAGAAGTGATATAGAATAAGACTTATTTTTACACATGGCCAATATGAGATTTTGTTTTGCTTCATTAGGCATATTTATTATGAGTGGTGTTTTTTTTAATAGTGGGGAGGGATGGTGAGAGGGAGAAAAAATAAATGCTTGATAATTGAAAAAAATTACAAATAAATAAGGCAATCTCCTTGATAGTAGGAACTGTCTCATTCTTATATTTGTATCCTCAATGATTAGTGCATAGTGAAAACTTGATAAATGTTTTTTCATTTAATCACTGATCTAGTCTAATGCTTTTATTTTACTGGGCAGAAATCTGAGGCTCAATGAGGTGAAGAAATTTGTCCAAAGTCCAAAGTCCAAAGTTGGCATGGGGATCTAGATTTTTTACTCACATCTCTTTGGGTCTATTTAGCTTTCCACTACATTGGGCTATTTCTCAATATTATATTAAGAGATTTGACATTAGTACAGGGGCAATTCAGGACAGTGAAACAACTCAGGGGAGAGTCTAACAGATTGGTATACTCTTAATGATTGGTTGTGGTTGAGCATGTTTGTTCTAGAAGAATCAAATCTGGGAATAATGATGAATGGAATCCAAGAGTTCTAAAGAGTCAATTCTGACCTGCATGGACCTCCCCTTTACAGTAAAATATGATTTCCCCAGAAAATGAAATACCTTTGGAGAGTATCTTTGTCCTTGGGACAGATTGTTCCTTATTTCTTGGATGGGTCTGGGGAGGACTGTAGATTCTAAGCAAGGGAGTTGGGAGGTCTTGACCATATGAGGGAATCACTCTGCATGAGGAAGCAGTTGCAGTTCAAGGCTACAAAGAATATTTAGGGGGAGAGCCCTCAAGATCAATTTAAGAATTCTTGCTCTAGAGTAATAGCTGATATTTATAAAGTTCCAAGCCCCAAGATACATCCCAGTCCAACTGGAAGGCTAGCTCCCTTCTTATATGTCTCTCTAAGATTAGACTGACATTCACTCTAATTGTCTCTATTTATTTTTGGCTTCTTTCAGGTCATTGGCAAGCCTAATAGTGATTGCAAGCCCCTCTAGTGATGCCATCAGCTTCAGGGAAAGTCATTACATCTCTTTTTTCTAGAATTCAGAGCTCCCTATGAAGCAGAGGGTTCTCATATACTGTCTTCCAACAGACTACAAAAGGTATAGGATACCAGAGTTCTCAGAAAAATCATGCTTAGAAGGGATTTTTTTTTTCTTTTTTGGATTTTTGCAAGGCCGTGGGGTTAAGTGACTTGCCAAAGATCACACAGCTGAGTATTAGGTGGCTGAGGCTGTATTTGAACTCAGGTCCTCCTGATTCCAGGGTCAGTGCTCGATCCACTGTGCCACCTAGCTATCCCCCTCCCCCAAGGGATTCTTATCTTATAAATAAAGGCTCTAGAGTCTAAAAAGATAAGTGACATTCAAAGTCACATAGCTAATAAACAAGAGAAACAGGATTCAAATTTTGGAGTTCTAACTCCTAACTTCTTTTATCTTTTCTACAATCTTATGCCTTAGGCTCTTTCTTCAGGAGCAGTTAACACTTTACTCATTTCACCTACCTTTCAAAATCCTCTTCCAAAAATTCTCATGGACCACAACACACAAAGTTCCCTGTTGTTTCAGAATATATTTTGAAGACCTTGCCTAGGACCCGTTCTTCTTGCCTTTCCCAGTTCCCTGATATCACCATGTCCTTGGTATCCTTTTTAGCAGAATCAATTTCCCTGTCCTGTCTACTAGTTTTTGCCTTTACTGATTACAAACATACTCATGTCGCCTCCAACTTCAAAAAACCCTCACTTGATCCCTTTATTCCCTCTAATTCTTTTTTTTTAAAGTTTATTTAAGGTAGGGGTGGCTAGGTGGTGCAGTGGATAGAGCACTGGCCCTGGAGTCAGGAGGACCTGAGTTCAAATCCAACCTCACTTAATAATTACCTAGCTGTGTGGCCTTGGGCAAGCCACTTAACCCCATTTGCCTTGCAAAAACATAAAAAAAAATTAAAAATATTTATTTAAGGTAATGGGGTTAAGTGACTTGTCCATCTAGGCAATTATTAAGTGACTGAGGTTGGATTTGAACTCAGGTCCTCCTGACTCCAGGGCTGGTGCTTGATCCACTGTGCCACCTACCTGCTCAGACCTCATTCTTTTTAATCTCTCTGTAATCTTTAATAATGTTGATCAATGTCTTCTGGATACTCTCTTCTCTCTAGCTTCTATCATGGTTCTCCTTCAACCTATCAGACCAATCCTCCTTAGTCTCCTTTGTTGAAGTCTATCTAGGTCATGCCCATTAACCACAGGTGTCCCACAGGGTTTTTTTTCCTTTTTCTTTTAGACTACTTCACTTGATAATCTCATTAACACCCATAGATTTAATGATTAGCTCTAAACTAACTTAACCTATCTGATAACCCAGTCTCACATCTCTAGTTATGTTTCAAACATATTGAAATAGAAGCTCAGTAGATATTTTAAATTCATCATGTCCAAAGTTGAACTCATTAATTTTCCCCCTAAACCCTTTCTTCTTCTAAACTTGTCTGCTACTGTTGAGGGTACCACTATCCTCTCTCTCCCACAGGCTCACAGTCTAGGGTCATCTTTGACTCCTCCTTATCTCTTACCACCCTCATCTGTTGCTAGAGCATGTCAATTTTATCTCTGCGGTATCTCTCAAATATAGCCCCCTTCTGTCCTCAGATATTATTACTATATCCATGCAGGTCCTCATCATCTCATACTCAAGATTATTGTAGTTGCTGTTGGGTCCACCTGCTACATCTCTTCTTACACCAGTCCACCCTTCATTCAGCCACCAAAGTGATTTTTCTAAATTGCAGGTCCAACCATGTCACCTTCAATAAACACCAATTATTCCTATTACCTCATGACTAAATAAGTCTATCCAGGTCATGCCCATTAACTACAGGTGTCCCACAGGGTTTTTTTCCCCCTTTTCCTTTTAGACTACTTCACCAATTATTCCTATTACCTCATGACTAAATATAAAATTCTCTGTTTAGTATACAAAGTCCTTCATTACCTAGTGCTTCCCCATCTCCAGGCTTCTCTAACTTACTCCCTGCCAAGCATTCTTCAATCCAGTAACACTGATCTCCTTGATGTTATACAAAAAAAGTTACTTTATATTTCAGCTCTGGACATTTTCTCTGGGTATCATCCATGCTTACTTAGCATGTTCTCCCTCCTCATCTTTGCCTACAGGCTTTCCTGGCTTCCTTCAAGCCCCAATTAAATTTCTGACTTCTCTCAATCCTTCTTACTGTTAGAGCCTTCTCTCTTTTTAATTATTTTCTATTTTTCTGTATATAGCTTGTTTGTACATATTGGTTTGCTTGTTGTTCCTCCCCATTAGATTGCAAACTCTTCGAGGGCAAGAATATCTTTTGCCCCATTTTAGTACATATATATATATATATATATATATATATATATATATATGCAGTAGACACTTAATAAATGCTTTTTGACTGACTATTGATTGAGACTCTTTGGCACACTGAATATGGCATCCTGGACTGACATTTTTGATTTTTTTTTCTGTGAATCAATGAATGAAAAAGTATTTATTTTGGTACCTATGTGTCAGGAACTATGCAATGTATTAAAAAGTACTGGAGATGCAAGTACAAAGCTCCCTCAAGGAGTTTGCATTCTGATAGAGTAAGACAAGGAAGTGACAGTGAGGTTTTAAAAACACCCATAAAATATATAAAGCCCTTCATGAGGGCTAAAGTATTTCCCATGGTTTCATAGTTACTAAATGACAGATTTGGAACTTGAACCCAGATCTTCTGATTGAGTTCAGTGTACTGGATTTTCCATTTCAGCAAGTTTTAAGAAAGTAAATACCAATGCCAATTTACCTGCACATACGGGACTATAAACAGAATCTCTCAAAGCTCTGCCTAAATTCAGCACTGGAAATATATAACTTCTAGGGAAGCTATCTTTTTAAAAGTATTTGTGGAGAGGTAACTGTTAAGCAGTAGAGAGAACCAAAAATGTAGCAGGCAGTGAATTAATAGGGAGAAAAAATATTAGAAGAAGTAATTGGTTGGGAGTTGGGGGGAGATAGCAGTTGGAAAATCTGGTAAGTGACTCTTTGGTGCTGGCTATCCATCTATCAATCAACAACAAGTATTTCTTGAGTTTTCCTGAGAGTCTTATTATAGGTATCATGAAGGATGAGAGAGGAAATATGATCCCTTGAGGATTTATAGTCTAATTAGAGAGATAAAAACTAAGACATGACATGTGAGAGAATTAGAGAACAATAGAAGGCAGCATATGATGAGGTGTTAGATTGTATGGCTCAGATCCAAAATGCTGTAGGTTAGAAAGGAGACATAATGAGGTCTGGAGAGTTGGGGGAAAAACTCCATGGAAGACATGGAATTTTACCAATGTGTAGGATTTGTATAGACAAAGTCAAAGCAGGAAGTCATTCCCTTAAAGGTATAATATCGAGGTAGAGGAATTGGCCAGAGACCAATCTAGAAATCCCAGAGTAGAATCACAGAAAATGAAAAGCAGAAAAGGAAAAGTTTAACTGTTAAGAAGTGGCCACACCCAGTAACCCCTTTATGAAGTGTCAATAGGTTCCTTTAGTTAATTAGAAGGGAAACTTGACTGTTGGATGAGAAACAAAGGACTACCTCACTAAGTGAATTCTAAAAATCGAACAGTTCCAAATTATCTGTTCTGATGATTATAGATCCGAAGCAACTTTGAAGAGTTTGACAAGAAGCCAGTAAGGGCAGGGTGTAGAATGGGGAGATGATTTCTCCCTCTTACCCCTTCCCTCTACTTTGGCCATGATATAGCAGTATAACCGCTTGTCCAGTAGGAGGTATCCTAGTCAGCAGTTCAATAGTTCATCAGTTCTAAAGTGTTCAAAGCACCTTTTGAGGTAGCAGAGGAATATATTCTCTATGTAGACAAGAACATAGAAAATCAATGACTCTGGAAGGATGACCTTGGGCAACAGAGAAGAGAGTTGATTATGGATCCAAAGAAGAATTATCCTAGCAAATAGGAGTTGACTTTTAGAGTATTTACAATATTTCTGAGAGGTGATCATCCAGCTTCTATTTGAACACTTCTAGTAACAGATAGTTTTTTGTTTTGTGAAATAGCTTTGTTCCATTGGGGATATCTCTAACAGCTCATAGATAAAGTGAAGGATTTATGTAGCAGAGATAGGGCACCTAGAGAGAGAGAGCAATATAAAGACATTGCAAGGGGAGAAAGGACCTCAGAGTGCTATAGTGTCAGAGTCATGAGTTGCTTTAATCACGTACATTCCTATCTTAATTTAGTCATAGGAAGGTATGGGGAATCCCAAATGACAATACCTAGAAAAGGTGTTAATCTCTTAGTGGGAAAGGGATTTATTTTTTATTCCTTAGAAATATGCCTCACTATAATATGTAGTTGAATGGACAACCTATGACATATACATATAGTTATGCAGACATCCATACACATTAGGCAGGCATTGCATGTGCACAATAAGATAGATTCAACATTGTATTAGAGAAGTTGTAAAATATTTTTAATGGCCTCCAAGATTCTCTCTATAATAAGGTCCATCTTTTTAATAGCAATATTCTTCTAAGAATCTTGGATAACTTCAAGTCATGCAACACTGAAGTTTTCAAAAAATTGAAGTTGAAGATCACCCAAAGACCAATGGATAGGAACAGAGTAGGTGTGAACAAACTATGTCACATCACAAATAAGTAATTATACAGGAGATATGGTATATAAGATACCATCAAAGAAATGTATGTTCAAAAAATAAGATAGGCTGGTGACATGGCAAGAGCAAAAGATGCTGCTGTTGCTGATTTTTATACACATTTATGCCCATTCCTCCTATGGACATTGCTTATATTTGTGGAAAAGTTCACCCCAGGGTTATGGGTTTTAACTGTTTTTACCAAGCATCCTTAGCTAATTTTGTCTACTGGATGCTTGTTAATGTTTTTGCACTGATGAGAACTCACAAGCTATAGTGTTAATGGTGTAGTTTGATTTTTTTTTAGTAGAATAGTAGAATGCCAAAGGGTATTCAGTTACTCAAAACAATGTAGTGTGTGTGTTTCTATGTGTGCATGTATGTGTGTGTGTGTTATATGTATATGTATATGTGTGTGTGTGTGTGTGCGTGTGTGTTGTATATACAATGAGAGGATGAGCTTGCCTACAGGGTTAAGTATAGAGGAGTAGTGAGAGATAAGACTGGATAGAAAAACTTTCACTAAATTTTAGAGTGGGAAGAAATAAAATAAAATAAACTGGAAATAATCTAGTTTAACTTCCCATTGGATTCAGGAATCCCTTTTACAATATTTCTGATAGGTGATCATCCATTTTCTATTTGAACACTTCTAGTAATAGATAGTTTTCTGTTTTGTGAAATAGCTTTGTTCCAGTGGGAGCATTTCTTTTTTTTTTTTTTTTTTTTTGCAAGGCAAATGGGGTTAAGTGGCTTGCCCAAAGCCACACAGATAGGCAATTATTAAGTGTTTGAGACCGGATCATTGGGAGCATTTCTAATGGCTCATAGGTAAAAATTTTTTTATTGAGCTGAAATCTGCCTTTGTTCTGTCTTCTTGAGCTACACTGAATAAGTCTAATCTTTTGACCAAATGATAATTCTTCAACTACTTAAGACTAGTGGTCACATTTCTACCTAAGTCTTGTCTTCTCCAGGCTAAATACTAGTTCTTTTTATGACATGGTTTCCAAACCAATGAACATCTTGGTAACTTTCTTCCAGTTACAGGTAGTTTTAAAATCTTCTTTTTACAATCATGCACCCAGAATTAGGTACCCTAATAAGATGAGTGCAGAATACAGTAGAACTCCTTTGACCTTGCATTATATATCTACAAATGCAGTGTGACATAATATTCACTTTTTTTCCTTCTCCACTATCACACTTTGGTCCTTATTGAATCTGTATTTAATTAAGTCTTCAGGAACTTTTCACAAGAACTATTTAAATCAGGTCACCCCTTAGCTTGTATATAGAAAACTCTCTCTTTTAAAACCTAAATGTAGTACCTTACATTTATCTTTCTAAATTTCTATATAATAAGTTTTAGCACAGAGTTCTAGTCTGTCAAGATTTTTTTGAATTTTTATTTTTGCAATCCATTGCACTGCCTTGTCTAAATTTATTCTGAAATTTTGAGCCATCATTTACTTGTGTCATTAATTGTATAGAAACAAATACACAGAGTGAAGGCTACTAGACTCTATTTTCAGGCTAATATAGCTCCATTAATCAGACAAGTATTTGTTAAATGCCTACATCAGGCACTGGGGATACAAAGACCATGATGGCTTCCTATACTTTTATCATTCAATACTCTCTGGATATGGTTTAATGGAAAAATTCTTTAATGGGTTTATGACATCACCGTTATAGGTATTCCTTCAAGTTGTTGAAGATTGAACCCCTCCATATCTTTCTATGGTATGGAACTTTTGTCTGTATCCTCCCATAAGTTTATTCAGTGTGCTAAGGGGTTTCCTCAAATTCTCTTGACACCTCAAGAATAGCAACTTAACAGTGAACTTGGTATTTCCATCAATTTTTTTTTTGCAAGGCAATGGGGTTAAGTAGCCAAGGCCATACAGGTAATTATTAAGTGTCTGAGGCCAGCTTTGAACTCCGGTACTCCTGATTCCAGGGATGGTGCTCTATCCAGTGCGTACCTAGCCTCCCCCTTCCATCATTTTTGAGATAACATATGTAAAACTTCTTTTTCCCCCTTGGCAAACCTTAAAGGGATATATCATCATCATTATCACCACTACCACCACCACCACCACCACCATCATCATCCTTTGTTCTTATATCAACAGCCTATCTTATTTTTTGATTACACATTTCATTGATGGTATCTTACATACCACATCTTTCAAATAATTCCTTGTCTATAATGTGTTACAGCTTGTTCATACCTATCCAATGGTCTTTCAATTCTTTGAAGAATTTGAGGTTTTTATACTTGAAGTCATATCAGATTCTTGGAAGAATACTAATATTAAAATGATAGAGCTTTGTTGTGGAGTGATTCTTGAGGTCATTAAAAGAATTTCACAACTTCTCCAGTTCAATGTTCGTCCCATCTTATTGTGTACTTGCAATGTCTAATCAATGTACACATATAAGCACATATACATATTTATAGAGCCATTTTATATAAGACATTTATATACATGCATGTATATACATACATATACACACACATATATACATATACATATACACACACATATATATGGACACACACATATATGTTGGTCATAGACTGTCCATACAACTACATAATGTACTTTGGGCAATAGGTATTCTTCATTTACTTCATTTCTGGTGAGGAGATAGCCCAACCTCTTTTATGTGATAATACATTTCATTTCAGAGGTCTTGTAATTTTCTTGGGCTTGATGCAATCAGCAGTGCCATCTGCAAACAGGAACATCTAGAGGACCTCATCATTTATAGGGAATCCCTCTTTGTCTTCAACTCTGTGTTGAATCATCTTTACAGTGGTAAACAGCTTTGATGAGAGTATGTCTATCTGTTTTATCAGCCCTTACCACAGCATATGGCAAATAGTTGGTGCCTAATAAGTGCTTCCTGATTTACTTTGCTTTATTCTTTGCTTTGAATTAATATGAAGAGAGTTGCTGAATGAAGTTATTGCAGTTGTTATACCTTTAAGGGAATAATCAACCAACTACAAATCTCCTAACCATTTTATATATGTCATATAACTAAACTTGTCTACAAGGGTTTATATAATGTCTTTATAAAAAAAAATCTGTGGAAATAAAAACAACATTTACTAATATAGTTGTTCCATTAAATAGATAACGAGATAGGTTTAATATTGAATCCATGCTGGATGCTAGTGATCACTTTTCCAAGTGCCCATAAACTACTTAATTAGTCCTTTTTCAAATTTTGTCAGGTATTGATGTCAATCTCTTTTCCTTCTTTGAAAAAATAGAATAGTTGCTTATCTCCAATCTTTTGGAGCCTCTCTCTCATTCCTCATGTTTCTCTCCATTTTTATCAATAGAAGTTCTGTAGTAATTTTTAAAACTTCTTCTAGTAATGGGATGTAATTAATTTAGACTTGGGGACCTCAATTCATTTGAAGTAGTTAAATTTCCTTTTGCAATCTCATCTATCTTGGGCTTTAATTTCTTCAATCATTCTTGTCCTATTTTTTTCCAATTTGAAGATTATTCTTCTTTATGGATAATATAAGAAGAAAACTATTTGTTAACTTGGTAGTATATATTGCATAGGATTTTGAACTTGGAATAACTGAGTTAAAATTCTGTATCTAATGCTTATTACTCTATGACTATAGACATCATTTAACTTCTTATTCTTTCAGGCAATTTGTAAAGATTTATCTCCTAAATTAGACACAGGATATTATCTGTCATTGAAATTAATGGGTCCGATAACATTATAACATTTAGGGAAATGTAGGAACTAATGCAAAATGAAGTACATGAAACCAGGAAAACAAAATACACAATAATTACAAAATTTAAATGGGGATAAAATTAAAACACTGCTGTGTAATCATAATAATCAATCCGGGACCAGCAAAAAAAAATTTGGGAAATGAGACTTTTTCCCCTTCTTTGTGGAGATTGCAGACTATGTGTATGAAACATTGCATATACTATCAGATTCTGTTGATGTTGATTTATTTTACTGAATTGCTTTTTATCTCTTTTAAAAAAATATTACAAGTGATGACTTTTGGGTAGGCAAGGGAGGACATAAAAATATTAATCAATACAGTTTTAAAGAACATATTACATCATTTACACAAAACCTTCAAACAGAAGCTCTTCCTTTTTAAACAAAAACTCCCTTTTATTGTTCTTATCCAAAATTCAGGATCTCCCCTTATATTTTTCTTTACTGAAGGAGCAGATGTGTTAATTTTTTTTACATTCTCAATTTATCTGGGGAGGGGGAAACAGAGAAGGGAACTACTGTTGCCCCCGCATTAGTGGTTTCCAGCCACATGATACAGTCGGAGAGTGTAGAAATTGACTGTACTTCACTAATAGAAAAGGATCCTATCTTCTTCACAGGTACATAGAGTTAGAGAGGGAAGGGGCTTTAGAAGTCATCTAGTCTAACCCCCTCTTTATTCAGATAAAGAAATTGAGAACTAGAGAGGGTAAGTGATATGTCCAAGGTGACACAGGTAATAGGTTAGCAGAGCTGGTATTCTAAGCTAGGGTCCTTTGACTCCAATATTTAGCACTCTTTCCAAAGCACCACAGATGCCAGACGCTGTGACCTTGGGCAAGCTGCCACCCCGGCTGAGTGCCCCTGTAACCCCAGATGACTGAAGTCTGGAGCAAAATAAACCCTCACATCCTCAGACTAAAGATGTTCCTCTGGGCAGAGCCAAGGCATCATTATTAATTAGCCCCAAGGTGGGAGGGGGAGGGGTGGAGTCTGTAGTGTTAATTATACTGGAGTCTCCGGGGAAGGAGCTCCTCTAGGCAGAGTAAAAGCCTTAGGCTAATGTCTTGTGACACCTGTCCTAGGGAGGAGGGGGGAGGGGACCAGGAGGGGGGAGAAGGGGAGAAGCGGGAAGAAGAAGAGACTGGGGACAGATTTTAGATAGATGAATAGCCAGGTGGATAGATGTGATGAATTGGATGGATAGATGGATGGATAGATGGAGAGATAGCTAGATAGATCATAGATAGATATAGATAGATAGATAGCTGGATAGCTGGATATATCTATGTATCTATCTATCTATCATCCTATCTATTCATTTATCCATATATCTATTTATATCCATTCATCTCTCTCTCTCTCTCTCTCTCTCTCTCTCTATATATATATATATATATATATATACACATCTCTTTCTCTATATATATACATCTATCTATCTATCTATCTATCTATCTATCTATCTATATACATCTCTCTCTATAGAGAGAGATGCAGACAGACAGGCAGAAACAGACAAAAGGAGAGGAAGGGAGGGAGTGACAGAGATAAGCAGACAGAGACAGGACAGACAGAGCTACATAAAGAGAAACATTAACAGAAAACAGAGAAAGAAGGGGAAAAAGGAAGAGAGAGAGTGAGAGGGAGAGAAATACTGACATAGATGTATTGTCAGAGGGGGAAAGGAGATAAAAGAGAAAGTAATACAGTGAGCAAAGAGACAGAAAAAGACCTACGAAAGGAGAAAGCCTGGCTAGAGGCCCCTTACTGACTGTCAGCCTGGCTCTGGCCCCTTGTTCCCTGAATTAATTAATCACAAACAGTATGATTTACCTTTTATACCAGGATAAAGACAGATTGAAGGATCTAAGGGCCAGAGGCAGCTCAGGCAATCAGAGATCCATCTGGTCAGGCTGCCCATCATCTAGGAACTGAAAGAGCTAACTAGACCCTTTAATCCTACAGTTGGTTTTTTCCTTTGAATCTCAGAGAGCAGTACCCTGCCCAACTCTCCAGCCTCCAGTCATCACATGGTGATGCAGGCTTTATAAGATTTGATATGTAGAATGACCGGAAGATTTTTGTTTGAATTATTGCTATTGGCCTATTGCATTTTCCTGTCTCCAGCCTTTTCCCACTCCAATGCATCCTTTAACCTGAACTCTGTTTAGCATCAATCTAACCACTTTACCCCGACCCTCCAACTTCAAAGATTTCCTATTATCCCCTGGGGAAAAAAATAGAAATTTTTGAGTCTGGCTTTCAAAGATTTTCTCAATCTAACCCAAACCGACTCCTACCTTTCCAATTTTGTTACACTATTGTAACACACAAATCCTATGGGCATTCTCTGGTCCAGTCATAATGGCTTTTTTAAACTGATGTTCAGAAACAGCTCTCAATTTTTTACATTGGTGCCTTGGTGTTGACCATTGCCCAAACCAGGAATGCATTTTTTCCTCTTGGAATCCCTGATTTCCTTCAAGGCTCAGCTAGACTGACCTTAGATAGGAAATCTTTCTTATTCCCTTTCAGGTACTAGTACACCTACCCTAATTATCACACACACACACACACACACACAAACACACAAACACAAAATGTCTTGTCTATTAGAATGTAAACTGCTTGGGGAAGGGGATTATTTTATGTTTGTATTTACATCTTTTGTTTTTATTACAGTACTTAGACCTCAGAGGGTGACATGTGATCAATCCTTGCTAAAGTGATCAAAAGTATCTTTTCTACATGATCTATTGTAGGGATTATAATTTCACCTTTAGATATTCTTCAATCATATTTTTTCAAGATAAGATTTTTGGGCAGCTAGATGGTGCAGTAGCTAGTCCATGTGAGTTCAAATCCAACTTTAGACATTTACTAGCTGTGTGACCCTAACTAAGTCATTTAACCCCGATTGCCTCAAATCCAAGGCCATCTCCAGTCATCCTTTTTTTGGGGGGGGAGGTTTGCAAGGCAGTAGGGTTAAGTGACTTGCCCAAGTTCACACAGTTTGGTAATTATTAAGTGTCTGAGGTCAGGTTTGAACTCAGATGTTGCTGATTCCAGGGCCAGTATCACCTGTGCCACCTAACTGTCCCCAACTTCAGTCATCCTGATACATTTCTGGCCAGTAGACCAATATGACTGTGGAGGAGAAGGTGAGGCTGGTGACTTAGCTTAGCGGCCCCCTCACTCATCCAATTCACTTGCTTGTCATGGCATCACCTTCCCTGATGTCATGGTCTTCTTTGAAAATGAAGGACAAATATCATCATCTTTTGCAAGAGGCACTGATGAGGTTATTGGCTCTCAGTAGAAGACCTCGTCTTCCCAAGGGACTCAGTAGATCCCTGCCCCCAGGCACAAGATAAGCCTGCACACCCCAGTCGCAAAGTGAAAAAAATTATGTCTCTGCCATTACTTTCCCTCATTGACATCTTCCTCTTTACCTCATTTTTGCTCTTTAAAAAAGCCAACCTCTTCCTCAGTTGAGCTGCTCCCTCCCTTTGGAGAGACCAGTCTTGTAGCTAGTCTGAGCTTGTAGATAGTCTGAGTTTCAATTCTTCCAAGGGACCATCTGTGGCATGCTTTGCTCACTTCCTTCCTTTCCTCATTTTCCTTCCATCAGCACCACATTTATCTTGGGGAAACAGTCCCTTACTTTAGGGGAAATGAAGTTATTGTGAACAAATAATTTTCCATTGAGGGATGCTTTATGTTTGTTCCATTCAAGAAGCTGGTTTATTAGGGAAATGAGATGGAGTCTTAGAGAACTGGAGAAGGAGAAAAGGGATTTGGGAGGGAGAAGAGGCTTCTGAAATGAGTATTTGCATTGATTTTGGGGATTAGAAAAGGCAAAGGCAAGAGGAAAGCCCATTTGGTGGAAAAGAATTTGTGGGGAAAAAATAGAGAACAATGAGGTAGTTTTCATCTTTCTGATTTTTGCTACCTTCCCTAGAGTCAGATGTGTGTTCTCCAGTCTTCAGGATATTATCTCCTCTCCCCCTCACCCCCACAGCCTTCAATACCTTATTCCAACCCAATTCCCTGGTTTCCTTGGATCCCACCATCAAGTTTAATTGAATAACCCCTTGAGTGTGTTTTATATTTGTTAAAGAACTTTCATGGTCATGTTTATCTCATTACATTCAAGTTTGTGAAATAGTAGGACAGGTATTATCATATCCATTTGACAAATGGAGAAACTGAGGCCCAGAGCATTTACCTGAATGTTTTAAGATTACAACTTACTTATTATGGAGCTGGAATAAAAACAATGATGATAACTATATGCTTCATATGGTTTGCAAAATGCTTTGTTCATAAGAACCTTATGAGGTAGCATTGTTATCCAGCTAGACAGTGTCAACCTAAGTTTGGGACTCCCAGCCTAGATTGCAATTTATAATATTATAGTCTCATCATTTTTCTCAGTCTCTTCTCTTAAAGTTAAGAAACTTTCCTTGGAGTAAGAGAAATCAGGAACCACTTGGGAGTCAGTTTTATTTTACCTATGACCCTTAATCTAGCCCTGCCCCTTTATAGGTATTTGAGGAGTCATGAGTCCAAGCTCCACTAGTAATGAGAAAAGACTAGAGTAGGGGGTAGAGGGGGGACAGGCTTCTGGCTAGGAATTTCACCAGGTAACCTCAGTATTTAGAATCTTGGCTTGATGAAGGAAGTATGGAGGAGAAGGAACATTCACCTCATAATAGTCTTAGAGGCTTACTTGAGTTATCACTGTTAGCTGCTCTCAAGAACTTTTTATGATTCCTCATTATCTTTTGGAGAAAGTCTAAACTTCTCTATCTGACATTCAGGGTTTTCCACAAACACCTTTTATATTTAGCTATTCAAAACTTCATCTACTTCCTCAGAAAGAATTTCTATTCCAGTCAGACCTATCTTCTTGATTTAAGGTACTATACATGCTATTCCTTTGCTTATCTCCATGGCTTTGTTCATTCTATTCCCTTCATCCAGGATGCTAAACATTCTCAACCTATTCAAAGGGAAAATTTTATAGCTCCATAAACCTGCCCTTGGCCACCCCAGGTCACAGTTATCACAACCTCTCCAGCACTTAAAGTACATGATTAATATGTCTGCATTGAATTCTGCTCTTTCTTATATTTTCTCTAGTTTTTTCATTTATAAGTCTTGTCTCCTTAATTATATTTTGGGCTCTTTGTGGACAGATATTATATTTTCTTTTTGTTTTCCCTGGAGTGCGCAGTTCTCCAGTAGTACACAGCTGAGGATATAACAGGAACAGAGAAAAGACTGATTTGTAGTTGATTAGTAATAGAAAGTGTGATTGATTTATAGTCAGGGGTCCTGGGTTAAATATTGATTCTGTAACTTGCCCATGTGATCATGAGAAATTCATTTCACTTCTCTGGAGAGGTTTCCTTATCTGCAAAATGAAGGGGTTGCACTAGATGAGATATCAAATCCCTTCTAAATTTAAATCTTATGATCCATTTTCATGTGCTTAGAGATTGGCTGGGAGATTCTTACTGAGGAGTGACCAGGACAGGAGATGATCAATTTTCACAAAGCTAGATTTGTCACTTGGGCTACCGGGGTGTAGAATTTGTCTTTGAAGTTATCACTCCAGGAAAACATCAGTGAGGATGACTAAGAAGATGGTATCTTCTCCCTAAAAGGATTTGGGGAAATACCTAACTCCCCAGGATGCCAAGGAACCAAAACCCCTCTGCATTATGGTTGTCCTAATTCTGTTCATCACTATTCGATTATAAATTCCTTGAGAGTAGGTTCTGAGTCCTGTGGCAGGTGAAAGATGAAATAACTGAGGAAGCAAAGGTTTGCTTTTCCAAGCATATTGATTTATTAAGCAACATATATCAATTGCCTATCAAAGTGGGACCAGACCTCTTCAAGCTAGGCCTCGCCTAATACAGGGGGGAAAAGACTACTGTATATCAAAACCAATTAATCAATTAAGACTAATTGATTAAGAGGAAACAATTGTCCAAAATGCAAAAATCCTATCCATATTTTCATAGTTGATTGCCTATCACCTTCCCTGCATGTCTTAGTGGGCTTGGTATCATCCATAGAATTGGGAAGGTGTGTTGCATGCTATCAAACCCACTGTGAAAAATGTGGTCTTAGAGATTACAATCTAATCTAGTAGGTGACTAATACAGTTCGTTGTTGTTGTTCTAATATGTTTTTGTGTGCTCTATTGGGAAGATTTCTTAACTTTTCAAAGACTCATTTTCCTAATCTGCAAAATGCTCTTTTTGTCTCAGAGGGTAGTTTATTTTTTGACCTGGACCCTTAATCTAATGAAGCATCAAGGTCAGATACCTGGGGTACTCCATTAGGATTTGCCTCAAGTTGACATTGACTCATTAATGATTATTCTTTTAGGACTGGCTGTTCAACCAATTTCAAATCGAACTAACCATCCTATCACCTATACCAAATTTCTTCATCTTATTATTAAACAACTTGAGAGATACTCAAATGCTTTCCTGAACTATAACTCTAATAGTCTCAGCTAAGGTAAGTTCATTTCAATTGGAACAATCCCCTTATTCCTGGGTCTTTGCATTGTTAGAATGCATAAACTTGTAAGGGTTTCCACAAAGGCCTCATGTACACAGACACTGGTGAGATGGATAAAATGAACAGTTGGGACCTCCACTATTTACATGGCTTTGAAATAACATCTGAGAAATTACAATAAGTCAGGGTGTAAGATGCCTGGGAAGAATCATCAGGGTTCCTAAACCCAATCATTCAATTTCCAGCATTCACCAGAAAACTCCTGATGAGCTTGGATAAAAAGTACTGGTTTCCTCATACTCCTGGTGTAGCAGAGATCCTTGTGTAGAGTGAGAGAGATCACTAGAGTACACTAGAGATCTAGGCTTGACTCTGAGCTTTGCCACTCATTAGTTATGTAACCTTGGACAAATCACTCCATCTCTCTGAATTTCATGTGTAAAATGAGGGATAATAATAATTGCACTACTCTCACAGGGTTTTTGTGAGAATCAAATGAGAGAATGTGTGTATAGTGCTTTGCTACCATAAAGTGCTATATAAATATGAATTATTATTATGACCTGCCATTCAGTACAGATGCTCTTCGATTTTATTTTACTTTTTTAAATGATTTCTTCCTGGCAGGCATCCTCACTTCATTAAAAGCTAGTTAAACTCCCCATCAGTGTTTTTTAGGGCTTTGCTTTGCTAGTTTCTTCCTATCTTTTCCTGCCTTTCTCAAAGGAAACACCCCAAGCAACCAATTAGCTTTTCTATAGCCTAGCCAAAAGACCCATGAATGGGAGATTGCTGATGATGACAGCATAATTTCCCAGGAATTTGAGACTTAAGCAAAGAAAGGAGAAAGGAAGTCTCAGAGAGGTGGATGAGAAGGTAAGGAGAAAATCCAGATATTCTTTCTTCTATGCAAATACCCCCCCCCCCCCCACACACACTTTCTAATAGTTAAAATTGTCTATTTTTTATTTTTGCAAAGCAATGGGGGTAAGTGACTTGCCTAAGGTCACACAGGTAATTAAGTGTCTGAGGCTGGATTTGAACTCAGGCCCTCCTGACTCCAGGGCCAGGGCTCTATCCACTGCACCACTTAGCTGCACTGACCCCCCCCACCCTGGCTCCTGGCTCCCAGCCCCCCTCCCCCTGTTAAAGTTGTCTATTAAAGAATAGCTTACCTTATGAAATGCTGAACTTCCCCAAAATGAAAATGTTCAAGAAGAAAATAGATGACAGCCTTTCAAGGAATAGTTTATAAGAGATTCAGCATTAGTTGGTTTACATGATTCTAAGATCTATTCTGACTTGGAATACTTTATTCTAGAGGGAATTTTTGCAAGAGATATGGAGGTAGAAATGACAAGACTTGGGAACTTATTAGATGTTCCCAAGGGAGAACAAAGGGATCTAAGGGAGATAGAGGAATCAAAGGTGATTCCGGGATTTTAAATCTGAGATACTTGAAAGGATAGTGGTGCCATCAATAGGTTAAGAAAGGAAAATATGAGTTCTGCTTTAGATATGCTAAGTTTGAGGTGCCAACAAGACATCCAAGTAGGGAGTGATAGTTTGAAATCTGTAACTGAACCTCTGAGATACTGGGGATATCTTGAATTCATCTATATGTAAATGATCAAAAAAGACATGGAAGTAGTTGGATCAGAAAGAAAGTATCACAGAGAAAAATGATTAGAGGACTTAAGGACATCATTGAGGGGAATTCACCCTTTAGGAGCAGGAGAGAGAGGCAGAGTCATCAGAGACATTACAGGAGAACCATAAGACAACAATGCCACTAGAAGCCAAAGGAAAAAAGGATATCAAGGAGGAGGAGGAGGAGTGTCCAAGACTTCAGAGAGATCAAGGAGGAGGAGGCAACAAGGTAGTTGCCAGTGAATAGAGTACTGGTTCTGGAATCTGGAGGATCTGAGTTCAAATTCAACCTCAGATCTTTGATACTTGCTAGGAAAAACTGTCCTATGTCACCCAGGTCAGACTTGGGAAGCTATATAGTTTTGGGGGGTCAACCCTTGTAGAAAAGGGTTATGGAAACACTCCCATAGGCTTTAACTTCTACTCCCACTGATCTAAAAACCCCTAAAGTTTAAATTTCTACTGTCACATGACCTCATGTCCTAGTCACATATTTCTGTAGTTCCGACATAAAAGTTTCATCCACTATAGTGAGAACAACTCAGGTCAGCATTGTCACTGGGGATCTTATGTGTTTCCTTCAGATCTGACTTTTGCCCACCAGAAAAATGGCAGGAAAAAATGCTAATGTAGTCTTTAGCTACATGAAGAAAGACATAGTACCAGGACTAGGGAGGTGATAGTCCTGTTGTTCTGTCCCTGGTAAGGGATACTGAATCATATTCACTTCGAGATGCCACATTTTAGGAAGTGGGAAATCAAGAAGTTGAAAGGTTTCAAGAACATATCAAAAAAATTCATATA